>NC_134690.1:177583594-178783594 GCF_050947455.1 Rhinoderma darwinii
GAGAATGAATGGAGCGGCAGTGCGCATGCGCATGTAACCGGAATACCTCTTAACGAGGTATTTTTCAGCCGCTCCTACATGGTGCCGGTGCGGTTGTTGGCCGCGTTACAACCGTGTCAGGGCCGCTCCGTGTGCCCGTACCCTTAGATTGCTCCATTATTCACACCTTACCATTCTGTAAGAAACAATTATTCTTTAATTCCTAGTTCTTCTCCTATTCTTTTTTGTTACCTTTTAGCAATTCATGCTGCCATTGCTATTATTATTATTATTATTATTATTATTATTAATAATAATAATAAACTAAATTTCAGAGATTTTTGTCAGACAAAAATTTCTTAAATGCGTAGCAGAAATATACAAAATTCTGCACTATGGTGCCAAAAGTACTAAGACTGGCATTTGATATTTAAGACGCTAGTAATTTATTAAGAGGCGTACCCCTCTTAACAAATGAGTTGCATATTGAGCTTTCATTGCGCCTGAAAGCAAATTCTAAGGCAACTCCGATCTGCAGTTGATTTCCGCTACAATTTATGCAGGTTTCAGGCGTATATTATAGTAAATCTATTGAACCATAAAGGCCCTGTCCACTTTCATTAAGCCATTCGCCCTTTTTCAATGTGACAGGCACGGCGGGCAGTGCTTTTACACTGCCAGTTTCGGGCAGTGTAAAAGCCCCTTTCAGTGTTTGCTCAACAAGTATCTCCGATAAAGAATAAATAATTGCACAAACAAAAAATCATACACACAGATTACTACACCATATGTAAGAAAACATTTTTGTTGTTTTGCATTGTAGATTAATGTTCTTCACATTCTGTAGCAGATAAACAGATGCTATATTTTGCCTTGGCACAATCTAACACTTTTGTCCAGCTTGGTATGTCAAAGGTAATAAATATTTACATATTTGTTCGGCAGAATCTCAAGAGAGTCATAAAAACGCCTTTAATGTCAATGTGATATTTATCTTGACATTTATTAAACAGTCATTTCAAAGTCCCAATTTCCCTTTATCTTATTGATTTCTACTCAAACCTCAACTTAAAGTGAAAGGCATAGAGTTGAATTATACAATTCTGGCTGACTGAAGTCCCCACTAGAGGGAGCATAGGAGCTTACTGCATACTATTTATACATTGACCTCAATAATAAAACAGTATGTAGTAAACTCCTAAGCTCCCTCTAGTGGTTGCTGAAGTTAGACAAAACGTTATAATTTAACTGAATCTCTACGCAGGGGATTTACAAATGATGCTACAGAAACTATTAGCAAGGAATGAGTTCAGTCTTTTTTTTAAAAAATAATGGTACAATTGACACCTGGTATGGCATATATGTCTATTTTTGGACGTGTGAAGGTTTGGTTTGTCAAAGTCAATAAACATTTATATAAATTTTTAGACTATCAAGAGAAACATAAAGATCCAATGACTTTAATTTATACATTTTGTTTCAATTGTGAAATTATTAAATCTTAAAATGTCAAAAACAGTAATTTCAAAGTCCCAATTTTCTTTTATCTTATTGCCTTCATTTAACTTCATGGCTATGCAGGGGGTTTGGAACTCTATTACCATAGAGCTGCTATAAATGTATAAAGGTATATTAAAAAATTAATCAGCATAGAATGTTGGACCTGAAAATTACATGTGTTAAAAGGAGGACATTCACTTTAATCTGCCCTTGAACATACATATGAAGTTTTATTTTATTAAATTCATGATGTATCATGGTTTTATAGTGAAATATCACAAAATCACTGTACTTATTTAGAAATGTTGAAGGTAGATTTTCATTTGTTTCTGGACTTAAAGAGTGTTGTAACTAGATTTTTTTTGTGCCCATTCTGACCATGGTTCCTTGGGCACTACCCTAATGCCTGAATTGTCAGTTCAACCCTCACTATATAAATAAACACAACATTTTACAATATCATGATTAAAAAACAGATTTTAAAAAAACAAAAACAAACATATTCTTTAATATTTAAAGGATGCACTTTTGGATTAGCTCTGAAACATGCAGGAAAAAGTTTGAAGCGCCTATAAATAATAAAATGCTTCCCTCGCACAACTTCTCACTTCATAGAAGTTTTCAGAAAGGTTTCTGAAAGCTTTGCCTGGAGTTATATAAATGTATGATGATTGTTTTGTGAGTTGGTACATTATCTGTCTTTCAAAAGGAGCTAGGAACATAATTATGTGGAATTTACTTAACAGCTGTTTCTACTGCTCACTTCTTCTCACATGTTTAACACAACACAGAATTGATAACTACTAACTAGAGTTCTCTCCTGATCTCTATGTTGTCCAGACCTCAGAGTAGACACTACTAGTGCCTGGGTGCATGATTACTCTTTTACAAGTGCTTTAACCTGTAAGTGATAGCTTAATTAAATGACTTGTATGATGATGAGCATTGAAAGAATACATATAAGGCTCTGCCGTCCGGTCATACTAACTATACTCCTAGTCAAAAGACATCTGCAAACTTATAAGGAAGTTAGTAATAATGGCAGGTAGACAAATCCAGGCAGCACCTAAAAAAGAAATATGGATAAATTAAGTTTGTATACATCACTTTCAATTCAATTACATAACAACAATTGCTAATTTATTATTTCATTTTAAAGCGGTTGTCTCCTTTGGAAATCCCTTTTTATTAGTAGGGTCCACCAAAAATAAGATAATGGAGTGTCTTGCTGCTGGGAGCCACAATGATCAGCTGTAAGTGTGCAGCACCACTACAGGGGAAATGCTGAATTACACAGTGCTTATTTAAATCAATCAATCAACTGTCCTTGTAATGCATGGATATGCCAGGTCTTCCTGATTGAGAACTGCTTCTTGTTTGTGGCTGTTTTACAAATAGGTCTTGATAGTCTTCTATTAATTCAGTATTCCAATAGGGTAAAGGAAAATGGGTTTTCTAAACCAGACAATCACCCTAATTAATAACAAAGTTACACATGCAAATATAACATATTATAAGTGTATATCTCTGAAAGAACTTCATACAATAATAAACAGCCAAAATAATTGAAGACTTTCAAAGATTTCCTATGTTATTGGAATTGGGATAACATATTAATATATTAGTCTACCACTTTCTTATAACATTATGCATTAACTCATCAATTGTATTGGTGAATGATTAAATTATTAAAATACATAACCATGATAATAAAAACTACAAATTAATCAAGCAGTCAGACTTAAAGGGGTTTTTCCATGAAGGACATTTATGTCATATACACAGGATATGTCCTAAATGTCCGATAGATGTGGGTCCCACCTCTAGGACCCGTATCTATCTCTAGAACGGAGCCCCCTAAACCCCGTTCTAGCTTTTGGTGCTAACGCAGCCTCCTGGCCCGTTCCTGACTTTATGGTCAGGACATGGTCGGGAGTTACGGAAAGAGCGTAGCTCGCTGAGCTACGCCGTTTTCGTAACTCCTATACTAGTGAATGGCAGTTACCGAAGCAGCTTAGCATGCAAGCTACGCTGTTTCCGTAATTACCATTCAGTTCGATGGGACTTACGGAAACAGTGTAGCTCAGCGAGTTACACTGTTTGCGTAACTCCTGACCATAAAGTCAGGAAGTAGCCGGGAGACAGCACTAGCACCAAGGGTCTTTCTCAAGCCTGAGGATTACATTACGTCCGACTGGGTTTGTCTGATTTTACAGCGTGACACCGCTCCTGATATCGGGATTTGTGCTGCTTCAAATATTTTATTTTTTGGATTATATCCTGTGGATATATCATAAATGTTCCTGGTGGGAAAACCCCATTAAACTAACATTTAGGTACAAAAGATACATAGGAGGCTTTACCTTACTCATTGCGAGATTCCTGGTGGCCAGCTCTGTTCTCTCCAGTGTTATCCATGCTTCTTGTAGGATTGTCTGAAATTCATGCTGAGATGTGACCTTTACATTAGAACATTTACATTTGGCGGCTCTAAGCTGTTAGATCTGATTGATCCACTGGTTTTGGAGTCATCTTGAAGTCTGAACACAATTCTGCTGAATTCTTCTTCTTTAATATAATGCATTGCTTCTTCTTTGATTTAATGATGGATTTAGTTCATGAGTATAGATTGTAAATGATTGAGTGCTGTGACTGAGTAGTCTTTCCACAACATACTCACTTAGATATGGGAAGGTCACCCACTACGCTTCATGAGTACATTGTGCATTGGTATCCGCTTTACAGAGCATTCTGCTTTCATTCCTGAAGTGGACGTTGGAGATACAGAACTGAGCACTGCCATGATGATTGATGAGATCTATGTATGGCTCATAAGAATAAGCTATCACTTAAAGTGTAAAGGCTACTGCATATAGAATAATAACACCCTGCCTAATCCTTACTAATCATTAACTTTGACATACCAGCATCAATACAAGTATTTCCAAATACTACAAAAATGGGGATACTTTGTTAACCTACTGTAAGTTGGTAGTTTCGAGGAAAAAAACCTATTGGATCTTTTTTTTTTTTTTAAATAAAAAAAATCCTATTTAAATACATTTATCATAGATCATATTATTTGTCTGTGAATGTACTACGTTATATTAAAAATGAACAACCTGCACTTTTGTATTCACGTTTCATTCACTTGCCATGCGTTTATATTTAGCACTGGCTTAATGCTAGAAAGTTATAAAATGTTTGTTATTCTGCCATGAGCCAGCATAGAAAGAGTAGGCACTGGATATATGCTCCGGGGTTAGTTACACAATGTAATTAAGATCCTATTGAAGCGACAAATGATCAAAATTTTTAGAACTGACATTTTAAAACCTGTTACATAGCTTTGTATTTCTATATAACATATACCTTTTGAATATCAAGGCAATGACAAAGTCTGGATTTACTTTTATTCTCCAGTCACACTCTTTTCCTGCAGGATAAGGTTGAGGGTAGTTTGGTGATAAAATAACACCCGCTGAGCCTGTCAGGTTTCCACCACATGCAGCTGTCATAGCAAGACAAGAGGAAACACAATCAATCAGATGTTAATATATATAGAATGGTATATAACAATTACACTGTTTGTTTAAGGCAGAATTAAGCACTGCCTAAACCTATTATATTATATACAAACCATTTAGCCTTGTCTTTAACTTGAAAGGTATTTAAAGATATTTAAAGCTCTTTCATATCTGATTAGTTCTGATCTGACGCACAAACTCATTTAAAAAAAAAAAAACTTCCCAATATTATTTATGTTCATTAAATGAATCATTCATACATATATGCATTCATTATTGCTTAAACTAATCCCTCCCCTTTTTTGGGGACAGTCTCATAAACTGGACTCCAAAATGGGTGAGTTTTGCACTAATATGCATTAAAAAAAGGGGCATTCCTGGTTTGAACAGGATAATAATGGATTAAAATATCCCTAGATTCGTGATTAAAATGTTGTTAAGAATGCAATTATATTGGTGGTTACTGTTATGTACTTTTAAGTATGTAATTCTATGTAGACATCTCTTTACAGTATGATACAAGTATATAGTAAGCATCAGAGTTTATATACCTATACAAGTTGGTGGTTACTGTTATGTACTGTTAAGTATGTAATTATATGTAGGCATGTCTGTACAGTATGATACAAATATATAGTAAGCATCAGAGTTTATATACCTATACAAGTTGGTGGTTACTGTTATGTACTGTTAAGTATGTAATTATATGTAGGCATGTCTGTACAGTATGATACAAATATATAGTAAGCATTAGAGTTTATATACCTATACAAGTTGGCGGTTACTGTTATGTACTGTTAAGTATGTAATTATATGTAGGCATGTCTGTACAGTATGATACAAATATATAGTAAGCATCAGAGTTTATATACCTATACAAGTTGGCGGTTACTGTTATGTACTGTTAAGTATGTAATTATATGTAGGCATGTCTGTACAGTATGATACAAATATATAGTAAGCATCAGAGTTTATATACCTATACAAGTTGGCGGTTACTGTTATGTACTGTTAAGTATGTAATTATATGTAGGCATGTCTGTACAGTATGATACAAATATATAGTAAGCATTAGAGTTTATATACCTATACAAGTTGGCGGTTACTGTTATGTACTGTTAAGTATGTAATTATATGTAGGCATGTCTGTACAGTATGATACAAATATATAGTAAGCATCAGAGTTTATATACCTATACAAGTTGGTGGTTACTGTTATGTACTTTTAAGTATGTAATTCTATGTAGACATCTCTTTACAGTATGATACAAGTATATAGTAAGCATCAGAGTTTATATACCTATACAAGTTGGCGGTTACTGTTATGTACTGTTAAGTATGTAATTATATGTAGGCATGTCTGTACAGTATGATACAAATATATAGTAAGCATTAGAGTTTATATACCTATACAAGTTGGCGGTTACTGTTATGTACTTTTAAGTATGTAATTCTATGTAGACATCTCTTTACAGTATGATACAAGTATATAGTAAGCATCAGAGTTTATATACCTATACAAGTTGGTGGTTACTGTTATGTACTGTTAAGTATGTAATTATATGTAGGCATGTCTGTACAGTATGATACAAATATATAGTAAGCATCAGAGTTTATATACCTATACAAGTTGGTGGTTACTGTTATGTACTGTTAAGTATGTAATTATATGTAGGCATGTCTGTACAGTATGATACAAATATATAGTAAGCATTAGAGTTTATATACCTATACAAGTTGGCGGTTACTGTTATGTACTGTTAAGTATGTAATTATATGTAGGCATGTCTGTACAGTATGATACAAATATATAGTAAGCATCAGAGTTTATATACCTATACAAGTTGGCGGTTACTGTTATGTACTGTTAAGTATGTAATTATATGTAGGCATGTCTGTACAGTATGATACAAATATATAGTAAGCATCAGAGTTTATATACCTATACAAGTTGGCGGTTACTGTTATGTACTGTTAAGTATGTAATTATATGTAGGCATGTCTGTACAGTATGATACAAATATATAGTAAGCATCAGAGTTTATATACCTATACAAGTTGGTGGTTACTGTTATGTACTTTTAAGTATGTAATTCTATGTAGACATCTCTTTACAGTATGATACAAGTATATAGTAAGCATCAGAGTTTATATACCTATACAAGTTGGCGGTTACTGTTATGTACTGTTAAGTATGTAATTATATGTAGGCATGTCTGTACAGTATGATACAAATATATAGTAAGCATCAGAGTTTATATACCTATACAAGTTGGCGGTTACTGTTATGTACTGTTAAGTATGTAATTATATGTAGGCATGTCTGTACAGTATGATAAAAAATATATAGTAAGCATTAGAGTTTATATACCTATACAAGTTGGCGGTTACTGTTATGTACTGTTAAGTATGTAATTATATGTAGGCATGTCTGTACAGTATGATACAAATATATAGTAAGCATTAGAGTTTATATACCTATACAAGTTGGTGGTTACTGTTATGTACTTTTAAGTATGTAATTATATGTAGGGATGTCTGTACAGTATGATACAAATATATAGTAAGCATCAGAGTTTATATACCTATACAAGTTGGCGGTTACTGTTATGTACTGTTAAGTATGTAATTATATGTAGGCATGTCTGTACAGTATGATACAAATATATAGTAAGCATTAGAGTTTATATACCTATACAAGTTGGTGGTTACTGTTATGTACTGTTAAGTATGTAATTATATGTAGGCATGTCTGTACAGTATGATACAAATATATAGTAAGCATTAGAGTTTATATACCTATACAAGTTGGTGGTTACTGTTATGTACTTTTAAGTATGTAATTATATGTAGGCATGTCTGTACAGTATGATACAAGTATATAGTAAGCATCAGAGTTTATATACCTATACAAGTTGGCGGTTACTGTTATGTACTGTTAAGTATGTAATTATATGTAGGCATGTCTGTACAGTATGATACAAATATATAGTAAGCATTAGAGTTTATATACCTATACAAGTTGGTGGTTACTGTTATGTACTTTTAAGTATGTAATTATATGTAGGCATGTCTGTACAGTATGATACAAATATATAGTAAGCATTAGAGTTTATATACCTATACAAGTTGGCGGTTACTGTTATGTACTGTTAAGTATGTAATTATATGTAGGCATGTCTGTACAGTATGATACAAATATATAGTAAGCATCAGAGTTTATATACCTATACAAGTTGGTGGTTACTGTTATGTACTTTTAAGTATGTAATTATATGTAGGCATGTCTGTACAGTATGATACAAATATATAGTAAGCATTAGAGTTTATATACCTATACAAGTTGGCGGTTACTGTTATGTACTGTTAAGTATGTCATTATATGTAGGCATGTCTGTACAGTATGATACAAATATATAGTAAGCATCAGAGTTTATATACCTATACAAGTTGGCGGTTACTGTTATGTACTGTTAAGTATGTAATTATATGTAGGCATGTCTGTACAGTATGATACAAATATATAGTAAGCATTAGAGTTTATATACCTATACAAGTTGGCGGTTACTGTTATGTACTGTTAAGTATGTCATTATATGTAGGCATGTCTGTACAGTATGATACAAATATATAGTAAGCATCAGAGTTTATATACCTATACAAGTTGGCGGTTACTGTTATGTACTGTTAAGTATGTAATTCTATGTAGACATCTCTTTACAGTATGATACAAGTATATAGTAAGCATCAGAGTTTATATACCTATACAAGTTGGTGGTTACTGTTATGTACTTTTAAGTATGTAATTATATATAGGCATGTCTGTACAGTATGATACAAATATATAGTAAGCATCAGAGTTTATATACCTATACAAGTTGGTGGTTACTGTTATGTACTTTTAAGTATGTAATTATATGTAGGCATGTCTGTACAGTATGATACAAATATATAGTAAGCATTAGAGTTTATATACCTATACAAGTTGGTGGTTACTGTTATGTACTTTTAAGTATGTAATTATATGTAGGCATGTCTGTACAGTATGATACAAATATATAGTAAGCATTAGAGTTTATATACCTATACAAGTTGGCGGTTACTGTTATGTACTGTTAAGTATGTCATTATATGTAGGCATGTCTGTACAGTATGATACAAATATATAGTAAGCATCAGAGTTTAAATACCTATACAAGTTGGCGGTTACTGTTATGTACTGTTAAGTATGTAATTATATGTAGGCATGTCTGTACAGTATGATACAAATATATAGTAAGCATTAGAGTTTATATACCTATACAAGTTGGCGGTTACTGTTATGTACTGTTAAGTATGTCATTATATGTAGGCATGTCTGTACAGTATGATACAAATATATAGTAAGCATCAGAGTTTATATACCTATACAAGTTGGCGGTTACTGTTATGTACTGTTAAGTATGTAATTCTATGTAGACATCTCTTTACAGTATGATACAAGTATATAGTAAGCATCAGAGTTTATATACCTATACAAGTTGGTGGTTACTGTTATGTACTTTTAAGTATGTAATTATATATAGGCATGTCTGTACAGTATGATACAAATATATAGTAAGCATCAGAGTTTATATACCTATACAAGTTGGTGGTTACTGTTATGTACTTTTAAGTATGTAATTATATGTAGGCATGTCTGTACAGTATGATACAAATATATAGTAAGCATTAGAGTTTATATACCTATACAAGTTGGCGGTTACTGTTATGTACTGTTAAGTATGTCATTATATGTAGGCATGTCTGTACAGTATGATACAAATATATAGTAAGCATCAGAGTTTATATACCTATACAAGTTGGCGGTTACTGTTATGTACTGTTAAGTATGTAATTATATGTAGGCATGTCTTTACAGTATCATACAAGTATATAAAAACCATTGGAGTCTAAATACCTATACAAGTTGGTGGGTCTGGTTGCCAAAAGAATCTGTTATTTAGCTGCACACATGTAATTTTAGTTTGTCCTTGTAGCTGATATCCCGCATCACATTGAAAATTTACTGTATCTCCAGGTTCTCTGGTGTCTCCATATCTGGTACCATTTTGAGGAATTCCAGGATCATTACACGTTGATGCAACTGAAGCTGTGAGAAACAATATATGTCCTGTTACAGTAATACATTACATGGCATTTCACATTTGGTAACATGATCAACCTGCATATTCATCATTCATAATGATAATTTATAAACTTCAGTAAGTTTGAAAGTAATTAACAGAAACTTTTTTTAGTGCTATAGGCCCTTTTACATGGGCCAATGATTGGGTTAACGAGCATTTGTACAAGCGTTCGTTTACGATCATTGATCTGTGTGGATAGGACAAAGATCCACCGTAGAATGAGAAAACACTCATTCTTTGGCTGATTGCATCATTTATGCGGCCAAAAAATAATGGTCAACAGTCGGCAGCACATCTCCCTGTTTACACAGGAATATGTGCTGATGGGGACGAATGATCATAGTAAAGATCGTTCATCCCCATGCTAAACAATCTTTGCTCAATTTGAAGGGAGTAAACTGTATTGTCGATCGGCGCTTGTTATAGGGGGTGAACACTGCCTGTGAACACTGCCAATATCTGCCCCTGTCAAACCACCCCAAGGTAAGAAATACAAAAATAATGTGTAAAAAAACCCTGAACAAAAAATAAAAAGAATTTGCTCATTAGTAGCCAATAAAAATTCCAATTCTCTTTGGGACATGTTGACACATTTGTTCATGTAACTACATAAATGTAGTAAAGCAGAATTCAAATTAGTCATCATATATTTGTTTTCTACAGAACAAGAACAATCAGTTACTGTAACAAATTCATCACCAAAGTAACACATTTTTCGGAAATAATCACGTATGCACATATTTATTTGGAGACAATGAGACTGGTGCTTATTGTACCATGTCAAGATAAAAAAAAAAATTGAATTATGACACACCTAGACTCAATTTTGAGTGACACCATTTTTAGTATATTTTTTTAGAATATTTTTTAATTAAAATGTACATTTTTTAAATGTGCCCAATATCACATAGGCATAATGTACTTGACTCCACAAATGTAAATCAGTTGAGCTAGGAAAATTCAGTGATGACTCAAGTAAATGCAAGTAAATACATGGGTCCCTATGAAAATATGTAGGTTCCTAATGTATATTTTTTTCCTTTTTATATCAGAATTTTCATATTTTATTACATTATACTTCACTGCAATGGTTCAATGGCCTTAAAATTTCCAGAATTCCCAATTTCAAACTGCTAAAAAGAAACATGCCTTTTGCCTGAAAAATAAGAGCTTTGACATGTACTACTGTTTGGGGAATAGGCAGCTGTGCTCTTAAAATTATTAGTATTGCCATTAGAGAGAACCTGGCTGCGGAATTTACAATGTTTAAAAAAAAGGGCCGTATTTACTTACTAGAAAACTAGTTAAAAAACTGTTACAACAATGAAGAGGAGATTAATTAATATTACAGTATTGTGCAATAAAGATAGAAGGTAGTAAGGACAGATATTCGCAAGGTTGAAATTACTGATATGGCAAGTAACCTAAAGTACAAAAAGTTACTAGCTAGTCTGTTCCAAAGATGAGACAGGAGATCAGCTAACATGAGTGGATTGGCTTGAGGAAATATAATAAGGAGTAGGAGGGTACAAAAAATAGGGACATGACAGTAGAAAGAGTTGACAAATGCTCGCTGGTGTTCCTCAAGAGAGCTGGAGAAATATTAAGGGAGGAAGGCGATACTCAGACAAAAACATTGTCATTATGTTTATATCAGGACTTGTATAAAGGAGAACAGAAAAAGTCCCAATGTTAAAATATGGGGTTTAAACAGAGAGCAAATAAGTGGTTTTACTCATAAAAACTAACAGAAAAGTTTGGGAGATTAGATAAAATCCAGGGTCCTTTAAGATCTTCGAGAAAAAAGGGCAAAAAAACCCCAAAAAACTAGTCAGTAAACTAAAACAAAAACATGATGGTAGTTGCACATCTCTACCTACTTCCTTTCCGTCACGTTAGCGCTCATGGGATCAAAGTGTTGGTCTGACACATTGAAAGCCTATTAGTCTGTGTCTGTATGTAAGGTTTCTCCTCACCCCTCCCTTAGCTCTGCTTGGCAGCCAAAGACTGTGAAGCATTCCTTCCCCTTTTATTCCTCTCACTCTGCAGGGGAATGCCTGAATTAACCTTTGCAGCTGACCATCAGATTCTGACCATTTCTATTTTCTTCACGTTGTGAAGCTATTCAGTCTATGGCAGCATAAAATAATCTAGTATTATTAAAGTAAACCAGGAGAGGATACTCTATATGTGACAAAGAGCGGAGACACTCACTAGACACATACAGAGATGATCGATTTTAGTCACAGTCAAGCCTCAGGTTTTGCTTTGTGAGATGGTGGAACTTTAAGGAATGGGGAGAGGAGGAGGGGGAAACAGAATTCTTTAAATATGCTGACAACAGATTTTCATCGCTAAGACATTTTTATAGTAATAAAAAATATTAGAGAAATATGTATTTTTTAACAATCCACTTCGTGTTAATGTTTTAAGATGGAATATTATATAAGCATTGGCAGCTACTGAAATGTTATCTGGAAGCATGAGCTGAGACTGTCAGGAATGTAACAAAACCGGGACTAGGTGTGAGCAAAACATAGTTTAAGGTTTGCTGCAAAATCAGATTGTTCAAATGGCATGGTAAATGTAGGACTATTTGAGATTCATTTGTGGTGATGCAGTGTCCCTGCTCTGTTGGACTCAAGAAGCCCTTGTATTATATGGCTGTGTGTTATCTGAATAGATGCCATGTAATACTACATTTCCTGGCCGGCCATGGCTTCCCCAGATCAAGTGATTGCTGTGACACCTCCAATCAAAAAAGGGTTGCTATTGTTGTTGTTGTTGTTGATCAGACAACCCCTTCAAGAGCCAATCAGGATTGGGCATTCATGCTATATAAATCAGTGCAGCATCAATCTGGTGGTATTTACAGTATGGAGCTGGGGAGGACATATAGCCTGTGTAGCCTGTTCAGATGCACAAGGGCCCAAAATGAGGAGGGGCCCACACTGACAGGGGGTTTTAATAAAATGATCGTGCTTCTCTCACCTCCTCGTCCTGCTGACACGCTCTCATAGATTACATAGACACTGCATAATGCAAGTAAGCCAATCACAGAGACTATGCATGTCTTAGCTACTCTGTGATTGGCTGATGATATACTTTTTGTGTTTCTACACAGCCTACATCCATATGTTGAAGAGCAAGTAGAGTTAGTCCTGCATCCTTCAGTACAGAGACCACCAAGACCACCTAGACCACCAAGGACATTATCATTACCCTCTTCACTACCCTAGACTACTAAAATGTTACCCATCACTGCATGGAGGAATTAAGACTATCTGGCCATTTTCCACAGTGATAATAGCATACTTTATTTGGGGGGCCCAAAATTCTGTTTTTGCACAGACCTTCAGTTGTCTGTGTCCACCCCTGGGATGGTGAGAGGCCAGTAAACAACTCAATAGCCCAGACATTGCAGGTTTTTTAGTGTTGATTTTTAAAATACTGTATGAATGGTTAAAAAGAGTTCTGGTTATTAAAAAAAAAAAAAAAATTGTGACAAGAGCCTAGCACATACTATAGTCAAATAAAAAGTATGTGTAACTTCACTATTCTACACGTGCAGCACTCCTTTAACTCTTCTGGTCTACATTTATTGTGATTATAATAAATTTTACAGGCCAGATATTTTAATAGGTGAACCTGCAGACCTACGTGAATTTCACAAATAACATTTTATGATTTTACAATGGATTATTTTGAATGACAACCTCAGCTTTTCTATATCTGAAAAGCTAAGACCTAATTGGTATAATGTGTTCTTCTAGCAGATCTTTAACAAATGTGTTTTGTGCCGTTCATCAACTACTATATTATTGTAATGTGGATTGTTAGATTGTGAAAGGATAAATCTGCTGAAACACAACATAAACTTCCTGCATAGAACTTGCTTTGGAGAAATAGTATACTGAGGTGTCCATTCAGGAAAAAAGCAGCTATGTTTTCAAATTTTATACAACTCCTTTAACCCCTTCCCACTGTGCACTGTTATGGTACGTCACGATGAGTAGGTCATTTCCACGAACCTCCTTCCTTTTTATACAGCATAGTGATGCTGTGGGCACAGGCGTTAAGCTCATGCCATTACTTGTGTAAAAATACACTGTGGAAAACTATATTTTATGCTAATGGGAAAAATATTCTGCAGTGCAAGAACTAGAGAAATCTATCTTTATTGCAGAATATTTTTCCTATAGGCAGACATTGTAGTTTTATGCAGTGTATTTTTACGGAAATGGAATGCAAGTACGCCACATGTGAGCGAACCCTTATACAGCATATACCACTCTAATTCCTGGGATCAGAGATAAATCTGATCTCTACCATTTAACCTTTTCAATGCCAAATTCAGCAGTGACCATAGCTGTGAGTGAGGGGGCTGTGGAAGTCTAATGACGACCAGCGACGTGATCACAGGATGAAGATGGGTTACCATGGCATTTAGTTTCCTTTCAATGGCCTCCAGGTCTGCAATGTACAAGAGTCTATAGGGACCTAATAGGCTGCCTGTTAGTATAACACCGACAGGCAAAATATATTGCAATACAAGGTTCAGAGTCTCGCCATGTTCTATAGCCTTCTCCCTGATACATTACAGTGGGACCTATTAGCGTAATGTTGCATCATGTTTGATGCAACAGTACTGGGACAAGCAATGTGCATTTAGTTAGTCTTTTTCTTTATGTGTTCTCCGTTTTTTGGCGTGGTAGCATATTTAAAAAAGGGATTTCTACATACAGTTCTTGAAGAAGCAGAGGTCAAAATATGCATTGAGGGTTCGCTTTAAGTCCTTCCTTTATACTTCCCATTTCTTTAAGATTCACTCTGACTTTAGCGCAAAAAACGTAATCAAAAACTGCACCTCATCATACTGCAGCAAAATTGCATGCGTGATTTCAGACTTAAAGTTGTTCAATGCATTATATGTACCCTAAAAAATGGTGCCAATAATCAAAATACACCTTATCTCACAACAAACAAGCCCTCATATGGCTCTGTTGGTGGAAAAAAAAGTTATGGCTTTTGGAATGCGGAGATGAAAAAAAAAAAAAAAAGCAAAAACTAGGTTGCATCCTTAAGGGGTTAACCGCTATTAGGGCATGTTCTGACGTGATGGAATTTTCCCACTGCAAAATTGACATATTTGACAGGTAATTCAGACATTGCAGTTATCACAGCGGACTTGCCGCAGATTTCAGCCTTTGCATTCCAAAGGCTAAAATCCACAGTGAAATTCCTCTGCTTTTCCGCTGAACATGCACTTCGTTTTATATCATTATTTACAGTTTTACGGTAATGTATTTCAATGTTTATTTTTCCATCATTTTGGCACTGACAAAACCAAATGTTTTGCTTTTCTGCTATGACTTTTAAATTGTGCATTAAATATATAATAAGCATTAATATTGAAATTAATTTGTATCTCAAGGATTAAAGAACTATTTGCATGCTAAAATGATTTTAGTTACGGTGTGTTGAATATATAAATTGTCTGAGCATGTAACACCAATTCAAGTGGAAACATTTCTCTGCAGGGATATTATCAGAGCTTTAGGTGCGCACAAATTCCTTTTGATTAGACGCAACACAATAAGGTGACCTTATTCTCATCATTGGTGCCAGTGACTTATCCCTTCACTATTCTCAATTATGTCCAACACAAATTAGTAATTGATGTTACAAGTTACAGAGCTTCATTCCAAAGTCAATATATAGTATGACCTCCGCTGTCAATGTATCTTGATAGAACTAAAGTAAAATCAATGAAATGTTCAATTTGAGTGCTTCATCTTTCAAGCTTGGTTCAGATGCTCTTTTTTCTTTCTTGTGAAGTCCCTTATATTTTATTGAAAAAAAACCAACTGGTTTGTCTAAAACAAATATGAACTATTCCTAATATACTTACTAGAAAAATAAATAAGTGTAAATACAATATATTCTGTGTTTGGAATCTTAAAAGTGCTAATTTTCTTGTAATACTTAAATGTGATTAAAAGTATAATATATGATTAATACATCAGAAATATATGAGCATATACAAGACGGATTATGTATAACAGAAAAACTAGTCTTGTTGCCCATGGCAACCTAGAAGGCCCAATGCACAAGTCCATAGTTTTTATTCGCAATTACGGATTCGTAATTGCAAATAAAATACTGACACATTCATTTCTATCCACCACGGACATCTTCACGTATATTTAGAAGTGTGGGTCTGGGCCGTAGAAATGAGCCACAAAAATAGGGCATGTCTTATTTTTCGCATTTACGGATCGTGCTCCTATACTTATTACTGTGAGCACGGTCTACAAATGCGGGTGACACTCCGCGGCCCATCCATGCAGTATTTACTGACCGTTTAGTAACTGTTTTTACGTAGTTCGCTGTGTGCTAAAAACTTCAACCTAACTTTATTCTCCTGGTTAATACGATTACGGTGATACAAAATTTATGTAGTCTTTATTTTGTTTTACTACTTTTACAAAGAAAAAACTATTTGTTAAAAAAAAGTAATTTTTGGGTGTCGCCATATTCTAAAAGCCATAACTTTTAGTTTGTTTTTTTGTCGATTGAGCAGTATGAGAGCTTGTTTTATTGCGGTACGAGCTGTAGTTTTTATTGGTACCATTTTCTGGTATGGATGCAGCCATCTTTATCTTGACTCTGATAACGTGCTGCAGCGTGATATCACACAGCAAAAACCATTGAAAAGCCATTGAAAAAGTAAAGTTAAAGTTGCTTGACTCTGTATTTAATGTTAAAAGTCAATATAAAGATTGCTACATCTGTACATACAAATTTTTCATCACTTTTTATTACATTTTTGTTCAGCGCTAAGATGACCAAAAAACAGCAATTTTGGTGCTTGAATTTATTAGTTTGATACGGCATCCATCGTGTGAGTTCAATAATGTAATAGTTTGGACTTTTGCGGATGTGGCGCTACCAATTTTTTTTTACATTACTTTAGAGGAAAAATTGGCAACTATTTTTTTGTCCCCAAAATTAGTTCCCCTATGGGATTTGTACCAACGATCAACAGATAGCTGGTTCAATACACTGAGGCAGGGCTTAACCGGAGCAGAAAAAAGGCAGATATGGGGGCTTTCATTGGGCTCCTGGGCTGCCATGACAACCATCAGCACTCCGCGATCGCCTCACGGGGTGGCCGATGGGCTGTCAGAGGAAGCTGCCCTCATCTTTCTAACATCTTGGATGCCATCTAACGTTTTGTATCACTCTTGACCGTGGCATCTAAGTGGTTAACCGGTCAGGATCAGATTTATCTCTGTTCATAGCCGTTAGTGCGAGGTGTCAGCTGTAATACACAGCTGACAACAGCAGCTCCATACTTCAACCCCTGCACCAGGATGTACGGGGACATTCTGGTGCGTCAAGGGGTTAACAAAAGAAATTTATAAGGGAAGGCCTAAAAGTGTCCTCTCTCCTGTATCCAATTCTGGTTTTGACTTAAAAAATGAATGCAAAATCTGTATCAAATCTGTTCTGTGTGAACAGAGCCTAGCAGTGCAGATTTCATTTTTCCAGAGCCGTTTAAGAAATGAAAGCTGAAATCTGATTGGTGGCTTATTGCCGCAAGGCCAGTTTTACTGTTAGACAATTTTGATAAATAAAGCTCAGTGTATTTAACGACAATATAAAATAAAGAAATATATATTTAGCAAATGTTATTCATGGTATAAATTCATTACAAATTCCAAGGGTTCTCGTGAATTAATCCCACATTCACTGACATGGGAAGCTTAATGCTGAAAAGATATGAGAAATGCTTAACAAAGATCCCTGTGTGGGTCGCAATGTAGCAATACGTGTAGGAAGCGACAATAAACACTTAAGCGGTTTTCATCTACATGCTGTCAACTCCATTTTCTGTTGACGTCAGTGCCATAGCTATAGGGATCGCAGTGGTCGCAATTGCCCTAAGTCAGAGGGGCCCACGACGCCCCACACCACATCTATTCACAGTTACTATAGTAACTGGGGCCCATGTCATTAACTACACAGGCCCCTGTTACTATAGTATCAGTATACTTACCCTCCTTGCTCCTAAGCACAGCGCTGATCCAGGCGTCTATCAGCGTCATGATGTCACAACGCTTTGTAAGCCGTGCACAATGTTGTGATGCTGAATGGTGTCAGGACCTGCGCTGTGCCCGAAGCCACAGAGGAGGGTAAGTATAAGATTATTGTCTGCTTGGGCCCTGTATCTAAGCATACCTTGTAGTAGGCTTAGATGCAGAGCGCAGCAGACGCTATCACACATTGGCCCTCTATCTAAGCCTACCATGTGGATCACACATGGTGTGATACTGTCCGCTGGGCCCTGTATCCAGGCCCATATTTGCCACTAGGCACAAGCGCTCTGCCCGGGCACTCCAGGACTATTCTCAACGTCACTGTCCATATATGGACAGTGATGTCGGGAGCTCCCCGATGTACACGTTTAAGGTATACCTGTGACGGATGCCATACAGTTGCATCCATCACCCATAGGCTCCCAGGCCTAATTCACATCTGTGTTGGAGGCTCCATTAAGGGCCTCTGTCACAGATTATACCCAAAAAATCGGAAACAATGGCATGCTGCGCTATTGTTTCATGTAAAACCACAGACACCCCGACGGAACCCATTAAAGTCAATGGGATCCATTGGGCGCCGGTTGTCTCCTGCTCTTCCGGCATTTTCGTTTTTCTGCTCCTCTGATGGAGCAGAATAATAGAATGCCGATCTCAGATGTGAACAGGGCCTTACCTGGTTACTAGTGATTATTCACCTACTTTTAAAGGCCACAACTCTGGTGATCCTGCAACCCTTAAAAGCATCAGTAAACTAAAGATTTTAAGACCTTAGCAATGCCCCTGGCTGCTAGTGCTGCATCGTTGGGTCATTTAGGAGACCCAGCAAAGGAACTGAAAGCTGCGGGTTGTCTGCCATGAAGAGAAGTCGGGGGGCCCAAGAAGGACTTTTGCCCATGAGCCTTTAGCTACGCCCCTGAATGACGTTATGTATGAATAGGAATTTTTAGACATATGACTGTGAATTCCTTTATTGACTCGTAAGTCTTATCGATTTTGAAGTGTGCAGCAGGATATTTCTACATTGTGAATCTAACCACAAATGAATGCCTATAGAGGTCCAGTAAGCGTTAATCTGATGATTTTGACACTACAGATTATTCATAATTTAATAGCACATTATTAAATTAAATAATCTAAGAGAAGTAATAAATATACTCTTTCGTCACCATGTATCCATGCCATAATAAAGCAGCTCTGAAATATCCCAGCCATTGAGAGGAAAGTTTGGTCTATGGTTGAGTAGTCTCCCTGATTTGCCCTACCTTAACCTGCCCGAAAGTGTTAACCCTACGTAGAGGTGACTTCCCCATTAGTGTCTTAAACACCCTAGATCTGATGCATGTCTTCTGGCAGGTGATCAGAACAAATGCTATCTCCATAGGCACTGGCACATATGAATGACATACACCCTGGTTCCAATGTGGAGAACATTTGTTTACCTCATGCCCTCTCCTTTACAGAGGAATTTATGAATCATTCCATTGTTTAAGTTTGTAAAACCATGCAATGTATGCAGTTCTTCAACTATCATTGGAATATAATGGCATACTATGGATACAAGTATCTTAGGCTCCTTTTAAATCGACCAATATTAGCAGTAAAAACGAGGGCTGATCAAGACAGCTCGGCGTTCATTTGCTCCTTTCACAAGGAGCTATGTACGGGGACGCGCAATCGTTGATAGGATTGCTCGTCCCCATGCATTTTCATCATGTCGGCAGCACATCTTCTTGGTTACACAGGGAGATGTGCTGCCGACAATTATAATATTTATTGCTGCATAATCGACATGATTAGCCAATGAAATTACGTTTGCTCGTTCATCTGCTGATCGGTGCCCTGTTTACAAAGACCAATGTTCGGGAACGCTCTTTTGCCCGATTATCGATACATGCAAAAAGGGCCCTTAGATATTGATCATCTTACTGAGAGTAATTGCAGCAGATATTGCATTAGGCATTATGATAATGTTCGTTGGATCATACCAATAAGCATGTCAGTCATAGGCACCTTTATTATTATAACTTAGGGGTCTGTCTAAAAGCTTTTGTCAGTGTTAAAGTTGCTTTTCTTCTTTAGTAAAGTAGACATGCCATAATGTTTTGCCAAAAATTACTTTCTGATGTTAGTGTCCCATTAACAGCCACCTTACTGTCTAGCACTAGTTCAGTGGTTAGTTGGCTTATACATTTAAACACCATTTACACATTCTAATGCAATTGAGTTCTGCACAATAAGAAACTGGAACTATAATAACATCCTTATCCGGCTTATCCGTAGATGCAACTGTGCCTGGTACTGCAGCTCAGTCCCATACACATGAGCCACTGTGTCTGTCGGAACAATAAAGGAGCCCCTTCAGAACCGGAGGTCAACCCCCCACAGATCAAATATTGATGGCCTATCCTAAGGATACATTTAAGTCCTAAAAACTCATTTACAAAATGACATAAGATTTGAGTTAGATGTGAAAGCTGAGATGAAAATAAATGTAGGACATGCAGAATATTCATGTGATGTAAGCCTTTGCTGTACGTAACAGCCACTGAGCTGATTTGTGAGCGCTGACAAATATTTCATATTCCTCTTGTAATGCCTCTTGCCCCTACACACCTTTATGTAGCCCTATGACAATGTTACCGTAAAAATAAACTAACATTTTATTAGTAATGCATTTGTCTGTTGACAGGTCGGCGATATAGCACATTTACTACATGTGATTTCTACAAACTAAGGGTCACTCTTTAAACTGAGCTCAGTCTGTGATTTTATGCCTGATTAAATAGTAATTAAGCGGTAATGAAAAATATGTAGCTTGATTACAATTAATATAATTGCACAAGTCAGTTGGTGTCTTCATTTTCTACATGCTGTGCGGAATTGGAATGACAATGATCCCTTAATAGCCCATGAATGGAACTACCACACAGATGACATAATTGAAAGCAGGAATTGAAGGGAAACAAGTGTGCAAATGAAACTCCGATTCCAAAAAAAAAAAAAGTTGTTTTTGACAGTTGCTATGAATATTTATTCACAGCATCGCATATTAAATTATGTCAAGATAGGAATGTTGTTTAGAATTTGAGCTCATTTAAAAAGAAAATCTCTATGCATTTTTGTGCTTCATGTAGATGAAAACACTGAGGGGTATGTATATATACAGGAACATTTCCATGCAATGTAGACACCAAATCATGTTAGATTTGTAAGACGGCTTGTTATACCCACTTGAAAATTGTATAGAAAAACCAGACTTGCTGATGAAAAAATCACTATCAAATTGTAATGTCAAGGAGTTGAATGTGCTGTGAATGTCCTCGGGGAGAGAAGAACCACTCCACTCTTTCAGAAGAACATCGCTGTCTACAGGTCCATCCCATACCTTAAGGATATCATGTGAGACTTCAGTGTCAAAAACTATAAAGTGAAGGCTGCAAAAGGAAAAACACCAAACAGTGGATTTAATGTTTAAATGTAAATAATAAAAAATGCATTGCACTTATTGAAAATATACTGTTAAAATGAAACATACGGGAAAGAAAGAAAACATACATTACACACATACTCACTACACATTATTTACAATACTCAAGTAGGCCAGATAATTCTATTTTAATAAAGTTGTATCATTGTACATTAGGAAAAGCTCCATAAAATGAACCAAAACTATCTATCTATCTATCTATCTATCTATCTATCTATCTATCTATCTATCTATCTATCTATCTATCTATCTATCTATCTATCTATCTATCTATCTATCTATCTATCCTGGTTGTCCTTCGCAATAGCAGAGAACATAAACAAAGGGGTTAACCCCCGCAACTAGTTTGGACAGGTGACAAGAATTCTAATTAAACATTTTTTAATAAGCACACCCTTGGAACACTAGGTAATAATCCCTCTTCTTATATAGTGCAAGTTCTTATAATTTATCTTTAAGTTTTGTTTTTCAGGAAGTTTTATCCCTTTCAGCAGGGGTACAGCATGCGGCTCATACAGTTATCAGAGATGGACATACCAGCTTGAGCAGATGTTTAAAGAGAAAGCATATGGGCTATCGCACAGTCAGCAGCGGCCATATATGCAAGGGAGTGCCATGGTAGCTCATTTCTATGACACAACAAAAAAAGGGGCGGACGCTTTATTAAAGCAGTGTGCTGGTGGCTTACTAGCTAGAGGATCCAGGATGACCTGTCACGCCAGTTTGGTAGTTCTGGTAAAGGGTGGAATTTTTCACAAAGTAGTATTTTGGTGACTAATTGTTTACAAACTTAGAGATTCCTATTTGTGCACCAGTTTTATGGTCCGTGTGGGGGTTGAGCCTTTTCCTATTTGGTAGCCATCTTTGGAGGGGAATCTAGGATTACATTTTTTTTGCCAGGTCAGAGAGCATACAGTAGATGTTTCTGAGGGGAAGGAGCTTCTTCTGTTTCGTACAAAATTCTTATAGCTATAGCAGCTAGCTGGGGCGGAGGTCCTGCAGTGGCTACTCTAAGGAGTAAACTTCAGTGTAAGTCCTTCTGACCTCACAAGGTGGGTTACAGCACAGGAGGAAGTTCTGTTTGATCTTTTATTGCATGTTTTGTTTTTTGTTCAATTATTTTTTTCAATTCAGATGTCCAATTGTAAATCCGAGGATTGTGTGATATTTCAAGGGAGTAAGGCAACGTCTAAGCAGAATAACTTAATTTATAGAAATTTGTTTTTACCTCAGCTGGATGTTACAGAGGTTATGCTATGCATACCCTGTCCTATATGAAAAAGCAAACTGTTACTAATAATTCTCTCATAATTCTCTCATAAAAGAGATCTTTGGTTGGAGAATGTGTGCATAAATCAATCCGAGAATTAGGAGTCAGTATCCTCTCAGAGGACAGCGAAAAATAGATCCCCAGAGGTTAGCTTGGTGGGGTACCCAGGTTTGAGGTTTTCCGCTAAAGATTTTAGGGTGATTGATGAGATTTATACTTATGTATCTGAAGAGGATAATGACTTCAAACAAGCTATGTTTCCAGAGTATTGAATGAATAAGTTAATCAGGGCGGACTGAGGGATTATAAGAGGCCCAGGGTCTTTAAAGTAGAGGAAACAGCAAGAAAAGTTATATATCTAATGCAGAAGACTCCAGAAAAAGCCCGTCTTAAAAAGAGATATAAGCTGATGCATCCTTTCGAGACAAAGTAGCTGGATAAATGGCTGATGCACACTAAAGGTAAATGTGGTGATTGCCAAGACCATTCTAGAAGTCCCCCTTTCCCGGTAAGTGGTAACATAATGCCCCCATAGTGCTCCACAAAGTATTATACCCCCATAGTTCCCGACATACAATATATTGCCCAAATAGTGCGCCCTACACACACTGTATAATGACCCCCATACTGCCCACACACAGTATAATGCCTCCATAGTTCCTCCACACAGTATAATGCACCCAATAGTGTCACCGCACACAGTATGATGTCCCCATAGGGCCCCCACATAGTATAATACAACCACAGTGCCCCCTCATACAGTATCATGCACCACAGTGCCTCCCTACACAGTACAATGCCTCATAGTGCCTCCCCACACCGTATAATGTCCCCATAGTGCCCCCCATACAGTATTATGCCCCTATAGTGCCCCCACACAATAACATCCCCCATAGTGTGTACCCACAAATATAGTACCTCCCTACATAGTATAGTGCCCCCATAGTGCCCCCACATAGTATAATGCCACCATAGTGCCCTCTCACAAAATATCATGCCCCCATAGTGCCCCGCACACAGTATAATGTCTCAATAGTGCCTCCACACAGTGTTAATTCCACTCATAGTGTCCCCGCACACACAGTATAATGCCCTCATCATTCCTTTCCACAAAGTATAATGGCCCAATAGTGCCTCCTAAAAATAATAAAGTAAATACTCACCTAGCCCCATTCCCGCTAATGATGAAGAAGATTTGTCTCCAGGTCTCCTCCAGTTTGTGCGGAGTGTGACTTAGCGCAGAGAGGCGCAATGACATTACTGCATCATGCCTGTCTGTGCCAAGGCACTCACGGCATGCATTACAATGTCAATAGTGAAGCAGGGAACGCCATTGTATTCCGAGTGCTGCATTCGATGCCTCCCTGCTCCGCCACAGTTTTCAACTGTACCTACATCCTGAGGACGCAGATACAATTGAAAATGGTGCCGCTGACAGAGGTTCCGGCGGCCAGAAGGCCGAATGCAGGTGCACCTTTTGCCATATGGTTAAAGGGTCCCTGGTGATTGCCAAATTATCCAGAGAGACTTTGGTGCCATCGAAGGATTTGTCTGCACAATCCTATAGATCACAAGACCTATTGAGCCTATTCAGCTAGATCAATTCAGGCCAGAGTGTCTATTACTTCATCACCCGTTGGTAAATCCCTGAGGTTATGGTTGAATAAGTTCCAGGATGATATCCAGAGCTGTGTAAATAGGACTAACTTTTGAGATCCTTCCTTTATAGATCCTTAGTAGCTCATTATTCCTGCGATTCTGTCCTTGAATTCTGGTGGTCCACACTAATTTTGATCTTGCTATATGTATCTCCTTTGTTTCTGATGTGAAGGATGACCAGGAAAAAGGAAATATTTTTCTACTCTGCTTTTTTCTATAATACATATAGCAGCTCAAGCTCCCTGGCCAATAAAGTTCTGTTTTTGCAATTACCTTGGTATTCTTTTTTATTACGCAATGGAGGGAGTGTTCTGTTACTTTATATGGACCGATCACCTCTATCAATATAAGTCTTTTAAATTATGTCCAAGCACCATATAATGGAAAAAACATCATGTAATGAATTTGATAGGCCTATTAAAGATGTCTACTTTTTAAGGTACACCCATTTAATGTAACAGTCGCTGCCCTGTACATGATAATAATATGCAAGTTGCAATCAGTGGCGTAACTACCGCCGTAGCAGCAGTAGCGGCTGCTACGGGGCCCGCGGCATGAGGGGGCCCGTGTCGCCCGCCGGCACGGGCCCCCACCATGGCCGGAGGCTCCGCTAGCAGCCGCTATGGCTGCTACAGCGGGACGCCACTGAACACTACGGCAGAGCAGGGAGGTATCTCCCCGCTCTGCCATTAACTGGTTCCCGACCGCTGACTGTATTTTTACGGCCAGCGGTCAGGGACGGGTCCTTAAAATCCGGGCCATAGACTTTCTTGCTGCCCGCGCGATCCGGCAGCTGAATGTCGGGTCTCCGGCTGTCAGTGACTGCCGGGGACCCTGAGGAGAGGATAGAAGCAGCTTTCGCTGCTTCTGTCTTCTCTGATGACTTGTACACAGCGCTGAATGCGCGCTGTGTACAGGAATAGAGGCAGCGGCGCTGTCTCTATTCCTCCCGGTGATCATGTGACTGGTCACATGATCGCCGGGTGCCGTTAGTGGCAGGCTGCTGCTGGGTCTAACTAGACCCAGCACAGCCCAGTTAGTGAGAATCGTCACTATGAGAGGGCTGATTTTCCCTGTAACTGGGGCTGCTGTGCAGCTCCAGTTACAGTGGGAAAAACATGGTGTAAAAGAAAGAAAAAATATATATAAAGTTCCCCAAAGGTCTTCTTTGACCTTTGGGGGACAGACCAAAGTAATAAAAAAATAATAAAGTAAAGTGCAAAAAAAATGTAAATAATAAATACACATAAAATACCCCCCCCCAAAAAAAAAACTTTCCCCTCGCCAATCATTGTTGTAACGCTAGCGCTGACCCAATTACCCTAATATAGACATGTAATATATAAAAACTTACGGTAGACAAAGACGATCACAAATAAAAGGTCTATTTTAGGATAAAACTATGTTATTACCCCCAAAAAAATAGCTGAAATGTAAAAAAGCTTATTTTTTTACTATTATTTTCAAACTTTATGAATAAAAATTCTAAAATAGCAAAAAAGGTGTGCATAAAAACGATAAAAAATGAAACCTGCATTGTCCACGGAAAAAACGTCGCAAAAATCACGTCGTTCGCCCAACAAATAAAAAAGTTATAGCCATTTAACTAACACGTGCTAAAAATGGCTAAACGGTGTCTGGTCCTGAAGGCGCAAAATAGAGCAAAAGACATGTATCCCCCCCCCCCCTCTCCACAGGACACGTATCCCCCCCCCCTCTCCACAGGACATGTATCCCCCTCTCCACAGGACATGTATCCCCTCTCCACAGGACACCTCTCCACAGGACACGTATCCCCTCTCCACAGGACACGTATCCCCCCCCCCTCTCCACAGGACACGTTTCCCCCTCTCCACAGGACACGTATCCCCTCTCCACAGGACACATATCCCCTCTCCACAGGACACGTATCCCCTCTCCACAGGACACGTATCCCCCTCTCCACAGGACACGTATCCCCTCTCCACAGGACACGTATCCCCTCTCCACAGGACACGTATCCCCTCTCCACAGGACACGTATCCCCTCTCCACAGGACATGTATCCCCCGCTCTCCACAGGACACGTATCCCCTCTCCACAGGACACGTATCCCCTCTCCACAGGACACGTATCCCCTCTCCACAGGACACGTATCCCCTCTCCACAGGACACGTATCCCCTCTCCACAGGACACGTATCCCCTCTCCACAGGACACGTATCCCCCCCTCTCCACAGGACATGTATCCCCCCCTCTCCACAGGACACGTATCCCCCTCTCCACAGGACACGTATCCCCTCTCCACAGGACATGTATCCCCTCTCCACAGGACACGTATCCCCTCTCCACAGGACACGTATCCCCTCTCCACAGGACACGTATCCCCTCTCCACAGGACATGTATCCCCCTCTCCACAGGACATGTATCCCCCCCCTCTCCACAGGACATGTATCCCCCTCTCCACAGGACATGTATCCCCCTCTCCACAGGACATGTATCCCCCCCTCTCCACAGGACATGTATCCCCCTCTCCACAGGACACGTATCCCCCTCTCCACAGGACACGTATCCCCTCTCCACAGGACACGTATCCCCTCTCCACAGGACATGTATCCCCCCCTCTCCACAGGACATGTATCCCCTCTCCACAGGACATGTATCCCCCCCTCTCCACAGGACATGTATCCCCTCTCCACAGGACATGTATCCCCCCCCTCTCCACAGGACATGTATCCCCCCCTCTCCACAGGACATGTATCCCCTCTCCACAGGACATGTATCCCCCCCTCTCCACAGGACATGTATCCCCTCTCCACAGGACATGTATCCCCCCCCTCTCCACAGGACATGTATCCCCCCCCCCTCTCCACAGGACATGTATCCCCCCCCCTCTCCACAGGACATGTATCCCCTCTCCACAGGACATGTATCCCCTCTCCACAGGACACGTATCCCCCTCTCCACAGGACACGTATCCCCCTCTCCACAGGACACGTATCCCCCTCCTCTCCACAGGACACGTATCCCCCTCCTCTCCACAGGACACGTATCCCCCTCCTCTCCACAGGACACGTATCCCCCTCTCCACAGGACACGTATCCCCCTCTCCACAGGACACGTATCCCCCTCTCCACAGGACACGTATCCCCCTCTCCACAGGACACGTATCCCCCTCTCCACAGGACACGTATCCCCCCCCCCTCTCCACAGGACATGTATCCCCTCTCCACAGGACAGGGGATACATGTGTGATCGCTGGCAGCGATAGGGAGAACGGGGGACTTAAAGTCCCTTGAAGTTCTCCATCACAAACCTCGGACTTCCGGGGTCTGTGTCGGCAGCTCTGTAGAAATGAATGGAGCGCCGGTCGTGCTTGTGCGCATGCGTGACCAGCGCTCCTTTCATTTTTATTGAGCTGCGCAGACGCCGGAAGTCAGAGGTTAGTCATGGAGAAGTTCAGGGGACTTTTAGTCCCCCGTTCTCCCTATCACTGCCAGCGATCACACATGTATCCCCTGTCCTGTGGAGATCCTGTGGAGAGGGGATACATGTATTTTGTAGGACACACTGTAGGTCACATTTTTTTGGGAGGGGGGACGCTGTATGGCGTTCCCTACAGGGGGGGGGAACACTGTATGGCGTTCCCTACAGGGGGGGGGAACGCTGTATGCCGTTCCCTACGGGGGGGGGGGGGGAACGCTGTATGGCGTTCCCTACAGGGGGGGAACGCTGTATGGCGTTCCCTACAGGGGGGGGAACGCTGTATGGCGTTCCCTACAGGGGGGGCTGTATGGCATTCTCTACAGGGGGGGGTGGCTGTATGGCGTTCCCTACAGGGGGGGTGGCTGTATGGCGTTCCCTACAGGGGGGGCTGTATGGCGTTCCTTACAGGGGGGGCTGTATGGCGTTCTCTACAGGGGGGGCTGTATGGCGTTATCTACAGGGGGGCTGTATGGCGTTATCTACAGGGGGGCTGTATGGCGTTATCTACAGGGGGGCTGTATGGCGTTATCTACAGGGGGGGCTGTAAAAAAGGCACTATCTACAAGGGAGGGGGGGTTGTGTGACACCCAGGGGAGGGGGGGCCCCAGTCAAAATTTTGCTATGGGGCCCAATCTTTCCTAGTTACGCCCCTGGTTGCAATAACAACAATAATCAAATATTAAAAAAGCAAATAAACTGTAGGGCTTATGATTGTGATCAGCATACAGCATGTGAATTACAATATGAGATAAATTATGTAGGTATTACCTAATAGACTTCCCAGGGTCTGCTTCAAGAATCCAAGTGCAGTGCACATTATTTTCATAAGGCGCTGGATAACCCGGAGACAGAATGCGTCCAGAAGCTGCAGCATAAATCCGACCACCACATTCAGCTGCATATATAAAATACGTGTTAAAAATGTATTAATTCCATTCATCTCTGTTATGATTCCATCAATGGTGATCTGTTTCATGTGGCTGGTTTTTAGGTAATTTTTATGTCTTAAATACCATTGTATATTACCAGAGCATTATTCTCTAATTGCCATCTTCACATATGATATATATATATAACATACTTACTAGCCTTTACTATATTAAATCTGTAGTTTTGCTGATGTTTGTTCACAGACGCGACCCGCGCATGCGCCGGGCCAGCTATCTTGCCGGAGCACCGTGTTTGTACGCATCGTCATGGTGACTTAGGTCTGGCGTGGTGATGATGTCAGACGCACTCGTCCTTGCGCCGCATGTGAATTCCAGGCATGCAGCTCAATCGTCATATCGGATTCGAGACTATTTGGACCACGTTTAGGTGGTGGGTTTAGCTCCCCTACCTATAAATAAACCACTCTATTTAAATTTCATTACCTCCTGACAAAGTGGCAGGTCCACGAGAAGCGCGCCGATGTATCTCTTTGACAGAACCATTCAGTATGTCTCAAGGTAATCCCTTGCTTTAACTTCAGCCTCTGGCTATTGTTTCTTCAGACCTGTTTACAGTTCCCCATTTGTTGTATAGGCTGATTTATTTATAGCTATTATATTCTCATTTATATCTCTATTCGGGTTTCCTACTAATTCTATTTTATTAGGTTAAGCCATAGACATGTTATAACTGATATTGTCTTGGCTCTTATCCAATTTATATTTATATATTGTTCTGATTGGTTTCCTATCTGTTCTCTGTAGCTTTGGGCCCTTTTTTCCATCTCTGTGGTCCCATCAGTAGTTCATTTCTCCTTATTTTATATTATATTTTATTCATATATTATGGATTAATAAAGAAAACTTTTATATTTTCCTATCTACATTGTTTTTGTGGTTATTCCTGCTCTCTTTTCGATGGGGATGATTCCATCTATTGACAGCACAAATGGAATAATATATTTAATAATGCATTGGAATTCTATGAATTATTATTGATTTTATAAATGATTACAGATTCTATGAATTATTATTGTTAAAGGATTCCTAGCATACCTTGTTAGCTCAATGTTTGCACAGGGCTTACTCTAATGATTTGCATTCTTTAAAGTGCAGCCTTTAAGGGTATCATACAGTAATCTGATATGGGAAAAATTGTACAGATGTAGCCGTCTTTACCTTGACCTTAACGCATTAAATAAACAATGGCAAGATCCCTTATCTTGACTTTTTCAATGACTTTTCAGTGGCTTTTGTTGTGTGATATCCCACTGCAGCAAATTATCAGAGTCAAGATACAGATGGCTACATCCGCATAAACTAACCAATTTATCTTAAAACCTTAGATTTTTTTTTTAAGCATATGTCTGTCCACAAGCTTGATGATGGTTACCTTTAACAAGCAGCAGAATTGTGACTGCAGGTCTTTACTATAAAACAGACTCCAGTGCAAGATAAATACTGCAATACATTTACACAGAAAATATATTTACAAAGCCAGTGTTTACGTGGATGATATCTATATATAAATGTGAAATTGTGCTCAAAGGCGATGTTAGCATTTAAATATTTTAGATCAAAAGATATAAAAGGGGGGAATTTCAAGAATTTACATTTATCACCTATCATAGGATAGGTGATAATTGTCTGATCGCTGGAGGCCTCACCACTGGGACTTCCACTGATCGCGAGAACAGGGGTTCTGAACCACCCTTCCTCCTCACTACTGGACCGCAGTGAGGAGGACATTGAATTGAGTAGCGGTCAAGCATGCACGCTACCACTCCATTAAAAGTCTATAGGAACGTCAGAAACAGTCGAGTACAGCGCTCGGCTCTTTCCATCAGTTCAATAGACATTGAATAGAGCAGCAGACGCATGCTTGACCGCCGCCCCATTCATGCTCCTCCTCACTGTGGCGGGTGCAGAAATGAGGGTCTGGTGGTTCGGGAGACCCTTTCTCGTGATTGGTTAGGGGTCCCAATGGAGGGGCCTCCAGCGATCACACAATTATTACCTATCCTGTGGATAGGTGATAATTGTGGATTCTGGGACAACCCCTTTAATACGATTCTTTTAACTGAGGATAATAGAAATTTATTGTGATATTATGTACCATCTGTGTCCACCCTTAACTTTTTAAAATTATGTTAAGTTATACAATTTGTCATGATATCAATTTAATACAATATCATGCAATCCAGTAAATAAAACGTATATGTTAATGTATATGGATTTTTTTAACATGGAAGTCTATGGGTGACAGATGGCCAATAGATGTCATCCCTCAGAGCACCCGTCAAAGCCATCTGGTAATAAAATCTGCTTTAGACATTTACTTTTTTTAACATGGAAGTCTTTGGGTGACAGATGGCTGATGGGTGGTATTCGTCAGAGGTATACGTTTTTTTTTTACATGTTTCTAAAACACATCTCAGGATATCTTGGGTTTAATTATAAGTTAAGGAAGGACACATCTGTATACAATATTTTACCAAATAGGGATAACATTTTATTATACAGTACCCCATTTGCAAGGCTTTAAAAAACAAGGATAAGGAAACCATAAGTCTATAGTATATTACCAGTGCATGTTGGCAGAGGCTTATTCCACACTCTCCGATCACCACTTAAACATGTCAAAATACTGCTCCCATGCATTGTATATCCAGGATTGCAACTATACATAATAGTTGTATCAGCAAAGTGACCTTCATCACGAATCTTATAGCCATAATTAGGTATCCCTGGGTCTCCACATTTTATGAGGTCAAAACCTGCAATCATAAACAATATACATAGAATTACATTTAATATCGAATGTGTTTATTCAATTTAAGTACAAGAACATTTTTATCTAAAAAAAATATTTAATAAGTCAAAATGCACAATAAGGCAGATTTACTAATTCTTCCTCAGATTTATACAGCATATACTTAGATCAGGCAATCACAAGATGTGTCAAATTTATCAGTGGTGCACGCTGTTTGATGAATTTGGCAAATCTTGTTAGACATGTTAGACACTTTTCTCTACCTTATACCACTCTTTGGTTGGCTTAGTTTACACCAAAATTTTGGCGCACATTTCTGCCATGTTTAATACATCCATTTTTTATTTATCTTTATCAGTTAACAAATAGATTGTTATATTTTTACACTTTGCCCAGTAAATATGATTTCAGCAACTCAGATGCTGTACCTGTGTGAATGAGAATTAAACAAGAATGAAGCATTTCATTGCAATGCTTAGTAATCTCTATTATAGAAAATTAGAAGATCAAAATAATATAGTTCTAACAGTACAGATGTAGTGATCGTTGACTTTTAATGCATTAAATACACAGTGGCAAGAAACTTTAACTTGAACTTTTCAATGGTTTTCAATGGCTTAAAGAGGCTCTGTCACCAAATTATAAGTTCCCTATCTTCTACATAATGTGATCGGCGCTGGATTTGTCTACCTGCCATTATTACTTCCTTATAAGTTTGCAGATGTCTTTTGACTAGGAGTATAGTCAGTATGACAGGATGGTAGAGCCTTATATGTATTCTTACAATGTTCATCATCATACAAGTCATTTAAAGCGGCTCTGTCACCACATTATAAGTGGCCTATCTTCTACATAATGTGACCGGCGCTGTAATGTAGATTACAGCAGTGTTTTTTATTTAGAAAAACAATAATTTTTTACTGAGTTATGACCTATATTAGCTTTATGCTAATGAGTTTCTTAATGAACAACTGGGCGTCTTTTACTTTTTGACCAAGTGGGCGTTGTGGAGAGAAGTGTATGACGCTGACCAATCAGTGACCAATCAGCATCATACACTTCTCTCCATTCATTTATTCAGCATATCGTGATCTTACTAGATCACTATGTGCAGCCACATACACACACACTAACGTTACTCAAGTGTCCTGAGAGTCCAACCAGGATGTGATGTCTATTCACAATCCTGACACTTCGGTAACACATTTGTGTGTGAGTTACAGCACAGCACATCGAGATCACGCTGGGCTGTCATTTACAGCGTAATCTCGCGAGATTACGCTTGCTGTGCTGTAAATCCCACACAAACATTACCTGAGTGTCAGAATTGTGAATAGACATCACGTCCCAGCTGGAGGTGATGTCTATTAACTCTCAGGACACTTCAGTAACGTTAGTGTGTGTGTATGTGGCTGCACATAGTGATCTAGTAAGATCACTATGTGCAGAGTAAATGAATGGAGAGAAGTGTATGAAGCTGATTGGTCAGAGTCGTACACTTCTCTCCACAATGCCCACTTGGTCAAAAAGTAAAACACGCCCAGTTGTCTATTAAGAAAGTCATTATCATAAAGCTAAAATAGGTCATAACTGTCAAAAATGATCGTTTTTCTAAATAAAAAACACTGCTGTAATCCACATTACAGCGCCGATCACATTATGTACAAGATAGGGCACTTATAATGTGCTGACAGAGCCTCTTTAAGTTATAAATTCTCACGCTGCAGCAAGTTATCAGAGTCAAGATAAGGATTGCTACATCTGTAATTATACTTATTCTCATTGTAAAATGAATCCTTTGCCTACTGGTGTATTTATATATTTTATCAGAATCAAGAGTTCCAAAACTTTAGAATTGCCATGAAATACTTACGTCTGTTGTGACTGACAGCTGTCACCAACATTACAATTATCTAGGGTAATTATTCATCACTATAATTTAACAGTGATTTTGCAAAAGGTAATTATTTGTTAGAGATTTTAAATAATTTAATCAGCATTACTACATAATAGATGCAAAGAAAAATTACTTTGACAATGATCAGATTAGGAATTAATCAGATTACATTAATTCTACATTTCTAGCTATGAAATTTTTTTATCCAACATAAAAGTTCCGAAACAAAATGTTCAGGTACAATTATTCTTCACAACATAAAATAGAATTTATTATGCATTCTCTCCAACAGTTTATACATCTTAGTCACTTCTTGTTGTAGTGTTTTATTTTATTATTTATTTAAAATTACAGAATTGAATCAAAATTTATAGTATAGGTCTAGAGTAAAAGGGGTGTTCCAAATAGAAAGATATATCACCTATCCACTAGATAGCTGTTAATTGTTAGATTGGTGGGGCCTGACATCTCAGATCCCACCGATCGCTAGAGCCGGGGACCCCTGTTCCCCATTCCCCACAGCTACACGATTGTGGCTAGAAGGAGTTTGGATGTCGAGCATGTGCCCTGCCGTGCCATTAAAAGTCTATAACACTGACGGAAACACTGGTCTTAGCGGACAAGCCCCCACTGATGTAACATTTATAACATATTCAGTGCATAGGTAATAAATGTCTTTGGCTGGATTACCCCTTTAATGGATAACATTTTCTATTACACTTTCTTAAATTGATCCCGATTAAATTTTCATGACCTTTAAATATTTGCATTTTCTTTACATTTCGTTTTGTTTTTTTTTATTGTATAAAGCATATTTTTGTTCAATTTTTCTGGAAAAAAAATTACAATTCCCCCTTAATGACCAGCCTATTTTAAACCTTAATGAGCAACCTATTTTTTAAGTTTTTCCATCGTCGCATTCCAAGAGCTATAACTTTTTTATTTTTGCGTCGACATAGCTGTATAAGGTCTTGTTTTTTTGCGGGACAAGTTGAATTTTTTAATAGCACCATTTTGAGGTACATATTATTTATTGATTAACTTTTAGTAACTTTTTTTTGGGGGGGAATAGAAAAAAACCTGAAATTTCGCCACACTTTTTTGCGTCTTAAATCTACGCCATTTACCGTGTGATATAAATAACACAATAACTTTATTCAGCGGGTTGTTACGATTGCAACGATATCAAATTTGTATAGTTTTTGTATGTTTTACTACTTTTACACAGTAAAAACACTTTTTTTTTTAAATTATTTGTTTTTGTGTCTCCATATTTGAAGAGCCATAACTTTTTTATTGTTCCGCCGATGCAGTTGTATGAGGGCTTTTTTTTTGCGGGAAAACTTGTCGTTTTTATCGGTACCATTTTGGAGTAGATGCGACTTTTTGATCACTTTTTATCAGCAATTTTTCCATAGTTTTTTATTAAATTTTTTACGGCGTTCACCGTGTGGGTTAAATAATGTAATAGATTTATAGCCGGGGTCGTTACGGACGCGGCGATACCAAATATGCGTAACTTTTTTACTTTATTTTGGTTTTTAATAGTAAAGCATTTTGTAAGGGGAAAAAGGTTTTTAATTTTTTTCAAATTTTTTTTAATTAACTTTATTAAACTTTTTTTTTACTTTTTTACTAGTCCCACTAGGGGACTTTAATATGCGATTCTCCGATCGCTATTATAATACACTGCAATACTTTTGTATTGCAGTGTATTACTGCCTGTCCGTTTAAAACGGACAGGCATCTGCTAGGTCATGCCTCCGGCATGATCTAGCAGGCATTCGCTACAGGCAGACCTGGGGGCCTTTATTAGTCCCCCGGCTGCCATTGGAGACACAGACACTCGGCGATCTTATCGCCGGGTGTCGGTGGGATGAGAGGGAGCTCCCTCCCTCTCTCCAAAACCACTCAGATGCGGTGCACGCTATTGAGCACTGCATCTGAAGGGTTAAACGGGTGAGATCAATACTAATATCGATCTCACACGGCAGAGCAGGGACGCCCCCAGCCCTCAGCTACCTCTGGCAGCTGAGAGCAGGGAGATTTGATGGCTCCCTCCTCTGTTTACTTATCCTGATGCAGTGCCGTAAAAAGGCTTATGCATCCGAATAAAGCCCGTTAGTGGCCGCCATTAAAAGGCGTATTGGCGGTCAGTAACGGGTTAAATACCATCTTAATTCACAAATATTTTATACAATAAATAACAATAATTTTGTTATTTAAAATACAATGTTTGGTAGAACATAGTATACCTTGTACTGTTGATGGAAAACTGAATTACACAAGCACATTTTATTTATTTTTGTGTATATGTATATATTTATTAGTAATTATTTAAATGGTGCTTCAGTTTGCGGCCTGAAAAGTTAAATAAACACTCTAAATTAACAAAGGGGGCGTTGGATGGATGGACTGTATATTGGCCAAAACGCTGCCTCCTGCACTTAGGGAAGGGTGCCACCTGAGGCAGAGCTGTTATCTCACCTTATGGAAGGTGCACCTCTAACTGAAACGGGAACACACGTGCAATTGACAGTGTCACTAGTCAAATTCTTCTGTTATTTCACTCACACACACACACACACACACCATTATTGATCATTTCTCTGCACTTCATAAAAAAGAGAATTTTTAAATAAATAAACAATTAACCTGAACATAAATGGTAGAAATAATAGTGTATGTGGAGATGGAGAGCATACAGTACAAACACCATGCAGCTATTTTGCTAGTGGGATTACATTAAAGGAACCCAATAATGTAAGGCAGTGTTTAGTAAGGCAGTATGCTTATGATCTTCCACTGATCTGTGTATTACACCTTTTTTATGGTGATGTAAGTTACATGCAGTAGAACATGCAGCACATGCAGAACATGCAGTATAACTGGACAGGCTTCGGTGGCTGCTGCATCTGTAATATACACCCTAATATTCAGCCGTCTTAAATTTGCCTACATCTAGGAAGTATATAAGGATTTGTAGTAAAGGATGCCTTATGTGCAACCCACAATATACGATACAACTTTCATGTAATTTTAATTATGCACCTTTAAATATCTTGCATAATTTAATTTCTTTTAACTTCCATATAGTCCAACAGTATCATCAGAACCTTTTATGTAACTTTCACTTTTGTGGGCAGACTTTTTCAAATTAATGCCTTCATATGGACTAAGACATCACACAACAGTTCCCGAAGACACATCTCACAAAACAAAAATATTAGTCTCAGTCAACCTTCAATGTAGGCATGCAATTCTAATAGGATTCATACATTTAAGGCAAAAATCTAAATAGGGTTTAAAGAGGCTCTGTCACCAGATTTTGCAACCCCTATCTCCTATTGCAGCAGATCGGCGCTGCAATGTAGATTACAGTAACGTTTTTATTTTTAAAAAATGAGCATTTTTGGCCAAGTTATGACCATTTTTGTATTTATGCAAATGAGGCTTGCAGAAGTCCAACTGAACGTGTTTAAAGTAAAAGTCCAACTGGGCGTGTATTATGTGTGTTACATCTGGGCGTTTTTACTTCTTTTACTAGCTGGGCGTTCTGACGAGAAGTATCATCCACTTCTCTACACAACGCCCAGCTTCTGGCAGTGCAGACACACAGCGTGTTCTCGAGAGATCACGGTGTGTCGTCACTCACTTCCTGTCCCAGGTCCTGCATCGTGTCGGACGAGCGAGGACACATCGGCACCAGAGGCTACAGTTGATTCTTCAGCAGCATCGGCGTTTGCAGGTAAGTCGATGTAGCTACTTACCTGCAAACGCTGATGCTGCTGCAGAATCAACTGTAGCCTCTGGTGCCGATGTGGCCGACACGATGCAGGACCTGGGGCAGGAAGTGAGTGACGTCACAGCGTGATCTCTCGAGAACACGCTGTGTGTCTGCACTGCCAGAAGCTGGGCGTTCTGAAGGGAAGTGGATGATACTTCTCGTCAGAATGCCCAGCTAGTAAAAGAAGTAAACACGCCCCGATGTACACACATAATACACGCCTAGTTGTACTTTTACTGTAAACACGCCCAGTTGGACTTTTGCAAGCCGCATTTGCATAAATACAAAAATGGTCATAACTTGGCCAAAAATGCTAGTTTTTAAAAAATAAAAACGTTACTGTTATCTACATTGCAGCGCCTATCTGCTGCAATAGCAGATAGGGGTTGCAAAATCTGGTGACAGAGCCTCTTTAAGTACTTCCATAAAATGCAAATATACAACAATAACTTAGTGCATACGTCCTTTTTGTTTAAATAGAATGCAATCTACAGTTTGTTCTCTCTTTATATTATTAAAATATGTATTCTTTTGTATTGAAGTTAAATATGTCTGTGACCTTTAGAACAGTAGATTTTGTATATAAATTTAGCTGTGCATCCACCAGGTCTATCTTATTTAAATTCACAGTAATAAATGTATACTACGAAGAAGTATAAAGAAAAGTGTGTTTTATAGAAGATTAAGAATACGTCTGCCCTTGAATACCCTCATTAACAGGCAAGACTAAAATGCAAGAATATTCTAAAGACAAGATGCAATATGTATTTAATGTTGCATCTAAGGTTAATCAAAGATTGCCATCAGTGCAGCCCAGCAGTGTTATACCATAGACCCAAACAACAACTTTCTCTACAAATTCTGCCTGCTGTTTAGAGGACAGTAAAAACAGGACCAGCTGTGAAGCTGCCTAGGGCTATATCTTCCTCATTCATGAGATCAGCAGGGATCTCTGCAAGTCTGGTTTTAATTGAGAAGAATAAGTCTCAATGATACACTGATGGATTTCTAAAACCTCTTTTTGTCCTGCCAATGCATATAAAAAGTCAATCCGACTTTTTAGCCACCTCTGTCTGTATAAAGAAAAAGTATGTGTGGCAAGTAGAACTAATATCCTGGCATAATGATTGTGACGGAAAGCTTTATGTTTGAAAATGAAATTCTTAGATTGAATTTAGGCACAAAGAATTTTAACGTCTACGTCAATTTCTGTAGTATGAATTTGGTCTAATATGGAACTAGATAATAGATTGCAATAGGAAAAAGAAAAATACAGATTTAAAAATGTTACAATGTATTTCAAGGATTGATATAATGTTACTATGTGTATAAATTGTATACACCCATTTAAGAACTAGAACATGGGGATTGTTTTCTAAACAAACGTATTGATCTTTTGAAATATGTAGATGTTTTCAGTAACACTTTTTCAACCATTTTTATTGCTCCAGTGTATAGAAAATAAAATAGCAACTTTGCACTTCGTCTTATCTAAAAAATATCCTTTCATTTTGTGTGTACAGCTACCAAACATAACTTATGTGTCTTCATTGATACAGACTACAAAAAACATGTATATGGTCTGATCCTGCATTCATGCGTTACTCTTTTCCATCAGATCCCTCTTATTTATAACCCCCAGACAATAGGAGAGAGGAACACCATTTACAGGGGAAACTGCTAATCATCTGATATTATAAGGCTATCCCATTGTAAAGTAACAGCTACTCTGCCACTGAACTTTTCAATAAATAAAATCTATCCCATTGACCTATTCTGGCCACTACAAATTCCATCAGTCAGTCATCAATAGTTCATTCATGTCTTACAGTTTTTTTCATTGAAGCAAATGGGAAACAGACTGAAATCTGTTTAGGTCAGTTGCAGAGCAAAAAGACATACTGCTAAATTTTGAACCAAACCATAGTGCCACTGTTACTATCATGCACAAAGTACGCTGGACCTGACTAACAATATATATGTACAACAATCAGCCATACAATTAAAACCCCCAGCCTAATATTGTGTAGGTCCCCCTCGTGCGGCCAAATCAGTTCTGGCCTGTCAAGGCATGGACTCAATGAGACATCTGAAGGTTTCCTGAGGAATCTGGCACCAGACTGTTATCTGCAGATTATTAAAGTTTGCTAATCTGCAAGGTGGTGCTTCCATGGATATGACTTGTTTTTCCAGCTCATCCCACTGATGCTTGATTGGATTGAGATCTGGGAAATTTGAAGGCCAAGTGAACACCCTGAACTCTTTGTCATGTTCCTCAAACTCTTTCCTGAACTATTTTTGCAGTGTGGCAAGGCACATTATCCTGTGGAAAGAGGCAACTGCCAATAGAGAATAACGTTGCCATGAAGGAGTGTGTTTGGTGTAAACAAATGTTTAGGTTCTGCTGGTTTCCCAGCAGAACATTGCTCAGAGCATTACACTGCCTCTGCTGGCTTGCCTTCTTTCTATGGTGCATCCTGGTGCCATTTCTTCCCCAGGTAAGTGACGCGCATGCACCCACACATTCCCATAATGTCAAAGAAAACGTGATTCTTCAGACAATGTCATCTTCTTTTATTGCTCCATGATGCAGTTCTAATGCTCACGTACCCATTGTAGGTGCTTGGACAGGGGTCAGAAGAAGCACTCTGACCAGTCTGCAGCTGTGCAGCCCCAAATGCAACAAGCTATCATAGCCAGTATTGACTTTTGCAGCAATTTGTGCTATAGTAGCTCTTGTGTGAGATCAGACTAGACACACTAACATTTGCTCCCCGCGCAGATTAATTCATCTTGGTAGACCATGAGCCTTGGGTGCCCATGACTCCGTCATTTCACTGCTTGTGCTTCCTTATGCCACGTTTGATAGGTACTAACACTGCCTACAGGGAACACCCTACAAGACCTGCCATTTTGGAAAAGCTTTGGACCAGTCATCTAGACATCACAATTTAGTGCTTCCCAAAGTCGATTAGATCTGTACGCTTGATAAATTTTCCTGCTTCCAAATATCAACTTTAAGAACCGACTGTTCACTTGCTGCCTAATATAGTCCACACTTTGACAGGTGCCATTGCATTTAGAGAATCACTAGTATGTAGGTGGGCTGGGGCATAATGGCCAGGAGCTGTGCCTGCGCCCTCCACAGCGGGTGTTGACTGTAATATACATCAGACAAACTGCTGCAAAGTCTGGGACCAGAGTTACCTCCGATCACAGATGTTTAACACCTTGAATGCCGACCATGGCATCTACGTGACTAAAAAGGGATGGGTTGCCATGGCAACTGAGAGCCTAACAAAAGCTCCCAGGATTGCCATGGCTACATGCCTATGGCATAGCCTTATAGATTGCTTGTCAGTTTTACAGTGACAGGCAATAATGCTTTCACATACTGATTAGCTCAAAGCATTATATAAGCAATCATTTGATCACATTTTGAAGTATCTTATTGGAACTAGAAAAATAGTTAATTAAGGTTTAATAAAGTTTATTAGGAAAAAGTGTTCACAGTAGAAATAAAATGTTGTTTTATTTAGTAAAGTTCTATAAAAAATAAAATACACATATATGGTATCGCTACGATAGTAACAACCCATATAAAAAAAAGTAAGAAAAACAAAAAAAAAACATAAAAACAACAGCTGAATTTTTTTTTCTCACTAACACCCAAAAAATTCCTAAAAGTCAATCAATAAACTATATGTACCTCAAAATAGATCTTTTAAATAATATGACTAATTTAGCAAAAAAATAAGCCAACATACGGCTACATTGATGGAAAAATATAAAAGTTATAGCTCTTGGAACGTGGAACATAAAAATGATTGCTGCGGGACAACTGTCCCGTACTGTAATCATGTTTTCAGTACGTGACAGTAGTTCCACAGAGAGGCAGGGACTTCTAGCGTTGTACATAACTATGATGCTAGGAGCCCGGCTCCGTGCAGTGTATTCGGTCCGGGACTTGCGGCCGAAATACGTTCCGTCCTTTATGGACCGAACATGCTCGTGTGAATCCAGCCTTATTGTTAAAAAAAAAGTTAAAAAAAAAAAAAGATACATATTTGGTATCGCCGTAATCGTACCGTCCCATAGAATAAAGGTAACATGTTATTTATGACACACTGTGAATGACGTAAATTTAAAAACCAAAGAACTATGGTGGAATCGCTGATTTTTTTCAATGTGCCCATTACGTCAAAAAAGTTCATAAAAGTTAATCAAAAAGTTACATGTACCCCAAAATGGTGACATTTAAAACACAACTCATCCCACAAAAACAATAAGCCATGATACAGCCCAATTTATGGTAAGAAAAAAAATATATATTTTTTTTTTTCATTTTAGTTGTTTCCTCACCAACTTCCAAAAGCTAGACTTTTTTATTTTTCCGTATGAGGGCTTGTTTTTTGCGAGACGAGTTGTAGTTTTTCATGGCACCATTTAATGTACCATATAATGTACTAGGAAACTAAAAAAAAAATCCTTGTGGGGTGAAACGGGCAAAGAACAGTGATTCTGGCATTGTTTTTTTGGTTTATCGTGAGGTAAGAACAACATGTCAACTTTATTCTATGGGTTGAAATGATTATGGCGATATTAAATTTATAAAGATTTGTTTATGTTTTACCACTTTAACAAAAAAATATGTTTTTTTGACGCCACATTGTGAGAGCCATAGCTTTTTTGTTTATTGTCGAATGAGCGGTATGAGGATTATTTTTTGCGCGGCGAACTGTAGTTTTTATTGGTACCACTTTGAGGTATATCCTAGTTTGTGATCACCTTTTTTCCCATTTATTTTTGGGTGCTAAGGCGCTAAAAATCAGCAATTCTGTTGTTTATTTTTATTTTTTTGCAGTGTTCACTTTTACTGACGTGGCGATACAAGTTATATTCATTTGTAATTTTTTTAACACAACTTTAGAAAAAATATGTGAAAAGGTTTTTTTTAACTTTGCATAATTTTTTTGCATATTAAGAAAAACTTAATTCAACTAGGCTTAATAGGAACACAAAGTTGGCAGACCTGGAGGCCGATGGTCTGCCGCAGGGCGCCGAGCCCTCTTTCTTGAGATCTTTGATTCCGCTGTTGCAGTGAGGTGTCGGCTGCAGCATACAGCTGAAATCCGCTCAGTATGATGTGTGCTTAGCCCGTGAACGCGCTCCATACCTTTCCTTAACACATGTCACGTATATGTACATGACAAAGGTTGATGTGCAAAAGTAGTAAACATTTAAAAGACTTTATCATTTTGGAATTTCTGTAATTGTAAAGACCCGCAGAATAAAGTTAACATGTAATTTCAACCGCATGTCAGTTTTTTCACTCCCCCCCCCCAAAAAAAAGCTAATAAACGGTTTTAAAAGCATTACATGTTCCTAACATTAGACCCATTAAAAAAATACAACTCGTACAGAAAAAAAACAAGCTGTTATACAGCTAACTAAACACAGTGATCATTTAAAAAAATAAATAAATGTAGCCCTCAAGGCCTAAACAGCTGAAGGGGTTATTGGGCTAAGTGGTGTATGTGCGTCTGTGTGTGTTTATGTATATGTATATATATATATATATATATATATATATATATATATACAGTACTGTGCAAAAGTTTTAGGCAGTTGTGGATAGATACTGCAAAGTAAGATTGCTTTAAAAAATGGAAGTGTTAATACTTTTTTTTAATGAACTAACAAAGAACAAAGTGAATGAAAGAAGAGAAATCTAAAATTTAACATATGGTGTGACCACCCTTTGCATTCAAAACGGCATCAATTCTTCTAGATACACTTGCAAAAAGTCATGGATTTTGTAGGATTATAGTCAGGTGCATGAATAACCAATTATAACATACAGGTGAGAATGATCATTTTCATATGTAGGTTGAAACAGTCATTAACTGCAACAGAAACAGCTGTGTAGGAGGCTTAAAACTGGGTGAGGAACAGCAAAACTCTGCTACAAAGGTGACGTTTTAAAATACAGTTTTCTTGTCACAGATCCATCATGGCAAGACTGATTTGATTCAGCAACAAGACACAAGGTAGTTATACTGCATCAGCAAGGTCTCTCCCAGGCAAATATTTCAAAGCAGACTGGGGTTTCGAGATCTTTTGAAGAAGCACAAAGTAATGGGCAACGTTTGAGACCGTAGGCGTAGTGGTTGGCCAAGGAAACTTAGTGCAGTAGATCAAAGACACATCATGCTTACATTCCTTTCGAAATTGAAAGATGACCAACAGTGCCATCAGCTCAGAACTGTCAGAAACTAGTGAAACCCAGGTACACCCATCTAATGTTCAGAGAAGTCTGTCCAGAAGTGATCTTCATGGAAGAATTGAGGCCAAAAAGCCATACATTCAATGTGGAAACAAGGCCAAGCTACTCAATTATGCCTGAAAACATAGGAACTGGGGTGCAGAATAATGGCAGCATGTGCTCTGGACTGATGAGTCAAAATTTTAGATATTCGGCTGTAACAGGGTTACAAGGCAGTTTGTTCACCGAGGGGCTGGAGAGCAGTACAATAATAAGTGTCTACAGGCAACTGTAAAGCATGGTGGAGATTCTTTCAAGTTTGGTGCTGCATTTCAGCAAATGGAGTTGGGGATTTGGTCAGGATTAATGGTGTCCTCAATGCTGAGAAATACAGGCAGATACTTATCCATCATGCAATACCATCAGAGAGGCATCTGATTGGCTCCAAATTTATTCTGCAGCAGGACAACAGACCAAAACATACAGCCAATGTCATTAAGAACTATATTCAGTGTAAAGAAGAAGAAGGAGCCCTGGAAGTGATTATATGGCCTCCACAGAGCTCTGATCTCAACATCATCGAGTCTGTCTGGGATTACATCTGTGGTTAATTCTCCAAGATATTTGGAAAATACCTATCTGCTGAGTTCTTTTAAAAACTGTGTGCAAGTGTACCTAGAAGAATTGCTGCTTTTTTGAAGGCAAAGGGTTGTCACACCAAATATTGATTTGATTTAGATCTCTCTTCTGTTTATTCACTTTGCATTTTGTTAATTAATAAAAAAATACATCTTTTCATATATATATATATATATATATATATATATATATATATATATATACACGTAGCAAACAAGAAGGCAGCAGCACTCACACAGAATCAATCGATCAGGTGCCCAGCAAAACGTCCCGATCCTCGGACGTGTATTGGTATATAAAGAAAGAAGATTTGCAGCACTCCAATGTGAAAAAAGTGGTGGTTTATTCAAACCAAGAACAACAGCAACGTTTCAATCCTACAATAGGATCTTTATCAAGCCTAGTGACACATCTACTACAGGAAACTAATATAGGGTAGAGACTACTTGACATAATTAGTCTCATTATAATACAATCAAGTATACAGTGTTGAAAAACTCATATAATGCATGGTATAAGGTATCATTATAAAACATAAACATGATACAAAAAGTGTGAATGTGTATAAATAACAGTGTAAGTGGCAATGTACAGTGACACAAACGTTAAAAACAACTGATTACAACATAATCATTTATGCCTCAGTGGTGTTAAAATCAATCGTCATAACCACGCTCACCAACCAGAACTTCAGATACATCAGGTGAATCATTAGTATGTAAATTCGTAGGCATATATTGTAACAAACCGCTGCACACCTAAAGTCATTGGACTTCAATACATGCATATAAAGCCAAGAGACGGAAGTGTATCGTCGATCAGCAGAAAGATGCATCGGACGCATCAATTTGATGTAATGCGTGTCAATGCGTTCCACTGAACTGCTCATGTGTGAAGCGGCATCATAGGTTGCCAAGCAACTGATGCAACTATGTAACGGATAACTAGTAACACGGCTGTGTCGGACAAAATGTCTGAATTGTAAACAAGACAAGTAGATTAATCAATGCTCCTCATGGTGAGGAATGGAGATATTGAAATAGTATTACAATATTATGTTATTATATCAGCTTTAGGAACCACATCGCATCGTCTTCACGTGCATAGGATGTCCCATCCCCCTCATCCGTGTAACGGACCAGGATTGTCGTATCAACGACACCATTTCTCATAAAGCATATATATTCTCTTCTCACATTTAAAAAAAAATCTTTTATATATAAATATCTCTACATCACTTGACACCACAGTAGGAGACTAGAAAAAATTCAACAAATAATAAATATCTTTATTGATATCATAAGACTAGATGAATATGGCACAGCCGTGTCAGGTATCCCTAATACCGTAATTTTACTATTAAAAATAAAGAAAGAGATTCCGAAATTCTGTTGGGAGTGGTATTTCGATCTAGAAAAATACAAAAATATAAAAATTAGTATTTATCACATATTGACAAGAAATTCATCATAAGAAATACAAATGCTAGTGTGTCATCATTCTTTATACTAGGGAGGACATCAAAAAATTCAAGGAGAGAGATATGCGAGCGTCATACAGCTAACCTATCTACAGCAAATTCTACATTAAGTCCAAATGGTTTCAATGTATTTAATCGGAATATCCACCTCAATTCTTTTTTATGTAATATCACATGACGATCGCCGCCTAATTGTAGTATAGGAACATGGTCCAGGATCATAAATGTTACATCCCTCTCATTGTGACCATATTCCGAAAAATGCTTAGACACAGGTAAGTCAAGTTTCTTTTTGCATATCGAGAAACGATGATTATTTAACCGGGTTTTGAAAGCACAGGTTGTCTCCCCTACATATAGGAGGCCACAGGGACAACATAGCACATATATGACCCAATCCGAATCACAAGTGAAATTGTGTCTGATTTTAAATTGTTGTCCAGTAACTGGATGTCTAAAGGAATCACCCTTGCACATCAAAGTGCAGTTGACGCATCTGTAACACGGAATATTACCCGGTTTCAGGGGTTTAAAGATTGGTTGTAATACTTTCTTTTGTTCTGACACTCTGGTTTTCACCAGTCTATCACGAAGATTTTGTGAACGTCTATAAGACATAAGAGGATTATTATTCAATTCATCAATGTGTCCAAAGCTATTGCTAATAATTGGCCAATGTCTGTTCATAATCTTAGAGATATCCCCACTTATATCATTATAAGTCTAAATGAATGGAATACGTTTCCGTCTTCCACCCACTAGAGATATTTTAGGTTGTAGCAAGCTATCCCTCGCTGTATTGTCAATCTTATTTCTATGTGTCCACAGTAGTGCTTTAGGGTAGCCTCTTTGAAGAAAATTGCCAATCATAATATCTAAAGATGTATCAAGATCTTCCTGTCTGTCAGTGTTACGTTTGGCCCTAATCATCTGGCTATAGGGCAAGGACCTGACCATATTCCTCGGATGACAACTGTCAAATCGTAGTAAAGTATTCCGGTCAGTCTCTTTGGTATACATTTTAGTTCTTAATATGTTGTTATCAATCAATACAGTAACATCCAAAAATTGGATATTGTCCATAGAGTGTGTCATAGTAAACTGAATATCCTCATCCAAGGAATTGAGAAATTGATGAAAATCAGTTAGTGTAGTGACAGTATCAGTCCAAATGAGGAAGATGTCGTCTATGTAACGCCACCACCTCAAAACATGTGAGAAGTGGTGGGATACATAGACTGACATCTCCTCATTAATGTATTTCTTATGATGAATTTCTTGTCAATATGTGCTAAATACTAATTTTTATATTTTTGTATTTTTCTAGATCGAAATACCACTCCCAACAGAATTTCGGAATCTCTTTCTTTATTTTTAATAGTAAAATTACGGTATTAGGGATACCTGACATGGCTGTGCCATATTCATCTAGTCTTATGATATCAATAAAGATATTTATTATTTGTTGAATTTTTTCTAGTCTCCTACTGTGGTGTCAAGTGATGTAGAGATATTTATATATAAAAGATTTTTTTTAAAATGTGAGAAGAGAATATATATGCTTTATGAGAAATGGTGTCGTTGATACGACAATCCTGGTCCGTTACACGGATGAGGGGGATGGGACATCCTATGCATGTGAAGACGATGCGATGTGGTTCCTAAAACCCTAGGTAAAAGGCCGCTCTGAACACTTAATTGCGGACAGAGCTCTTTGTGCCAACGTGTGGATCATCTATAAGAAGCTGATATAACAACATAATATTGTAATACTATTTCAATATCTCCATTCCTCACCATGAGGAGCATTGATTAATCTACTTGTCTTGTTTACAATTCAGACTTTTTGTCCGACACAGCCGTGTTACTAGTTATCTGTTACATAGTTGCATCAGTTGCTTGGCAACCTATGATGCCGCTTCACACATGAGCAGTTCAGTGGAACGCATTGACACGCATTACATCATATTGATGCGTCCGATGCGTCTTGCTGCTGATCGACGATACACTTCCGTCTCTTGGCTTTATACGCATGTATTGAAGTCCAATGACTTTGGGTGTGCAGCGGTTTGTTACAGTATATGCCTACGAATTTACATACTAATGATTCACCTGATGTATCTGAAGTTCTGGTTGGTGAGCGTGGTTATGACGATTGATTTTAACACCACTGAGGCATAAATGATTATGTTGTAATCAGTTGTTTTTAACGTTTGTGTCACTGTACATTGCCACTTACACTGTTATTTATACACATTCGCACTTTTTGTATCATGTTTATGTTTTATAATGATACCTTATACCATGCATTATATGAGTTTTTCAACACTGTATACTTGATTGTATTATAATGAGACTAATTATGTCAAGTAGTCTCTACCCTATATTAGTTTCCTGTAGTAGATGTGTCACTAGGCTTGATAAAGATCCTATTGTAGGATTGAAACGTTGCTGATGTTCTTGGATTGAATAAACCACCACTTTTTTTCACATTGGAGTGCTGCAAATCTTCTTTCTTTATATATATACACGTATATATATATATATATATATATATATATGTATATATATATATATATATACACACACACACACACACATACACACACACACACACACACACACACACATACATACATATATATACACATATAAACCATGAGGAGGAAACAATTGCCTGTATAGCTCAAAGACAGGATTGCGAAAAAAAAATCTGCACTGAAAGTTCCCAAGAGCACAGTGGCCTCCATAATTCTTAAATGGAAGAAGTTTGGAACAACCAGTACTTTTCTGAGAGCTGGCTGCCCAACCAAACTAAGTAATCGGGGGAGAAGGCTCTTGGTAAGAGAGGTGACCAAGAATACAATGGCCACCCTGGCTGAGCTCCAAAGAACCTGTGTCCAGATGGTACAAAGTTCCAGAAGGTCAACCATCACTGCAGCACTCCAACAATCTGGGCTTTATAACAGAGTGACCAGAAAAAAAAGCTTTGTCTCAGTAAAAAACACATGCAATCCTGCCTGGAATTAGCGTCATATCTGGGGGAAAGCAAGTACTGCTTATCACCTCCCCAATACCATCCCTACAGAGAAGCACGGTGGTGGCAGCATCATGCTGTGGGGGTGTTTTTAAGCGGCTGGGACTGGGAGACTGGTCAGGGTTGAGGGAAATTTGAATGGAGCAAAGTACAGAGATATTCGTAATGAAGACCTGATCCAGAGTGCTCTGGACGTCACTTGACCGAAGGTTTACTTTCCAACAAGACAATGACCCTAAGAACACAGCCAATACAACACTGGAGTGGCTTATGGACAACTCTGTGAATGTCTTTTAGCGGTCCAGCAAGAGCCCTTACTTGAACCCAATCGAACATCTCTGGAGAGTCCTAAAAATGGCTGTCCACCGACGGTCCCCATCCAACCTGACAGAGATTGAGAGGATCTGCAGAGTAGAATGGCAGAAAATCCACAAATCCAGGTGTGCAAACCCTGTGGCATCATACTCAAGAAGACTGGAGGCTGTTATTGCTGCCAAATGTGCTTCACCTAAGTACTGAGTAAAGGGTCTGAATACTTATGTCAATGCAATATTTTGAAACAATGTTTTTAAATTTTATTGAATGTTTGACATAACAAATTGTTATAATAAATATTGATTCTTTTATACAAACATAGAATTGCATATCCTGAGAATTTAAGGCAAAAATTGTTTACATATAACTACACAAACAATTCAGAGCTAGTTATTAATGTAAAACATTATACAAGACAGTATCAATAATGAGTATTCTTATATGTCATATCATTTATCTTTTCATTTAGAGCAAAGATACATTTTCAAAGAACATGCAGAATCTGTAATCATGTATTCTGGGAATACACACTCTTGTCTACATACTGGAATTCACTGTCAGGGTATGTTCACACGGCCAAATTTCAGACGTAAACGAGGCGTATTATGCCTCGTTTTACGTCTGAAAATAGGGCTACAATACGTCGGCAAACATCTGCCCATTCATTTGAATGGGTTTGCCGACGTACTGTGCAGACGACCTGTTATTTACGCATCGTCGTTTGACAGCTGTCAAACGACGACGCGTAAAAATAGAGCCTCGGCAAAAGAAGTGCAGGACACTTCTTTGGACGTTTTTGGAGCTGTTTTCTCATAGACTCCAATGAAAACAGCTCCAAAAACGGACGTAAAAAAACGCCGCGAAAACGGCGTGAAAACGCCGCGAAAAATGCGAGTTGGTAAAAAAACGTCTGAAAAGCAGGGTCTGTTTTCCCTTGAAAACAGCTCTGGATTTTCAGACGTTTTTGTTGACTACGTGTGAACATACCCTCATGTTGGGTATGTGGACCCACTGGGCTGTACCGGCTTGACTATTGTTCGTATGCTTGAAAAAAGTCCTAGTGTTGGACTGAAACGTCGCACCGCTGTATGTTGGCTTGAACAAAAAATCACAGTTTTTTTCATTCATCCTGTTGGAGTGCTGCAAGATTTATTTCTCCTGAATATATATATATATATATATATATGTATATATATATATATATATATATATAATATATATTGTGACAACCTGGGGACCACTTAGCTCACAGGATCGCCATCTCCCGGGTGATATGTTTGGCACACATAGAAAGTTCACTCCAACTCCTTGAATAAAAGGTTTAAACTAGCCGCAGCTAGCTTTATTGTCTTCACCACAGCAATCAGTGTTACAACAATAAACATACAAAATAAACCCTAGGCCGTCCAGCCCAGTGGCGGATTATCATATGGGCGTTTCGGGCGGCCGCCCGGGGCCCGAGGCTTCCAGGGGGCCCATGGCAGCCCGAAACGCACATTATCTCGTAAATCTATTCAGCGCGCTAGCGCTGCTAACGGCCGAAGATGGGGAGGAGCAGGGAATTCGCCGGGATCCAGGGGTAGGACACGCCTCCCTGACAGTGCGGGCCGCCGCCATTGAGTAACAGAACAGCGACGGACGGCTGTTCTGTTACTCCAAAGCAGCAAGAGAAGAGCCGGCGGGCGGTCACCGGCGCTGAGGTCAGTACAGGATTATCCTCCTGCCCAACTGGTTCCCGACCGCTGGCTGTATTTTTACGGCCAGCGGTCAGGGACGGGTGCTTAAAACCCGAGCCATAGACTTTCTACGGCTCGGGTTTTAACTTGCTGCCCGCGCGATCGGGCAGCTGAATGTCGGGTCTCCGGCTGTCAGTGACTGCCGGGGACCCTGAGGAGAAGACAGAAGCAGCTTTCGCTGCTTCTGTCTTCTCCGATGTCTTCTTACACAGCGTTCAATGAACGCTTGTGTACAGGAATAGAGACAGCAGCAGCGGCGCTGTCTCTATTCCTCCCGGTGATCATGTGACAGGTCACATGATCGCCGGGTGCCGTTAGTGGCAGACTGTTGCTGGGTCTTACTAGACCCAGCACAGCCCTATTAGTGACAATCGTCACTGTGAGAGGGCTGATTTCCCCTGTAACTGGGGCTGCTGTGCAGCTCCAGTTACAGTGGAAAAACATGGTGTAAAACAAAGAGAAAGTAGATATAAAGTTCCCCAAAGGTCTTTTTTGACCTTTGAGGATCAGAACATAGTAATAAAAAATAGTAAAGTGCAAAAAAAATAAATAATAATAAATACACATAAAATACCCACCCCAAAAAAAACGTTCCCCCCCCCCCCGCCAATCATTGTTGTAACGCTAGCGCTGACCCAATTACCCTAATATAGACATGTAATATAGTAAAATTTACGGTAGACAATGACGATCACAGATAAAAGGTCTATTTTAGGGTAAAACAATGTTATTACCAAAAAAAAATAGCTGAAACGTAAAAAAGCTTATTTTTTTACTATTATTTTCAAACTTTATGAATAAAAATTCTAAAATGGCAAAAAATGTGTGCATAAAAACGATAAAAAACGAAACCTGCATTGTCTACGGAAAAAACGTCGCAAAAATAACGTCGGTTTTATTTTTTTTTAATAAAAATGTGTGTTTGGTGCAACTTTGTAATTACGTTTTATTAAAAAATATTTTCACTTTTTGAGATACAGCTGCTTTGTATCCTGTATCCGTCAGGTCAGCAGGACTGACGGGATCAGTGAAACGGGCCCTGCGCTAAATTATAATCTTAGATGTGATAGATTTGAGGTGGATCCTGCGTGTCACTGATCCCGTCAGTCCTGCTGACCTGACGGATACAGGATACAAAGCAGCCGTATCTCAAAAAGTAAAAATATTTTTTAATAAAATCAATCAATCACACTGATACACAGACATACTATATATATATATATATAATTATAATATAAAGTTTTTAAATGTGTACATAACCTTGTGGCACTATATACAAGGGGGAGCGCTGTGTGGCACTATATACAAGGGGGAGCTCTGTGTGGCACTATATACAAGGGGGAGCGCTGTGTGACACTATATACAAGGGGGAGCGCTGTGAGGCACTATATACAAGGGGGAGCGCTGTGAGGCACTATATACAAGGGTGAGCGCTGTGAGGCACTATATACAAGGGGGAGCGCTGTGAGGCACTATATACAAGGGGGAGCGCTGTGAGGCACTATATACAAGGGGGAGCGCTGTGAGGCACTATATACAAGGGGGAGCGCTGTGAGGCACTATATACAAGGGGGAGCGCTGTGAGGCACTATATACAAGGGGGAGCGCTGTGAGGCACTATATACAAGGGGGAGCGCTGTGAGGCAAGGGGGGGCTGTGTAGTGCTATCCACCGTGGTATGTGTGTGGCGCTCTTTATAGGGGGGGCTTTTTGGTGCTATTTACAAGAGGGGGAGGGCTGTGTGGCGCTCTCTACAGGGGGGCTGTATGGCACTATCTATAGGGGGCTGTGTGTAACGCTCTCTACGAGGGGGATGTGTGATATATAGAGGGGGCTGTGTATGGCGATATCTATGGGGGTGTGTAATATCTACAGGGGCTGTGTGTGGCACTATGTACAGGGGGCTGTGTGTATGGTGTTTTACAGTGTGTGGTATTATATTCAGGCGCGCAGTGTTTGGTGCTATTATATTTAGGGGTACACTATGTGGCACCATGATAACTTTATTTTCGTTTATAGGTGTGGAAATGTTGGAAAAGTGAGGAGACGTCTAAGTGGCAAATTCTTCAGAAATGAGTCATGGCCGGGAGAAGTCGTCATGAGCGCTGGACCGGATGGAGAAGAAAAGAGGAAAAAAACTACTAGAATCTGAGACGTCGTCACCTGTGAGTCACTAGATTTATAGAGAATCTGTCACCTCTCCTGACATGTTTATTATAGGAAATCCTTGTATTTCACAAAAAGTCTTTCTGCGGTCCAGGACTGATAGACAATTCCCCTTGTCAGGAGGTTGTGTCCCTGCACAGTGTGATCCTGTCAGTATGTAGGGACACCGCGCTGTGACAAGGGGAATCGTAACACTGTTAATGCTTGCCCAAAAAGGTAGTGTTAAAAATAGTTACGGTGAGGAAGGGGGGCCCAAGTTTGGGTAACAGCCCAGGGCCCATGGTCTACTTAATCCGCCACTGGTCCAGCCTCTAACTAACACATTCAGTGTCCCTCACTACGAGACACTGAGCCTTGTGCCCAGCACCTCAAAACCTTCACAATTTTACCTCACACAGTGGTGACTCTCACAGGCTAGCATGCCTGTCTTCCCCAGACTGAGAGCCCTGTGTGAACTGCACACCACTGAATTAAAGAGCCGTCTCAGGTAAAGCCTAACTAAGCTCATCAGACAGCCCAAGACATGGACTGTCTGTATGGAGTGAAAGCCCACCCTTCTCCTTCACACTCCAGCAAACCAGGCCCTATTCCAGGCTTTACACCCAAGCAACAGCAGAGAAAACCCTCTCTGCTGTACATACTCCCTGGTTGCTTAAAACCTGAGTTTCTGCACTGTCCAGTAGCTGCACTGCTACATATCCCCCCCCCTTTGATAAAGGCCGTAGGACTGATCACATTTCAACCTCCCTCCAGGGTCAAGGCTCCTACGTTGCGACATAATCATACTTAGGGTCACCCCTACAGTAACAGACATTTGATGATCACCCCTGGGTGTATTAGACAGGTGCTCCTGCAACTCTTCTATGTTGGCATGCCTAGCATCCTCATCCCTTGTAGGCACTACTAGCTTTTGCTGATCACAGCCGTATTTACATGTGTTGTGCCCTACATTCATGGACCTTTCCGCATCCATGAAGTGGCTTTGTGTGTCACCCCTAGGTTTAGACCCTGGCTCATAGTGTTCAGTAACACTCATCTCGTGAGTTTTGGTATACACCGTACCATCTACCAAACCACCTTCAGACGCTATACTCCCCTCCATCTTGGAATTTTTCATCTCAGCATTTAAATGCTCAGACTGTCCGTCCAGAGACAATTTTTCATCGCACTGACCCGACCCCTCTTGGTTACTTCTATCAGACCCGGTAGTGGTCGTCTCTGCAGCAGCGTTAGGGCCCGCATCCTGCTTAGTGGTAAAGCACCACTTGTTGCCCTTAGCAACCTGTCTTGTGTCACATGCAACTTCAATGGCTAAAGTACACACTGTAACAGTATCCATTGAACAAGCCTGGAAGACCCCCTCTATTGCTCCCCTTACCTCCTGGGAAAGTGTGGGAGCTACCTGGGTCTCAACGTCTACATGAAAACCTGCCGGGGGCAGAACTTCTAAGGCTGAAGCAGTAACCCTTCTCACACGATACATGGCAGTAGTGTCCTCATTGGTACCATTGACAGCCCAAACCTCTAGGGTAATCTTTTCATGTACATCTGGTTCACTACTGGGCGGTTCATTAGTGACCGAGGCCACACTTGGCTTTTTAACAGCTGCCCAAAATTGCTTGGGAACACCTTTTACATCCAGACAATAGTCCGCTTGCAAAGATTCCCACCATGAGTCCGGGTGGTTGCCCTTAGCAAAGGTCCTCACAGCTTGTATCACAGGTATGCATACTCTTTGCTCTTTTCTGCAAACTGTCTGCAACACGTCAGGAGTACCCGGCATCGATGCAGCTGGTGTTGAAGAGCATCCACTTGGCTTGGAATGCTGCGTATCCTTGGACAGCACTTGTGCCCTTAGAGCCTCTCGATCTGCTTCCAACTGTGCCAGGAACCTTTGGTTATCCTCCCTCTGTTTGGCATTTGTTTCCTGCAGCTCTGCATTCATCTGCACCATTTGTTTGAGGAGTTCCTCCATAAGACCCATTGCAATGGAAAAACAGTCTCTTTAATTGGGCTTCTGGCCCTTTAAATTTCACTGCACACTTCTTGTGCCATTTTATTGCCCAAAGCAATTCTCCGCCATATGTGACAACCTGGGGACCAATTAGCTCACTTAGCTCACGGGATCGCCATCTCCCGGGTGAGATGGTTGGCACACATAGAAAGTTCACTCCAACTCCAACTCCTTGAATAAAAGGTTTAAACGAGCCGCAACTAGCTGTATTGTCTTCACCACAGCAGTCAGTGTTACAACAATAAACATACAAAATAAACCCTAGGCCGTCCAGCCTCTAACTAACACATTCAGTGTCCCTCACTACGAGACACTGAGCCTTCACAGTTTTACACACTGTGGTGACTCTCACATGCTAGCATGCCTGTCTTCCCCAGACTTATGTGAACTGCACACCCCTGAATTAAAGAGCCGTCTCAGGTGAAGCCTAACTAAGCTCATCAGACAGCCAAGACATGGACTGTCTGTATGGAGTGAAAGCCCACCCTTCTCCTTCACACTCCAGCAAACCAGGCCCTATTCCAGGCTTTACACCCAAGCAACAGCAGAGAAAACCCTCTCTGCTGTACATGCTCCCTGGTTGCTTAAAACCTGAGTTTCTGCACTGTCCAGTAGCTGCACTGCTACAATATATATATATATATATATATATATATATATATATATATATATATATATATACACACATACAGACGTAGTGATCTTTAACTTGACTCTTAACGCATTAAAATACACCACATTTGTTTTTACCACAATTTGGTGCAATTTTTTTATGCGGTTGCAGTAAAAAAAAAAAAACGCAACTGCATTAAAAAAGTACCAAATCAAGGAAAAAGCACCTGCAATTTTTAATTCAGTTTTAACTGCACCTGAACTCTACATAATGTTATTGCATGTGAAGTGGTCAGATAAGGCTGGGTTCACATGACCACATTAACGTCCGTAATGGACGGACGTATTTTGGACGGAAGTCCCAGACTGAACTCAGTGCAGGGAGCCGGGCTCCTAGCATCATAGTTATGTATGATGCTAGGAGTCCCTGCCTCTCCGTGGAACTACTGTCCCGTACTGAAAACATGATTACAGTACGGGACAGTTGTCCTGCAGAGAGGCAGGGACTCCTAGCGTCGTACATAACTATGATGCTAGGAGCCCGGCTCCCTGCACTGAGTTCGGTCCGGGACTTCTGGCCGAAATACGTCCGTCCATTACGGACGTTAATGGGGTTGTGTGAACCCAGCCTAATACAAAAATATAACTTTTTGAACATGCACTTAATTTTATTCTACTTTATTGAACCACTCTTGAGCTCAGTGTACATAATAACATGCAAAGCAATGCTATTTTTAAAAGTATTCCTTTCATATGAGACTTACAGGTCAGGATCCCAAAAAATAACACTCATTGGACGGCATCCATACATTACATTTCTCTGAATTAGAGTTATATCACTGCTTAGCAGATCTCTCCCTCATGTACCACAGTATTATAATAAGGAAAACAACTAAATAGTTCAGGATAAGAAACTCTTAGGATTATATTTTAATTCACATCAAAGGAAGAAATGAGAAGACTTATAGCAGCCGGATGCCAGGAAAATACCATGGAGACAGCCGTTCCAACACAGTGTTTTCTGTAGAATGCTTGAGCTCTGCATCATCCCTTATTAAGGACTAGCAACCTCATTAATTAAGCCAGTACACCTGCAACTGAGAAATTAGATTTATGGTTTTATGTACTAAGTCAATTCCGGCACAGACTGAACTACTGAGAAAGGAACATGTATCTGTCCCTCTTTAGTTATTGTTAGTGAAGTTTACGAGTAGTTGTAAAACTTTTAATTATAAGAATTGGTATCATAAGTGAGAAGTTGCTTCTTAAAAAAAAATACAGTTAGCAGAAGATTACTCTCTTTTTGTTGGTTTATTATTAAGTACTTATCCACATAATAAAAAGAAATCCAGTATTAATGAAAAAATATATATTTACCATCATATCCCAATAAATTCAGATTGATCGGAGTTCTATTGCTGAGACCAGCGGCTAGCAGCAGGCTTTTGGTGGCCCAAGCCCCGGATCTTTGGCCCGGTGCCCCGAATCCCCAGCGATATCCACTTTCGGGTTGCAATTTCGAACGGCCGTGGCCGTCCGCACCGCATATATAAAAGTTACTATAGTAACCGGGACCTATGTAATAAAATACACGGGCCCCTGTTACTATAGTAAGGACACATAGTTACCCATCTTCATTCCCGAGCCCAGTGAAAGTCCTGACGTCTTCTCGCGTCATGACGTCACGACGCTGTGTGCCGCAGATGGCATCACAACACTAGATGGTGTCAGGACATCCATTGCACACGTAGCTGAAGAGGAGGGTAAGTGTAACATTATGGTCTGCTGGGGTCCTGTATGTAAGCCTGCCTTGTGGTAGGCTTAGATACAGGGTCTAACAAACAGTATCACTCATGGACCCTGTATATAAGTATACTACATCTTAAGCTTAGATACAGGGCCCCAGCAGACAGTAATCTTATAAAGCATAAGATTACTGTCTGCTGGGGTCCTGTATCTAAGCCTACCTTGTGTTAGGCTTAGATACATAGCCCATGTTTGATCCTGTCTGATGGGCCCTGTATCTAAGCTTACCACATAGTAGGCTTAGATACAGGGCCCCAGCAGACCATAGCCTTATACAGTATAAGATTACTGTCTGCTGTGGCCCTGTATCTAAGCCTACCTTGTGGTAGGCTTAGATACATGGTCTAACAGACAGTATCACACATGGGCCCTGTGTCTAAGCCTACCACATGTGTTATTAATGGGGTATTTTGTGTGTTTGTTGTTTTTCTACAGGTTCGGCCGTTAGATTGCGTCGGATTCGAGGACTACTTTGAATGATGGCTTTTTTATTTTCAATAAAATGGTTAATGAAGGATGTGTGTTTTTTTTATTTCAATAAAGTATTTTATCTATGTCTTTGTATTTTCTTTTAAGCTTTATTTCTACCGCTTTAGTAATGGCTGCTGGCTGATTGACAGCATCCATTACTAAGGTGGGGCTTAGTGTTAGCCGGTACAGTGGCTAACACTAACACCCCATTATTACCCCGGTACCCACCACCATCAGGGATACCGTGAAGAGCTGGGTACAATCCAGTACCCGACTATCTGTAGCGATGGTCGGGCACTGGGGTAGCCGCAGTCTGGGGTTATTTATCATCTGGGAAAGCCCAAAAACAGTGGCCCTTCCCACCCTGGTAATGCTAGGCTGCTGCTGTGTTGTATCGGGCTGGTTAGGAAAATTGGGGGAGCCACACCGTTTCTTTTATTTATTTTTTAAATAAGTAATTTGAAAAAACGACATGCCCCCCCTCCTCCCCATTTTTCAGATTGATCAGGGTTCTATTGCTGAGATCTCCGGAGTGCTGCCTGATTCATTGGGTCTAATCCGATCCCTAGCTATATTTTCAGAGTGCTACAGATATTCTGTCTCATATATATGTATATATATATATATATATATATATATATATATGTATATATATACACCAATAGAAAAACGGCAGCACTCTAATACAATGTGCAGGTTCCAGTAATGGAGGGTGCCAGCTGATAGTCCCGATCCAAAGACCATACGTATATCCAAGAAGAAAATTCAGCAGCACTCCAACGATCAAGGTGAAAAAAAGGTGAAATTTATTGTGCCAACATGGCAATGCAACGTTTCCGTCCCACCTTGGGACCTTTCTCAAGCATACATATATATACACACACACACACACACACACACACACACACACACACACACACACACACACACACTCAAATACTTATTTCCTTCACTGTATATAGCTGGCTTGAGAAAGGTTCCTGTTGAACCGAAACGTTGCTGTGTTGAGGTGAATAAATCCACTTTTGCTTTCGTCTACCTTGAAGTCCTGGTGCCGTTACTGCGCTCTATGTTTTTCTCTATATATATATATATATATATATATATATATATATATATATATATATATATATATACATATATATATATATACACACACACACACACACACACACACACACTCACACACATATACATACACGCACACACAATTTTGGGGGTGTGTGTGGACATATGTTAGTACAAGGATACTTACTGCTGGGGCCCTGTATCTAAGTCTATCATGTGTGATACTGATTGCTGGAGCCATGTATCTATCATGGGACTGCTGAGACACTGTGGGTATGTGGGACTACCTACAGGGGACTGCATGGCACTGTCTACAAGGGAGATGTATGGCAGGGGGACTGTGTGTGGAACCATACAGGGGGGTTATGACATTATATACAGGGAGCATTATGTTGGAGCACTCTCTACAGGTGTCTTTGATTAGAGCCCAAAGACATAAATTTGCTCTGGGCCCCAGAAATGCCAAATTTGGCCTTGAGGTTTAGTACAAGGATACTTACTGCTGGGGCCCTATATCTAAGTCTACATTCACATGAACGTGACAGATTTATGCGCTTAGAAAACGCACGTAAATCTGTCTGTGTGCGTTACGTTTTGCATTAGTGTGCTTTGCAAGAACTTTTTTTATGTAATTGATGCGTGAAACACAGACAGAACACGGATGTCATCCGTGTTCTGTCCGTGGTTTTCACGAACCCATTGACTTCAATGGGCGACTAGGTGCATGAAAACGCACTAACATAGGATATAGGACATGCAGTGAGTTTCACGCAAAAGGCACTCGGTGCGTGAAAACTCACACATGTGTGAATAGCCCCATTGAAACCAACGGGTCCGTGTGCTATGCGTTATTCCAACACACAACCCACGGATGAGATTCACGCTCATCTGAATGAGCCCTAAGCCTATCATGTGTGATACTGTCTGCTGGGGCCATGTATCTCAGCCTATCATGTTTGATTCTCTCTGCTGAGATAATGCATCCAATTCTATCCAGTGGTATAGCTATAGGAGCCTTAAGGTATGTGCACACGCTAGCTGGTTTTTACGTCTGAAATTACAGACTGTTTTCAGGAGAAAACAGCTGCGTCGTTTCAGACGTAAAAGCTCCTCCTTGCATTATCCGAGGCGTCTTTGACGCCCCTTAATCTTGAGCTACTCTTCATTGACTTCAATGAAGAACAGCTCAAATTACGTTGCAAAGAAGTGCCCTGCACTTCTTTGCCAAGGCAGTCAATTTACGCCTCGTCGTTTGACAGCTGTCAAACGACGACGCGTAAATGACAGGTCGTCAGCACAGTACGTCGGCAAACCCATTCAAATTGCCGACGTATTGTAGCCCTATTTTCAGGCGTAAATCGAGGCATAATACGCCTCTTTTACGCCTGAAAATAGGTCATGTGAACCCAGCCTTTTTACCAATTCTTATCTTATTGGATTTTTTTTAATGAAAACTAGTAAAGAAATATTGAAAAAAGTGACTGTGCTAAAAGTAATACAAGTCTGAGGGAGTAACTTTGTTTCAGAAACACGCAGTTTCCCTAAGTAAATCTATGCACAATCAACAAGAATAATAACAAAAGATCAGTCATAATAGATATTTATACATGGGTAGAAACATTTATAAATCTATTTACAAAGTTCCATACATGGAAAAAGTTTTAAAGTGTAGTTAAACGTTTGACAAACTTCTGACATGTCATAGTGACATGTCAGAAGTTTGGACTGGTGGGGGTCCGAGCACTGAGACCCCCACCAATCGCTAGAACGAAGCAGCTGAAGCGCACGTGTGAGCGCTCGGCCGCTTCGTGTCCGTTCGGCTTTTTCCGGAAATAAATGGATCGGTGTACGGATTCAATAGAAAGTCTATGAGCCCGTACTCCGATACATCGGCTTTCCAGAAAAAGCCGAACAGACACGAATCGGCTGAGCATTCATGCGATCGTTTCAGCTGCTTCGTTCTACCAATACAAACTTCTGACATGTCACTATTACATGTCAGAAATTTGTCAAACGTTTAGCTACACTTTAAGGAAGCTTCGACAGTATGTACGTACAGGTTTTTTTTAATTGTATAATGTACAACTAAAATTCTTAGGTCTCATGCCCAATTCATTTATTTTTTTCAGGGTGCTATCCCTTTTTTTATCTGATAGCACCCTGAGACATTCATTTCAATGGGGCTATGCACACTTTCGTTGTTTTAATGGAACCGTGTGGCCGTTCCAACAAAAATAGGACGGTTCCTACTCTTATCCGTTTTTGACAGAACAGTCTTGGTCTGTTCATTCATTTGGTCCATTGAAACAACTGACTTCACACAGCAGCCATCCGTGTATGGTCCGTGTTTCACGGATTCGTCATTATATGACGGCCAATGGAAGTGTTCATGAGGCCTTACAAATAGGGTAGGGAAAATTCTCTATATCTGATAATGAAAAGGAAGAAATATAAAAAAGCATTGATCCAGTGTCATCTGTGTTGGTCAAAATCTTTTCTAAAAGATCTCCATGGAAACCAAGTTCTCTCAAATTTAGAATAATTCCTGTCGTGTCAGCTCGCAAGTTCCTCCATCCTGCAGATCAGATCGACCTTAGTGACCCACATCTGGATGGAAAGTGGATCTGTGGATCTCCACTGGAGGGGGTGAGAAGTCTAGCTGACACCAATAAATGGATAATGAGGCTAGTCTTATTGGGTCTAAATGAGGGGGTATCAGTGCTCACATTCTCAGACTGTGTAGTGACATGCCCCTTTGACAAGCCAAATATTAACACCCAGTTGTCAATTTATTCGTACATTTTGTAGGAGGAATAACAGAGAAACAGGAAAAGTTCTAAGAAAAGATACTTGAGAATTAGTATTCACTAAAACAAACTTGTCAGGAGAGCTACCCAGTCCTCCTTAAGGGCATGCCCACACGTGGCGGTTTTCCTCCGCTACTGTCCGCATCAATGCCGCACATAATCTGCGTTGCAGATTCTGTGGCGGATCTGCCCAAAATGTGCAGTAAATTGATGTGGATTAGCTGCTGCGTACTGCGGTAAAAGTGCTTCCCTTCTCTCTATCAGTGCAGGATAGAGAGAAGGGACAGCACTTTCCCTAGTGAAAGTAAATGAATTTCATACTTACCGGCCGTTGTCTTGGTGACGCGTCCCTCTTTCGGCATCCAGCCCGACCTCCCTGGATGACGCGGCAGTCCATGTGACCGCTACAGCCTGTGATTGGCTGCAGCCGTCACTTAGACTGAAACGTCATCCTGGGAAGCCGGACTGGAGACAGAAGCAGGGAGTTCTCGGTAAGTATGAACTTCTATTTTTTTTACAGGTTGCTGTATATTGGGATCGGTAGTCACTGTCCAGGGTGCAGAAACAGTTACTGCCGATCGCTTAACTCTTTCAGCACCCTGGACAGTGACTATTTACTGACGTCTCCTAGCAACGCTCCCGTAATTACGGGAGCCCCATTGACTTCCTCAGTCTGGCTGTAGACCTAGAAATACATAGGTCCAGCCAGAATGAAGAAATGTCATGTCCAAAAAGCAAGACGCATGTGCATGACAGCTGCGGACTTCATTGCGGAATTTAGAATCTCCATTGAAGTCAATGGAGAACTGCCTATCAGCTGTTCTGAGGGGATCGCGGCACTCATGCGAGGGCTGCTTCCCTTTCATCCCTGACTTGCTCGTATTGTGAATTGCCAACACACTTGTAGCAGCGGTTCACAGTATTACAGCTGTCTCCCATAGAAGTTCTATTCAGATGTATGGAAGTGATTTTCAGTTGGAAAAAAATCTGTTGCCTGTTACTGCACCATTACAAATCTTTCGCATGTGTGAACTTCCCCTAATGTCAAAAGTCCTTACATAGTCTACATAGGTGTATAGAGGCTCATTTCCAGCAACCATCACTCCAGTGTTCTAATGGTACATTGTGTTTGCTAACTGTGTTAGAAGGCTAATGGATGATTAGAAAACACTTGAAAACCCTTGTGCAATTATGTTAGCACCGCTGTAAACAGTTTTGCTGTTTAGAGGAGCTATAAAACTGACCTTCATTTGAGATAGTTGAGAATCTGGAGCATTACATTTGAGGGTTCGATTAACCCCTTAAGGACGCAGCCTAGTTTTGGCCTTAAGGCTCAGAGCCCATTTTTCAAATCTGACATATTTCACTTTATGTGGTAATAACGTCGGAATGCTTAAACCTACCCAAGCGATTCTGAGATTGTTTTCTCGTGACACATTGGGCTTCATGTTCGTGGTAAAATTTGGTCGATATATTCAGTGTTTATTGGTGAAAAATTGCAAAATTTAGAGAAAATTTTGAAAAAATTGCATTTTTCAGAATTTAAATGCATCTGCTTGTAAAACAGACGGTTATACCACCCAAAATAGTTACTAGTTCACATTTCCCATATGTCTACTTTAGATTGGCATCGTTTTTTGAACATTCTTTTATTTTTCTTGGACGTTACAAGGCTTAGAACATAAACAGCAATTTCTCATATTTTTAAGAAAATTTAAAAAGCCTTTTTTTTAAGGTACCTCTTGAGTTCTGAAGTGGCTTTGTGGGGCCTATGTATTAGAAACCCTGATAAAACACCCCATTTTAAAAACTAGACCCCTCAAAGTATTCAAAACAGCAGTTATAAAGTTTTTTAACCCTTCAGGCATTTCACAGGAATTAAAGCAAAGTGGAGGTGAAATTTGCAAATTTCATTTTTCTTGCTGAATTTCAATTTTATTCATTTTTTTTTCTGTAACACAGAAGGTTTTACCAGAGAAACACTACTAAATATGTATTTTCCAGATTCTGCAGTTTTTAGAAATGTCCCACATGTGGCCCTACTGCGCTCGTGGACTAAAAGACAAGCCCTAGAAGCAAAGAAGCACCTAGTGCATTTTGAGTCCTCTTTTTTTATTAGAATATATTTTAGGCAGCATGCCAGGTTTGAAGAGGTGTTGAGGTGTCAAAACAGTAGGAATCCCCCAATAGTGACCCCATTTTGTAAACTACACCCCTCAAGGAATTCATTTAGGGTTGTTGTTACCATTTTGACCGCACATTTTTTTCACAGCACGTATTTGAATTGGGCTCTGAAATGAAAAAAATGTCATTTTTTCCAATAAAATGTCATTTGTGATCAAAATTTCTTATTTTCACAGGGAACAAAATACCCCATTTTGTTGCCCAATTTGTCCTTAGTGTGGCAGTACCCCATTTGTGGTGATAAACTGCCGTTTGGGCCCATGGGAGGGCTCAGAAGGAAAGGAGCGCTATATGATTTTGTTGGATTGGTTTTCGGGTGCCATGTCGCATTTGCAGAGCCTCAGAGGTATCAAAGCAATGGAAACCCACCAAAAGTGACCCCATTTTGGAAACTACACCCCTCAAGGAATTCATTTATGGTTGTTGTTAGCATTTTGACCGCAAAGTTTTTTCACAGCACCTATTTCAATTGGGCTGTGACATTAAAAAAATGTCATTTTTTCCAATAAGATGTAATTTTTTACCAAAATTTCTTATTTTCACAGGGAACAAAATACTCAATTTTGTTGCCCAATTTCTCCTGAGTGCATCAATACCCCATTTGTGGCAATAAACTGCCGTTTGGGCCCATGGGAGGCCTCAGAAGGGAAGGAGCGCTGTGTGTTCTTTGGAGTACAGATTTTGCTGGTTTGGTTTTCGTGTGCCATGTCGCATTTGCAGAGCCCCAGAGGTATCAAAGCAATGGAAACCCACCAGAAGTGACCCCATTTTGGAAACTACACCCCTCAAGGAATTCATTTATGGGTAATGTGACCATTTAGACCCCATAGTTTCTTCACAGAACTTATTTGAATTGGGCTGGGAATTTAAAAAAAATATATTTTTTCCAATAATATGTCATTTTAGCTCAAAAATTCTTATTTTCACAAGAAATAAAATACTCAATTTTGTTGCCCAATTTGTCCTGAGTGTGGCAATACCCCATTTGTGGTGATAAACTGCCGTTTGGGCCCATGGGAGGCCTCAGAAGGGAAGGAGCGCTGTGTGTTCTTTGGAGTACAGATTTTGTTGGATTGGTTTTCGGGTGCCATGTCACATTTGCAGAGCCCCAGAGGTATCAAAGCAATGGAAACCCACCAGAAGTGACCCCATTTTGGAAACTACACCCCTCAAGGAATTCATTTATGGGTAATGTGACCATTTAGACCCCATAGTTTCTTCACAGAACTTATTTGAATTGGGCTGGGAATGAAAACAAAATTATTTTTGTCAAATAATATGTAGTTTTGGCTGAAAATTTCTTATTTTCACAAGAAACAAAATACCCCATTCTGTTGCGCAATTTGTTCTGAGTGCCGCAATACCCCATTTGTTGTGATAAACTGCCGTTTGGGCCCATGGGAGGGCTCAGAAGGAAAGGACCACCATTTGGCCTACTCGGGATTTTCTAGTGCGAAGTCATGTATGCAGAAGCCCCTGAGGTACCAGTACAGTTGAAACCCGCAAGAAGTGACCCCGTTTTAAAAACTACACCCTTAAGGCATTCATCTAGAGGTGTAGTGACCATTTTGACCGGAGACCTACACCCCATAAACTGTAATGTGGGTTCTCCCGGGTATGGCAATACCCTACATGTGGCTGTTATCAGCTGCCTGGACACACAGCAGGGCCCAGAGGGGAAAGACGAGGGGGGATAAGCTGTGCGGAGTGCATCAGGGTAAGTAAAATTGGGGTAAATTATAAACCAAGGGATGTATGATAAATTTTAAAACACTTTCATACAGAGCTCTGGTTATTCGGGACACGTGTCACATTGAAATATTGTGTCCTCCCTTATCCCCCTCTTATAGCAGACTTTGCACCTCTTTTGACTTTTTCCCTTCTTGCCAGTTTGGGGAACTTCCCCTGGAAAGTGTTGCCCTGGTACGATGCGTGTGGGCTCGCTTCCAGAAGTACTGGGTGCCCCCCCTTCTTGGTCCCTAAAGATTAGGTTCTTGATAATCACCTCTTGAAATTCCAGGAAAGTTCCCGTCTGGCCTGCACATCGACGTAGCACGTACGCATTGTACAAAGCCATCTATATGATGTTCCCGGCCAGCTTCTTATACCACACCGCATGGCGCTGTAGGGCTTCAGGGCTTGATCTTACAAGTCCATCACTCCCATGTACCTATTGTAGTCCAGGATGCAGTCTGGTTTGGGGGTGGCCTTTCCTTCATATATCCTAAACCTGTAGGTATACCCTGATGCACTCTCACAGCTTATACATCTTCACGCCATACCTTGCCCTCTTACCCGGCAGGTACTCGCGGAATTGAACCCTCCCTTTAAAATGTACCAGGGACTCATCAATAGAAATACACTTCTCGGGGGTGTATGCTTGGGAAAACCGGGCACTGGAACGGTCTAATAGGGGTCTCCGTTTAGACAAACGGTCAAAACTGGGGTAATCTCGGGGTGGGCACGGCTCATTATCAGTATAATGTAAGAAGCGAAGTATTGCCTCATTTATTTATTTTTTTAGGTTCCAGTTCAGTTCTGAAGTTGCTTTGAGGGGCCCATATATTAGAAACCCCTATCAAACACCCCATTTTAGAAACTAGACCCCTCAAAGTATTCACAACAGCATGTAGAAAGTTTATGAACCCTTTAGGTGTTTCACAAAAATTTAGAGCAAAGTAGAGGTGAAATTTACATTTTTTTTTTGTCAGAAAATCCTCTTTATACCATTTTTTTTATAACACAAAAGGATTTATCACAGAAACGCAACTTAATACGTATTGCCCAGATTCTGCAGTTTAGAGAAATATCCCACATGTGGCCCTTGGGCGGTAATGGACTGAAGCACCGGCCTCCGAAGCAAAGGAGCACCCAGTGCATTTTGAGGCCTCTTTTTTATTAGGCACCATGTCCGGTTTGAAGAGGTCTTGTGGTGCCAAAACATTGGGAACCCCCCAAAAGTGACCCCAATTTGGAAACTAGACCCCTTGAGGAATCCATTGTAGTTTTCTTGGGGTGCATGCGGCTTTTTGATCAGTTTTTATTCTATTTTTAGGTGGCGTGGTGACTAAAAAACAGCAATTCTACTATTGTTTTTTTTTCGTTTTTTTTTACAGCGTTCACCGTGCGCTATAAATGACATATTCACTTTATTCTGCGGGGCGATACGATTACGGCGATACCAGATGTTTATATTTTTTTTTTATGTCTTATGGCGTTTGCACAATAAAATACGTTTTGTAAACAATCATTCACTTTTTGTGTTACCTTATTCTAAGAGCCAGAACGTTTTTATTTTTCAATCAATAAAGCCGTGCAAGGACTTATTTTTTGCGTAACGAACTGTAGTTTTGATCAGTACCATTTTTAGGTACATGCAACTTTTTGATCTCTTTTTATTCCATTTTTTGGGAGGTGAAGTGACCAAAGAATTGTGATTGTGGTTCGGTTTATTATTATTTTATTTTACGGCGTTCACCGTGCGGGATAAATAATGAAATAATTTTGTAGTTCAGGCCGTTACGGACGCGGCGATACCAATTATGTATAGTTTATTTGTTTGTTTATATATTTTTATTAATAATAAAGGACTGATAAGGGAAAAGGTGGGATTTTTACTTTTATTACTTTTAAATCTTTTATTTTCTAATTTTTACACATCTTTTTTTAACTTTTTTTTCACTTTATTACTTTGTCCCACTAGGGGACATGAGGGCAGGAGGCTCTGATCGCTATTCTAATACACTGCACTACATGCGTAGTGCAGTGTATTAGAACTGTCAGCTACTCACTGACAGCAAGCATAGTGGGTCCTGACGTTGTCAGGACCCACTAGGCTTCCGTCTATGGCATAGCCGGACGCCATTGTTTGGTGTCCGGTTGCCATAGTCACCATCGCCGGCCGCTATCGCGTAGCAGGCCGGCGATGGCAGCTTAACCCCTAAAAAGCCGCGATCTCTATAGAACGCGGCTTTTAAGGGGTTAATCAGCGGGGACACAGCGATCGGTCCCCGCTGTAGGAGCTGTGACAGCTGCTGAACAAGACAGCAGCGTCACAGCTCCTGTATGTGTCGGGAGGACGGCCGAAACGGCCGTTACTCCCGAGACGTACTATTACGGCATGGAGCGCGAACGATACAGCTGCCATGACGTAATAGTACGTCAAGGAGCGGGAAGGGGTTAAACTCTCAAAATGGCTAGAAAAAGAGAGCTTTCATGTGAAACTCGACAGTCTATTCTTGTTCTTAGAAATGAAGGCTATTCCATGCGAGAAATTGCCAAGAAACTGAAGATTTCCTACAACGGTGTGTACTACTCCCTTCAGAGGACAGCACAAACAGGCTCTAACCAGAGTAGAAAGAGAAGTGGGAGGCCGCGCTGTACAACTGAGCAACAAGACAAGTACATTAGAGTCTCTAGTTTGAGAAATAGACGCCTCACAGGTCCTCAAGTGGCAACTTCATTAAATAACGCAAAACGCCAGTGTCAACGTCTACAGTGAAGAGGCAACTCCGGGATGCTGGCCTTCAGGGCAGAGTGGCAAAGAAAAAGCCATATCTGAGACTGGCTAATAAAAGGAAAAGATTAATATGGGCAAAAGCACACAGACATTGAACAGAGGAAGATTGGAAAAAAGTGTTATGGACAAACGAATCGAAGTTTGAGGTGTTTGGATCACACAGAAGAATATTTGTGAGACGCAGTACAACTGAAAAGATGCTGGAAGAGTGCCTGACGCCATCTGTCAAGCACGGTGGAGGTAATGTGATGGTCTGGGGTTGCCTTGGTGCTGGTAAAGTGGGAGATTTGTACAAGGTAAAAGGGATTTTGAATAAGGAAGGCTATCACTCCATTTTGCAACACCATGCCATACCCAGTGGACAGTGCATGATTGGAGCCAATTTCATCCTACACAGGACAATGACCCAAATCACACCTCCACATTATGCAAGAACTATTTAGGGAAGAAGCAGGCAGCTGGTATTCAATCTGTAATGGAGTGGCCAGCGCAGTTACCAGATCTCAACCCCATAGAGCTGTTGTGGGAGCAGCTTGACCGTATGGTACGCAAGAAGTGCCCATCAAGCCAATCCAACTTGTGGGAGGGCCTTCTGGAAGCATGGGGGGAAATTTCTCCTGATTACCTCAGCAAATTAACAGCTAGAATGGCAAAGGTCTGCAATGCTGTAATTGCTGCAAATGAAGCATTCTTTGACGAAAGTAAAGTTTGAAGGAGAAAATTATTATTTCAAATAAAAATCATTATTTCTAACCTCGTCAATGTCTTGACTATATTTTCTAGTCATTTTGCGACTCATTTGATAAATATAAGTGTGAGTTTTCATGGAAAACACAAAATTGTCTGGGTGACCCCAAACTTTTGAACGGTAGTGAATATATATATATATATATATATATATATATATATATATATATATATATATATATATATATATATATATATATCTGATGTTGTTGTTTGTTTAAATGGATGAAATGTTCCAAATCTGCCTTCATGAAATTCCTGGAGAATTACCGATAATTTTCCTCAGAGACACTGAGCTGTAAAGTTATTCACTCATCCGATGGAACTTTTGTATTGCAAAAAATGTCTATACATTTGAACATATTAAAACTTATAAAAATGCAATCATGCATTGGTACATTGAAAAATAGTTTTTACTACATATTATTCTTTTTTTCATTCTAAATAAAACATTACTGGAGTAAAAAGAAAGAAAAAGAACAGGATAACTGGAATAGCAGCATACCTGTATTGGTAATGATATTTTATAAAAGTTACAACATTTATTGCATACATAAATAAATGAAGCAATGAATAAGAAACTACATGACAGGCAACTTCAGTGTATAATCTAACAGTTCTGACAGTATTCTCTTTATAGCTGGTGGATATTGACGCCGCATGATGGTCTGTGGGGAACAAAAAATCCTCTACTAAGGTGTTGCTACACTTTCCCCTCATGCTGCTTTTTCAAACTTTCGCATGAATGAATTAGAATTCTTATATACATTTGTATCGCACAGCACTGTGATGGACCCTGTGGATTTTTAAACGACTGTAGCAGTTCTGACAGACTCAAAAGCTACACTGGTATATTCACCTTTTTAACTTCAATTTAGTTGCTTAACACCTTAGTGTCCAAGCCATTTTTTTTCTCATTTTTGTTTTACACTCCTCGTCTGCTATGAGACAAAACTGTTTTATTTTTCCATCTATGGAGCGGTGTGAAGGCTTGTCTTTTTGTGGATGGAGTTGTAGTTTCTATTGGCACCATTTAATGTATCATATAATGTACAGGGAAACTGAAAAAAAACGTTTATTTTTCAATTTTCAGAAAGTTACAACTTTTTTTTGCTTTTTTGTTGATTGAGCGGTGTGAGGGATTATTTTTTTGCAGCATGAGCTGTGGTATTTATTGGTACAATTTTTTGGAACAGATAGCAATTCTGGTATTTTATATTTTTTTATTTTTACTGCGTTCACCGTGAGCATTAACTAATGCTATATTGTAATAGTTTGGATTTTTACGGATGCAGAGTTACCAATTTTGTATATTTTTTATTTTTTACATTACTTAAAAGGAAAAATGGGAAAAGTAATTTTTTTTTAACTTTATTTTTTTTAGTTTGTTTTTTACTACTAAAAACTTTATCTAACTTTTATTTTACAATCTATTAGTCCCCCTAGGGGACTTGAACCAGTGATCATTGGATAGCTGGTACAATGTATTGCAGTATATTGTCATATTTACTGGCTTCTGTTAAGCCCTGCCACAGGATGGGCTCAACAGAGGTAGAGTGAAGGCAGTCCTGGGGGGCCTTCATTAGGCCCCTGGACTGCCATGACAACCATCAGCCCCTCAATCACGTTGTGGGGCCGCTGAAAAGCTGTTGGAGGGCGCGCCCCCTCTATAATGCTTCTGATGCTGCGGTCGCAATTCACTTCAACATTTGAGGGGTTAAACAGCCTGTTCATGGCTGTTAGTACCGCATGTCAGCTGTAATACACAGCGGACACCCACAGGGTATGGAGCCTCCTCAGTGCGTGAGCGTGCTCCATAATTCATCCCCGCACCATGACGTGCACTTATGTCAGGGTGCGTTAAGGGGTTAAATCTTTCCTGTTCACATAAAAGAAACTAGTGAAATTCACCTATTTTTCATGTAGAAAATGTTCAATAGTCAATATTTTCAATTTGCATTTTTTATATTCTATACCTAAGTAAAAATGTTACATAATAGTTAATTTGGCTAGAATTGAAAATATAGCAATCAAACTAGGCAGAAAAACCTATGTTTACAGCAATTTTACATGGCCATAACATGGTCGCAATTTAGGGTCCATATTATGACTTCAATAATCAGACGTTAATCTATGTTGAGTTCAGTAGAACAATTAGGGAAGGTCTAGGTGTTTGCCACCCTAATATGGGCCGTATAGTGTGGTTGCATTATGGCATTGTGAAACACGGCTAACTCTTAGTGATCCAAAGGAAATTTAAAAACCTATATAAAGCCTCCTTCAATGCGTGCTTCTGATGATTTTAGTATATAATAGCTTTGTAATAAGACATGCTGTGGAGCATGTAATTATTTTTTAATTGTTGATTCTCCTAGAGGTAAAATATAGGCCCATAACAGGTTAAGGGCACTATTTTATAGATCTGTACAAGATGGATATTTCAGGATAGCAGTCAAACCTTTATTGAAGCTATCCTGCATTTCTGCCACAGCTTGTTCCTAGGGTGGGCTAATCCAGAACCTCACAGCTTTTACAGTAAAGAATCCAATCAAGCAGTTTTCCTCCAGCTGAACAAACTGATGATGCTGTTTTTTACACATAACTGTCGTTTTCCATACCCTTTATCAAATTTGGTGGCTTTATCTGCCCTCTTTCCAGCTCCAGACTAACCTTTTTCCAAATTGATGCATCTATTCAGAATGAGTCTGTGCTAATGCTTTGTAAAGCTACAAGATTCTCTATGTTACTTTCACCCATGCCTCTTTTAATATAAGTATGTATCCTGCTGGAATAATAAGCAGCAGAGTGACAGGAGGATTTTCTTTATTACACAAAAATCCTAAAGTTTTACCCCTTTGCCCCATGATATAAATGCATGCAAATGTTATCCATCTATTTATTTTATTTTTCCAAGTACATACACAATCAAATTGCAATGTGTTATCAGACAAAAAAATATATAACCCCATGGGTAAATGGGTAAATTCCCTTAAATGCCTTGCTTTGTAATTGAAGTGACAATATATTAATGAATTACTCTTAATGCAATTTCAAAATAATTACATCATGTAAAGCACATGGCACCTGGCTCCATAGGTTATTGGGCTGCAATACTGTTATTTAGTATGACTCAATACTGAAGTCCATGTGGATCTATGTGATACCTCCGCGTACTTCAGTACATAGTATTCTCTTACAGAACCATTGGGGGAGAATACCTCCGTATTAGGACATGAAAAGCTGATTCTCATGGAATCCATTAGAAAAAACATTTGTGTACCTTCACGTGAAAAATGAAAGGAATATGGAGGTTTAAGGTCGTTTATGGCTTAAATGCTACGTAATTGCATTATATTATAAAACGATAATATTATCAATACATTTTACTGTTTTCTCTGAAAATTCACAGCAATTTAACAGTATTATATCCTCCAGAACTGTTTCTTAGGCTAGATGTGCACATACCATTTTGAAGCAGTTTTTGGTGGTGTTTTTCATGCAGGTTTATTGAGCCAAAGCCAGCAGTGGATCTAAAAGGAAGGAACGTTAAAGGAAAGACTTCTACAGCTCCTCTCTTTTGTATCCACTCCTGGTTTTGGCTTATAAAACGGCATCAAAAACTGCATAAATACGACACGTGTGAATCTACCCTTGAAAAAATATTCTCTGCTTTTCTCTAATGAAATTTAATCCCGGTTTTGGTAATACATAATACAACCCTTTAAAAAAATGTTCATACTAACATGGGAATGCAGAATTAAGTGGATAAGCAAAAAAATAAAAATTAATCGCAGCATATTATGTATCTTGGGGAGAAACTACTTACTGTTATAAACTAGATGAAAACCATTGTCGGTGTCAGAGCCATTGGTGTTAAATTCTATCCACAAATGGTTAGAAGTACTGTTGAGTGTTAATTTCAATAACTCATTTTTTGTAAAAGCGCCTAAAAGTCGAGAAGTACCATCTTTCCCATCATGTATCTATAACAGAAAAACAAAGCATCAATGTTAAAAATGTAAACAGAAACGGTGAATAAATCTCTACCAACTCCTACTATGTAATTCATTTACAAAATCCTTTCTGTGGGCAAAAGAGTAATTTTGTTATAAAGTGCTTCATTTTGGCAGGTTGGACGAAAGATCAAAACACTTCACATGCTGTCAAGACTTGTATAATCAATTCTGCTTTCAAACATGTTAAAACCCTTTTCTCCAATACAATTAATATTTATACCTGTATTTTTCCTTTGAGATTTTAGAACCTCAGCCTTTTTGATAATCTACTTAGGCAACCTTAAAAAAAAAAAGATTGGTGACATTTCAGTGTAGTGTGTCTTTTCTAAGATCATCAATGAGGGAGAAAAAAAAGAAATTGTCCACTCTGTTCCTTCCTGTCAGCTTCTATTAAAAGGAAATTGGAAATTTGAAGCTAAGCTGTCATCTTGCATCTTTGACTTGGTGCATGAGGTGACTTCAATTTTGGATTCAAGGTATAAGAGAGAAAGTGCTGTATAACAATTTAATAATATAAGGGGTCACTAGTATAGGCTTGTCATGTACATTTTAAAAACACATTTCTTAATTGATTAATGAACAAGACAAAAAAATAATTATATTGTCAATATGTAGATTTAAAAAGTGTTAACCATGTATATAAACATTAAATAAAATAATAATGTGTATAAGTTCATTAAAGGGATACCGCTCCCAAACCACCACCAACCAGTTATCCAGCAGCGTAAAAGGTTAACAATGATGCTCTTCTGTAATATGGCCAATGTAGCATAATCTAGAAAAAGACCTAAGATATGCAGTCTGTATTCAAATTACTTTGAAAGAGTCATCTGGGCGTTGCTGTTATTCTAAAGAGTCAGGCACTTCGGTGCCTAAACACGCCCCTCATAGCTTGATTGACGTCTCTGCGCTATGTCTCGCCTAGGCCTCTGAAATCCTGTGCCTGCACCATTCTATTCAAGTTCCTGGGCATGCGCAGTAAAGTGGAGTGCTTAAAGTCCCTGGGAACTAGAACAGAAAGGAGCAGGCATGGGATTTCAGAGGTCTGGTAGTGACATAGCATAATCTCTGAGACATCACTCAAGCCATGAGAGGCATGTTTAGGCACCGGAGTACTTTACGCTTCGAGATAACATCAATGCCCAGATGACTCTTTCAAGTTAATTTGCATTCCGTTTTAAAAGCACTTTTTCTAGATCATGCTGCATTGATAACCTATTACCCTAATGAATAACAGGATGATGGCAGATTGGGGGCCTAAATCCTGCTGACAGGTTGGTGAATGCATTGAACTAATTGGTCCCACCAATGGGATCCCTACTGATCAGGAGAATGGTGGTCCATATAGTTTGTTATGGCTGAACAGAAGGGGAGAATGGACTAATGATTCTACAATGCATGTGAACAGTAGTGTCCATTGAAGTTAAAAATACAAAGAGAGCTCTTGGTTGTTTTCATCCCACCCCAAAATACTTAATTTGTGTCTACAGTACATGTAGACAGTCCACTACTCCCTCCTTTTTAGCCCGGTTTAGAGGGATAATAAGGGACCCATTACTCCCTATTTTCTGAATATACAGAATTGTGTGAGTCTTGAAGTAAGGGGGGATGTGTGTGATGCACCATAACAGGTTATTATTACAGAAAAACAAAACAATTTACTGTATTTACACTAATTTTCCCTTTGCTTGCTTTCAGTACTGATCTATCATATCTTTAGTCAGATCTACAAAAGGTGGATGGTGAATGTATCTGAAATCAGCACAGAAATGGTCATGGAATGATTGTATACAAACGCTTCATAATCTACAGTAACCTATACTGCAGTGCCATTTAACCCATGGCTTTCCAGCTGTTGTCAAACAAAAAATCCTTGCATGCGCTAAAAGTATATATAGAATGCACAGCCATCTATTAGGGCATACCTACGGTATGTCCTAACAGAGACTTATACTGGACAGTTCTGTGGACTTTTATTAGGCCCCAGACTGCCAGTATGAAACATTCTGATTGCTGGAGCTGACAGGGAGATGACAAAGGGAGCCCTCTCCCTTTGTTAGCTCTGCGATCAACACTGATCGAGGCGAAGGAAGAGTTAGATCGCTGGGATTGTCTGTTAGTGATAGATAGTGGCTGTCAATCACAGTTTCTGTGATCCTCACATTCTCCATCAGTTACATCCATGTTGGTGTGTGTGATTCTGGGTGATTTGGGGTAAAAAAAACATTGCAGGTCACATAAACATAATAGTTTGAATGCTAAAGGACTAGATGTCATTAGCATAAAAGCATAATAGCAAAATACAATACTATATGTAAACTGTGTAGCATAAAGGGCACAACAGATAACATTTGTTTATTCATTTTGTGTGCTTATTCATGTAGTGCATATGTTTGCTGTCTACAGTACATCAAACACTTTTCCAGTATTCTGTATACATTGTAGAACACCTTTTTCACCTTACTTCTAGGTGGTTATCTCAAAGAGATTTCACTCTGTTTATATGATACACATTGTAATTCTAAGTATTTGAAATCCCACTTGTCACTTAAAGGGGTTTTTCCATCAGAGACATTTATGACATATCCACAGGTGTTTCTCAAGCCCTTTCATATAACACGGGTCGAAACATTGCTTTTGTTATTCTGATGCATTGACAATAAACTTCACCTTTTTGCTGCTACTTCTGGAGATGTGTGCTGCTGTCCATACTTTTCATTTTTGGCATTTATAACATCAGATTGGGCTCGTCCGATTTGATCGCATGTCGCCATCCCTTAAACTCGGGACCTGTTCTGCTTTTTCCCTATGGAACCCACACCTATCTCTAGAATGGGGTCCCCTAAAACCCGTTTTTAGCTTTTTGCGCTCACGCTGCCTCCCGGCCACTTACTGAATACATGGTCGGGAGTTACGGAAACAGCGTAGCTCAGTGAGTTACGCTGTTTCTGTAACTCCCATAGAACTGAATAGTAGTTACGGAAACAGTGTAGGTCGCATGCTACATTGTTTCTGTAACTGTCATTCACTACTATGGGAGTTACGAAAACAGTGTAGCTCAGCGAGTTATGCTGTTTCCATAACTTCCGACCATGTCCTGACCATGTAATCAGGAAGGGGCCAGGAGGCAGTGTGAGCACAAAAGCTAGAACAGGGTTTAGGGAACCCCGTTCTAGAGATAGGTGCGGGTCCCACCTCTGTCTATCTGACATTTATGACATATCCTGTGCATATGTCATAAATGTCGCTCATGGGAAAACCCCTTTGAAAGCTAATGTTGACTTTATGTTTAAAAAAGATTTTTTTTTAAAAGTTAATTCTGGAAAAGGAAATTTTTGTAATTTCCTTTACATCTCCACATTTCAAGTATACTTTTACCTTTAGAATGTCACCTTCAAGCAGCTGAAAACTTCTAGCCCGTAGAAGGATTCCCATTCCAGGTTGAGTTTCTATTCTGTATATGCATTCATGGTTGTTGTCATAGTTGGAAGGGTAATTTGGAGATAGCAGTGTTCCTTCATTTCCAACAACTGTTGCTCCACATTCAGCTAAAGACAATGGGTATATTTAAAACAAATAATTGAAAAATTGTGAATTATCAATACTCTTAATTAATGTATAAAATGTAATTAGCTCCATGTATCCAACATAAATAAAATCAACAAAGCTCTCAAATCATTGTGTATAAATTCGAATTCCTGTTTAGCCTCAAGAATAAAACCTTGATATGTCCTACGTTCTTAGCATCCTTTCTGCAAAAAGACAGAACTATGATTGCCCGTGGACTTCCAAGAACTTAAAAAGTATCTCGTAGCATAGGCATTGGTAGCAACTCCCTAAGATATACCACAAATGTTCGATCGGCAGGGGTCCAACCTCTGTTCTCCAACTGATCAGAGGATTTTTGGTTGGCCCCTTCTAGTCAACGTACAACATGCACTCACGCGGAAAGGGCCGCAGAGCAAACAGGTAACAAGATGGCACAGTGGTCTACTAAAGCTGCTGCCACTGTATTCTAGAGTTTATCGGAAGTCACAGTGTTCGGACCCCCATCAATAAGATACTGGCATCATAGCTTAGCAATATTTCACCAATGTCTATACTGAAATAAGCCTTTTGACTATTTACATTATTTTGTAGAAGCCTAAATAGTAAGTGCGAAATACTGCTGGTGTTTTTCATAGATGCTAAAGAAGAGTAAACGGTTCCCTGGGTGTGTGATGATCTTGTTGTGGAAATTAGCTCTAATCTAGCTGAAGTAGCGTTATAGAACCTGCAAGATCTGATGTAGAGTATACTGCAGTAGAACTGTGTTTGATTGCCATTATTTTGCATTCCATTTTTCTAATCCCAGGGATTTAGAGCAGAATCATACATATACAGCTGTATTTACCTAATCATAAATAGTAATAACTGTGGTGCAGTTTTTCACCAGGAATATCCACTGCGGAAAACTGCAGCACTTAGCCACCTGGCCCTCTGACGTCATCCAGGCCGGCCACCTGGGATGATGTTTCATCCCATGTGACCGCCGCTACAGCCTGTGAATAGCTTCAGCGGTCACCTGGGATGAAACGTCATCCTAGGAGGCCGCCCTGGAGGGAGGAAAACAGACTTCTGGGTAACTATGAGATTTTTTTTTCCTGAGTTCCTTTTTTTGCGGCGGAATCGCTGCGAACAAGCCACAAAAACGCAACAACTACTATTTGTTGCAGGATTTACCTCCCCATTGAATTCAATGGGGAAAACCCGCAACAAATAAGAACCATTTGCGCAAATACAATTGACATGCTGCGGAATAAAATTACGCACTGTAGGTCAATTTCTGAGTGTTTCTTCTGCTCAGTATTTACTCAGCTTATGGATGATATTTGTTTTATCTCATCCACTTTGCTACTGTATTTGCTTTGGATTTTCCGCAACGTTTGAACTGACCCTAAAAGTGGTCATACACACTAAATACCTATTGGCCGACAGTTATTTCTTCCAACTTGGCAGAGTGTGTATGTTTAACCCCTTCCCAACATTTGACATATGGCTACATCATAGTCGGGTAGGGGAAGTATGGAACGGGCTCGTGGAGTGAACCCGATCCATACGATGTCGCCTGTATGTTACAGCCGACACTTCACAGTAACGAGCGGGATCTCGCTTGAGCATGATCCCACTCTTTTAACTCGTTAAATGCCGCGATCAATAGGGACCATGACATTTAAATCATTAGAAAGAGGGGCAACCCCCTCTAGCAGCTCATCGCGCCCCCCGCAATGTAATCGTGGTGTGGCAATGGTTGCTATGGCTGCCTGGGGGCCTATCTTTGTGCTCCCACTAAGTGCTGCCTCCGGCAGGGCTTAATAGCAGCCTGTCAGAAAGATGATGTACTGCAATACATTAGTATTGCAGTATACCGTGCAAGTGATCCAACGATTGCTGGTTGAATTCCCCTAGGAGGACTAATAAAAAAAAGTAAAAATGTGTAAAATAAAGTGTTTTTTTTGTGTAAAAAAAAATAAAATATTAAAATTAAAAGTAAAAAAAAATACCTTTTCCCATTTTCCCCCTAGAGCATAGTAAAAAAATAAATAAATAAACTTAATTGGTATCGCCTCCTACATAAAAGTCTGAACCATTACAATATATCATTATTTAACACGCACGATGTACGCCGTAAAAAAAAAACATTGTAAACTCCAGAATCACTATTTTTTGGTCACTTCATCTCCCACAAAAAATGGAATAAAAAGTGATCAAAATGTCATTAAAATCATGATCAAAGTGATCAAAATCATTAAAAACTAGAGCTTGTCCCACAAAAAATAAGCCCTCATACAACTTAATCGACGGAAAAATAAAAAAAGTTATGGCTCTCAGAATTTGGCGACACAAAATAAATTTTATTTTTTACACTTCGTTTTTTACTTGTAAAAGCAGTAAAATCTAGAAAAAACTATATATATTTGGTATCGCCGTAATTGTATTGACCCTCAGAAAAAAGTTAACATGTTGTTTTAATTGCACAGTGAATTACGTAAAAACGAAGCGCAAAAAACAATGTCGGGATCGCTGTTTTTTTTATTTTCTACCCCACAAATATTTTTTTTCACGTTTCCTAGTACATTATATGGCACAATAAATGGTGAAAAACTACAACACGTCCCACAAAAATCAAGCCCTCATAGGACTATATTGACTGAAAGATAAAGAAGTAATGGATTTTGGAATGTGGGGAGAAAAAAACTAAAATTTAAATCTGAAAGGTGTTTACGATGGGAAGGGGTTAATTTAATGGGAAGAGGGTAATAAGTCACTGCCAGACAGCTCTGGCAGCAGCTTATCACATGTGGGAAGAAAGGATCATGCGTGTTGAAATCCAAAATGCCCGATCCTCCTTTCCCCTGACATCTGCTGTTGGGGGATAGTCGGGTGGCCCTATATACATCAGATTGACGGTCAATCCCTCCTAAGATGGTATGTTCGGACGAGTTTTGTCTAATGTGTATGGGCATCTCAATTTACAAATATACTATAATACTTCAATAATTATTTTGACATCCACCATAGCATTTTTTGTTACTTTGTATTATGCATACACAATCAATACTTTCCAACATATGGAAGACACCTGTGAATTAGATTTTTACATAAATGAAAATTGTTCCAAGTATGCATATCAAAGTTTTTGCAATACAATGTATACATTAATAAAGATTAAAATGCAAAGCACTACTTCACTAAAAGTTTTCTCCTGATCTATATTAACTAGAGATGTGCAAAACATTGAAAATTAAATTTGTTGATGATTCAGCAAACTTAAAGCACGGGTTCGTATTTTGGCATCAAAACAACTGGCAAAACACTAACTATTGATCCATCTTCTACCCATAGAAGTCAATATAGTCTTTAACATTCTGATCTGAATATAACTACATTGACTGATATGTGAAAAATATGGATCCATAATCTGTAGTTTAGGCTTAATTGATACTGATCTATGTTCAATTAAATCTAGAATACTGATCTATATTTTAGACTTTACTGACTTATTTGAGGAGAATGCAGATCTGTGTAAGGGCACATTCAGACGTGGCAGAATTCTTCCGCTGAAAATGTTGCTGCAGATTCTTTGCGCATTTGCAGCAACATTTTCATATTTGACTGGTAATTCAGACATTCTGGATATCACAGCAGACTTGCTGCAGATTTCAGCCTGTGCAATGCAAAGATCCGCAGTGAAATTCCGCTTCTTCTCTGCAACATAATGTGCATGCTGCGGAGGGAAAATTCTGCACCGCAGCCTAAATTCCACCCAGTTATTTTCCGCAATGTCTGCACTAAGTTTCCTAAAAATTTATAGAAACAAATGTAAAAAACGGCAGCTGCAGAATTCCACTGCGGACTGTCCGCAGCGGAATTCAACAGCAATTCCGCCACATCTGAATGTGCCCTTACAGATTCATATTTTTAGAATGCTTTAAATATTGGGACAATACAGATCCAAAACACCTCTGTTCACTAGCAGTGAATCAAAAATGATTTAGGTTTGTGAATATGAAACTGTGTGTATAACCAGGTGAAATGTTCTGATAATCTCTAATCATGACAACATTTTACAGTTGTCTAACTCTTTTGCATATTTTTGTATATTTGCACATTTGTGTAATGTACGTGTTCTCTAGCTGCCAACATATGTATTCTCATTTATACTCTAGGTTGAAAGTAAATAGTTAATAGTATAAAATTCTGACAATTATTTAGAAAAAGCCTGAGTTCAAATCATCTTTATTTTGTCAGAAAGACGAAGCTGCAAATATTTTGTCATTGACACAAAGCTAAAAACAAATTCCACATTTAAAGCAGTTTATAGCTTGAATATTAAAATTACCTTCACTGTATGTGATAAAAATTGCATGATAAAAATCACAGCAAAGTCAAGCATTGCTGACACATCTAACACACTATTATCTGCAAAAACATTTTTTAGAAGCATTTATGAATAGGAACGATAAGATTTCTATACGAAACCAAGGTTAAGTCAACAGCCCACATATTTTAATAATGTCGTATTTTGCCCCAATAAAATTGGAGGGTAGTTGGTGATAATTGCATCTAATTTATTAAAAAACGCACATCTGTTGATAAATCTGGTGTATCTAGAATTGTCTGATTGAATTTCTTTTAACACCTACTTTGAGCAGACACACATCGTGCCACTAGTTTGCACATTTTTGTAACATTTCCTTTTGATAAATGATTCTAAAAGTACTTTTACAGTTTGACCACACCCACTTTTCTTGCTGCTTCTTTTTTTTGGAGTAAGAATGCAAATTTAGCAAATATTGAATCAAATCAGATATTTAGATACTTGTTGAACTGTGCAATTTGCGCCAAACTAATACGTAAACTGAATAACAAATGTGGGCCAATGTATGCTAACCAAATAGATCATATTAAAAATAAAAATTTAGATTCTATCTTTTGTAACTACTTATCAGTAGTAGGGATACGCTATGTATGATTGTTAGAGGTAAATGTTAGAGAATGCAATCTATATTACTGAAAATTATTACCACAGTATAATAAGATACACTACTTGGGCAAATTAATTGTAGACACCTAACCATCACACCTATTTTAACTGTTTGGATATTCCATACCAAAGTCATAAGAGTTAATTTGGAGTTGGGCCTTCTTTTGTGGTAATTATAGCCTCCACTCTTCTGGGAAGGTTTTCTATAAGATTTTGGTGTGCCACTCAAGTTCCTCCACACAACTTTGTCTTTATGGTCTTTGCTTTGTGCACAGGGGCACAGAGATGCTGAAATAGGAAAGGGTCTTCCCCAAACCATTGCCACAAAGTTGAAAGCATATTGTAACATTACTCTTCATTGAAAATAAGGGGTCTAGCCCAAACCCTTAAGAGCACCCCCAGACCATTAACCTTCCACGAAATTTTACAATAAGCACTATTTCAGTAGGTAGCATTTTTCTGGCATTCACCAAACCCAGGTTTGTCTACGGGACTGCCAGATAGGGAGACATGATAAAGGATTGCTAGTGGCGTTGTGCTTTACACCACTCCACCACTTGCATTGCACAAGATGATCTTAGACTTGCGTGCATCTGTTCGATCACGGAAACCCATTTCATGAAGCTCTCGAAACACAGTTCTTGTGCTGATGTCAATTTCAGAGGAAGTTTGGAATTCTGTAGTGAGTGAACTCAACAAAGAATACAAAATTTTTAAAAGCCACATGTCACTGAGACAGCTCTTTGTTCGGCACTCGTTTGCTCCTTTCACAAGGAGCTATTATCAGTAATGTATGGGGATGAGCGCTCGTTACTATGATCGCTCATCCCCATCATGTCGGCAACACATTTTTACATGGGGAGATGTGCTGCCAACAATAATAATATTTTCTACTGCAGAAATGCTACGATCAGCTGATGAATGTGCGTTTGCTCATTCATCGGCTGATCATTGCCCTGTTTACACAGGGCAATGATCGGGAACGAGCGTTCTGTTAACACTCGTTTGGTCCGATAATTGGCCTGTGTAAGAGGGCCCTAAGAGGAGAACTCCCAATGAGGGACAAGGGTAAGGCTGCAGAAGGTGTTAGATGTTGTGAGAAGTTCACCGTTATGATCTGCTTTATGTTGTAAGAGCAGAAAAACAGTTTAAATCCATATATGACTTAAAGAGGACCTATCATAGGAAGGTAGCGTCTGTTTTCAATTTTAAAAACAACAAAAATAATATTTTAAATATATGTAATTTACATTTTTTTTTTTTAAAGGGCATGTGTACAATATGTAAATGGACCGACACTCCGCAGGAATCGGCTCTGAACTTCCTGTAAAACTGAGCTTAAAATGCCCAGTGCAGCTTTCCGGAATCCCTGGCGGCATACAGTGTTAGAATGCGAGATCTTACTAGTTATTGCGAGAGCTCATGTTTTTACACTGTATGTCCCCTGAGTTTATGAATCATTGAAGGATACACCTATCTAGATAAAAAAAAACTGATGCAAAATACTGCTGTGTGAAAGAGGCGTTAAAGACAGCCCATCAGTATTTCTGATCAGTATATCGGAATATTAATGATATACTGATGACATACTGATTCAGTTTAATCTCTAATACATCTGTTTCGCGGGTCAAAATTTTCGATGTTTGCCAATAGGCTCGTGTAAAAACACTTGGTTTCACACGGCAGTATTTTGACCAATATTTTGTATCAGTATTTGTAAATTTCCATTACACTTTTTGTCTTTATTTTCCTTTCCTGGTTTTGGCTTCTTTGTACTTATGGAAAATACTGACTACAATACAGCCGTGTGAAAGTGGCCTAACATTCATAGCTATCTTTACATCACCTTTCTTTAGTCATAAAGGGCTGAATATCTGTTGAAAACTGAAAGCTTTTGTTGTAATTATTTCTAGGCTTACAGTTAGGAAACTATTTTTGGTTGGCTTGGTTTAATTGTATTTATGTGATTTATGAGAATGCTCATTTTATCTCATCATTCATTTCCTTAAAGCCTATTTTTATGAAGGCAAAATAGAAATGTTTGTTATGCTACTTTTAATTTCCTCATTCTACATATTTCTCCTTTAACCTTCATTTTTCTCTGCTTTTGATTTTGTGCACATTAGTCTTACAATGAAACGCAGACTGCCAGTTGCTTAGCATAGAAATAAATTGCCCTCCGAAATTTTGGAAAACCAAGCAGCATAGCAGGAGAAAGATTTCTTCCTCAGCTCTGCCGGCAGGTGTTTGATACTCTCTATTGTGCATCGGTAGCATGCAGGTTCATAGAGTAGAGATTTACAGTATAAATCTAAGTATTTCCAAACATTAGTATCTTAAATGTATTAATTTGAACTATTCAATCTTGTTTTATAATGAAGAAAATCTAATGGCTATGACTGGGACTGGTACAAGAGTTTATTTCTCTCCATTGTATAAAAAGAAGACTTTTAGTTTCTATTTCCTTTATATGAAATGAACCTATCTATGCATAGCATGAAGGCATTGTTACATCGCGCAACCGCTACATGGGTAAAATGCTACATTGCATCCTATGACTGTTCTGAAAGATTTGGAATTGCACAAATATTTAATTTAACACAAAAAAACTTTAGCTATGACTGACCAAAACATGACATGCTAAAGCGGTTATGCCTCTGCAGGCAATGAAAAGTGGTATACTGAAAACCTAGAGGCAAAATGACATGAGATCTTATCTCAACAAACTGTAATAGTAAAGTCAACATTTAACCCCTTAACCACTCAAGAACCAGGCCAACACATTTTTTTGTTTTTGCCTCCCAGCACTCTCAGCCATAAATATTCTATTTTAAAGTTTATTTTGCTATTTGAAGTCTTGATTTTTGCAAGATGAATGGGAGATTTAGGTATGAATTTAAAGTGCAAATTAATTAGAGTTAAATATTTATATATTTTTTGGAAATTGAAACATACATGAAAAAGCCATTTCTGACAATGTTTTTTTTTACGCCATTTACTGTTCACCACAATTGAGATGATATATGTTAGAAATCTGAGGATGTCAATTATATCTAGTTTTTGTTTTTTTATACTGTTCGGCAACTTTTATTCAATCAAAATTATAAAGGAAGAAATGTATGTTTATTTCATTTTTTTCCTTACTGTCATTTTTTTTTATTAACAAACTGTAATTATTTTTTATCTCATTATTAGACTTTTACTTTATAAATATATTTTTTAAAAACTATAATGCAATGTCATAATTCTATATGACATTATATTACTGCCTGTGCATATGAAATGTACAGACATCTTAGGCATGCCCTAGCATGCATTATTTAAGGAAAGCCCTGGAGACTTTTGTTGGGCCACCTATCTAAAACCATAAGACCCGGCAACCCCAATATTGTGGCTGACGTGTATGTGACAAAATGAACCCACCCCTCATTTGTCAGGACAATGATCAGCATTGAATGGGTTAATGATGGTGATCACATGCCAGTAGCCAAGTCTATTGGCTTGATTATTACTGGACAAGTGCCAAGGCTCATATCGGCAGCAAAAAGACAAGGGCAACACCGAACTTTGTGAAACAACGAATAGGGAGATGGGTATTTAAGTCCTTGTGGAAGGGAAGCAGTTGAGATAACGTTATTGGGGCTAGTGTGTCTTTAATTATCCTTCCTTTGTCTAGACAATCATAGGTCGGTAAGAAATTAAGTTGCATTCTTTGTCCTGAATACTAAGTTAATATTGCTTTATTCTCACCCTTAGCATTGATGCACGCCGCCATATTAGATCCATGTTGTAATACGGTGCCCATAGCCTTCCATTTACAGTACAGTATGTCCCTGTGCCTCTGATTTTATACAGGGGCACACAGAAGTTTATCATATGGAATCTGTGATCATGAGAATAATCTATGCTGTATCACATAACATATTAAGGAGGTATATCTTTGGTAGAAAACACTGCCTTTAGGAGATACTATAAGGCGGCACACGGAATGATGTCGTACAAGATACTTGTATGGGCCATTACCTTAGCTAAAGGAATAATTAACCGTTTCAGACCAGGCACCGTTTAGCTGTTTTTAGCAAGCGTTAATTTAACGACTATAACATTTTATTTGTTGGGCAAGCTACAATATTTTTTTTGTGATAAATGCAGGTTTCTTTCTCATCATTTTTATACACTATTTTTGCTTTCTTAGCATTTTTAGGCTTATATTTTGAAACAAATTGTAAAAAAATATTCCTTTTTGCTTCTTAGCTATTTTTTTCTGGTAAGAACATTATGTTACCGTAAAATATACCTTTTTTAAAAAACATTTTTTATTATGACCAGTCCCTCAAAAGATCAGAAAAAAATCTTTGGGGGACATTTCTTATTTAATTTATTTATTTTTTTTAAACTAATCCGGTGCCATATATACAGTGGGCGGTCCTCAATCAACAGAGACTTACTACTATTGCTTTATGTTTGTTTATGCTTAGAAGTGGTTATATGCAGGCTTACTTTTTAGAACCTTCACTGGGCACGTACATACGATACATAGATTTATGTATCAGTTTGTGCTCTAGCATACTTTGAAACAAGATAAACCATATATGATGTCCCCAGTCTCACACAAAATCTCATCTTCTGGATGTCACAATAGTTCTTATCAGTACATCACAGAATCCTAACACTATCTGGGTCATTTATTTGAATCCGTTGCTCCAGTCACAGACATAATATGGAATGTTCAAGAGTTGTAAGCACACAACTCAATTTTTCCCTTGAGAAATTCCATTATACTCAAACTCTTATGAGACAGGAAATTGAAAAGTCACTTACTTGTGGAAAACATCACATGATTCTCTTTAAATGCTGAATGCACATTTGTCACAGTGAAGTATTTCCTTCAGTCTGGCTTTCAATAAACAAGAATCTTGAGGGAATTTATTGCCTGCATATGTTAAGTACATTATTGCTTTGCACCTCTACACATCAATTACATAGGGTAACTATAATTAAAACTTAACGATTATTACTTAAGGGTCTCTTTGCTATTTCAGTGGCACTAATATATTATGAAATAGCATTATGAATTTTTTTTTCATAAAAAAAGGCCTGCTTTTTTCTGTGGCCGCCCTCTCTGGTTTTGTCTTTCCTCTTCCTCTACCTCCTCATTCATGTTCATTGCTCTAAATTCTAAATTTTTAAGTAAAGATTACTAAACTATACTGCACTGAAACATAAGTAAATCCACTTGGTCTAATAGCTACAGCTATGCATTGCCGGATCCTGGATTCAAATCTTACCAAGAATATATTTTCTTCTGAATTATATTTAAGGGGTAATTAAACTTTCACAAAACTTCTGACATGTCATAGTGACATGTCAGAAGTTTTGATCGGTGGGGGTCTGAGGACTGAGACCCCCACTGATCGCTAAAATGAATCAGCAGTAGAAAGTCTATGGGCCTGTACACTGATACATCGGCATTCCGAGAAAAGCCAATCAGAAACAAAGCTGCTCAGCGCTCACCCGAGCGCTTCTGCCGCTTTGTTTTAGTGACTGATGGGTGTAAAAGTGAGTAAAATTGGCTTATGTAACTCCATTTTGAAAGTGTGGTTATGTGACTCTATCTTGCATGGATTATCCATCTTGTCGTAAAGAATCCATTTTGTGTTTGAAAAGTCATCCGTTTCTATAAAAGAAGTAAATTCATGCTGGGATTGTCTGAATAATTATATGTTTTTATTTCTTAGCTAATGTTATGATTCCTTGTTATGGAGAATATAGTTAAATATTTACCAGTTGTTTCAAATTTCCCGCCCCATACCGTCTGGGAATACAGTTTGTTTAGCATTTTTGCTATGGGGAATAGACTGGAGATATGGCAGCTGTGGGTCCGTGACATTGCATGTTATGGGAAATTCACTCACAGGGCAGGGCTGCGTTCATGAGTTCCATCTGAGCTTTCCGTCAGGGGAACAGATTGAACGGGACCCTGACTGAAACAAACGGAAACCATAGGTTTCCGTTTGCATCACCATTGATTGAAACGGTGACGGATGCGGGGAAAATGGTTTCCGCTTGTCACTGTTTAAGGGTTCCATCATTTTGACAGAATCAATACACTAGTCGACTGCGCTATTCATTCCCTTCAAAACGATGGAACCCTCAAACAACGGTGATAAACGGAAACCATTTGCACCGGATCCGTCAACATTGAAATTAGTGGTGATGCAAACGTAAACTTATGGTTTCTGTTTGTTTCAGCCAGGGTTCCGTTCATGGGTTCCCCTGACAGAGAACTCTGATGGAACCCATGTATGGAGCCCTGATGCAGATGTGAACCAAGCATTACATGTAAAAAGCCTTTCATACTTTTGATTGGCTGAGCACTAGCAGCTCCCAATTGTATGTAATTGGCTGAGATAGAGCCGTCACATTGTAAACAATTGGCTGACCTCAATAAATCAGAGAAGCATATTTTTGGGTATAAAAATCATTGTCTCTGTGTCTCTTACTTCTCTCAGATATATTAATATAACTAATGGATTTGGATCTGGATAAGTGTACTGGACGGATGTCAGTTGACACACCCACCCCTAAACCTTCAGTCTAATATATTTTGGTCAGGATTGAATCAACAGTGGGGGTCTCAGTGCTCGGACCCACACCGATCAAAACTTCTGACGTGTGACTATGACATGTTAGAAGTTTTCTGAAAGTTTAGTTACCCTTTCATATTATACAATCTGAATAGAATACAAACATAATACCAAAAACCTGAGAAAAAGGGCACTAGAAATTGGAATATTTCCCTTTACATAAGCAACAATTTGATAATTATAAGAACCTTCAGGATCATAAGGAGACCTCGGGCGTAGGTATAGAGGATGCTACAATAGTGTTTTTACTTGGGCCCTAGTGATGCTTTACCACAAAAAAAAAGACAACCGGTATTATAAATGTCACATGGTAGGTGGGGACCCTGTTACAGAGTTTGCATTGTAGCTTAGGAGATTCAAGTTATGCATCTGAGACCATAGGCTACTATTTAAGGCCTTCTTCACACACAGAATTTTTCTGGATATTTCAACTTCTTCCCAAAGATTTTTTTAAGGCATTTTACATTTAGTGTCATTTTGTGCAAGTTTTTTTTGGGCGTTTTTGAAGTTCAATAGAGAAACCTATAGGAAAAACACCTGCAAAACGCCATATCCAGAACATGCTGTATTTGGGAATAAAAGCCACTGATCACAAACTTGCCACAAACCAAAACACAGTTGTATGTAGTACATTTTATATTTTACTATAGACTTTAATGTAAAATCTGGCCGCACTAAAAAAACACAAAAAATAAGAGGCAAAAAAACATCATTAAAAACGTCAAGAAAAATAAAATAAAAGCAGCAAAACTCTGTGTCTAAATCCAGCCTTAGGCAGCCTATGCTCGTTCTGATATCTGATGATAAACTGCCAGGAGGACAGGAGAACTCCTCAATTCCCCAATAGCTTCCCTGTTTTATTACTGGATGACAATTACATGTAAGACCATGATTCAGATATAAAAATACACTAGGAAAGTACTGTTTATGCAATTCCCTAACCTAGTAGCATTGTTTCACCAAAAGTAAGACCACAGATTAAATTTATGGCAATCTGTAGGGAACAAAGTAAAAATTTATGTTTTTCTAAACTAAACTGCGCTTGAGGTTTTATTTTTAACCGTCTTTAAATAGTGATAAGTGTTTCTGGTGTCACTAGAAGCGATGAGATTACCTTTTCTTATTCAGAAGTTATTAGCATACACTGAGTGGCATAATCCGCCAAAGATCTCTGTTTAAGTCTAGGCACATATTTTGGCTGATATCACTATTGTTGCAAGTGCTCAATTAATTAAACTGGTTAAAAAGGAACACAACACAGGTCATATAGCCTTTGTACTAATAGATTTATATCAAATAAAGACTGCTCTTTAGAAAGTCACTGCACTAATTATGGTGTTACATAGGTTATACAGTATTTTGCAAGGGAGTACATATTGATTCTTGCTTCACTTTCCAGTCACTTTACTGTGCTTAATTTGCATGTTTTCTAATCAAGATTTTAACAGTGTCTTATCAAGAAAAGCATGACTCATATTAAAGTTGAAAGGAACCAAAGACCAGACACACAATGTTAATGCATAAAGAGCATTCATTAGCACATTTATTGCAGTGTGCTTGCATGTACACCACTTAAGGCCCTTTTACACCGGCCAATAATTGGCCGATGCAGCGAGCGCCGACCAACGAGACATCGTTGATCGACGCTCGTTTGCTACTATCACCCGGAGCTATGGATGGGGACGAGCGGTTGTTACTCCGATCGCTCATCCCCATACGTTATTATCATGTCAGCAGCACGTCACCCTGTTTAAACAGGGAAATGTGCTGCCGACAACGATAATATTTTACTTTATTAAAACATTATGATCAGCAGAGGATCGAGCATTTGCTCGTTCATCTGCTGATCGCTGCCCTATTTACACATGTCAATTATCGGCAACAAGCATTCTATGAACGCTTGTCTGCCCGATAATCGCCCAATGTAAAACCCACTTTAGATATAATATTAAAACCACTGTCAGGTGAAGTGAGCAGGCAGCAAGTGAACAGTCAGTTCTTAAAGAGGATCTGTTACTAGTTTAGTAATGCCCAATCTCCTAGCTAATCTAATAGGTGCTGTCACACAGATAATGCGAGTGAAAATAGTGTCTTAAAACGTTTATTATTTTAAAAGTTATGAGCTTATTTCAAAATATGCAAATGAACCTATACTAGACAAGTGAGTGTCAACACCAGCGATTCTCCTGAGGTGGAGCTACCCCACAGCCTCTGACGCCGTCCTATCAGCATGAAGATGCTTCACACAGTGTGAGAGACTGAGGCTGGAGGGAAGGTGGATCACTTAAAACAGCCATATCTTTGGCTGTGGACCACCTAAAACAGTGGTTCTGGTGTCATATGAATGATGGGATTCTAATCTTTTATATGGCACCAGGATTTCTAGCTGTGAAACAACCGGAGGTATCACCAGTTGAAAACACAGTCGGGAATTGAAGCTGTATACTATATAATCCTACTGTGCTGCTGGGCATGGAAGGGGGAGAAGCTGTATGATGATTGGACTTGTGCAAACTGCTGGAGGTCAAACTTGACTTCTCTTCCGCTTACCATCCTCAAGCCAGTGGTCAAGCGGAGCGGATAAATCAAATACTTGAAAGTTTTCTCAGGAATTTTGTGTCTCCACGACAAGACGACTGGGCAGGTCTACTTCCATGGGCCGAATTTGCCTACAACAAATATACGGGGGAATCTACCCGCTCTTTTCCTTTCTTCTTGGTGTATGACCAACACCCAGGAATACCTCTACCAGTTTCTGTACCTTCTGAGGTTCAAGCTGCTAACAGGGTCCACTGTGACTTTGTACATATATGGCAGGAGGCCAAGGACTCCATCCACAAAGCCGTAGCCAGGTTCAAGAGAAACGCGGATAAAAAACATAGTATACCGCCGCAGCTCTTTCCTGATAAAATCTGGCTGTCCACCGACTGAACACCCCTTGTTACAAACTGGCTCCTAGTTTTCTGGGTCCTTATGAGATAACAGAACATATTAATCCGGTAACTTTCAGACTTCGCTTTCCTCAGTCTCTGAAAATCTCTAAATCTTTCCACATTTCTCTGCTGAAACCTACAATATTCAACTGATTTTCCCAAAAAGTTCCTGTACATCCTGCTCCTGCGGCTAATGCTGAGTTTGAGATTAAAGAGATCCTTGATGTCAAAAGAACATGGGGGAGATTGTGGTACCTGGTGGACTGGAAGGATTATGGTCCAGAGGAGGGCTCATGGGAGCCCGTGGAGAATGTCAACGCCCCAGCTCTCATCAAGGACTTTAAAGAAGGTTCCCAAGCAAGTCAAAAAAGACGGGGCGTAAAGGGGGTTACTGTAATGGCTGCCGCGCCATTCCCCACTGCTTCCACGGCCTCTGCTCCAGTTCCTGTACCCTCTATTCCCTCATGCTCGACCCGAGCTCCACTCACCCGATCCGGACGCTCTTCAAGTTCTGGGCGTCGTCAGGAAACTGCATCTCTCACCTCCCTCCACGGCCATCATCTGCGATGTGCGGCTGCAGCCACTAGAGGGCGCACACGCTGACTCTTCCCTTCTTAAAGGGCTGGAATGTCCCAAAATCCTAAGACTTCCTATTTAAGGATCGTCCTCCCTCAAATCCTTGCTTGTTCAACCAAGTTATCCCTGTGAGCTTCCCCGTACCCAGTTTTCCCTGTTACCTTGCCTTCTGCCTTTGTCTGGATTTCCTGTTGTGACCTCTGCCTGAACTTGTACTATCCTTGCTTGCCGCCTGCCTTGAACTATTGCTATCCATACCCGTAACGACGTCTGCTGCCTGTCCTGACTTCTGGCCTACATTGTAAATAAAAACACATATTAGAAAGAGGGTATTTAACTCTTAAGTTCACTCTCAACTCTTAGGCCGGGTTCCCACATAACGTAAACGCTGCAGAATTTCTGCAACGGAATTGTGTATGGAAATTCCACAGCATTTATAGTAGCAGCAAAGTGGATGAGATTTAGAAAATGTCATGCGTTAATAAGTTGACCTGTGGAATTTAATTTTGCAGCATGTCAATTTATGCTGCGTTTTTGTTGATTTTCTGTTGCGGGTTTTCCCCATTCAATTAAATGGGGATGCAAAACCTGCAACAGAAAGCCAAGTGTTGCGAAATTTGCGGCGTAATCGCAGCGATTAGGGAAAACAACTCTGAAAACAAAAACAAAAAAAAAATCATACTTACCCAGAACGCCCTCCTTCTTCCTGCAGTCCGGCCTCCTGGGATGATGTTTTATCCCATGTGACCGCTGCAGCCAATCACAGGCTGCAGTGTCACATAGCCTGCAATGTCATCGTAGGGGGCCGTACTACTCGTAGGGAAGACGGTGGGGGTAAGTATAAGCACTTTCTTCCGTAGCGGAAATACCGTTTGAAAAACCGCACCACAATGTGGTGCAATTTTTCAGATGGATTGTACTGCGGGTTCCGGGTCGGACACGCTGTGTGATTTTTACGCAGCCTATCCGACCCATGGGAACTCGGCATTAGTGCAGCTTAGCATCCTGTATTTTTTATACAATGATTGGAATAATAAATATATTTTAGGCCAACATAAATGGAGACAGAAAGTTGTCAGGTTATCATACAATCCTGATTACCATGTGATATAGTAAGTAACACATGGTTGACTATTAAAACTAACAGACTACTGGAGGTCATTTTAAAAAAAAATCAATAATTATATTTTTTAGTTTTTTGTTTGCATTATCAATTCAGCACACAATGGTGGAGATTTACTATGCAGAATGCACTAGAAAATATGGCGTAGATCTTGCAACAATTTTTGCACATCGTTTTTAATAGTGTCTGGAATAATAGGAGTGGTTAAAAGGAGTTACAAAATGCACCAAATTTATCACCAATAGAAGTTAGAAGAAAAGACTGTGGCACTCGTCCTATGTGCAAAACAAAAACAAGCTTTGTGTATTTTATTCCCCGAACCATGTGATATCTCAACCTAACGTGTTTTTTTTCTTCAAGCAGACAAACAGAGTGCAAGGTGCAGCCTACATAGGGGGTATTATCCCCTCTAGAATTATTTATGCAAATATACAAGTACTAGCGTACTGTAGTCAATTATTTTAAAATAATTTTGTAGTAAAATACAATCAAGTATCAATATTCTAGTCATAGTAGCATATAAATACTTACACAAATATCTAAGGATGGATATCTGGATCAAAATAAAGTACAAGTCTTACAGATCATGCAAGGTACTCGTGGCTTTCAGCTTTCCCTACTGTGCATGCTGAGGATCGCTACTGTGCGGATGTCAAACTTGGAGGAGCCTTTACTGCCTATAAACCATGCAGTTGCATCAACATCTCCGCCCTGCACCTCAGTAAGGCGTGTAGTATCAAGGTCATCACATTAACAAAACAGGTAATAGCTAATTTTGGCTATTGGTATATATCTAGTGGTGGTACATAGTTAAAGTCAATCAGGCATGTATCAGGTGGTGAAATATAGTTATTGGGATAGAAATCAGTACCATAATAATAGCAGTGGTAATTTAACCCCTTATGCACATATAGCCATTAATATAGATAATCAGCGATCATTGCTATTGAGATATATGTATATATCCCCAAGTATATATGTAGGCTTAGTCCCAGTTCTGGGTGTATGTGCAGCGTAGGTTCCCACCTTACAGAGGTCGCCTTGTCGTGGCAGGTGGGCTAACACTTTTTGATCAAAATGTGCACTAAGAACCTCCCTATTTGTAAGTAGATTTAGCTTTAGTGCATATTTATTTATATCTAGTGGTTTAGGTGGCATTAGTGTCGCAGGGTGCTGTCGCCATTTTTTATATCTGCTGTATATCTGCAGTCATAGGTGTTCTTGCACCTGCATACATTTTGTATCATTTAGTTGGAATGTGCTGTTCAATTTTTGTTGTGTTTATGGGATCCATATATGTGGGGTTAGTGACTGCCTCCACTTGTTGTTCTTGCACTCCTCCCATTCTGCCCTGGGTGATTTTAATCAGTTCAATGCTGGATCCTACCATCCCCAGGTATATATGTATGCTTAGTCCCAGTTCTGGGTGTATGTGCAGCGTAGGTTCCCACCTTACAGAGGTCGCCTTGTCGTGGCAGGTGGGCTAACACTTTTTGATCAAAATGTGCACTAAGAACCTCCCTATTTGTAAGTAGATTTAGCTTTAGTGCATATTTATTTATATCTAGTGGTTTAGATGGCATTAGTGTCGGTGAAGGAAATAAGTATTTGATCCCTTGCTGATTTTGTAAGTTTGCCCACTGTCAAAGACATGAACATTCTAGAATTTTTAGGCTAGGTTAATTTTATCAGTGAGAGATAGATTATATATATATAAAAAAAAAGAAAATCACATAGTCAAAATTATATATATTTATTTGCATTGTGCACAGAGAAATAAGTATTTGATCCCCTACCAACCATTAAGAGTTCAGCCTCCTCCAGACCAGTTACACGCTCCAAATCAACTTGGTGCCTGAATTAAAGACAGCTGTCTTACATGGTCACCTGTATAAAAGACTCCTGTCCACAGACTCAATTAATCAGTCTGACTCTAACCTCTACAACATGGGCAAGACCAAAGAGCTTTCTAAGGATATCAGGGACAAGATCATAGACCAGCACAAGGCTGGAATGGGCTACAAAACCATAAGTAAGACGCTGGGTGAGAAGGAGACAACTGTTGGTGCAATAGTAAGAAAATGGAAGACATACAAAATGACTGTCAATCGACATCGATCTGGGGCTCCATGCAAAATCTCACCTCGTGGGGTATCCTTGATCCTGAGGAAGGTGAGAGCTCAGCCGAAAACTACATGGGGGGAACTTGTTAATTATCTCAAGGCAGCTGGGACCACAGTCACCAAGAAAACCATTGGTAACACATTACGCCGTAATGGATTAAAATCCTGCAGTGCCCGCAAGGTCCCCCTGCTCAAGAAGGCACATGTACAGGCGCGTCTGAAGTTTGCAAATGAACATCTGGATGATTCTGAGAGTGATTGGGAGAAGGTGCTGTGGTCAGATGAGACTAAAATTGAGTTCTTTGGCATTAACTCAACTCGTCGTGTTTGGAGGAAGAGAAATGCTGCCTATGACCCAAAGAACACCATCCCCACTGTCAAGCATGGAGGTGGAAACATTATGTTTTGGGGGTGTTTCTCTGCTAAGGGCACAGGACTACTTCACTGCATCAATGGGAGAATGGATGGAGCCATGTACCGTCAAATCCTGAGTGACAACCTCCTTCCCTCCACCAGGACATTAAAAATGGCTCGTGGCTGGGTCTTCCAGCACGACAATGACCCGAAACATACAGCCAAGACAACAAAGGAGTGGCTCAAAAAGAAGCACATTAAGGTCATGGAGTGGCCTAGCCAGTCTCCAGACCTTAATCCCATCGAAAACTTATGGAGGGAGCTGAAGGTCCGAGTTTCCAAGCGACAGCCTCGAAATCTTAATGATTTACAGATGATCTGCAAAGAGGAGTGGGCCAAAATTCCATCTAACATGTGTGCAAACCTCATCATCAACTGCAAAAAATGTCTGACTGCTGTGCTTGCCAACAAGGGTTTTGCCACCAAGTATTAAGTCTTGTTTGCCAAAGGGATCAAATACTTATTCTCTGTGCACAATGCAAAAAAAAAATATATAATTTTGACTATGTGATTTTCTTTTTTTTTTTAAATATATAATCTATCTCTCACTGGTAAAATTAACCTAGCCTAAAAATTCTAGACTGTTCATGTCTTTGACAGTGGACAAACTTACTAAATCAGCAAGGGATCAAATACTTATTTCCTTCACTGTATATATATATATATATATATAGGTGGTGTAAAGAAGAGAGGAGCATCTAAAAATAAAATGTCTAGCAAATTTATCATTCTGCATGTGCCATGCTGATACATTTTAGATTCCACCTATGCAGTGTAGTTTATCCAGTCTAACTTTACGATAATTCACATTTTAGTCACAACATTTTTCCTTGCAAGAAAGGAATAACCTGTTGTGTTATAGTATGGTGAAAAGCAACAAGACTTGCTTACCAGATAATATAAGAAATAGAACAACTGCTGTTTCCCACATTTAAACTCCAATTTTTTTGGCAAACTTTTCCTTCACACAGCGCGCATATCATCTATAGTCCTTTGTGTCTTATGCAGAGATGTTCTAGCAATGCAGAATTAACAGTGCTTCATTCAACAACCCTGCTTTAGTCATACACAGTCAATTAACAAAAAAGAAAAATGTCTGTCACTCGCACTCCATCTACCACGAGCCCTCTGTGTCTATCTGGCAGGAGAGATCACCGAGTAAAACTGTCAGCTTTGTTTTTTGCTGCAGGCACTCCAGTATTGACACAGTGACTGGCAGCATAAATAAGTATATAGGGAGTCAAGTACAATGTATGTAGCTGATATTATTCTCCCTTAGGTTTGAGATAAAGAAGTAGTAGAATCAAACACTTTCTTCTCTTCGTAAAGGCTATATACACCTTTGACATTCTTTTTTAAATAAAATTGTGCATCATTGTTATTGGTGCAAATCCCTAAATACTTTTTATTAAAAATTATTTTTACTTTTTGAGATACATCTGCTTTGTATCCTGTATCAGGATCGCGACTGACGGGTTTAGTGACAATGGGTCCGGCGTGTATCTGACATACAGGATCCACGTGTTATCAATCACATCTAAGTTATGCACTTAGATGTGATCGAGAGCAGCTCGATCCTGCGCGTCAGTGACACCGAACCTGTCAGTCCCGCGGATCTGACAAATACATGATTCAGTGCAAGATATAGCTGCTCTGTTTACAGGATACAAAGCAGCTGTATCTCAAAAAGTTAAACTAAATTTTAATAAAATGTATTTAGTAAGTTGCACCAATCACATTGATGCACAATTTAATTTAAGAAAAAACAAAGTCAATGTCAAAGGTGTACATAGCCTTTAACACAGGTCTGAGTATTCACGGTCTACAGATGATAGAAGAAACTGAAAAGAATAAAAATGTATGCTATTTACCAGTTTATCAGGTTTATCAGGGTTCCAATATTTTTTAAAGCAATCTGCTTCAAACACCCTCCCACCCTCTCCCATGGAAGCCTGATGAACCCTATTAAAAGTCAGGTTGTTTAGGATTTGTAAGTATGGGTTTGTAACATATCATGCATAGCTGTCATGGCACCATTATAAACAGAAGCCATGCCATTAGTGTGTATAGAGCATAAGTAGTTTTTATACAACTTCAATATTTGCCCAACTGTAGATGACCAAAATCTCCTTAGTAGTGACATAATAACCACATGATAAATGTGTTTATTGTATATGTATATTGAAAACTCACATTATTCAATATATTTTAGGAGCAGAAAGACAAGCAGGCAGGGGAATGACAAACTCCTCAATAGCTCCAAGAAATGAGGCAACAGGGAAAAGTTAGATAATACTATGAACTATTTTATCATGTGGTTGGAACAATAATAATAATAATAATAATAATAATAATAATAATAATAATAATAATAATAATAATAATAAGATGATAGCAAATATCATGGATACAATTTATGCCAGATTAATAAAAGCATTAGCTCTATATTCTAAACAGTAGAAGAACCGGCAATAAAAGGGTTTTCTTACTAAAGTATTCATATTCTATATACATATCAGCTAATCTAACATAAGGGCTCAAGAGCATGCACATATCTAGGTAACCCTGGCATATATAGTATAGGAAAGAAGACTTAACCGGTTACATGGGGAGGAAATGCTTATACAACCACAGACCATGTATGTATGTGGTTTACATTTCAACTTCAGGACATCACTTATCCATTTAACTTACATAGTTACATAGTTTGTACGGTTGAAAAAAGACACATGTCCATCAAGTTCAACCAAGGGATGGGAAAGGGGAAGTGGGATGGGAAAGGGGAAGTAAAAAATGTCTACACATAGCAGTTAATATTTTTTTGTTCTAGGAAATTATCTAAGCCTTTTTTAAAGCCATCTACTGTCCCTGCTGTGACCAGCTCCTGCGGTAGGCTATTCCATAGATTCACAGTTCTCACAGTAAAGAAGGCTTGTCGCCTCTGCAGGTTGAACCTTTTTTTCTCCAGACGGAGGGAGTGCCCCCTTGTTTTTGAGGGGGTTTTACATGGAACAGGATTTCACCATATTTTTTGTATGCGCCATTCATATATTTATATAAGTTAATCATGTCCCCCCTTAGTCGTCTTTTCTCAAGGCTAAATAGGTTTAGTTCTTTTAATCTTTCCTCATAACTTAGATTCTCCATGCCCCTTATTAGCTTCGTTGCTCTTCTTTGTATTTTTTCCAACTCCAGGGCATCCTTTCTATGAACTGGAGCCCAGAACTGGACTGCATATTCTAGATGAGGCCTCACTAATGCTTTGTGAAGTGGTAATATTACATCCCTGCCCCGCGAGTCCATGCCTCTTTTGATACACGACAATATTTTGCTGGCCTTTGAAGCAGCTGATTGACACTGCATGCTGAAATTTAGTTTATGATTTACAAGTACACCCAGATCCTTCTCAACAATTGACTCCCCCAGTGTAGCTCCCCCTAGGACATATGATGCTTGCAGGTTTTTCGTACCCAGATGCATAACTTTACATTTATCTACATTAAACTTCATTTGCCAAGTGGACGCCCAAACACTTAGTTTGTTTAAATCTGCCTGCAATTCAGAAACATCTTCCATAGTCTGAACTATATTGCATAGCTTGGTGTCATCTGCAAAAATAGAAATAGTGCTATTAATCCCATCCTCTATATCATTAATAAATAAGTTGAATAATAGTGGTCCCAGCACTGAACCCTGGGGTACACCACTTATAACTGGGGACCATTCAGAGTAGGAATCATTGACCACAACTCTCTGGATACGGTCCTTGAGCCAATTCTCAATCCAATTACAAACTATACTTTCTAAACCTATAGTCCTTAATTTACCCATTAGATGTCTATGAGGGACAGTGTCAAATGCCTTTGCAAAGTCCAAAAACACTATATCCACAGCAGCCCCTCTGTCTAGGCTTCTGCTTACCTCTTCATAAAAACAAATCAGGTTGGTTTGACAGCTTCTGTCCTTTGTAAAACCATGCTGGCTGTCACTTATAATACTATTTATTGTCACATAATTCTGTATATAGTCCCTCAATAGCCCCTCAAACATTTTCCCCACAATTGATGTTAAGCTTACTGGTCTATAATTACCCGGCGAAGACCTAGAGCCGTTTTTGAAAATAGGCACCACATTTGCCCTGCGCCAGTCCCTTGGCACTATACCACTCATGAGAGACTCTCTAAATATTATGAAGAGGGGGACAGAAATAACTGAACTAAGCTCTTTAAGAACTCTAGGGTGTAACTCATCTGGTCCCGGGGCCTTGTGTAAATTTATTTTATTTAATTTAGCTTGGACCATATCTACATTCATCCAATTCAGTATATCAACTGATATATTAACTGCACCGGCAGCGGCTACATCAGCTGCTCCTTCTTCTGTTGTATATACAGAGCGGAAGAACCCATTTATATGCTTGAAGAATTTTTTAGGATTTGTTTTACTATCCTTGGCCACCTGCCTTTCATTTTGTATTTTTGCTGATTTTATTACATTTTTACAGATTTTATTAAGCTCTTTATATTTTACAAAGGCTGCAGATGTACCCTCAGATTTGTATTTTTTAAATGTCCTTTTTTTGTCATGTATTGCCCCTTTCACAGAAGGTGTAAGCCATGTGGAGTTTAATTTTAGTCGTTTATACTTGTTACCTATAGGAATAAATTTTGCACTATAATTACCCAAAGTAGATTTGAAAATCTCCCATTTATCATTTGTCCCATTATTTGACATTAGTTCTTCCCAGTCTATATCTTTATTTCTAAAACTTCTCAATGAGTTTAGTATTATAATGTAATATCATTTTTTTTTGTTTTGATATTTAGTGTAAGGGTATGTGCACACACAAAATAAAAAACGTCTGAAAATTTTCAGACGTTTTTTATTTAAAGTCGCATTTTTTGCAGCGTTTTTACGGACGTTTTTGGAGCTGTTTTTCTATAGAGTCAATGAAAAACGGCTCCAAAAACGGCTCAAGAAGTGACATGCACATCTTTTTCACGGCCGTTTTTTACCTGGTTATTTTACAATTTAAAACCGGCCGGAAATAAGCTGTGTGAACATACCCATATAGTTTTAAACTAAACATTTCTAAATAGGGATATTGGTGGACAGTAAACTTAACTTTAGTAAACAGTGTCAGGCAGTTGCTGCCAAGGCAAATAAAATCATGGGATGCATCAAAATGAGGCATAGGTGCACATGACAAGAACATAGTTTTGCCTCTATGCAACCATCAGAACACACATGGAATTTTGTGTACAATTTTGTGCAACTGTGTATAGGAAAAACGGGGCTGAACTACAGCGAGTGCAAAAGAGGAGGACCAAGGTAATTAAGAAAATGGATGGATTTCAGTACCAAGAAAGGTTATCAAACCTGGGGCTATTCAGTTTAGAAAAAAGACGGCTTAGGGGTTATCTAATTACAATGTATAAATAGATGAATGGACAGTACAGAGCGCTGTCTCAATATATTTTTACATCTAGGCCTGTAGCAATGACAAGCAGGTATCCTCTATGTCTAGAGGAAAAAAGGTTTCACCCTCATCACAGATGGGGATTCTTTACTGTGAGAGCGTTGAGACTATGAAACTCTCTGTCACGCACACAGAGTTTCATAGTGTGGCAATAGCGAGTGGTTTTGGGGGAGATGGGGCTCCCTCTCTCACCCCATCGGCATCCTGCAATAAGATCACAGGGTGCCAGTGTATTCTAAGGCAGCCAGTGGCCTAATAAAGGCCCCCCAGGTCTGCCTCTAGTTAATGCCTGCTAGGCTATGCCAGAGAAATGGCCTAGCAGATGCCTGTCCGTTTTACAGACAGGCAGTAATACACTGCAATACAGAAGTATTGCAGTGCATTATAAAAGCGATCGGTTGATTGCATAGTGAAGTCCCCTAGTGGGACTGGTAGAAAAGTAAAAAAAAAAAGTTTAATAAAGTTAATAAAAAATAAAAAAATGAAAAACCCACTTTTTCCCCTTACAAAATGCTTTTATTATTAAAAGTAAAAAAGTTACACATATTTGATATCACCGCATCCGTAACGACCCCAACTATAAAGTTATTACATTATTTTACCCGCTTGGCTAATGCCTTAAAAATTAAATTAAAAAACAATGCAAGAATTGCTGTTTTCTACCCCTCCCAAAACATAGAATCAAAAGTAATCAAAAAGTCGCATGTACTCCAAAATTGTACCAATGAAAACTACAAGTTGTTCCCCAACAGAAAGCTCCCATACAGCTGAATCGGTGGAAAAATAAAAAAGTTATGGCTCTTCAAATATGGAGACACAAAACCAAACAATTTTGAAAAAAAAAGTGTTTTTACTGTGTAAAAGTAGTAAAGCATACAAAATCGAAACAAATTTGGTATCGTTGCAATCATAACAATCCGCTGAATAAAGATATTGTGTTACTTATATCCACGGTAAACGGCGTAAATTTAGGACGCAAAAAAAATGTGGCGACATTGCTGTTTTTTTTCTATTCCCCCCAAAAAAGTAAATAAAAGTTAATCCAAAATAGTGCTATTAAAAAATACAACTTGTCCCGCAAAAAACAAGACCTTATACAGCTATGTCGATGCAAAAATTAAAAAAGTTATAGCTCTTTGAATGCGACAATGGAAAAACGTAAAAAATAGCTTGGTCATTAAAGAGACCCTGTCATCAGTTTATAAGTTTATATCTCCTACATAATCTTATCGGCGCTGTAATGTTGATAACAACACTGGTTTTTATTTTGAAAAACGATCATTTTTGAGCAAGTTATGAACAATTATAAATTTATGCTAATTAGTTCTTAATAACCAAGTGGGGAATATAAGGAGAAAAACTTAGAACCAAAAGTACAGCGCTGCTAACATCAATTGCAAGTGACACATGGCCTGATGAAGACGCTAGTAATTGCATATTTAATTAATTATTTTATTTACAACCCAATAAATCCATTTTATTACCTCCCTGTCTGGACTTGCAATTGATGTTAGCAGCGCTGTACTTTTGGTTCTAGTTTTTCTCCTTTTATGTCTCATTGAGCGGTTGTCTCTGTACCACCGGTTTGGACCTAGCTGCAGCTACATCACCTCATAATATTATTACCTGCCTACAGTAGAGTTGTGCCTAACCTTGCAGAACTCCAAAAGGTGAGCAAAATCTTCACCACTGTTCTTTTCCTGTTTTTTCTTTTGTGATCTGCACCATGTGGCACTGTGGTATTTTCTCGTTTTCCCTCTAGGTTCTTAATGACCAAGTGGGCATTGTAAAGAGAAGTGTATGATGCTGACTAATCAAAAAAATTAAAAAAATTAAAAAAAAAATCTCGGACAACCCTTTTAAGCAACATTGGGCCCGTAATTACAGTGCTTATTTATTTGGCACTATACTCTGCCCATATATTTTGATTAACTACTTGGAAGGTTCTAAAAATGCAACAAATATTTTTTCTACATAGTAGCAATGTAATATGTTTTCATAATATCAACGATATATTATGTATTTTGATTCTATACTACATATGGGAAGAAATATATAACTTATTTTGGTAAAAATTTAATGAATGAAATGAAAGCATGTGACCACCTACCCACACACCTTGGAAGAGGTGTACTCCACACTCTTCGGCCACCTCCCAAGCAGGTGAGTCTATTAGAACCCTCCAAACGATATCCAGGAAAACAGGAAAATGTGAGGGCATCTCCAACACCAAAGTGGAAGCCTATTCTTCTACTAAAAGCAGGAACCCCTGGATCATCACAAGGCTCCAGGTCATATTCTACACAAACCAGATAAACAGAAAATAATAATTGTATAAATATCAAATTTATGCTAAAAGAAAATAAAGGATGTATATATTAATTCCTTAAGGACCAAGCCATTTTTCTTCTTTTGGACCACATTTTTTATTTATTTTTTATTTTGAAGTCCAAGACAACTGTGAAAATATGGATTTACCAGCATATCTAAATAACCACACAATTAAGAAAAGCCATGAGGATCTTCGAATCAACAGCTTCCTATCTGTCTTGTCACTTCAAGCTCCAGCTCCGACAGTAGGAGGGAGTATGTTAATAGGCTTCTGATATCTTCCTTTCTATATACTTTTCTGAACAATTCTGCTATACAGCAGGAAGAAATATGTAGTAATGTGTAGACAGGATAAGGGAATTTTAGGATTCCATAGGGTAAGGTTACTACATCAGGCCACCCCTTTTAGGATGATTGCACTACTTCTCAAAAAGGGAATAATAAGGAAAGCGTGAGGAAAAGGATGGTAAAAGTGGTATTACAGCCATCCTCTCATCAACAATTGTGAGAGTGCTGTCAACTAAGTGAGGCCCCTGACATACTAATACAGCAAGGAGTGTTAAGGGTTTGAGGCTTCGTTCACATTTGCGTCGGGACTCCGTTCATGGGTTCCGTCAGAGCTTTCCGTCAGGGGAACCCATGAATGGAATCCGAACGAAATCCAAACTGAAACAAACGGAAACCATAGGTTTACGTTTGCATCACCATTGATTTCAATGGTGACGGATCTGGTGAAAATTGTTTCCGATTGTCACCGTTGTTTAAGGGTTCCATCGTTTCGATGGAATCAATACTGTAGTCGACTGTGCTACTCATTACATCAAAACGAAAGAACCCTTACACGACAGGGACGGGATCCGTCACCATTGATATCAATGGTGATGCAAACGGAAAAATATGGTTTCTGTTTGTTTCAGTTTGGATTCCGTTCATGGATTCCCTGATGGAAAGCTGAGATGGAACCCATGAATGGAGTCCCGACGCAGATGTGAACGAAGCCTTAGCAGTGAAATACACATACCATTAGATATGGATTTTAAGATCAGTAGCCCTGCTGATCATATCATCTTTGGATAACTTAATTATTTTTAGTGAAATAACATCTCAATTTTTAAAACAAGTCTAAAGAATCTTTTTTTACTGAACTGAACGGCAATATAAAAATTCCTGATTTAAAGGAACAGTGTCACCAAAAAAAAAATTTTCATATCAGTTTGATGTTAGTGTTTTATTAAAAACGTTGATATTTATTTGTGTGTTTGTGTGTTACTTTTTTTTATTTTTGTACTTTTTCTTCGCTACGGGGGCTGCCATTTTTTTTTCCATTCCTGTATGTGTCGATTAACGACACATACAGACATGGAATACGGCAGCTACAGTCCCATAGTGAATGCGAACGGGGCCCGTTCCATCCACTATGGTGTATGCCGTCTATGTGGGAACGGCGCATGCGCCGCTCCCACACAGTCCAAGTTGAACTGTGCGCCGTCCGGCACCATTTTCCTGTGGACCGGAAGTCGCGGCCGGACAGTAAGATTACTACTTCCGGTCGCGGCTTCCGGTCTTGTGCACTTGGAGCAGCGGCAGCAGATGGAGCGGACGGACCGGAGGGAGCGGCGGCGGCAGGGGTAGGTAAGTTATTTCTATGTATGTTCATGTTTCAGTGTGCGTTTACTACTGTATGTAAACCTACTACACTGTGTGTTAGCTAAAAAAATGGTGACACACAGTGTAGGAGGTTTGACCGTTCAATCCCCTCGTTTCTCCCGGCACTAGCCAGGATAAAGGAGGGGGGGATTCTGAGAGCTCACTAGAGCGAGGGATTTTTTTCCAATTTTGCAGCATAAAGCAATGTGGTTGCTTTACCACATGCAATGCTGCAATTTTGGGAATTGCTCCATCTAGTGACCAGCACTGGGAAATATTATAAATTAGAATCTAATTTATAATATTTCCTGACTCATGAAAAAAATAAAAAAAATTAGAACAATGTTTAATCACCTACACACTAATTCTTTAACTAAAAAAAATAAATTTTTTTTTGCTAGCAACACATTCCCTTTAAGGAAATCACATGAAAACATAGTGAAGTGATCACTCTTATAACTTGTTGTACCATGTTTGTAAAATGGACAAGGTCATACAGATGTAGCCATCATTAACTTGATTCTGATAACTTGCTGCAGTGTGATATCACACAACAAAAGCCATGGAAAAGTTAGTGAAAAAGTCAAGATAAGGGATCTAGCCACATTTTTATTTAATGTGTCAAAAGTCAAGATAAAGGTGCTAAAGTAATTATACACGCAAAGTATTTTTTTTTTAAATTTTAAGTGTTCATTGTCCATAGATAGTCATTGTGTATGAATGATAATAGCAGAGATTACTTTATTCATGAAGCAGATTATAATACAGTATGCCACTTTGTATAATGAGCTATTTTTGGTCTTCTATAGGAAAGCAGGTAAACCTAGTGAGTTTTTGAAGTATACATAAGGCCATCAATGTTTCATCTGTGGGGGTCTGAGTCTTAATAAGTCCCATCACTGCAGTAACTGACAAAGCGGCATCTATGTCTTTGCAGTTGGTTCTGGTACTCAAGTAAATGGAACTGAACTGCAGTACCAGACACAACTAGAGATGAGCGAACTTATGAAAAGTTCCACTTATGAATTTCACGAAAAAGTTTGATTCGGACCGAACTAGTTCTGACCGAACCTGTAATTTCTGTGCGCCGAGCATGGTACTGTCCAGGGTGCTGAAAGAGTTAATGGGCTGCACTAACTCTTTCAGCAACCTTGACAGTACCATGCTCGGCGCGCGGAAAATAAAATGTTAATGTAATAAAAAAAAATAAAAAATACGTTCATACTTACATTCCTCCTGTCCGGCCTCCAGCGATAACGTTTCATCCATGTCTCCGCTCGCTGCAACCAATCACAGGCTGTAGTGGCGGTCATGCACGTCACGTGACAGCCTCTGCAGCCAATCACAGGCTGCCGCGGCCTCTGCAGACAATCACAGGCTGCCGCGGCCTCTGCAGCCAATCACAGGCTGCAGCGGCCTCTGCAGCCAATCACTGGCTGCCGCGTCAGGAAAGAAGGTCGGACTGGAGGAAGAAGAGGGACTCATCACCAAGACAACGACCGGTTACGTATGAAATGCTTTTTATTTTATTTTTAATCAGCAGCCTCTTTTCTCTATCAGTGATTGATAGAGACAAGTGGCTGCCGATTTGTATAATATTTTTGACCGGGTTCGGTCAAAACGTGTTCGGCCGAACCCAGTGAAGTTCGGATTCGCTGCGAACCGAACTTTTCCCGATGTACGGACCGAAACCGGGTTCGGTTGTCCCGGTTCGCTCATCTCTAGACACAACCATATGGACAAGAGACATTTACATGGACAGTGAAGGGGTTGTTGCGCTTAAATGAACACTACAACATCCTCTTCTTTCTGCTGATTGGTTGGTGTACCAGAATTGAACCAATCACACTTTACATAGACCATCAATGATATGTCCCAGTACACCCCATTAACAGCTATTTGGACGCAGCATGAACATTTAAACAACAAATTCAGCTCTGCCATGTCTTTATATTTGCACATGCACTGAGTCACTTGCACATTCACATGATAAAGGCACACGAGATATAGTTTTAAGTGTAAATAAAAGTATACTATATAGCTATGCTGCTGCTACTCTCCCTTTTTCTGTTTTGTTGGAGACAAGCTTTGTTATGTGTCTATACTTTTGTTTTCCCTTTTGATCGCAATTACTCAATGTAATATCATTAGCATATATAATCCATTTAGCAAATATGTACACATTATCACCCCAATTTTTTTTTATAAGCCTTCCCAATCTTAAAAGACTAGCACCATTTCCTTACTTTAGACTGCCAGGTCTATTTTGTAGAAAGAGCATACATGCATGGGCTTTCTAATATAAGTTGCCAGATATAAATCTGTACTCAGAGGAAGGATGGCAGTGCACGAAATGTGATATTCTTTCAAAGTGCAGTCAGTGTGACAATGTTGCTTCATTTGATTTTTTAGAAAAAATTTGATAATTGCTCTAAATGCAATTCCTATGCAATTCCAATGACAATTATGAAAATGTAGACAAAATCAGGAGCTCCACATTGAATAATAATTCTGCACAGGATTACTATATATAGATGTTCCTATAACAAGATTCTTTTGCAGCTGTCACATGAGCTTTAATGACCTGAATGCCAAAGGGGTGATGGAGGTTACAAATTTCAGAAAGAGGGAAAAAAAAGAATAGGAATAAGAGTCCTGTACATTAGAACTCTTCACTTTGGCCTCTAAAACTGATGATTTAATTTTGTATGAAACTCTAATTTTATTTCTAATTGACACTAGAATATATGTAAACTACTGAAGAAACGCTGATGTCATAACTCATGTTTCATCTGAAATAGTAGCATGCCCAATTATATATATATATATATATATATAGATATATTATTTTTATATATATATATATATATATATATATATATATATATATATATATATATATATATATATATATAAAGCAAAAGCAGCACAGTTCTTCCAGTGTTGGGTGCACAAGTTCCCGTTCAGACACACGACCAGTGTCCCAAATAAACAGCGAGATCCAATACAAAAAAAATCGGATCTCTTTAATCACCACATGCAACGTTTCAGCCCTACTCCATGGGGCCTTTCTCAAGCAGGCCCCATGGAGTAGGGCTGAAACGGTGCATGTGGTGATTAAAGAGATCCTATTTTCTTCACTGAACTTGGAGTGCTGTCTTGTGCATTGGATTTCACTATATATATATATATATATATATATATATATATATATATACTGGTATATAATATGTGTATGCATATATAATGGAACCTGCTGATAATAAGCAAAGGGACATTTTACTTGGAATTATCTGATGGGCACCATGTTTCAATGGCTAAAAAATTGCAACAATTTTGAGAACTGCATATAAAATACTAATATTTTCCAGGCTCAGCTATATAGTCATTTATGATATGTGAGTCTCAACTGCTTTTCAGATTGTCTACTACACCACATCTGACCAAATGCTCAAACCGGTTTTTAAAGCTTGAAGCGTATGACTAATCAGTTAGCCAATAAACTTTGTCAATTCTCTTTTTCCCTCCGTTATTTTCTTACTTAATAAATGTCTGGTTTCAATACATTTTAATTTTCTTACCTGAAAATGTAATGTTAAATCCTTCATATGAGATAGAAAAATCTGATATAAAACGAAGCTGAGCTGTAAAATTCCCAAAAAGTCCAGCTTTTATAGCAGGTGGTAGAACTGAACCTGTCAGTCTTGCCACAGGATGAGTAAAACTGCCATCCTCAGTTATTAACAGGTAGTCGTGAGAGCTTTCAAGATGAAAGGTGTGAAATACCAGCTGTACACCTGAAAAGGCAAGATCAAAGTGATAAATATTTGACAATAATCTGTAATGATTCAAACACTTTTTTTACGATTGATTTTTATATTTTTCTTGTTACTATAAGTTGTGTCAATAAAAAATGTGTTGATTACAATATATCCTACAGTTTTTTGTCTAAAGCTCCTATGTCAACCTATGTGTCTCCACACCGGAAGTCCTGTGTTATTTCCATCTACCAGTTCTCCTACTGTCTGTAGGTTAGTACGAAGAGAAAGCAGATTGACCAGACTACGCCCAGAGTTTGTTTATAGTCTGTAACCATAGCGAAACATTGGTTTACATAAGAGCTATATACACTACACACTAGGATATTTTTATTCAGAGGCACAACTTGATGTTCTTGGACCCCAATGAATAATTGCCAATGAATAAATCTATAAGGGACCCCCATCTAGCATATGCCTTTTTAATACTAGTGTCTTCTCATGTGGCAGAGGGGCCTTTGGGCCAACTTTGGCATAATAGCCCAGGTTCAACTGCGATCTCTACGATCCCTTGAGCTACACCCTTGCTTTTAATTAAGGGTTTTAGCAAAGTTGTTTCATTTTTTATTATATTTTTTTAATTATAGATGCGTTATTCTGATTTTCATATTGACATTAAGCTATGGTTTCAGAGATAGAATAGACTGAATGTCCTACCAGGACAACCACTTTCCATATGCTATTTGAAGAAATAATGATGACACAAAGGAGTGTTAACTGTTTGGGCACTCTGGCAGACTTTAACCCCTTAAAGACTAGGCCAATTTGTGTTTTTTTCATTTTAGTGTTTTCCTCCCCGCTTTCCAAAAGCCATAACTTTTTTATTTCCTCGTCAACATAGCCGTATGAGGGCTTGTTTTATGCGGGACAAGTTGTAGTTTTTCATGGCCCCATTTATTGTACTGCATAATATATTGGGAAACTAAAAGAAAATATTTGTGGGGTGAATTGGGCAAAAAACTGTGATTACGTTATTTTTTTGTGGTTTTGCTTTTACCACCTCCATCAGGTGGTGAAAACGACATATTCACCTTATTCTACAGGTTGATACGATTACGGCAATACCAAATGTATATGTGTTGTTTTATGTTTTACCACTTTTAGAAAAATAAAACTCTTTGCTAAAAAAAATGTTTTGTGTCGCCATATTCTGAGAGCCATAACTTTTTATTTTTCCATCTAAATTGATGGGGGCGGTGTGGGGGCTTAAATTTTGCCGGGCGACCTGTAGTTTTCACCAATGCCATTTTGAGGTACATGCAACTTTTTGATCACTTTTTATTCCATTTATTTGGAGAGCTAAGGTGATTTGCGTGTTTTGTATATATTTGTTTTCACGGCGTTCACTGAGCGGGTTAAACAACGCTATATTGTGATAGTTCGGACTTTTACAGACGCAGCAATAGCAGTTATGTTAACTTTTGTGTTTTGTTAACATTACTTTAGGGGAAAATGGGAAAAGTTTTTTTTTTAAACTTTTAATATTTAGTTTTTGGAACATTAAAAAAGACTTTAACTGGTTTTTTTTTACTTTTTTTTCTTAGTCCCCCTAGGGGACTTGAACCAGCAATCATTGGATCACTTGCATAATATACTGCAATACTGATGTATTGCAGTATATCGTGATACTGACAGTCTCCTTTGAAGCCCTGGCTTCAAAGGAGTACAAAGATGGTAGACCTGGGGGCATTCATTAGGCCCCCATGCTGCCATGACAACCATCGGCACCCACCGATTGCATTGTGGGGGGTTTGATGGCATGTTGGAGGTGGGCGCCCCCTGATTATAACAATTTAAGGTGTTAAACGGGCAGAATCAAAGTGATCTTTGATTCCGTCCATTACCAGGAGGTGTCGGCTGTATTACACAGCCATCACACGCTGTGTATGGAGCCCGCTCACTTCATCATTCCTCCTGCATCGCTTAGTGCTAGTCAATTACTCCAAAACAAGCAACTGCTTGCAAGATAATTAGCCATGTGTTAAAAATATTTTATGACCACCAATTCCAGCAGTAAATGGTTGTCAATGTAATATATCACTTACCTTTTCCATGTGATACTTCAATTGTCCATGTACAATTCAAAGAATTAGGGTAAAAGTCAGGAAAACCTGGAGAAAGGATTGTCCCACTCTTTCCATGAATATATCCACCACATAAAGCTGAAACAAAGAAACGACAACTAGTAGAATAAGACATTAATTTTTAATCTTAAACAATAATTTTTTACATGTGCTCATGAAAGTCTACCTTTTTTAAGAATCACTGTTCGACACTGTTTAACTCGTGACATGATGCTGAAGATGTAATTGGTGAGGTCTGGGCAATAAGACCTCTGCCACCCACTATAAAGAGGAGGCTGTTGCTCCCTGCAGAACACTGTGCTCCTTCAGTTCACCTTGATTTTATTTATTTTTTGGCTCCTCTTAAATATGTTGTTTGTATTCAGTTTTTAGAGGAGAACCAAGGAAAGTGGATGGTAGTAAAAGGGGTATGATCTCAGTAGAGAGCTGCTAAAACTTATTTCTATTGATTAAAGTATCTTAGGACATGGAACCTTATTGACCACAACTACTGACTTGCCTCTGTCAAAATCTTAACATAGTGACAGTTAGTTCAAATGTTATTATACACAGGTATTTCCTTCCTTCTCCATTATTCTTCCCCTTTGCTTTCTCCATGTATGTCAACCTTTTCTGTGCTTCATCCATTATCATCCCACCATGTCTTCTCAGTCTCCTTGCTCAGAACACAATGAGACAACACGGCTACACTGGGGTAAGAATGCCTACTTGACAGCCGTTATGCTCCTTGGTAGCAAGCAGTGCAAATTCCTCTTCTTACGGTTTTCATTCATTTCAATATTATTTACAGTGTGGGATAAAGTAGCTATACAGTATATTAAAGCATGACATTGCTAAATAAAAAATATGCTCTAATTACTTAAATATTAAAATACATAAATATTATTATAAATTAAAAGTAGCAGTAGTAAGAGTAACAGTAGTAGTACTAGTAGACGTAGTAGTAGTAGTAGTAGTAGTAGTAGTAGTAGTAGTAGAAGTAGTAGAAGTAGCAGCAGCAAAAGTATATACTATTAAAGGCAAAAATCTCTCTAACATATGTTTAGTAGGGACTGTATTTAGTAGGGACTACTATTTATCAGTAGTTTTCACATGGTAGTACAAATAATACACTCATATTAATGGGCAACTAATAACAATACCAACTCAAAAAGAATAGCAGGTGCCTGACTCCCACATTAATATTTTCATTTAGAGCATATTAGCCAGAACATATTTTGTTTCTAAATAATATTCTTGATGTATTCTGTTCCAAAGTGATTATTTCTCATCATTCTTATTAAGGTAGCATAGATATAAAGCACTCAAACGTTCATTATGCCAATGTGTTTCCATACAGAGTTACAATTAGCTACACAGTAGCCCTGATAGAGGTAAAAAAAAGGACAAAGTTTCCATGTATTAAACATTATCCCAGTATGCTGGAGTCAGAGAATAAGCAGAAGTCTGAACAACTGTTAATGATATAGGTGCATCTGTCTGCAAATAACTGTTTTAAAACTAGCTGTACTGCTTCCATTTTGTAAGGGTTCCTGTGTTTTTTGGACATAATAGTAATTATTGTGTTCAAACACTCAAAGACCTAACATGTCTGCAGCCATAATTATAAATCCATGTCCAGGAAAACCCCCTGAGTCTATCAAACTCATAATCATTTAATAGTTGATTATTTTGTATATGTAGAAAGTAAATTTATATTTTAAATGTTACCTCTGTAGTAAATTACTGTTTAAAATGGACAAATCATATTATTATTACTATGATGATGATAAAGGTGATGAATTTTGAAGTAAAACAAATGTGTATGTGTGTATGTCTCATGTACTAGTATATGCAGGGTCATATTTAATATACTGCAGTAACACTAATATTAGTCATATTAATCATTCATAACATTTCCCACTTTCCCAAAACTGGGCATATTAGCATTTCTAAATAACTTATGGAATGTTCTTAACTCAAACAATCCAAGTGGTATGACTTGAGTCTTAAAGTGGTTGTATCATGAAGAGAACTGTGTCTATGCCCCACATGGCATATGAAAGTCATACATGGGGTCCCCCCCTGGGAGTTCCTCTGCAGAGGCTGCTTTAAAAGAAATAAATAAATATATATCTATATCTATATCTATATATATATATATATATATATATATATATATATATAGATATATATATATATATAGATAGATATATATCTATATATATAGATATATATATATATATATATATATATATATATATATATCTATATATATAGATATATATATATATATAGATATATATATATATCTATATATATCTACATATATATATATATATATATATATATATATATATATAGATAGATAGATAGATATATGTGTACAAGAATTCGCCATCAATAGCAGTTAATTGTTGGGGGTCTAGGAGCTAACTATTTTTAGGAAAGAAGTTGTCCCCGTGGACAACCCATTTAAATGGTCTAACAAGTTGCATTATCCACTAAATACTATCTTAGTAGTCAACATGAATACATTAAACCATTTATATTTAATTAGGCAATTTTATATAATGCATCACTTCATTCTCTTTGTATGAAACAGGAATCTTATTGGTTAAGGTCAAACTATATTTACATTAATTATATTATACAACAGCACAATGTGAGTAGGCCAGTTATCCTATGGACAAAATTGTATTCAATTCCATTGGATACCATAAAAATAACCGTTTTCCTCATAATTATATATACTTAAATGTATATTTTGTAACGTGACACCTGTGGTTTTTAAAATGATAGAATAATTCAATTTTCCCAAAAGAGTTGAATGGAGGAAGCAAAGGCTAAACTGCCTTACTGAATTATTTATTTGGAGATGTTATTCTTTATTTATGAAGCATGCTCATAAACATTTGCAGCATAAGAAAAATCACCAAGTGGTCCCTTGGACAAACAGATTTTTGTTCACATAGATTTTTTTCCATTTCCTTACTAATATATTCAGTAAAGTGATTCCATTGTATACATTAGGGAGTTCAATTCTTTGTACTGTACAGATAAAATGGTGATATAGACAGAAAACACTTAGATAGGAGATTAAAAATATTATTTTTAGATGAGTAAATCATCTGACTATGATGATTGTACGAATATGAAATTTGCTTTAGTTTTCCAATAAAGTAACAAAAAAAAATTTTTTTTTTAAGGAGTGTTATTGAAACACAATTGGAATGTATATATAAAAAAAATTGTTTTATTTTTTGTATGTGTTAAAAAAAGAATGTTATACAAACATGAATAAGTTACAAGTGCTGAGTATTAATGTCTTTGTCACATCAGTGAAGATAGCCTCTGAGAATTATTACTGAAAGCCAACAAACGTCAGTGTTAGATGCCTGCACATTTTGGTGTGGAAGGCTTGCAGATGTTAGTGGTCTGCATTTGTCAATTTTGAAGACATGTCAAGTTGTTGACAGCCTGTAAGCCTTCAGAGGTCCACTTTGATAACAGAATTCTGGGCCTTCCAGTGTCATAGTTATAGAACAGTGTTGAGAAGACTGAAAACCTATATGTGTCAAGAGCACTAAGTATCAAAATCTAGAGGCAGAAATTTAGTCATGTAACAATTAATCCAGAAATATGAAATAAGTAAAAATCATGTATTTTCCACTGAATTCTTAATATGAACCTGAAAAAAAATCTGGGCATCCTACATGAGTAATTAATATAAAACAATAAAAATATTTAGATTGCTTTTACATAGTAAGGTAGCACTACCTATACAACTTACCATCACAACTAGGCAAGGCATGGTTCCACTGTTGGTTCCTTTCACAAACTATTGGTTCCTCATCACTTAAAATGTACCCAGCGTCACAAGTAAAAGCCACAGAGGAACCAATACCAAAGTGTTTCCCATGCCGATGACCGTTTACTGGTATGCCTGGGTCAAGACATGAATCCAATTCTAAAGTAACACCTGATAAACAAATTAACAAAAAGAAAAACAAATTAAACCCATGGTGTCTCCAAAACACTTGAGGAAGCGGACAGTCGCAAAACGCGCGTTGGGGCGCACACAGAGATAATCAGGAAACATTTAAAGACACTCATGGGTAAGAATATCCTGTTTTTCCCTGAAGATTCAGGGTACGGTCTATATGTATTTCTCTAGTACACTATGTTTCTTCTTTGGACTATTTATGTCCTGTATTAGTACTAATATGTGTACTGAGTGTAATTTACCATACCTTATACCAGTGATACTCTTACTGCAACCTATACAATAGGGTTCACTATTCATAACTCTGGTTTTCCTGATGTATTTCTATGTTGATTACTTATTGAGTTTCTCCTGTCATATATATCTTTTTAAATGTTTGTTGTTCTGTATATTTAAATAAAGCATTTTTGATATTTTTTTTACATATATTGGCTTTAAGACTCTGTTTCTCTAGTATTAATTATCACTTTTTCAGAGTTGTTGCTCCTGATCAGTACTGCCTAAAGTTCTGGCTAGCCTAGTGTGATGCCTTTCAAGCAGCTCTTGGAAGGTACTGATTCACTTTAAAGAGGCTCTTGTCACCAGATTTTAAAACCCCTATCTCGTATTGCAGCAGATCGGCGCTGCAATGTAGATTACAGTAACGTGTTTTTTTTTTCAAAAACGAGCATTTTTGGCCAAGTTATGAGCATTTTTATATTTATGCAAATGAGCCTTTCTTAAGTACAACTGGGCGTGTTTAAAGTTATGTCCAAGTGGGCGTGTATTGTGTGTGTACATCTGGGCGTTTTTACTTGTTTTACTAGCTGGGCGTTGTGAATAGAAGTGTATGATGCTGACGAATCAGCATCATCCACTTCTCTTCGTTAACACCCAGCTTCTGGCAGTTCACAGACACACAGCGTGTTCTCGAGAGATCACGCTGTGACGTCACTTCCTGCCCCAGGTCCTACATCGTGTCGGACGAGCGAAGACACATCGGCACCAGGCGACAGAGGCTACATCGACTTACCTGCAAACGCCGATGCTGCTGCAGAATCAACTGTAGCCTCTGTCGCCTGGTGCCGATGTGTCCTCGCTCGTCCGACACGATGCAGGACCTGGGGCAGGAAGTGACGTCACAGCGCGATCTCTCGAGAACACGCTGTGTGTCTGTGCACTGCCAGAAGCTGGGTGTTAACGAAGAGAAGTGGATGATGCTGATTCGTCAGCATCATACACGTCTATTCACAACGCCCAGCTAGTAAAACAAGTAAAAACGCCCAGATGTACACACACAATACACGCCCACTTGGACATAACTTTAAACACACCCAGTTGTACTAAAGAAAGGCTCATTTGCATAAATATAAAAATGGTCATAACTTGGCCAAAAATGCTCGTTTTTGAAAAAAAACAAAACGTTACTGTTATCTACATTGCAGCGCCGATCTGCTGCAATACGAGATAGGGGTTTGAAAATCTGGTGACAGAGCCTCTTTAAGCAGATCTAGCTGGTAGGGATACATAAGGGCAAGGCTTTGCATACTCTTTCTCAAGGGAGCATTGCCTTAAAGACTCCATCTGGATCTTTATAAGGTTTGGCTATTAACCCAAATTGAGTTGAAAGGCTCTATAAATGGTTAGACATTGGCTTACAGGATAGTCATCCATAAGGTGGCACTAGAGAGAAAGTTTTCTTCCTTCTGGAGGAGAGTTAATATTGATATAAATGTCTATTTATTCTGGGCTTATTTGTACACGCGAAGTCACTCAATGGTTGACAATTATTGCTGTATGCCTGTTCAAACAGGGAAAGCTATCAATCACTCAATGAAAGACTAGACAGTAAAAAAGGAGATACAGCGCCACAAAGTGCAGATCAATTATGAATGTCCTCCAACAGAAGCAAGTAGCAGTTTATACACTAATCTGATCGGGTTGTGCTCTCTCAGGCACAATGCTGATGTAGGCATTTTTTCACATAATAAAGTATCTTGTTTTGCATTGTTTTATGATATGTATGCATATATATATATATATATATATATATATATATATATATATATATATATATATATATATATATATATATATATAAATATATATATATATATATATATATATATGTATATATATATATATATATATATATATACAGTACTGTCAAATTTTTAGGCAGTTGTGGAAAAATGCTGCCCAGTAAAAATACTTTTAGAAATAGAAGTGTTAATATTTTTTTATCAATTAACAAAATACAAAGTGGATGCGCAGAAGAGTAATCTAAGTCAATTCAATATTTGGTGGAATCACCCATTGCCTACAAAACAGCATAAATTCTTTTAGATACACTTGCACAAACTCATGGATTTTGTAGAATTATAGTCAGGCGATAATGATCATCATTCCTATTTGTAGGTTTAAACAGTAACTAACAGAAACAGCTGTTTGAGGAACTGGATGAGGACCAGCCAAACTATGATGGTAAGATGAGGCTGTAGGGTATGTTCACACGGCAGCGTCCGTAACGGCTGAAATTACGGGGATGTTTTCAGGAGAAAACATCCCCGTAATTTCAGCCGTAACGGCATGTGCAGGCGCTTGAACGCCGCGTCCATTATGGACGTAATTGGTGCTGCTTTTCATTGGAGTCAATGAATAACGGCTCCATTTACGCCCCAAGAAGTGACAGGTCACTTCTTTGACGCGGGCGCCAATTTAAGCGCCGTCATTTGACAGCGGCGTGTAAATATACGCCTCGTGAGAACAGACAAACGTCAGCCCATTGCTTTCAATGGGCAGATGTTTGTCAACGCTATAGAGGCGCATTTTTCGGACGTCATTCGGGGCAAAAACGCCCGAATTACGTCCGTAATTAGTGTGTGTGTGAACATACCTGTAGAAGACAGTTTCATGTCACAAGTCCACCATGGCAAGACTAAGCACTGCAACAAGACACAAGTTAGTTATACGGCATCAGCAAGGTCTCTCCCAGGATGAGATTTAAAAGCAAACTGGGTTTCAAGATGTGCTGTTCAAGCTCTTTTGAAGAAGCACAAAGAAACGGGCAACGTTAAGGATCGTATACTTAGTGGCCGGCCAAGGAATCTTAGTCCACCATATGAAAGAGACATCATGCTTACTTCCCTTCGAAATCAGAAGATTTTCCAGCAGTGTCATCAGTTCAGAACTGGCAGAAACCAGTGGGACACAGGTACACCCATCTACTGTTCGGAGAAGTCTGGCCAGAAGTTGTCTTCATGGAAAAATTGCAGCAAAAAAGCTATTCCTTCAATGCGGAAACAATGTCAAGCGAATCAACTATGCACAAAAACATAGAAATTGTGGTGCAGAAAAATAGTAGCAGGTGCTCTGGACTGATAAGTCAAAATTTTAGATATTTGGCCACAACAGAAAACAGTTTGTTTGCTGAAGGGCTGGAGTGTGGTACAATACTGAATGTCTGTAGGCAACAGTGCAGCATGGTGGAGGTACCTTGCAAGTTTGGGGCTGCATTTCAGCAAATGGTGTTGAGGATTTGGTCAGAATTAGTGGTGTCCTCATTGCTGAGAAATACAGGCAGATACTTAACCATCGTGCAATAGCATCAGGGAGGCGTCTGATTGGCTCCAAATTTATCCTACAGCAGGATAACCACCCCAAACATACAGCTAATGTCAATAAGAACTATCTTCAGCGTAATGAAGAACAAGGACCCCTGGAAGTGATGATATGGCCCCCACAGATCTCTGATCTCAACATTTGTCTGTCTGGGATTACATGTAGAGACAGAGGATTTGAGGAAGCCTACATCCACAGAAGATCTGTGGTTAGTTCTCTAAAATGTTTGGCACAACCTCCCTGCCGAGCTCCTTCAAAAACTGTGTGCAAGTGTACCTAGAAGAATGTATGCTGTTTTTAAGGCATAATGTGGTCCTCCCCAATATTGATTTGATTTATATTTCTCTTCTGTTCATTTACTGTGCATTTTGTTAATTGATAAAAAAAACTATTAACACTTTTATTTTTGAAAGCACTCTTACTTTGCAGCATTTTTCCACAACTGCCTAAAACTACAGGGTGGGCCATTTATATGGATACACCTAAATAAAATGGGAATAGTTGGTGATATTAACTTCCTGTTTGTGGCACATTAGTATATGGGAGGGGGGAAACTTTTCAAGCTGGGTGTTGACCATGGCGGCCATTTTGAAGTCGGCCATTTTTTATCCAACTTTAGTTTTTTCAATGGGAAGAGGGTCATGTGACACATCAAACTTATCGAGAATTTCACAAGAAAAACAATGGTGTGCTTGGTTTTAACATTACTTTATTCTTTCATGAGTTATTTACAAGTTTCTGACCACTTATAAAATGTGTTCAAAGTGCTGCCCATTGTGTTGGATTGTCAATGCAACCCTCTTTTCCCACTCTTCACAAACTGATAGCAACACTTCCGCTCCATTCTCCTGTGTCCCGTAGTGTGCGCGCACCCTCGTGCCCGGCCTTAAAGGGCCAGTGCGCGCACATAGGAAATCGTCATCATCATCAACTGCCACGATTTCCTGGTCTATAAGAAGGCCCCAGGCCTTCTGATCCTTGCCTGAGCATTGTTAGTTTTCCCAGTCTGTCTTGCAAATGGTCCCTTAGTGTTTCCCGTTCCAGTTGTTACCCGTGCCTTGTTCCCTGTTCCTGTTTCCCGTGCTGTGCCTTTAGTATCTAGTCGTGCCACGTCCTGTGTCATCTGCCACGTCCGGAGGAATCCGCCACATCCTGTGTCACCTGCCACGTCCAGAGGAATCCGCCACGTCCTGTGTCATCTGCCACGTCCGGAGGAATCCGCCACGTCTGGCACAACCTGCGGCACCTGTGTCATCCGCCACGTTTGGCGTTATCTGCTGCAACCATCTACATCAGTGCCAGAGCTGCAGCCACCGTCTGGACTATCCAGGTACCCTTGTGCGGGACATTGTATTTCTGGGGTTTCCTGTTCTTTGGCCAGCTGCCTCCCCGCTACGGCGGTTTGGCCTAGTGGGTCCACTAAGCCGCTTCGTGACATCTATATAATATATGAGTTTCACATTTTGAATTGAATTACTGAAATAAGTTAACAAATTAACTTTTTGATAATATTCTATTTCATTGAGAAGGACCTGTGTGTGTATGTATATATATATATATATATATATATATATATATGTACCTCAATGAAACGAACATTGGAATTAGGCATGTATTTATTTATTACGCTTGTGGATTAGACATGTATTTATTCATTTATCCATTACATTTGTGTATGCTATTTTTTTTTACCAATCTCATTTACTGACTTCATGCATATACCCTATCTTGTTTGTTTACCTGTTTTGTGCATATCTAGTGTACATGATTATCTCTCTTAAGTCGTCACATGGGTTATCCATCAGGTCACAGCCGATTCTAGCTTTTCCGCTGCCTGAAGCAAAAATTGAAATGGTGCCCCCCCAGATATTGATTGACATCCCCCTGGCTGTTCTACATCACTAGCAGTCTCACAAAAAAAAAAAAAAATCATTCCACCCATTATCTCGCTGCAAATCATACAGTGACTACAGTGCTGATTAGAGGCAGAATAAACATTTACATTAAATGACTCACAGGTGACGTCTCCATCCGGTCCAGACCTCTATGATGACGTCTCCCGGCCATGTCCCATTTCTGCAGTTTTTCACTTTTCAAACATTTTGGCACCTATAAACGAAGATAAAATTCTCATAGTGCCCCACACAACGCCCCTACATATAAGAGTGCCATACACTGAACTTCTAATTCTAATAGAACCATATACTGTGTCCCTGATTATAATTGCACCATACTTTGTGTCCCCCACACATACAGTGCCCCCTGTAGATAGTGGCCCCCATAGAGCACCCTGTATATAGTGCCCCCTGTAGACATTGCCCGATAGATGGTGCTCCACATATAGCCCCATGTAGATAATGGTTCACATATAGCCCCCACCCCTATAGATAGTGCTTTACATATAGCCCCCTCATACAGCCCCCACTGTAGATAGTGCTTCACATATAACCCCCACCCCCTGTAGATAGTGCTCCTCATATAGCCCCCACATACAGCCCCCCTGTAGGTAGTGCTTCACATATAGCCCCACCCCCCGTAGATAGTGCTCCACATATAGCCTCCCTGTAGATAGTGCTGTACATATAGCCCCCACCCCATTATAGATAGTGCTCCACATATAGCCCCACTTACAGCCCCCTGTAGATAGTGCTGCGCATATAGCCCCCACATACAGACCCCCCTGTAGATAGTGGCCCACATATAGCCCCTACCACATGTAGATAATATCTCCACATATAGCCTCCACATACAGCCCCCTGTAAATAGCGCTCCACAAATAGCCCCTCACACTTTTAACAGAAAAAAAAACTTTACATACTCAACTAAACTCGTTCCCGTCCTCTTGCAATGCAGAACTGCTTTCTTCTGAGCGGGTCTGCTGGGGCTGAACAACACAAGCGATGCAATGACATCATCGCACCGCTTGCATCGTTAAAAGGCGCTGAGTGGCAGGGCAAATGATTCTGCCTGGCAAATCAGCGCCTTTCAATGTTGCGTCGTTGAAAGGTGCTGATTGGCAGGCTCCCTTGCCCTATCAATCAACATCGCAAGTAGCGTGATGATGACATTGCGCCGCTTAAGTAATTGAAAGGCGCTAAATAGCCATTCAGCGCTTATGCATGTAATTGTATCTGTGTCCTATAGACGCAGGTACAATTATAATTCAGGAGGGGGTAGCGGCGGCTGGTTTCAGTGGCGCCACCGCCCCCTCTGAGAAGCAGCAGGCCGCCAACTGAGGCGAGATGCTCATCTCACCTCATGGATGTTACGGCCTTGCATCAGGGATAACCTGTTAAAGTTTAATAACGTCACCAACCTCTTCTATCTTGTGTTTATTTGTACATACTATAAATGCTCCTTGTGCATACTTGCTCTGTATATAGCCTGATGAATTCCAAAGTGCGGCATCGAAAAGCGTAGCCTAATAAATTGATCTATATGATTATTTGTCAATTGCATACTTTATATAGTTTGCAGAGCTACTGATATTCTTCAATCTTTTGTACTAAATCTTTGCATCAATCACTGCATATGTCTGCCCACTGGACTCATAAGCTTAGAATGAGTAGGAATTTAAATCAATAAATTATATTTAACCCCTTTGTGTACCTGGATGCAATGGCACGTCCTGGTGCAGGGTGTGATGTGTGGAGCGGGCTCACGCGCTGAGCCTGCTCCATACGCTGTGGGTGTTGGCTTTGTATTACAGTTGACACCCGGGATTAACAGCGAGGAAAAGCGATTGCGTTGTTCCTGGGCATTTGCCATTTAACCCCTTAAATGCTGCGACTGCAGAATCTGAGGCACTAAAAAGAGGTGGATAGCCCTCTCTGACAGCTAATCGGCCCCCACTGTGATACTGCAATGACGATAGTTGTCATGGCACCCCAGGGGCATAATGATGGATCCCAGATCTGCCTTCAACTTGCCTCTGTTAAAGAGGCTCTGTCACCAGATTTTGCAACCCCTATCTGCTATTGCAGCAGATCGGCGCTGCAATGTAGATAACAGTAACGTTTTTATTTTAAAAAAACGAGCATTTTTGGCCAAGTTATGAGCATTTTTGTATTTATGCAAATGAGGCTTGCTAAAGTCCAACTGGGCGTGTTTAAAGTAAAAGTCCAACTGGGCGTGTATTATGTGTGTTACATCTGGGCGTGTTTACTACTTTTACTAGCTGGGCGTTGTGTATAGAAGTATCATCCACTTCTCTTCAGAACGCCCAGCTTCTGGCAGTGCAGACACACAGAGTGTTCTCGAGAGATCACGCTGTGACGTCACTCACTTCCTGCCCCAGGTCCTGCATCGTGTCGGACGAGCAAGGACACATCGGCACCAGAGGCTACAGTTGATTCTGCAGCAGCATCGGCGTTTGCAGGTAAGTCGATGTAGCTACTTACCTGCAAACGCTGATGCTGCTGCAGAATCAACTGTAGCCTCTGGTGCCGATGTGGCCGACACGATGCAGGACCTGGGGCAGGAAGTAAGTGACGTCACAGCGTGATCTCTCGAGAACACGCTGTGTGTCTGCACTGCCAGAAGCTGGGTGTTAACGAACAGAAGTGGATGATGCTGATTCATCAGCATCATACACTCCCATTCCTAACGCCCAGCTAGTAAAAGTAGTAAACACGCCCAGATGTAAAACACATAATACACGCCCAGTTGTACTTTTAATGTAAACACGCCCAGTTGTACTTTTGCAAGCCTCATTTGCATAAATACAAAAATGGTCATAACTTGGCCAAAAATGCTCATTTTTTTAAAAATAAAAACGTTACTGTAATCTACATTGCAGCGCCTATCTGCTACAATAGCAGATAGGGGTTGCAAAATCTGGTGACAGAGCCTCTTTAAGCTGTGCCTCTGGAAGGGCTGAACAGAAGCCTGTAAATATGACAATATACTGCAATACATTAGTACAGCAGTGTATTGTACCAGCGATCTAACAATTGCTGATTCAAGTCCCCTAAGTTATTATCAGTAGTAAAACAATTTTTTTTTTAAAACAACAACAATTTTTCCTCTAAAGTAATGTAAAAATAAAAAAAATAAACAAAATTTGTATCATTGTATCTGTAAAAGTCTGATCTATTACAATATTGCATTATTTAACTTGCACGCCATAAAAACAAATAATTAAAATGCCAAAATCACATTTTTTTGGCCAACTTAGCTCTAAAAAATAGGAAAAAAAGTGATCAAAAAGTTGTATGTACCAAGAAATTGTACCAATAAAAACTAAAGATCGTCCCGCAAAAAATAAGCCCTCACTTTGCTCAATCGACAAAAAAAATAAAAAATAGTTATTTCTTTGTAAAAGTAGTAAAATATATATATAAAAAACTATATAAATTAGGTATCACCATAATTGTATTGAGCCGCAGAATAACGTTTTCGCTTTTACCGCAGGGTCAAAATCGTGAAAACGAAACCCCCAAAAAAAAGGAGGAATCACAGTTTTTCCAATTTCAGTCCGCAAAGAAATTGTTTGAAGTTTCCCAGTACATTTTATCGTACTTTAAATAGTGGAAATAGATACTACAAACACTCCCGCCAAAAAAATAAGCCCTCACACCAATCTATTGATGGAAAAATAAAAAGTTATGGCTCGTGGAAGGCGGGGAGTGAAAAACGAAAATGAAAAAACAAAAAATGTTGTTTTGAAAGGGTTAATCTTTTCTACAAAACTATAAAATCATCTTCCTAGCTCCTCCTGCTTTATAACATGCTGCCCACAGATATGACAGTGTCCTCAATGTGACAGGTTCACTTCCAATGTGCCTGTCCTGGTGACACATCCTCTGATGAAATGTAATGTGTGATGTGTTTGCAATAAAAACTTTTGTGAGTTTTGTAACAAAAAAAAAAAAGATTGTGTGCAATGTAGAGGACATAAAATCAAACAGTACTGATAAAAATTTAATTTGATGAATTATATCAGTAAAATTCAAGTCAGAACCAAGAACCAGAAAATGGATTCTATGGATATTCTTACAAAAAAAAGAACTCATATTAGAGTAGAAACTGTCATATCACTGATCACTGATGTGTTGCCCAATATTAGAAATCCTAAGCTTATCATTGGATTATTAATCAGTGTAGGGCAATGGAAAATAATGGATTCTCAGTTTATAGAAACACTGACTTTTTAGGCCCTAATGACCAAGCTATTTTATTCGTTTTTCTATAGTCGCATTCAAAGAGCTATAACTTTTTTATTTTTCCGTCAACATAGCTGTATGAGGACTTGTTTTTTGCGGGATTAGTTGTACTTTTTAATAGCACCATTTTAGGGTACATATAATTTTTTTATTAACTTGTATTAACTTTTTTTGGGGGGATTATAAAAAAAAACCTGAAATTCCACCATTGTTATATGTGTTTTAAATTGACGCCGTTCACTGTGCTGCATAAATAACATGTTACCTTTATTCTATGGGTCGGTACGATTACGGCGATACCACATATGTATAGGTTTTTTATGTTTTACGACTTTTGCACAATAAAAATACTTTTGAACTAACATTATTTGTTTTTGCATCGTCGCTTTCCAAGAGCCGTGATGTTTTTATTTTTCCATCAATATGGTGATTTTTTTAGCTTGTTTTTTGCGGGACGAGACGTAGTTTTGATTGGTACTGTTTTGGGGTGCATGGCACTTATTGATTCATTTTTATTATGACTTTTTTGGGGGGCAATGGGAAAAAATTGCAATTTCGCAATAGTTTTTTTGCATTTTTTTTTTTACGGTATTCACCTTGCGGTTTAAATTACATGTTAACTTTATTAATTGAGTCATTACGGTCGCGGCGATACCATATATGTGTACTTTTATTTATTTTTTTACACTTTTACTAAATAAAACCACTTTTATGGAAAAAACTGGTTATATTTATTTTTTTACTGTAATTTTTATTATTAATCTTTATTTCAAATGTATTACTTATTTTATTAGACCCACTAGGGGACTTTACTGTGCGATCTTCAGATCGCTGCTATAATGCATTGGTATACTTCGTATACCAGAGCATTATTGCCTGTCTGTGTAAATCTGACAGGCAATCTATTAGGACGTGCCTCCGGCACGTCCTAATAGGCATATGTCCAGGGCAGACTTGGGGGCTTTTATCAATCCCCCGGCTGCCAAGACACCCCATCGCGATTGCATTTGCGAGCCGCCGATGGGTGGCAGAGGGAGCGCACTCCCTCTGTAAACAAGTTAAATGCCGCGGTCGCTATTGACGGCGGCATTTAACATCCAACATCCGCGATCAAAGTTTACTTCGATCACAGGTGGTGGAGAGGAAGCCCAGCTGTCATCAGACAGCAGAGCCCCGGCTCCAGCCTGCATGGGACACCCATGCATGACTTAGACTGGGCCAACGTGAAAAGTCAACGGCCTAGCCTAAGGCCCCTTAGTGACCAACGTGAAAAGGCGTATTGGTGGTCACTAAGGGGTTAAGGACATCTGGCAAGCAGGGAGGGGCAATTAGAACCGCAGACCTTTAATCATAGGCCAACACCCAATAATCAATGATAAAATCAAAAGCTAAAACAAAAATAGGGAAAGCTCAATGGGATTTCATTAAAAATGTGATTTAATTCCATGAGCTGTGATAATATATAATATGCACTGAAATCAAACATAAATGTTTCTTGAGTTAATGAGACCTTCATTCTTTATTCAAACATACATTGTGCTGTCACATTTTATAAATGCTAGTATTAAAAGTATGCCATGTATGAAGGATGTTTTAATGAAAGGGCTGCACTCAAGGTAATATACAGCCAGAAATAATAAGCATTTGGACTGATCTATGGCATAGTTACTATATTTGAATGAAAATATACATTGAATTATGCAATATAACTTCAATGTAAATCTTTACATTACATTGACAGTAGGAATAATATGTGGAGAGCAAAGCATTCATTAATTATGGTGTGCACTAGAGAGGAGAGATAATTTGCATACTTTTCCCAGGGAGCTTTGCCCTAAAGTCTCCCAACCAGCTGGATCTCCACAAGGAGAATCAGTCCCTTCTGAGAACCAGAACACATGGCACAACAGCCAACCAGAACTCTACTCTGAAGAGAAGTAACAAAGGGTCTCTGGTTTGCTGATAGCCCAAGTCATATTTCCAGGCTATTTAGAGGGTTTGATATTGACTTACAGTGTTCTACCTATAGGTGGCACTAGAGACAGTTTTCTTATTTTTGTAGGACAGCTATTTTGCTGCCATATAAAATTTAAACAAACAAGCCAAAAATTATCACTTTCTTAATACTCACACTATAATTTATGGTTTACGCTTTAATGTCTGGGAAATATTCTATTTAAATATTAAAATATTCCGGTAATTTAAATAGATTGTCTTTGTTGGGTATTTTTTCTATCTTTAAAACATAAAACTACAGTATAGTACAACACAAACCTGCTGTATTTTTAAGTTTATTGTATCTATCAGCCAATGTAACAGCTGGTGGTGCAGGCTTCAATTATGCCATATGAGAAGATTTAGTAAGCGAGTTCTATGCAATGCAGAATAATGTTTTTGTGTAATAACAATTTATACTCATTAAATAGAATTTACCACACTGTAAAAGCGATTACTTACTTTCATATCGAATTAGAAAGCCAACATTAGAACGGCTATTATCAGTTGTGAATAGAAGATACATGTAATTTCCTGTGCTAATGAGAAATTGTGGTGCTTGTGTTCCATGATACTCTCCAATCAATGGTGAAGAATTGGCTGGGCCATCTCGTACTTCAAGAATATCATAGTTGACTTCAGTCTGAAATCTGAGTTAGGAATGTAATTAGATATTAGTCATGCATTTCTTAGTATTTTAATGTAATATATCTGCAACTCACAAACCAATTTACAATAACATATTGATGAACCAAAGGAGGATATTTTTTGGGCATCTTAAAATTAGGTTGCAATTATATCCTTACAAAGAAAAGAGAACTTCAGTACAAATGCATTAAATCTTGATTTTAATATTTGTATTAAAGAATGCCTAGTGGTTAAATTAACCTCTTCCCTCCGCAGTCATGTGGCAGATTTTAATTTTCTTTTTATCCTCCCCAGCTTCCAAAAGCCATAACTTCCATCTTTATGGCCGTATGAGAGCTTGTTTTTTGCGGGATGAGTTGTATTTTTTTTATGGCTCTATTTAATTGACCATATATTTTACTGGGACACTGGAAAAAATACCTTTGTAGGGTGGAATAGGAAAAAAAACTGTGATTCCTCCATAGTTTTTTGAGTTTCGTTTTTAGGACATTCACCGTGTGGTAAAAATAACGTCTGCGGGTCAATACGATTAGGGTGATAACAAACTTTTACCAAAAGTTTTTTTATGTTTTACTACTTTTACAAGGAAAAAACGAATTGTTAAAAAGAAAATTTGTTTTGTGTCTCCATATTCTGAGATTCATATTTTTTTTTATTTTTCTGTCGATTGAACGATGTGAGGGCAAGCTGTAGTTTCTATCAGTATCATTTTAGGGTACATGCAGCTTTTTGATAACTTTTTATTCCATTTTGTGTGGGAGATGAAGTGAGCAAAAAACAGCTTTTCTGGCGTTTTAATATTTTTTTTATGCCATTCACAGTCGGGTGAAATAGTGTTATATGGTAATAATTCAGGCTTTTACAGACAAAGCGATACCAGTTATGTTAATATTTTTATATTGCTTTTGGTGGAAAATGGGAAAAGGGAGTTTTTTTTAAACTTTTAATATTTCTATTTTTTTATATATATTAAAAAAAACGTAACTGTATTTAAAGGGGTTGTCCACTTTCAGCAAATTCACAATTTATTTTTAATTTACTTAAACGTTATACAATATTCCAATATACTTTCTGTATTAATTTCTCACAGTTTCAAGATCTCTGCTTGTTGTTATTCAGTAGGAACATTCATTGTTTACTTCCATAGGATAAAATTCACAGGTACACAGCTCGTTACAGTTATAGTATATGTGTCAGAGTTCTTTCTTCTAATGAGCTGTCCCCCTGCGTGTCCATCGCATGATTATGGACAGATTATTATCCCCTAGAAGCAAACAATGAATGTTCCTACTAAATAACAACAAGCAGAGATCTTAAAAAGACATGAGAAAGTAATACAGAAAGTAGATTGGAAAATTGTTTAACTTTTAACAAAAAATAACATTCATTTGCTCCAACCTTGGCTGGGTCAAAGAAGCCCTGGATTGCAGCTTTAGCTATGAAACAGCCGAAGACGGAGCAAGTTGAAGTGAGAGCTTCATACAATATGGCATACAATAAATCGATTTTATTTTTCATGTTGTCAGTTATTATTTTAATAGTTCACAACAAGTAAAAAAAAATATACATTATAATAGACTGACATATTATTGTGAAGATAAACCAATAAAATAGAATATAACATTAAATTTATAAGTTCATTTGTGTTGCAACAATGAAATGAGTGGTGGAAACTTGTATGAATTCAAGTACGTACTGTACAATAAAACGTTGACTTTAAATTATAACCTTGTAAAAAGCTTAAACCTTTTGTGACATGTTAAAAAATATTTTCTTGAAAAGTGACAACTTTTGAGCCAGTAGTATGCTCAGAGCAAGTGTCAGTTCACTTCCTCCACAACTGTTGACAATTTATACCATGATCACTATTTGGCAGATGAAAACAACTCGCACATTATGCAGCTACTCCCTTGGGAAAAGAAAATCTGACATTCCTGGTCTATTGTGTTTCATTATAGGAGGAAACTTTAGGATAAAAAGAATGCACAACTAAATTCAAGCACCACATTGTTTGGAAATTCTTGTGTCCTGATATGCCCTGTAACCCAGCAAACAGGTATTCAATAGGGTTTCAATATCGGAATCTTTAGGGCAAAGCCACACGTGGCGGAATTGCACTTGAATTCCGCTGCGGACACTCCGCAGCGTTAATCCGCAGCGGAGCCGTTTCTCCATTGACTTCCACTTCTATTTAGTAGGGTTCGTTTAGACGATGCGGAAAATTCCGCTGCGGAGCATAGGCTGCGGTGCGGAATTTGGTGTCCGCAGCATGCAATGGCTGTTGCAGAGTTGTGGCGGACTGGTTGCGGACTCATGGCGGAATTTCTCCATTGACTTCAATGGAGATTCTAAATTCCGCAATGAAGTCCGCAGCTGTCATGCACATGTTATGTGTGCTGCGGATGCGTCTTGCTTTTTTGACATGACATTTCTTCATTCTGGCTGGACCTATGTATTTCTAGGTCTACAGCCAGACTGAGGAAGTCAATGGGGCTCCCGTAATTACGGGAGCGTTGCTAGGAGACGTCAGTAAATACTCACTGTCCAGGGCGCTGAAAGAGTTAAGCGATCGGCAGTAACTGTTTCTGCACCATGGACAGTGAATACCGATCCCAATATACAGCAACCTGTAAAAAAATAGAAGTTCATACTTACCGAGAACTCCCTGCTTCTGTCTCCAGTCCGGCTTCCCAGGATGACGTTTCAGTCTAAATGACGGCTGCAGCCAATCACAGGCTGCAGCGGTCACATGGACTGACGCGTCATCCAGGGAGGTTGGGCTGGATGCCGAAAGAGGGACGCGTCACCAAGACAACGGCCGGTAAGTATGAAATTTGTTTACTTTCACTAGGGAAAGTGCTGTCCCTTCTCTCTATCCTGCACTGATAGAGAGGAGGGAAGCACTTTTACCGCAGTCAGCAGCAGCTAGTCCGCATCAATTTACTGCACATTTTGGGCAGATCCGCCGCAGAATCTGCAACGCAGATTCTGTGCGGCATTGATGCGGACAGTTGCGGAGGAAATCCGCCACGTGTGGGCATGCCCTCAAAGGGAAATCCAATCAAAAGAATGTTCTGATAAATATGTTACAGATTCACGTGAGAAGATCACATTGGTGAAGTTTGAGATCTCAGACTTTAACTCATTTCTAGAACAATAGAGCTCAATAGTTTACACCATGTCGCCACAGTTTTATCATTTCCGCTTTTTCCTCCCCGCCTTTCAAAAGCCATAACTGTCTTATTTTTCCATCGACATAGCCGTAGGAGGGCTTGTATTTTTGTGATATGTGTTGTAGTTTTAATTGCACCATTTAATGTACCATATAATTGTAAAGGAAACTGCAAAAATAATCTTTGTGGGGTGGAATTGGAAAAAAAACTGCGTATCTTCCTTTCTTTTTTTGGTTTAGTTGGTACCGGGTTTACCATTCGATAAAAATGACATGTTAACTTTATTCCGTGGGTCAATACAAATATGGCGATACCAAATGTATATATTTTTATTATGATGTACTTTTACAAAGAAAAATGAATTGAAAAAAAAAATCGCCATATTCTGGGAGCCATAACTTTTTTACTACAATCTTAAAGAGGCTCTGTCACCAGATTATAAGTGCCCTATCTCCTGCATAATCTGATCGACGCTGTAATGTAGATAACAACAGTGGTTTTCATTTTGAAAAACAATCATTTCTGAGGAAGTTATGAATAATTTTAGATTTATGCTAATGATTTTCGTAATGCCCAACTGGGCATTTTTGAACTTTTGACCAAGTGGGCGCTGTAAAGAGGAGTGTATGACACTGACCAATCAGCGTCATACACTTCTCTCCATTCATACTCAGCACAACATGATCTAGCGAGATCATGATGTGCTGTCACATACACCCACATTAACTTTACTGAAGTGTCTTGACAGTGAATAGACATCGCCTCCAGCCAGGACGCGATGTCTATTCACAATTCAGAGACTTCGGTAAAATTTGTGTGGGACTTAATCGCTGCACAGCTTGACCTCACGAGATCACGCTATGAATGACAGCAGTAGCGTGATCTTGCGAGATCATGCTGTGCAGCGATTAAGTCCCACACAAACTTTACCGAAGTGTCGAGATTGTGAATAGACATCGCGTTCTGGCTGGAGGTGATGTCTATTCACTCTCAAGAAACTTCAGTAAGGTTAATGTGGGTGTATGTGACAGCACAGCATGATCTCGCTAGATCACGCTGTGCTGAGTATGAATGGAGAGAAGTGTATGACGCTGATTGGTCAGTGTCATACACTTCTCTTTACAACGACCACTTGGTCAAAAGTAAAAAAACTCCCAGTTGGGCATTAAGAAAGTAATTAAAATAAATCTAAAATTGCTCATAACTTCCTCAAAAATGATAGTTTTTCAAAATAAAAAATAGTGTTGTTATCTACATTACAGCGCCAATCAGATTATATAGGAGATAGGGCACTTATAATGTGGTGACAGAGCCTCTTTAATGGAGCAGTTTTTGCAGGATGAGTTGTAGTTTTTTTGGTATTATTTTGTGGCACATACGACTTTTTGATCACTTTTTATTCCATTTGTTATTGGCTTTGACTAGAAGACAGCAATTCTGGTTTTGTGCATTTTTTCCTACGCCGTTCATCCGGCAGGTTAAAGAGGCTCTGTCACCAGATTCTCAAATCCCTATCTCCTATTGCGCTGCAATGTAGATAACAGTAACGGTTTTTTTTTTCGTTATGTCCAACTGGGCATGTATTGTTTTTAACTGGGTGTGTTTAGGTATATGACGCTGACCAATCAGTGACCAGTCAGCGTCATACACTCCTCTCCATTCATTTACACAGCAGAGATGTGCAGCCACATACACAGAGATTAACGTTAATCAAGTGTCCTGATAATGAATACACATGAAATCCAGCCTGGACGTCATGTGTATTCAGAATCCTGACACTTCTAAATCTTTTCTGTGAGATTCCAGCAAGCCACGCGTAATCTCGCGAGATTACGGATGTAAACGAGATTTTGTTTCCCTTGCTGGAAATCTCAAAGAAAAGATTCAGAAGTGTCAGGATTCTGAATACAAATGAAGTCCAGGCTGGATGATCATGTGTATTCATTATCAGGACACTTGATTAACGTTAATCTCTGTGTATGTGGCTGCACATCGCTGCTGTGTAAATGAATGAAGAGGAGTGTATGACGCTGACTGGTCACTGATTGGTCAGCGTCATACACGTAAACACGCCCAGTTAAATACACAATACACGCCCAGTTGGACATAACGAAAAAAAAACGCCCAGTTGTCCATTTCAAAGATCATTTGCATATATATAAAATAGCTCATAACTTGGCCAAAAATGAACGTTTTAAAAAAAAAAAAAAAAAAGTTACTGTTATCTACATTGCAGCGCCGATCACATGCAATCGGAGATAGTGATTTGAGAATCTGGTGACAGAGCCTCTTTAACTAACATATTTGAATAGTTCAGACTCTTACAGATGCAGCAATACCAATTATGTGTATTATTTTATTTATTTTTTACATTGCTTAAGGGGGGAAATGTTTTTTTTTTTACTTTTAATATTTTTTGTACATTCTTAAAAATTTTATTCAACCATTTATTTATTTTTTTACACGCCTAGGGGACTTACAAAAAAGCAATCATATGATTACCGGTACAATACACCACAATACCTATGGGCACTTGAACGAGCGATCGTTTAATCACTGGTACAATACACTGCAATACTTATGTATTGCAGTGCATTCTTCTATGTACCTCTGGCTGGGCATAATGGGAGCAGAAAGATGGTAGGCCTGGGAGCCCTTATTAGGCCCACAGGCTGCCATGACAACCATCGGCACCCCACAATCGCATTGCCGGGTGGCCGATGGGCTGATGGAGGGGGCCAAACTTTTATAATGGTTTAGATGTTGCAGTCTAAGTGGTTAAATGGCCAGGAACAAAGTTATCTCCGATCTTGGCCGTTGCAATGAAGTGTCTGCTGTAACATACAGCCAACACCTGCTTAATTGGAGGCGGGCTCTGCCCTTGAGCCCACTCTATACTCCCCCTTGACAACTGTGATGAACAGTTACATCCCATGTTACCAATGGGTTAAAGCGACTGTCCAGTCCTCTAACTGATCAGTCATTATGGGCCTCTCATAGGCTGGGTTAATATCTGGTGAGGCTAAAGAAATAAAAATAACAATGCTCAACTAGGCTCCATTTACCCTGTGGCCCCAACCTGCTCCTTCAGAATCAATTGAGCGGGCAGGTTCACTTTGATTGTGCTGATACAGTGCCTATTACAGGCATCAGGACAGACTTAGACTACCCATTCTCTCCATATTGCTACTGGAGCCGTAGTCTGAAGTCACACCAACATTTGTCACCATGACTACAGTCACTCGCCCGATCCTAGTCAAAAATAGATAATTAGAGCTAATTAGTCCTTTTATGATATCTAAAGTTAGGGTATGTTCACACGGCGGGGGTCCGTAACGGCTGAAATTACGGGGATGTTTCAGCCTGAAAACATCCCCGTAATTTCAGCCGTACCGGCATGTGCAGGCGCTTGAACGCCGCGTCAATTACGGCCGTAATTAGCGCTGCTATTCATTGGAGTCAATGAATAGCGGCTCCAATTACGGCCAAAGAAGTGACAGGTCACTTCTTTGACGCGGGCGTCTATTTGCGCGCCGTCATTTGACAGCGGCGCGTAAATATACGCCTCGTGTGAACAGACAAACGTCTGCCCATTGCTTTCAATGGGCAGATGTTTGTCAGCGCTATTGAGGCGCTATTTTCGGGCGTAATTCGGGGCAAAAATGCCCGATTTACGTCCGTAAATAGGCCGTGTGAACATACCCTTACTGTCACAGCAGATTTCCAGTAAAAAAAAAATTCGGAGCAGTCAAATCTACAGTATAGAGCTGACATTTTCAAATCAGTGGTGGTCCATTATTACAGACTTCACTAATGTGATTCTGAATTTTACAGTATTTAGCAAAACTTTGTTTTCTTTTATAATTGTCTAACCCTAATAATGATGGTTATTGGTAAAATTGAGGCAAATTGATACAATGGGGGATTTTCCAGGACTTTAAAACATACAAATTTGGGTACAACATTGCAAAATAACAAATTTTGCCATACACTTACATTACCATTCCCCTTCACTAGTCCTTTGCCTTTTCAACCACTGTTGTGACAACATTATGGACATCTCCACTGCAGCTAACGATTGATCGCCATGATGACTTGACGTGTTATCACTCTGAACGACACATCAGCATTCATGGAGGGGCAACAGGAGTGGTGGAGGACCATCCGTGGTCTTGTGGTCACACATTTTTTAATCCAGGAAAACCCCTTTAAAGGGGTTGTCCAGGAAAAAATCTATTCTAAAAAGTATCCCCAGCCTTGGTTTGCCTTCCCTAATACCCCCTATTAAACTTCTAACCAGTTTCTGTTTGATCTCCATCGTTACTGCTGCTCTTTCTGTTTGTTTACATCCCTTGCTATCTGTTTCCTGTCTTGTACCCCACCATACCCATGATAAACCTGCTGCATCTGAGGAGACAGTTGCATCCCCCCTTCCTCCAAAGCATCGCAGCTATTTGCATACTGCCACGCCCCTCTATGTTCACAGGGTCCTTCCCTGCTCTAATTACTAATTCCAGGCAGCTCCCTCCCTGCACTCTATCTTACACACAATAATCATCATTATCCTTTGTGCCTCCATCTATCACTGATCTAAGTACAGGCAGTTATCTCCCTCCCACGCCCCTTTCACAGCCTGATAAATGTAAGTCTGCCCACTCCACCCATGTCAGACATCTTTGTACACACAATCCAGTCAGAACATTTTCTTCACCTGCTGCTGGATCTGTTCCAAGAGATCCTGTATTAGGCCCTATTCACACTGAGTTTTTTTACTGGCAGAAAATTCTGCCCAAAATTCTGTCTTGAATTTTGGGGAAGATTTTGACCTGCCTGCACGTCGTTTGCCACGTTTTTTTCCCGCAGCCATTGAGGGAAGAAGAAGCAACATGCCCTATATTGGGGCGTTTACTCCTCTGACTTCATGGCAAACGGCGTGCAGGCAGATCAAAATCTGCCTCAAAATTCAAGCGGAATTTTGAGGCAGAAATTTCTGCCTGCAAAAAAACTCAGTGTGACCAGGGCCTTACAGTGAAGCAACACCAAACACTACACCAAACAATGATAAAACTTTTATTTTTTTACATAATTTACTATAAATGTATGTAAGGCCCCATGTACATGGCCGAAAATCCACGGGAGAATTTCGGCAGCATTCATTTCTATGGGCCCATGCACACGACCGTGGTTTCCATGGTCCGTGCATGGCCCACGAGCCTGGACCGCAGAAAGAACGGGCATGTCTTATTACGGCCGTGTTCTGCAATCTAGGCTCATAGAAAATAATGGACGCGGCCATGTGCACGGCCCGCGATTTGCGGGCAGCTCGCGGGTGACACTCCGCGGCCGGCCGACCCGAAAATCACGGCCGTGCACATGGCTACAGTCGTGTGCATGAGGCCTTAGTATGTCTCACTAGTATTTACTATATATCTATATATATATATATATATACATACAGATCAAGCAATATAACCACATCCTGTTATTGATATGTATAAATATATATATATATATATATATATATATATATATATATATATATTTGTGTGTGCGCATATATATATTTACGGTGAGTGCGGCCCTATTTCCTCCTTCATTCATTTTGATATATATATATATATATATGTGTGTATGTATATATATATATATATATATATGTGTGTGTGTGTATATATAGAAATATATATGTGTGTGTGTATATATATACATATATATATGTATATATATATATATATATATATATATATATATGTGTGTATATATATATATATATATATATATACATAGGAGGGGGCGTGTTAGAGGAGAGACAAGGCGGCCAGGCAGCGCAGGAACTACAAGTGTGAAAAAGGATGAAAAGGGATGGACGACGAGATTGTCGGAGGAGGGGGCGTGTTAGAGGAGAGACAAGGCGGCCAGGCAGCGCAGAAAATCCTAGAGTGAAGGAAGAGGAGGTGTGGACGACGAGAAAGGAGGAGGGGGGGGGGCGTGTTCTATGATTGATGTCGCTCTGTGTCTTTGCTAAGACAGCACTAACGACTGTGTAGAGACACGGCGCGTTATCAACTACCCTTAGGCTCTATTCACACGACAGGGTCCGAGTGTCGGCCGATTTTGACCTTTTTTGCATCCGTTATTTCCTTATACACGCTGCTCTCTGTATATAATGCCTCACACTACCCTCTGTAGATAATGCCACAAACTACCTTCTATAGATACTGCCACAGCCCCATGTAGGTAATGCCACACAGCCCCCCTTGTAGGTAGTGCCACACAGACCCCCTTGTAGGTAGTGCCACACAGCCCCCTGTATGTAATGCCACACAGCCCCCCTGTAGGTAATGCCACACAGCCCCCTGAAAGCAATGCCACACAGCCCCCCTGTAGGTAATGCCACACAGCACCCCTGTAAGCAATGTCACACAGCCCCACTGTAGGTAATGCCACACAGCTTTGACTAAATCAATAGCGCAGTCGACTGTGCTATTGGTTGCGTCAAGAACAACGGAACCCTGTCACAGCGGTGACAAGCGGAAACCTTTAGCAATATTTCTTTCACCATGGACATTAATGGCGAGGCAAACGGAAACTGAGGTTTCAGTTTGCCATTCCGTTGAGGGGATACACAACAGAAACGTCCTACGGAACCCCTCAACGGAAGGGCAGCGGTGATGTGAACACAGCCTAACACATATGGTAGGCTTAGATACAGAGCCCAAGTGCATGTGTGATACGGTTTGTTGGACCTAAGCCTATATCTAAGCCTAAGGTAAGCTTAGATATAGGGTCCAGCAGACAGTAATCTTATACAGTATAAGATTACTGTCTGTGGGGTTCTGTATCTAAGCCTACTACAAGGTAGGCGTAAAAGGTGTTGTCCATTCCCTAAACATTGATGGGCTATCCACAGGATAGGCCATCAATAGCTGATGGGTGGGTGTCTGACTCCCGGGACCCCCCGCAATCAGCTGGTTTGAAGGGGGTGCAGCGCTCGTACAAGCACTGCTACCCCTTTATTTTCCTTACTTCCACATTACATAGTTACATAGTTACATAGTTAGTACGGCTGAAAAAAGACACATGTCCATCAAGTTCAACCAAGGGACAGGAAAAGGGAAGGGAAAAATTTCTACACATAGGAGCTAATACTTTTTTGTTCTAGGAAATTATCTAACCCTTTTTTAAAGCCATCTACTGTCCCTGCTGTGACCAACTCCTGCGGTAGGCTATTCCATAGATTCACAGTTCTCACAGTAAAGAAGGCTTGTCGCCTCTGCAGGTTGAACATTTTTTTCTCCAGACGGAGGGAGTGCCCCCTTGTTTTTTGAGGGGGTTTTACAAGGAACAGGATATCACCATATTTTTTGTATGTGCCATTAATATATTTATATAAATTAATCATGTCCCCCCTTAGTCGTCTTTTTTCAAGACTAAATAGGTTTAATTCTTTTAATCCTTCCTCATAACTTAGATTATCCATGCCCCTTATTAGCTTTGTTGCTCTTCTTTTATTTTTTCCAACTCCAGGGCATCCTTTCTATGAACTGGAACCCAGAACTGAACTGCATATTCTAGATGAGGCCTCACTAATGCTTTGTAAAGTGGCAATATTACATCCCTGTCCCGCGAGTCCATGCCTCTTTTCATACACGACAATATCCTGCTGGCCTTTGAAGCAGCTAATTGACACTGCATGCTGTTATTTAGTTTATGATTTACACCCAGATCGTTCTCAACAAGTGACTCCCCCAGTGTAGCTGCCCCTAGGACATATGATGCATGCAGGTTGTTGGTACCCAGGTGCATAACTTTACATTTATCTACATTAAACTTCATTTTCCAACTGGATGCCCAAACACTAAGTTTGTTTAAATCCGCTTGCAATTCACGAACATCTTCCATAGACTGAACTATATTACATAGCTTGGTGTCATCTGTAGAAATAGTGCTATTAATCCCATCCTCTATATCATTAATAAATAAGTTGAATAATAGTGGTCCCAGCACTGAACCCTGGGGTACACCACTTATTACCGGGGACCATTCAGAGTAGGAATCATTGACCACAACTCTCTGGATACGGTCCTTGAGCCAATTGTCAATCCAATTACAAACTATATTTTCTAAACCTATAGTCCTTAATTTACCCATTAGACGTCTATGAGGGACAGTGTCAAATGCCTTTGCAAAGTCCAAAAACATTATATCCACAGCGGCCCCTCTATCTAGGCTTCTGCTCACCTTTTCATAAAAACAGATCAGGTTGGTTTGACAACTTCTGTCCTTAGTAAAACCGTGCTGGCTGTCACTTATAATACTATTTTTTGTCACATAATCCTGTATATAGTCCCTCAATAGCCCCTCAAATATTTTCCCCACAATGGATGTTAAGCTTACTGGTCTATAATTACCCAGGGAAGACCTAGAGCCCTTTTTGAAAATAGGCACCATATTTGCCCTGCGCCAGTCCCTTGGCACTATACCAGTCACTAGAGAATCTCTGAATATTATGAAAAGGGGGACAGAAATAACTGAACTAAGCTCTTTAAGAATTCTAGGGTGTATCCCATCTGGTCCCGGGGCCTTGTGCACATTTATTTTATTTAATTTAGCTTGGACCATATCTACATTCATCCAATTCAGTATATCAACTGATAAATTAACAGCACTGGCACCGGCTACATCAGCTGCTCTTTCTTCTGTTGTATATACAGAGCTGAAGAACCCATTTAGTAACTCTGCCTTCTCTTGATCCCCTGTGACCAACTCCCCATTACCACTATCAAGGGGTCCTACATGTTCAGACTTTGACTTTTTTGCATTTATATACTTGAAGAATTTTTGGGGATTTGTTTTACTATCCTTGGCCACCTGCCTTTCATTTTGTATTTTTGCTAATTTTATTACATTTTTACAGATTTTATTAAGCTCTTTATATTTTACAAAGGCTACAGATGTGCCCTCAGATTTGTATTTTTTAAATGCCCTTTTTTGTCATGTATTGCCCGTTTCACAGAAGGTGTAAGCCATGTGGGGTTTAATTTTAGTCGTTTATACTTGTTACCTATAGGAATAGATTTTGCACTATAATTACCCAAAGTAGATTTGAAAATATCCCATTTATCATTTGTCCCATTATTTAACAGTAGTTCTTCCCAGTCTATATCCTGAATTGAAGCCCTCATCCTGGGGAAATTGGCTTTCTTAAAATTAAATGTTTTTGCCCTCCCAGCCTGTGTTTGTTTTTTACAGTATAGGTAAAATGTAACTATATTGTGATCACTGTTACCAAGGTTTTCACGAACATTGACATTCCTAACAAGATCTGCATTATTAGAAATGACCAGATCCAACAGAGCTTCACCTCTAGTCGAGTCTTCCACAAACTGGCCCATAAAATTTTCCTGCAACAGGTTGAGGAAATGTCTCCCCTTTGCGTTGAAGCCGAACCATGACACCAATTAATATCCCGGAAATTAAAATCTCCCATTATTACTACTGTACCAGCCTGTGCAGTCCGCTCCATCTGTTTATATAGCTGACCTTCCATCTCCTCAATTATATTGGAAGGTCTATAGAGTACACCAAAATTAATTTTTTCAGTGTTTACCTCCCTTTCAAGTTCCACCCACAAGGTTTCAACCTCCTCACAGTCTTCACCCACAATTGTCTCTTTCACACTCGCCTTCATATCACTTCTCACATAAAGACATACACCACCATCTTTCCTATTTGTCCTGTCTTTCCGAAACAGTGTAAAACCCTGTAGATTTACAGCCCAGTCATGTGAAGAGTCCAGCCATGTTTCAGCAACACCAACTATATCTATATTTTCTTCTAGTATCAAGGCCTCCAGCTCCCCCATTTTGCTTGCTAGACTTCTGCCATTTGTGAACATGCCTTTCAGTTTTTCACTTTTATTATCAGAAATGTGATTTGACATTATTTGGGCTTTTTTATTTACACTGCTGTTTTGTAACAAAAGGATCTCCTTATCCTGTTGTCTAGTCCTCTCCCCACAGTCTGTTTCTCCCCCCACCAATATAGTCTGACCGCTCTCTAACCTATCTACCCCTTTATTTTCTACATTGACCTCCCTCCTCAGCCCTAGTTTAAATACTCCACCACCCCAGCTGGAATTCTCTCCCCCAGCACAGCGGACCCCCTTCCATTTAGGTGCAAATCATCTGCAGAATACAGTTTGTACCCCAATGAAAAGTCAGCCCAGTGCTCTAGGAACCCAAAGCCTTCTCATCTACACCAAGACTTCAGCCATGCATTTAACTCCCTGAGCTCCCGCTGTCTTTCCTATGATGCGCATGGCACAGGCAGTATTCCTGAGAATGCTTCCTTGGAGGTCCTTCCCTTTAGCTTGTAGCCTAGTTCTTTAAAATTATTCTTAAGGCTCCTCCACCTACCATTTATTCTGTCGTTGGTACCGACATGGACCACAACAGCTGGATCATCACCAGCCCCTCCCAGCAGTTTGTCCACCCGTTCCACCACATGGCGAAAACTGGCACCCGCCTACTACTAGCTGGGCTGTTCTCCCGGCTGTTAGGGAGATCAGTATCCACTAGGGCTGCCATTTCTGAGACCAACACCCTCACATCATCACCCAACTTGGCAATTTTGTTTGAAATGTCAGAAACAGGATTGGCCTTCCTTTTCTTGGACCCCTTTCTACTGCCCCTAACTACATTAACCCAAATACTTGCCTGATCCTGCTCACCCATGTCTCCACCCTCCAGTTCTAACCCACTAACTGCGTGCTCTGTGAGCAGCATGCTCCGCTCAAGATTGTCTATCTTCCTCAGTGTTGCATTTTGCTCCTCCAGATCTCTAATGCGAGCATCCAGGTGACCAACATGTTCACAACTGCCACAGAGGTATTTACCCTGGAACTCCTGTTCCAGTCGTGCATACATATGGCAAACTGTGCACTGGAGAAAACTCCAATCTTGCTGTCCATTATCCCAGTTACAAAAAAACAGCGAACAGTTGTTAATGCAAAAAGAAAAGAAAAGTACTTACTGGGGCTTTAAATCCGGTTTTGTAACTCCACTTGATATACAAACTACTTGTTTTACAAGCCCACTCCTCGCACTGTGAATCGCTGGCATGTTCGTGTCGGCGATTCACAGTGTGAGAAAGATGCACCCCCTTCAAAACAGCTGATTGGCGGGGTTCCCAGGAGTCGGACCCTGACCTATCAGCTCCAGCAGACAGTGGTATTAAACTTACCCTCCTCTTCGGCCGCAGCGGAGCTCCTTACTCCATCCTGGGTTGGGATGTTGTGCGCAGCGCATAGTGTTGCGACATCATGCACTACGCACAACACTGTGACGCCAGGACCTCCGCTGCACTCCAGAACGAGAGGGGGTAACTACTGGCAGTTACTATTGTAAGGGGGCCCATGTAATTAATTACATAGACCCCAGTTACTATAGTAACTTTTCATTGATGTGGTGTGGGGGGCCGCAGGCACCCCTGGCTTCGGGGCATGGTCGCAATAGGGACAGCTGCGGCACCTATAGTTATGCCACTGGTGGGCAATATCTACAGGGGGCTATAGGTAGGGCACTATATGTTGGGCACTATATATATATATATATATATAGGGGGCCCTATCTACAGTGGGCTATATGTTGAGCGCTAACTACAGGGAGCGCTATATGTGTTGCACAATCTACAGGGGGACCTATGTCTGGGGCAATATCTACAAGGGGCACTATATGTAGGGCAATATATACAGGGGGAACTATATTTGGGGGGCACTATCTACAGGGGGGCTATATGTAGAGCGCTATGTTTAGGGGACACTATGTACAGGGGACTGTATGTGTGCATTATGTACAAGGGGGATCTATGGGGCACTTTCTACACGGGGGCACTGTGTATGTGTGGGACACAGTGTATGGATGCTATTATAATCACAGACAGACGCTAGGCACATGTGCTAGAGCAGAGCACACCTGTAACGCTGCCCGCCAGAGAGGGTAGCAGAAGAAGCCTTCATGTTAGAAAAGAAGGTGAGCAAGCACCCCTCCTCAATAATGAATGGATACAGGGATGATGGGTTTTGTATACAGGGATAATGGCTAAAATATAAAAGGTATGCTGGGGTTAACTGAGGGGTAATGGCAGGATTAGCCATAATCCATGCATATAACCAACATGATCCTCATATATACCAGCAAACGTCACTTCTGTATCTAAACTCCATTATCCCTGTACATACCAGTCATCATTCCTGTATATATCAGCCATCGTTCCTTTATATAACACACATCATCCCTATAAATACCAGCTTGGCTGGTATATACAGGAACAATGTGGTTTATATACCGGAATGAGGGCTGGTATATATAGCTTATATATTAAAATAAATCAAATATATGTATATAATAAATATATATATACAATTTAAAATATGTATATTTTTATCTAGAAATATATATATATATATATATATATATATAACATATACATATGTCTATATATTATACAGATAATAAATATATATATAAATATATAGATGTATATACATAATAGTAGTATATATATATATATATATATATATATATATATATATATATATATATATATAAAAAACTATTGAATTATTAGTATGTTCAATAACATTTTTTTGAAATAATATTGCATTTTTAATTATAAATATTTCAATAATTTAAACATGCAATATAAATCGAGATATAAAATGTTATTCTAGACCTTTATACTAACCTCACTGAAGATGAATAAACTTTTATTGCACGTATCGTATGCGGGAGCCACTAGGACACTAACACTACACACTGACATCAAATAGTTAAAATTTGTGCATGCGCAATGGAAAATACATGGCTGCTGCAGACGCAGCCATATCATTTAACAGAGCATGCGTGGTGGAGTGTGTGTCAACCACGAATGCTCTAAGCAGATGGGAAAACACGTGGTACAGTTACATCATTTGTGACATAACCGTACACTCTGGAAAACTGAAACAGGAAGTTAGCTAGCGGAGCTAATAGACGGGTCTGCAGAGGAAGGGCCAATTTTGTATTACCAAGTGGTCACGTGACTAAATATGGGATATGCCGCTACATTCATATGATCAAACGTAAGTATATTGCAAAGTTACTTGTTTTCCATTGTTTAGTTTAACTAAATGTGATTTTTTTTCTTCCGGAAAACCCCTTTAACCCGTTAGTGACCGCCCCATAGTGTTTTCACGGCGGCCACTAACGGCCTTTATTCCGATGCAATAGCCTTTTTACGGCGCTGCATCAGAATAAGTAAACAGAGCAGGGAGCTGTCAAATCTCCCTGCTCTCAGATGCCAGAGGTAGCTGAGGGCTCGGGGCATCCCTGCTCTAATGGGTGAGATCAATATTAGTATCGATGTCACACGTTTAACCCCTCAGATGCGGCGCTCAATAGCGAGCGCCGTATCTGAGTTGTTTTGGAGAGAGGGAGCTCCCTCTCATCCCACTGCACCCGGCGATAAGATCGCCTAATAAAGGCCCCCAGGTCCGCCTGTAGTGAATGCCTGCTAGGTCATGCCTCTGGCATGACCCAGCAGATGCCTGTCCGTTTTACATGGACAGGCATAATACACTGCAATACAGAAGTATTGCAGTGTATTATAAATGTGATCGGATAATCGCATAGTGAAGTCCCCTAGTGGGACTAGTAAAAAAGGAAAAAAAAAAGTTTCATAAAAAGTGAAAAAAGAAAAAAAAAAAAGTGAAAAAAATTTAAAAACCCACTTTTCCCCCTTACAAACTGCAAAATTATTATTGAAAAACAAAATAAAGTAAAAAGTTACACACATTTGGTATTGCCGCGTCTGTAACGACAACAAACTATAAACTTATTACATCATTTAACCCGCATGGTGAACGTCGTAAAAAATAAAATAAAAATACTTGCAAAAATTGCTGTTTTCTTTGAATCCAGCCTTAAAAAAATTTGATAAAAAGTGATCAAAAAGTCGCATCTACTCCAAAATGGTACCAATAAAAACTACAAGCCGTCCCGCAAAAAAAAGCCCTCATACAACTGCATTGGCGGACCAATATGAAAGTTATGGCTCTTCAAATATGGAGACACAAAAATAAATAATTTTGAAAAAAAGTGTTTTCACTGTGTAAAAGTAGTAAAACATACAAAAACTATACAAATTTGGTATCATTACAATCGCAACAACCCACCGAATAAAGGTATTGTGTGATTTATACCACAAGGTAAACTATTTAAATTTAGGACGTAAAAAAGTGTGGCGAAATTGCCGATTTTTTTTTATTCCCCCCAAAAAAAGTTAATAAAAGTTAATCAATAAATTCTATGTACCTCAAAATGGTGCTATTAAAAATTACAAATTGTCCGGCAAAAAATAAGACCTTATACAGCTATATCGACGCAAAAATAAAAAAGTTATAGCTCTTTGAATGAGACGATGGAAAAACGTAAAAAATGGCTTGGTGATTAAGGTCTAAAATAGGCTGGTCATTAGGGGTTAATATCGATTAAGACTAGAGTTGCTCTTTAAACCTTGGTTTATAGATGAACTTTAACAAGTTAAGTATGATATATTATTGTTATTTTTGTTACAAGCAGCACAACAGAGCTCATACGGAGTTGATGTAAGTGAAGAACATCCAATAATATTCCCAGAGCTCTAGTTTATTACCATTAATCATTGAAAAAACAATTCAATTAATCATGCCAAGGTATATACCCCACTGCTATAACTTTACTTAGTAACCTAATTGAGAAAGAAAAACTGATATGTGCATTCCAGCTGTTTTTGGTCATACTGTGTACTCGCACCTGCTAATTAAATGTTGATTCCAGTAATGTGTATGACTATGGAGATCAATCAGAATACTGCAGTGATAGAGTTAACCACGATATTGGCCAGCATGTCTGTTTACATTTTTTTTTCTGGAACCTTGCGTTAACAATTTTCTGCTCCTTGAATCTTTAGGGCTTAGATTTATGACAGATGATGAAGCATGAAATCATTCTCTACTGGCTATCTTTTTTATAACCAGCGAGCTGACACCCTCTCTTGATACAATATAACACTGTTCAGTGAATACTATTCAGATTTGTCTGTGGAGATGTTAACCTCTTGAACTATAAAACCAGAACATTGTACAATATTCTACTTGTCAGGAGAGATTAATAAAAAGATGTGGATTTCAAAAAAGATAAAAGTCAAGTAATCATAATCTTGATTAATCTGCTTATAAACTGCATTTGTCATGGAAAATAATTTCAAAGCCTGTGAAGATAGTTAATATAGACAAAAATGACAGCCCATTTCTGAATTGTAATCATTGAACTTGGCGGAGGCAATTAGAGCAGCGATTTCTAGTTTTCTATGCTATGTTATATGGTCAACACTTAGAACAAAAATAAATATTCTCTCCCTTGTACAGTCATTAAATCATGTTCTGAAAGTGTTATCTTTGAAGACAGCCCCTGTACATATATGCTATTAGGAATTATAGATGTCATAGAGGAGGGTCTCTCCCCCAAGACCTCTCTCTATTAGCCAGAACGGAAAGCTGCTTTGTAAGAGCTGCTACTGCTGTGGTGGACATGTGCTGTCCATGTATTACATGGACCACCATTCATCTGAATGGCCCATGCAATACTATATGGACTACTAGCCACTGCAGGGGAAATGTTTGGCTGGCTGAGTCTTTGGGGTTTCGGGAGCTGGATCCGTTGGGATTTGAGATGAGACAACCCCTTTAAGACTATAGAGTTATGGCATAGATATAAAGGGTAGCCATGTAAAGAAGATTTTTTTTTCTAGATAGGAGCTATTTGCATATTTTATCTCAGAGAGCATTGCCTAAAGTGAATGAGAAATTCAGGAAAGTTTTCAATGATTCAGAGGTCCTGATATTTGGCAATAATGACAAATGATACAGATGTAGCCATCTTTATCTTGACTTTTACATTAAATATACTGTGGCAAGAAACTTTAACTTGAGTTTTTCAATTACTTTTCAATGGCTTTTGTTGTGTGCAACAAGCTGCAGCAAGTTATCAGAGTCAAGATCTGTATATTTGAAAAAAAAAAAAATCAGGGCCCAGAAATGTAACCATTGTTAGATATTGCGAATTTGGATAAATGAGGTTTTATGGCTGCTGAAGCTCATCATGTTCATCAAGGACAAAACAGAAGAAGCAATGTACAAAAATGAAAAACAAGTGACTGAGCTGACATGTGACCCAAAAATGTCGTGGAAAGAACAAAATATGTAATCTTGGATAGTTGAAACGTGGAATGACAATATTCAAGTGCAAGTCTGAAGTGGCCTTGTATGTTTGAACCTGAACCTAAATGTGATAAAACATTTCAGGGCAAAGTAACTTGTCATATACAATGTTAAAAACTCAAGAACACGGTACAGTGACAATGATAATTTTGAGTTCCTGTTGGTCATATAAATATCTATACTATATCTGTTATGTGTATTTCCATATTCCACGATACGCTTAGATGCATAAACTTTGGTGGGTTTTTAATGAAGCGAATAGACTATAAACTGACTACATTTAGGTCTTACCTTTCGAAAGTAACTTTCACGGAATGTCCAGTGTCTGCTTCAATCACCCATTCACAATTTAATGAATCCTTATAATAACCAGGCCAGCCTGGAGGAAAGATAACTCCATTTGATAATGTTAAATGTCCACCACATGGCGCTACAAAAAAATAAAAAATAATCCAGAAATCAATGACAGCTCTTCTGACATGTCTGTTTTAGTTAATATTTGTATACCCCAATGAATAATAATTCTGGAGCATCTTTTTTTAGAACTTTGTTTTGTGCTATTCCTCCGTAATTCCTCATTCTAGGGGTGCAAAACATGCAGAAATCTAATGGGCGCTGCCACCATCCAGTTAAATGTCAGATCACAAAGACCATAAGTGCAGGATATAAGCATTTATTAAAAGACATACAATGTGTTTCGAGGTTGGTCCAAACAACATGCATTATAAAGAATAAACAGTGGTGAGTAAATGATAAAGAACTGAATAAATACAAATTTATATAAACTCAAACTCATATAAATAAGACCATATACATAAATACTAAATAATGGGATCATGACAATGACAATTCATTTTATAACAACACTACTAAATGAAAAAAAAAAATAAAAAAAAAAAGGTTGTGATAAAGCAAATTTAATGAGTAGCACAAATCATTCCCAAATGTTCTCGGCACAATGTTAATGGCCAAAAATTAATAAAAGTAGGCATCCAAAAAAACTAAATGACAGATCCCAAATTATCAATTCACCCAACAATACAGTGGAGAAGAAAGGTAACTAAATGTATACTCAATACAGCGTACTAATAGGACTCCCGAGGCCGATATAGACCACACAAGGAAAGTTTTAAAGCTGACATTTCCTAGTGTGGCATATATCAGCCTCCATAGTTCTATTAGTACGCTGTATCTGAGTATAAATTTGGTTACTGTTTTTCACTGCTGTATTGTTCGATGAATTGATCATTTCTTTTCCTTGGGATATGTAATTTTGTTTTTCTGGGTACCCACTTATTTTTACTATTGTCCATCGACATTGTTTGAAAAGCATTTAGGGATGATTTGTCTTATCCATGAACTTGCTTTTTCACGATTGTTGTTTTTAGTATTTAGTAGTGTTGTTACAATATGAATTACCATTGCCATGCTACCATTATTCAGCTTGTATGTACATGGTCTTATGAGTACTTTAGATGTATAGAAGTTTGAGTTTATATTAATTCGAATTTATACATATCTTTATTTTTTATTCATTTCTAACTATTATTTTTTCTATCATGCATGATGTGCATATGTCACTATCAGGTATGTAGTTACATTTGGATTATTTTGTATAGGAATATATGTATTCTATTTATTTTATTTATTCATTTATTTACTATGAGCATTATGTCACTCGCGTTTTACCTTTGAACTCTGATTTATATGTAGGCTTGTAATGATCTGTTGTACGTACCTGAGGAAGAGGTTGGACCGATCCTCAAAATGCATAATACGACTTGAAATACCACTTTTGTCCTGATTCCTGAACTTACAATCTTTGTGATCCTGCTTTTAACTGGTTAGCCGCATCACCCGTTGAATTCCTGCATTGTTTTGCACTACTGGCTTGTCTTTGTGATTTCTCAAATGAAGAACTCTGCAGGTTGGCGCACCAAGGAATATGTCATCCTAAACATGCTTCTCAATGTTGTGCCTGTCTTTTGCACAACCCGTTTGGGTAAACATACTAATTATATTGTGTCACACTTATTTTTCCGAATATACTACACTATAGAGTGCTTTCTGTGTTGTTTTCTGTATTTCCTATTAAAAATGTATGAATGAATCGACAACTAGGAATTACTATTATTTTTTGTCAATGGGACGTGTCCCTATACAGTTTGGGTCTGTCATATGTGTTTTTCTATGTACCACATATTGTGTGTTTTTCAAGTGTTTCAGTCAAAATCTAGTGTAAAGCATATAAGAGGACTGAAGGCTGTTAGAACAGCAAAGGAGTGGGGGTATCTCAATATTCATTCCCTTGGTTTTGAAATAAAATGTTCAACAAGCACATTTGATTGGGATGTTAAGGTGTTGATATACTTTTGGCAATGTAGTGCAAATGTTATCAGTATAATTTAAGTAAAATATGTTGATAATATATTACCTTCACATCTTGGGACAGTAGAACTCCACACAACATTGCCGTCTTGTATATTACAAGTGATGGACTCAGAACCTTGTAATTTGATGAAGCCTTCATCACAATGAAAAGTTACTGAGCTTCCAAGAAGAAATCTATCACCAAACCTCTTCCCATTTATGGGGATTCCTGGATCATGACATTCATTCTGACCAAAAGCTATGAAAATAAATACATTAGTTGATACCTTTTGATATTGGTTATGTTCTTAATTATTTACAATGTTTTTCAATAAAACATACAAACAGTTTTCTTAACTATGCAGATGTAGTTTTTGTTATTGTATTGATGTGTTTAAACATTACTTTTTTCTCCAAATTGTAAAATAATTATACTCATTTCTGAAGATCAGTGATCCTAGAGTTTCGAATGATACTTACTGGTATAGGTTATATTGAAGCCTCTTCCAGTTGTTGAATGATCAGACTGAAATTCTAAGCGCACAATATGACTGTTACTTGCGATCTGAGAAGGTACTTCATTCCCTGAAAATGTTCCAAGAGCAGGCAAATCTGCAATGCCCTCATCCTTCACAGCAACATAGTCAAACTGTGGCTCCACATCAAAGTCATTGAAGATCAGATGAATCCTGCTTCCAGGCTCTGATATTATTAACCACACACAGTTCATGTTATTTCCATATTCATCCGGGTAGTTTGGTGAAAGGATGATCCCAGAAGGTGTGGTAAAATTAAAGAAACACGAAACTGGGGTGGAGTGAGGGGAAAAACATGTTATATTAGACAACGCTTTGATGAGGATATAAAATAATGTGTAAAACAGATAAAGTATTATAACTGATTTCAAGGTTTTACATTTTGAATATACTTTCTCTTCCATATATTTTAAAGCACCAATCCTTTGTTATTAGTTCATAGGTCTGTGATGATATCTACTTCTCTTAAATTATGATTAAAAGAGTTGATTATGATGATTAGAGAAGAAAACATTATAGGTAACTATGAACTCTTAATATTTGTATGAATAGATAGATAGTTAGATGATAGATAGATAGATAGATAGATAGATAGATAGATAGATAGATAGATAGATAGATAGATAGATAGATAGATAGATAGATAGATAGATAGATTGATAGATAGATAGATAGATAGATAGATAGATAGATAGATAGATAGATAGATAGATAGATAGATAGATAGAATGAATAATTACACTGTATCCTGTTATATTTTTCTTTTTTACAAACATTGTATACCGTAATGACACTTACAAACACAACTTGGCTTATTTCCAGACCACTGGTTATTTTGTTGACAAGTGATTGTTTTTTCCCCAACAAGTTCAAAAGCTGACTGACATTCAAACGTTAGTATGTCTCCATGCAAGAAACTGCTGCCGTTCCTTTTTCCATACACAGGAATTCCTGGATCACCACATCCACCTTTTTCAATTTCTGAATAAAAATAATTACAGAAAGTATTAACAGATAAAATGCATGAAAATAGTTTATTGTGTTGTTGAACAAAAGATGTTTCATTTTAATTATATAGTGAAACTATTGTTGGTCCATCATAACTACTAAATGCATCAAATGTAACCTCTATGATGACTTAAAATGTAAACATTATTGGATACATTTATTATATTATTATGTGATATTATCCATATCCTGGTTCTCTTCTATATTTATTTCTGTTTTTTGAAGTGCTCATTCACTTAATATTAGTATAGTATTTATCGTTTTATTATGACTCTATTTCCCAGAAATGCAGTTTTGTAAATTGAATGGCCAAGGTATATTTTCACTATTTCTTTAAAATAAGTTACTGCTTGAATACACTACTAAATACATTAAATCTACAGGTCATGCTTAAACACTCAGATAATCAATAAGACCATGCACAGTATGATAGAACTCAAATCCAATACAAGCAAACAGTAAAATAATTAGACATTTAACTGTTCACATTACAGCTTCGTGAAGGCTCATAATAGTTGAATGGAGATGAATCATCTTTGGAAAAGCTCATGGCACAAGAATTCTGAAAATGCCTCAGTGACCAAAACTTACATTGATCATATAACAAAAATGTATACATTATGTTTATGTAATACTCCATTGCATTATGATGTAAAGCATTCCTGCACATTGGTAAAAACTACAGTTCTTCCCACAAAAAACTACCATTTACACAGCTCCATCAACAGAAAAATAAAAAAAGTTATCAGTCTCAGAATATGGTCGACACAAAACAAATATGTGTATATTTTGTTACAGTAGTAAAATATAAAAGAACAGTATACATTTGGTATACCCGTAATCGTACTGACCCGCAGAACAGAGATAACATGCCATTTTTAACAAATGGTGATCGTTGTTAAAACAAAACCCAAAAAACAATGGTGGAATTGCTGTTATTTTCCATACCACCCAACAAAAAATGTTTCCCTTTTTTTAATAGATTCGTTTGGAATTCTGTAGTGATGATGCCTCTCTATGTTATTGGGCTAGAGTTGAAGGTTCATGTAAAGGTATGTATCTCATGTAGAAAACCTATTAGAGACCAAACACAACTTTTTGGCATGCACTATAAAAGTACTTTTTAGTGAATAACATAGCTAAAATATACAAAAATGTACAAGGTAAAATAAAGCAGAACATGCAACTTTCACAAATAAAGATAGAGAAAGAAGAGATGCAGTAGGTGTACAGGAGGTAAAGACTGTGCCAGGATCCTATACAAGAGTGCTAATGGGTATGCAATCAATCACAGAGTTTAGAAAATGAAATGTCCCAGCATAAATACATCGAAACAGAAAAATCCCATTGTAAAGATGGTAAATACTGACATACACCATAAAAATGGAGTTGCCTGGCATAGCAAATAAGCACAAGTAATTAATTTATGTTTATGTTTAAATACATACACAATGAAAGGCCTGTAAAAATAACAGTACCCAGGTAGGACCGGTCCCACACCACAGCTGCGCTCCCAATGCGCGTTTCGCCGTAGCTTCGTCAGGGAAGCTATGGCAAAACACATTCCATGGCGAAGTTATGGTGAAACGCGCGTGGAGCAGGGCAATGGCTTTCATACACAGCCGCAGCCCCGCTCTGACAGTAGAGAGAAGAGAAACCTCTTCTCTCCACCGTTAACCCCTTGAATGTGGCGATCAAAGCTGACCGCGGCATTCAAAGTGAAAATGAAAAGGGGGGACCTCCCATTGATCGCATTACAGGAAATCCCTGTGATGGGATCGAGCCCCACACCTTGTATGATCAAACAGCCCAGGGTCCATTGAAGGACCCCAGGGCTGTTTGACCATATTTACAGTTTGTTAGGGCATATTGAGATATGTCCTAGCAACTGCCTGTGTACAATCAGTACACAGGCTAATATACTGGCAGTTGGATATATGCCAGTACAATAAAGTTAAAAAATCAAAATGAAAAATCCCCCTATGAGATTAAAAAAATAGTAATGTTAAATAAAAAAATCTGTAAAAAAAATACACAGAAATACACATTTTTTACAATGAATAAACTTTACAAAATATAAGTACCAAAACATAAAATAATATACATATATTTGGTATCACCAACCATGACCGTAACAACCTGTAAAACAAATGTATAACATTATTTATCATGATAGGCGTATGGTGTAAAAACAAAAAAATGAAAACTTTTTTCTGCATTTTTGACAAAATAAAAATTTATATAAATTAAATGAATGCAAAGAGGGAAATATAAAAAAATAGTTCTGTCCTCAAGACCAAAATTGTCCGTGTCCTTAAAGGGTTAAAAACTTCTACTGCTCAAAAATAACTAATATTGACCTTTTACCTATTTTTTTACAGTGCCAAACACAGCTGTTTATCCCACCGGGTGGAGAGCCCGACCAGTTTGTTTAGCACAGGGGTGTGGGGTTTGCATGCTGCACAAGATTGATTGTTTGGCTGAGTAGTTGATTAAGTTCTTGGAGCTGCTACTGTGGCTTATTTGGCAGCAAGCAACAATGAATTTAGCTTAGCTAAATGGTACCATATAATTCAAAATTTCTCCTGCAGAAATCTCTCTTAGAGCAGGGGCTGTCTAGATGGCACAACTCCCTTAAAGGGGTTGTCTATTTTGGATAATCCCTAATGTTAAAAGGATCTCTTGATAATAACCAGATTACAAAGTGTCCAATGCTGGAACCCCTAGCGATCAGCTGTAATCTATAAGGAAACTTGGCTTTAGTCTCCCCTTTTCAAAGGGGCGTGTCCCCACATAGTCTGAGATTGTGAGCACTGATTGGACATTGTCAGTCTGTGTAGGTACACACCCTCAACTGGTTACACCCAGTTGTCAATTTATTCAGAAATGTGTAGGAAAAATAACAGAGGAACGGTACAACACAGGGTTCTACGAAAAGATGCTCCGAAATTGTTATTTTATGGGGAATACAAGTATTTACTAAAACAGACATGTCTAGACTATCATCTGTCTTTCAATAGAACATTCAAATTATATTTATATGCATGGCTAGTGATTTATTTTCCAAAAAGAGTATTTATTGCCGAAACCAAGCATACAGCAGTCACAAGTGAAGGGGAGGGGATGAGAGAGTAATCATATTTTTAATGGAAATATCCCTAATAGTGGCATGCTAGAGATGTATTAATTCAATTACTTTTTGTTCTAGAAAACAAGTTGTGGTATGAAAGGAGGCTTGATGGAGTCTTTTAAAAAGTATAGTTATTCCATGAACTCCCAAAAATAGAACTATGATACCCAGTTAGAAATAATTGAAAAAGTTGGCCTTTTGGGGATAAAAAACACATTTTGATTGCATTGAGAGAACCCAGCCTTACAGTGGTTAACTTTGGCTAGGTTCACACGACCTATTTTCAGGCGTAAACGAGGCATATTATGCCTCGATTTACTCCTGAAAATACGGCCCCAACACGTCGGCAAACATCTGCCCATTAATTTGAATGGGTTTGCCGACGTACTGTGCCAACGACCAGTAATTTATGCGTCGTCGTTTGACAGCTGTCAAACAACGACGCGTAAAATGACTGCCTCGTCAAAGAAGTGTAGGACACTTATTTGAAACGTAATTTGAGCCGTTTTTCATTGAAGTCAATGAAGAACAGCTCAAGATTACGGGCGTCAAAGACGCCTCGCAAAATGCGAGGAGGAGCTTTTACGTCTGAAACGACGCAGCTATTTTCTCCTTAAAACAGTCTGTCTTTTCAGACGTAAAAGCCAGTTCTCGTGTGCACATACCCTTTGACTGTGCAGTCCGTAAATATAAATTATAATATTATAAACAATCTCTTTATTACTTTTTGTGCTAACAAAGAAGTATGTCTCAATTACTTTTTTATTCATATTATATAATTTACTGTGTGCAGCGTAGAAAAATTATTTTGGCACTCAGATATTATTGTAGCTTTATTTCTATTTGAATTATGACTTGTGCTCATAGCCAAGTCAATTGTGGACATTGAAAAGTAAGTTCCAGTTATACTAATTGCATTTATGTTTACAAACCTTGCTTTGGGGGCATTGAGATGTTATTGAGCAAATAAAGAGCAAAAAATAAAAAAATAAAAGAATATGTACACTACCGATCAAAAGTTTAGGGACACTTAGAAATTTCCTTATTTTTGAAAGAAAAGCACAGTTTTTTTCAATGAAGATAACATTCAATTAATCAGAAATACAGCCTATACATTGTTAATGTGCTAAATGACTATTCTAGCTGCAAACGTCTGGTTTCTAATGCAATATCTACATGGGTGTATAGAGGCCCATTTCCAGCAACCATCACTCCAGTGTTCTAATGGTACATTGTGTTTGCTAACTGTGTTAGAAGCCTAATGGATGATTAGAAAACACTTGAAAACCCTTTAAACAGTTTTGCTGTTTAGAGGAGCTATAAAACTGACCTTCCTTTGAGCTACTTGAGAATCTGGAGCATTACATTTGTGGATTCGATTAAACTCTCAGAATGGCTAGAAAAAGAGAGCTTTCATGTGAAACTCAACAGTCTATTCTTGTTCTTCGAAATGAAGACTATTCCATGCGAGAAATTGCCAAGAAACTGAAGATTTCCTACAGCAGTGTGTACTACTCCCTTCAGAGGACAGCACAAATAGGCTCTAACCAGAGTAGAAAGAGAAGTGGGAGGCCCCGCTGCACAACTGAGCAACAAGACAAGTACATTAGAATCTCTAGTTTGAGAAATAGACGCCTCACAGGTCCTCAACTGGCAGATTCATTAAATAGTACCCGCAAAACGCCAGTGTCAACGTCTACAGTGAAGAGGCGACTCCGGGATGCTGGCCTTCAGGGCAGAGTGGCAAAGAAAAAGCCATATCTGAGACTGGCTAATAAAAGGACAAGATTAATATGGGCAAAAGCACACAGACATTGGACAGAGGAAGATTGGAAAAAAGTGTTATGGACAGACGAATCGAAGTTTGAGGTGTTTGGGTCACACAGAAGAACATTTGTGAGACGCAGAACAACTGAAAAGATGCTGTAAGAGTGCCTGACGCCATCTGTCAAGCATGGTGGAGGTAATGTGATGGTCTGGGGTTGCTTTGGTGCTGGTAAAGTGAGAGATTTGTACAAGGTAAAAGGGATTTTGAATAAGGAAGGCTATCACTCCATTTTGTAATGCCATGCCATACCCTGTGGACAGCGCTTGATTGGAGCCAATTTCATCCTACAACAGGACAATGACCCAAAGCACACCTCCAAATGATGCAAGAACATTTAGGGAAGAAGCAGGCAGCTGGTATTCTATCTGTAATGGAGTGGCCAGCGCAGTCACCAGATCTCAACCCCATAGAGCTGTTGTGGGAGCAGCTTGACCGTATGGTACGCAAGAAGTGCCCATCAAGCCAATCCAACTTGTCGGAGGGCCTTATGGAAGCATGGGGTGAAATTTCTCCGGATTACCACAGCAAATTAACAGCTAGAATGCCAAAGGTCTGCAATGCTGTAATTGCTGCAAATGGAGCATTCTTTGACGAAAGCAAAGTTTGAAGGAGAAAATTATTATTTGAAATAAAAATCATTATTTCTAACCTTGTCAATGTCTTGACTATACTTTCTAGTCCTTTTTCAACTCATTTGATAAATATAAGTGTGAGTTTTCATGGAAAACACAAAATTGTCTGGGTGACCCCAAACTTTTGAACGGTAGTGTAAATAAATTTATATATATATATATATATATATATATATATATATATATATATACACACACACATACGTATATACATATGGAGAATGGAGAATTGATTTAGTAACTTTAAATTCGGGCTCTACTTTTGTGTATGAATACCTATTTAATTGTCAAATGTAAAATTTTACATCGGTAATATATATATATATATATATATATATATATATATATATATATATTACAGCTGTAATCTTTTACATTTGACAATTAAATAGGTATTCATAAACAAAAGTAGAGCTCCAATTTAAAGTTACTAAAACAATTCTCCATTGAAGCTTGGGTGCTCCAAGAGATGCAACAGAAAATGTATAGACAAACAGAGAGCTTATGAATAATTTCAAAGGCTGTACCGAGATTACATTTTGCACATTTCCTAAAATTTATTATTTCTAACTTCGTCTTTTGCATTAAATTTACTTTTGGATTCTTGATATCATGAGTTTGATCATTGACTTTGCTGTAAAATTCATAAAATGATCTTATCATTAATATATTCCAGGGAGTCAATGCCAACAGAATTGCTTTCTGCTAACTTGAGTGCACTCAGCAATGTCTTGGAGAATAAAAAGGATTTATGATAATTTGTAAGCACAGATAAAGACACATAATTCTTTGAACTTATAGCTTGTGATAGTTGTAAAATAATTTTAAACATTGTCTGGTAAAAGATGCCAAAATAAATTTCACATTTATGCTACAGTAATAAACATTAAATATTTTTAAAGTATAAAACTATAGAACGATATCATAGCAAATACTGCCACATACCATTCAAAAGTCTTAATTTACAAAACATACATTTAAAATCTAACTCTACATAAAAAATTAAAATGATTTTCTCTTATTCTTAAGGAATTTTCAAAATCAGTTTTTAAACGTAATTTATGCAACATTTAAAGTCTAGTTTTTGTAACGACTATCTATCTATCTATCTATCTATCTATCTATCTATCTATCTATCTATCTATCTATCTATCTATCTATCTATCTATCTATCTATCTATCTATCTATCTATCTATCTGAGGCGTAGCTAGGTTCTCCAGCACCCAGGGCAAAGATTCAGTTTGGCGCTCCCAACCTCTTACCCGACAGCTCCTTTCCCCTCACCATGTTTGTTTTCTCTACCAATCAATGACGTGTCATTTATTTTCCACATTTTTTTATGTAACTTGAGCATAAAAACATTTGTACATTTTATAAGCAATATAGTTCTATACACAACACCAGAACCAAGCTTATTACATATATGCAGCATCAGATCAAAGCTCATTACATATATACAGCACCAGAACCAAACTCAGTACACATATACAACGCCAAAACTAAGCTCAGTACATATATACAACACCAGAACCAAGCTCATTACATATATACAGTGTCAGAACAAAGCTCATTATATATATATATATATATATATATATATATATATATATATATACAGCACCAGAACAAAGCTCAGTACATGAATACAAGACCAGAACAAAGCTCGGTACAAATACATTTCAGTACAGTGATCATTTGCAAAGTCAGGTTAGCAGCTTCTAGTATGACCTGAATAATGGTAAGCATATACTGGGAGTTGCTTATACCCCAAAAAATAGTACCCTCCACCATCTGTAAAGATCATACAGTAATAATTAGGCTTCGTTCTCACCTGCGTTGGGGTTCCGTTCATGGGTTCCGTCAGACCTTTCCATCAACGAACGGAAACCAAACGGAAACCATAGCTTTCCGTTACCATTTCAATGGTAATGATTTCTGTTTGTCTCCGTTTCACAAGGTTTCCGTTTTATTGGCGGTATAAATAGAGTAGTCGACTGTATCCACCTGTAATCTATCACATCTAACTTAGATGTGAGGTATTACAGGTGGATCCAGCATGTCAGAGACACACAGGACCCACTGACACTGAACCCATCAGTCTCACAGACCTGACAAGTTCAGGATTCAGCGTAAGATACAACTGCTCTGTATACAGGATATGGAGCAGCTGTATCTCAAAAAGCAAAAAGATTTTTCAATAAAAACTAATTATAAAGTTGCACAAAACACACTGACTGACATTTAAAAAAAAAAATCCCTTTCAAAGGTGTACATAACCTTTAATGCAAACAATCAGATCGTAACAACCATTGTACAGTAAAACACGCAGCACATGCAGTTTTACCAAAAGTGCAGTTTTTAAATGATTGTTAATGTCTGCAAAAAACTCCATGGACATTAACAATCATATGAAAACTGTGCTGACTCGTGGGAATGCAGCATGTTGACGTGGTTTGCAGCTGTATCGTTGTAAGACAGCAGCTACTATATGTATATACTGTACGGGTATGTTCACACAGGGCAGATACGCTGTGTAAAAGCACTATCCTGTGGTGCAGTTTTTTGGCCAGGAATGGCCGCTGCGGAAAGCTGAGCAGAAAAAAATGATACTTAACATGGCGACGCTTCCCTCCTACATCCTGCAGCCCTGGGATGATGTTTCATCCCATGTGACTGCTGCAGCCTGCGATTGACTGCAGCAGTCATATCGGATGAAACGTCGTCCCAGGAAGCCGGCCCGGAAAAAGAAACAGAATTCTAGGTAAGTATAAGATTAAAAGTTTTCCTGAGTTGCGTTTTTTGCAGCGGAATCGCTGCATTTGCGCCGCAAAAAAACACAACATCTCCTATTTGTTGCGAGTTGTACTTCCCCATTGAATTAAATGGGGAAAACCCGAAACAAATAAGCAGCATTTACGCAAATACAATTAACATGCTGCGGATCAAAAAAACGGACCGCAGGTCAATTACTGAGCTTTTTTCCCGCTCATCGTGTCGGTGAGATTTGTTCAAATCTCATCCACTCTGTTGCTACTGCATTTGGGCTTGTCCACACAAAACGGAATTGCTGCATATTTTCCATCCAGAATTGCGGACGTAAAATACGCCGCAAAATACAGTAGCAGCAAAGTGGGTGATACTTATCAAATCCCATCCACACGCTGCATAAAATTTCTGACCAGAAATTGACCTGCGGTGTGTATTTTTCGTACTGCAGCATGTCAATTCCTGCTGCGGAAAGTGGACTGAATTGCTGCGTTTTTCAGAGATGTCATTATCCCCCAGCATTGTGAAAAACGCAGCAAAATCCGCACCATTTTATGCAGCAAAAAACACAAGAAATGGTGCTGTGTTTCCACAGCAGAATTTCTGCTAGTTGCTGCAGAAATGTTCTGTAGCAATTCCAATACCTGTGGAGAAGACCTTATACTGCGGATTTAGGGTTTGTCCACACACACAACAGAATTTCTGCAGAAAATTTCTGCAGCAATTGCATTGAAAGTCATAGGCACACATGAACATACATGAACACGTACACATTACACACTATATATATACACACACACACATGAAGACATCACACACTATATATACACACATGAACACATCACACACTATATACTAATACACTATACGACTGATAGCAGCAGCCCGAGGAGAGGTGTAAAGAGTAGGGAGGGGGGCTGGAGGGGAAATTTGTTAGCAGCACAGACTACAGCTGCTGTTACAGTCGGGCGGCATTTCTTAGCTGCTGTGCCCTGCGCCTGAGGCCAGAAGTTCACCTAGAAGCAGGCTGCGACACTGATCGTTGGTGCCCCCCTCTAAGTTGTGCCCGGGGCACATGCCCCGCCTGCCCCCCCTAGCTGCGCCCTTGATTTATCTATCTATTTTGTGTGCTGTATAAATTTGCCTCCCTATTGTAAGTAGATTTAGCAGTAATGCATATTTATTTATATTTAGTGGCTTAGGTGGCATTAGTGTTCGCAGTGTGCGGTCGCCATTTTCTTGTGTGCTCTATCTGTCTATCTATCATTTTATTTGTTAACTACAGGGTTCTCAATGTATCTAAGAAATATCAATTCTAACTCAAATGTTTGGTATATGTAAAAAACTCTGCTAGCTAGAATGGCATTTGACATTTCAAAAACCCCCTGGTGATGTCAAAAAAGAAGTCAGACAAACAAGTATGACCTCTGGTGCTCAGATCAAACACATCTTCTCATACAGACATCATTGTATAACCTCTGCAGTGTATAGTATATTTAAATAATCATGACTTTATATTTCAGTGTTGGGCGTTTGAACTCAATGACTCTTTTCCTTTGAATGCCCATTGCCTAACTGTACTTATGAGGAGTACTACAAGATAGGGAGAATGCGAAATTCAGTTTAAAGTCATTGACCTATTCATTGCCAGCTGTAGCCAAACTTGATCCCTGTGTAGTGCCTCTTCTTCTAATCTCTGTCTCACAAACCTGGCAGGACATATTGGATTTACTTTTGCCAGTTTAGGGTTAGTGTAGAGGTGCAGAATCTACCAGGACCCCCATTCCACACCAAGGACCACCGCATGGCAGTATGGACCGGAGACCCACAGCTTGTAGCCCTCTAACTGCTCCCTTAGCGTGGCTGCTTGGAAACAAATGATGGTATTAGGAGGCAGTGCCATATTGAGATCCAAGAGAATTGTTAAACAAGCCCCTGGTCAGGATCACAGGCAGAGGTTCATAAAGTGAGTAATATGCCAAGGTCAGGTGCTCAAAAAGTGTATTTTACAGGCAGTCCAATTGAAACATATCACACCAGAGGGAGGTCTTTTACTTTAAAGGTAGTTTCTTACGCTAACCACTAGATGGAGCTCCGGCATGTAGTACCACACACTGACGACTGGAAAGAGCTCCGGAATTTGAAATGGCTAAAAGATGATGCAGGAAAGAGGGGGATAATCTGCCCAGGAGCTGGGACCGTCAAACACGGTATACAGGAGCATTGCGCTGTTTTTTACACTAGATTTTTGAGACTAGTTTATAGGTGTCTTTATTTTTCTTACAAGTTAAATGCACTGGTCAAAGAATCATATTTGAGCCAACATATCAAATGTGCAGATGGGTCCGCTCTTACCTTTGCTTAAATCTGGTTAAGGAATTAAATTTCTTGTGAAACCACTTCAATACAATATTGTGACAATCTAGCAAAACCCTAAAAAGGCTGCAATTCACATTACATATAGCACAGACATCTTGTAATTATTAGTGGGAATACCGCCTTTAAATTAAATTATTCACATTAGGTGTTTTACATTGGTACATATTGTTAATTTTTTTTTTTTTGTTAAGTGCATTGATCACTGATTGATTATCTTCTTGCAATATTTACTCATTTATTTTAGATACCTTTTGCTTTTCAAAATAGTTATTTTGCTATGAACAATGCTGTTAAAGGGGTTATGTGAGAAGGGAAAAATATTACTATACTACTGCTGGTATATAGAGTACAGTGGGGCAGATCACATGTCGAAGATTCGTGTTGTCATGAAGGAAGACTGTGCAACTAGACTTCCGGTCCCCTGACAGCGGGGGAAAAATCTCAGAATCAGTGTGACGGGGGACCTGAATGTATATTAACGAGTGTACTCACACACTTTAGTGAATAAACCACTAATACTTCTCACTTGCCACATAACCCCTTTAAATATTGATTAAAGGGGACCTGTAATTTCGCCTGACATTTCTATTTGAGTAAATACTTGTATTCTCCATAAGATAACTACGGTATTCTGGAGCATTGTTTCTTAGAACTTTGTGTTGTGCGTTGTGCCATTACTCTGTTATTGCTCCTGGAAAAGAATGAATAAATTGACAACTAGATGTTACCATTGTCAATGGGGTATGTGCCTACACATTCTTAAGATATAGTCACACGTCGAAGACTCGTTGCATACATTTCTGCAACTTTTAATTGTAAATTTGTTTCTCACCGTCTTGTACCTTGATTTATTTCTTCATTAGGGTGTATTCCCAGGTAGCAAATTTGTTAGAGACATTTCTTCGTCTATCCCATTAATTTAAATGGAAAAATCGATGTAATTTGTGTACATGCTGCAGAAATAAGTCTGTTCCAATGTATGGAACTGATCTTTCTGTTGCAGAAATTTCTGCAACAAATCTGCTGCATGTGAACATATCCTTAGTGCACTTGTGACCATAATTTGCGCTTTGAGCCACTGCACCACTGAATTGAAGTTGCGATGATGTTTGGTTATACATCCTACCCCTAATGAAAGATATTTCTACCCACAGTCAAATACATACAATTCTTTGTATGTGTAACGTCCGCGGTCGCAAACCGCAGACTCCTATCATCCTGCAGACGTCTTCCTCTCCAGAGATGCCAGCAGATGCGGCTGTCCTGTCCTGCAGTGACCACTAGGGTGTGCGCTCGAGCTCATTACCGGCCTTAAAGGGCCAGAGCACACACATGTTTTAGATTTGACTGATTGCTCCCAGATCACCCTGGACTATAGGAAGGGCCCTACCCCTTCACTCCTTGCCTGAGCGTTGTTGTGTTTACCCATGTTAGTCTTTGCAAATGGCCCCTTAGTGTTTCCCAGTTCCCAGTGTTCCCATTCCTGCTACCTGTATCCTGTATCCCGTGCTACCTTGATCCTGCGCCGTATAGAGATGGAGTCGTGTTATGTCATATACTACGCCTGCTTTATTTCACATCGCCTGGTGTTTGCCTGCTGCGAAGGTCCCATCCGTGCCACAGGTACACTTATTCGAACTTATCCTGTTTGGACAGCTGCTATTCCGCTACGGCGGTACGGCCCAGTGGGTCCACACACCCATCGTGATAGTATGTATGATTATTCTCATATTCAAATGTGTTTTATCCTCAATTACATTAAATCACTATGCTCTGTCACGATCTGTGGGTATGTGGACCTACTAAGCTACACCGCCGTAGCGGGGAGGCATCTGACCAAACAACAGAGTACCCAATCAATACAAAGTCCAGCACAAGGGTACCTGAATAGTCCAGACAGTCGCAGTGGCTAGGCACAGATGGAACTTCAGACGGCAGATGATGCAAAGCATGGCAGATGACACCAGACGTGGTGTAACACAGCAGATGTGGTAAATGGCACAACATGACTCAAACACTATAGAGAGCACAGGAACAAATACAGTACGGGGCACGGGACACAGGTAGCAGGGCACGGGAACACTGGGAACATGAAACGACTAAGGGACCATTTGCAAGACAAACAGAGGAATACAAACAACGCTAAGGCAAGGTGTAAAGGGCGGGCCCTTTTTATAGTCCAGGAATCTGGGACTAATTAGTTCATTCTTAACATGTGCGTGCGCTGGCCCTTTAAGGCTGGGAATGAGCTCTCGTGGTCACTGACCGTTACATGCTCTAATACATGAAGTGCATGGGATGCTATTCCTGCTCAACACTCACGTGTGCGCCCCACCATAAAAAAAATATATATATATACACACACACATATATATATATATATATATATATAAAATAAAGTTCAACATTAAATCTAAAGCATCCACCATATATGGTATTTCCATTTCGTGTATGTTAGTTAGATTATATCTCTGTTTTAAATCAACATTTACATGAGAAAGTTATTGTATGGAACATTTTAATGGACTTATAATATTCATCCATTTTGCAAATGACATGAATAAAATTATTTCTAACAAATATGTTTAGTAGCATAAAGAGTTCACACTCTGGTTTCTATAAAATAATTTATTGATTGTGCACATTAATAAAAGTTAATATACCCCCTGTTGGTTGGATAATTGCATTTCCAGCAGGCTGCAATGAAAAGCTGTTACTCAAATAGTTTACTACCCTGTGACAACCCTGCTGTTGTGAGAGCATGATGGGTAAATCAATAACGGTTTTATACAATCTAGATGCACTTAGATGGCCTTTGGACTCTAGAAATATAAAATAAAATGGAAATTGTTTAGCCTGTAGCAGCTGCCTGGTCATAAATTAAAGAAAAAAATAACATAATATATTACAGCTTCTGTAGCAAATTCTACCCCTAACCCGTACCTCAACTTATATCTACTGTAATTCAAATTGGAACCACAAGCTGATACAAATGTTTCTGGATGGCTTACATTAACCAAGAGTCACTGACATACTTAGTCCTTCATTAACTTGTTCATTGTAGACCATGCCATAACCTGACTTAAAAGTATAATCTTGAATGGATATGCTATAAATATCTATGGGGGGGGGGGGGGGCTTTAAATAATGCCTTCCTACTCCAGAGCATATTTAGCAAATACATGGTTTGACTGGATCAACATTACCATTTCTTAAATACAATAATAGGGATGTAGATCATTTCTTTAACCTTCCTGTTTTCTCTAAGTTTGATATCGCGTTGCATCCTAGTGTGGATGACTGAGTAACTGAATTAAATCAATGTATTAATGAATACATAGCTAACTAAATAAAGTATTTCTACTTCTTGATTTTACATTGTTTCTCAAGCCCAGTTATTCGTCATCAATGTGAATTTATACGATAGCTGAATATTTTTGTTTAATGTGTTTGTGGGCATTATACGCCTCTGTGCCACCTAACACATGTTTACTAAAGCTGGCCATAAACATAAAAGCTGACAGCTATTTTCCCCGACCTCCCTGTAAAAATACATGTTCAGCACCACCATATATATCCCAGCTAAACCAAAGGGCAGGATCTGCTGATCTTAGGCTATGCACACACAGCCCTTTGGGTCTCCGTTCCGAACCTCTATTGGCAGTTCTGTCAGTATTGACGTCAAGAATATAGTGGCATGCAGTCATCAAAATTGCCGGAAACCATGACAGAATCCCAACAAACCTTATTATAAGTCAGGAGGGTCTGTCGGGCCCTAATAAGATCTGTAGCAAGACAGATACGGCATAGCACTGTAACTTTTGTTAAGAATGGAAGCCACATCGCAGATGCGAACATAACCTTAATCTGAAGTGTATGGGCAACTTAACACTCTGTTATCCTATTTTAAATGAAAACATAAACACAATTTTAAGATGGCCAAACAAGTATCAATTTGTACATAATCCAACCAGAATTAGGATTTATTTTTTTCACAATTGGTAGACTGATGGTTAAAGGGAATATTATTTCTGTATATTGTTGTATAATGCAGATTCTCATATAACTTCAAACATATTTTCATCAGTTGGAACTGACCATACACATAGAGATAATCATTAAACTATGATCTTTTAAGTTTCATTTGAAATTTCCCTTTGATACTAAAACTAATGTGCAGTTGTAATCTTAAAAGAATAATCAAGGACAAACTGGTTAACAGTGCCATGCCATGTTCAGGGCATGATAGGGTGCAGCCTGGCTCAGACATTCAAATAAGACAAAAGATAGAAGTCATGTATCGCCCTTTCAAGCCTTGCACTAAGCATAACACAGTGAATCCGTATTTCCTGGAGTCTTCCTTTAAGAATCACATCGTTCTGGTGATAGTGACTGATTGCCTGCTTGCTTAGGGCAAAATCAGTGACAACAGCTTAGCTACATTGTCTAATGGAAGTATCAGGAAGTCGGATATCTACCGCCTATCCTATAAGCGGTATGTTGCTCACAATGAGCCAGCATGAGTTGTCTACAACCTCAAAACAAAGTACCAACATAGACTCCTGTTTTACATAACAGCAAGAATAGATTAATTATAAACTATAAGCCCCTAATCTACTGCTAAGTGGTGTATATACTATACTGTTATATGACAACAGGAGAGGTGGACATCCAACGTGTTCTTTCAAACTAAAATCCTTTCCCATCAGCCTTACTCTTACTTTTTAACACATCTTTAGATATAAGTACAGTATCTTGTTATCTAAACTGACACTTCGTATTTGACTCACTTGCAGAAATTAGGGTACACATCAGATAAGGGCCTGTTCACATCTAGGTTCTGCTTTACATTGTTCCGTCAGAGGGTAAGAACAGCGAAAATACTGGTTCCATTGAACAACAGAGACAACCGGCTCCAAACTAAACCCATTGACTTTAATGAGTTCCAGAGGTGTGTCCATGATTTTATCAGATACAAATGCTTCACTATGATTTCTGGTATTTTTGGCCAGATCTTCGACGGAGGCCCCTACCAGAGTCTCCAACGCAGATATGAACAGGCCCTAAGACAAAATAGTTTTTTACGGATTCTTGCGAGTCCTTCTGTTGTTCATTATTGTTAATTGTTATGACAGGATATTATGATAAAATATTCATGCCTCAGAATATTTTCCTCCATTTTGCCATATGTTTAAATGGTTCGAAAGCTGTAGGCTAGTTGTATATTTTCGCTTGTAACTTTACCCTGAATACAAACAATTGTTTGTTATCCCTGAAAATCATTATCAGGTTCTGTGTCTGCTTTGAATGCTAGGTATGATATTTTCATTGAAATATGCAATCTAGATTTTATATTAATATATACATCGTTTAGCCAGAACATTAAATCCACCTGTCTAATATAGTGTAGGCCACCCCTGTGCTGCCAAAATATATCTAATTTATAGAGGCATGGACTGCACAAGATATCTGAAGATGTCCTGTGGTATCTGGCACCAAGACACCAAGATGTTAGCTGCAGATCCTTTAAGTTCTGTTAGTTGTGAGGTGTGGCCTCCATGTATTGGACTTGTTTTTCCAGCACGTCCCACAGATGCTCGATCAGATTAAGATCTTGGGAATTTGGAGGCACCCTGAACTCTTTGTCATGTTCCTCAAGCTATACCTGAACAATTACGATATGGTAGGGCACATTATTCTGCTAAAAGGGGACATAACTATTAGGGAATACCCTTGCATGAAGGGGTGTACTTGGTCTGCAACAATGTTTAGGTAGGTGGAACGTGTCAAAGTAACATCCACATAAATTACAGCACCCAAAGTTTTCAAGCAGAACATTGCCCAGAGCAATACAAGGCATCTCTTGGCTCATGTTATTCCCATAGTATATCCTGGAGCCATCTCTTCCCCAGGTAAGCAACAAACACGCACCCGGCCATCCTCATGTTATAAAAGGGAATGTACATTTTTAGACCAGCTTCAGTAGCTCCAGATGTTCTAGCCTATGCTCACCACGCTCATCAATGAGCCTTGGGCACCCATGACCCTGACACTAATTCACCAGTTATCGTTCCTTGGATCACTTTTGGTTCTACTAACCACTACATACCAAGAACACTTATCAAGGCCTGCCATTCTGGAGGTTAGTGCCGATGCCTCCTTGGTGCTGATGCAGTGCCGTAACTACCGCTGTAGAAGTCATAGCGGCTGCTACCGGGCCCGCGGCATGAGGGGCCCCCCATGGCCAGAGGCTCCGCTTACAGCCGCTATGGCTGCTACAGCGTGACACCACTGAAGACTATGGCAGAGCAGGGAGGTATCTCCCCACTCTGCCATTAAAGGGGTTGTTCCTACAAAACACATATATCCCCTATCCACAGGAAACCTCGGACTTCCGGGGTCTGTTTCAGCAGCTCCGCAGAATTGTATAGAGCACTGGTCGTGCTTGTGCGCATGCGTGACAGTGCTCCTTTCATATTTATTTATTTGTTTGGGTGGGGGGGGTTGGGGCTGTATGGTGCTATATACAGGGGGGCTGTATAGCGTTATCTACAGAGGGCTGCATGGTGCTATATAACGGGGAGCTCTATGGTGCTATATACAGGGGAGCTGTATGTTGCTATATACAGGGGGGCTGTATGGCGCTATATACAGGGGGGCTGTATGGCACTATATACAGGGGGCTGTATGGCACTATATACAGGGAGGGGCCTGTATGGCACTATATACAGGGTGGCTGTATGTTGCTATATGCAGGGGGGCTGTATGGCTCTATATACAGGGGGGTTGTATGGTGATATATACAGGAGGCTGTATGGTGCTATATACAGGGTGCTGTATGATGCTATCTACAGGGGGGGTGTTTGGCGCTATATGCAGGGAGGGGGCTGTATGACACGATCTACATGGGGGCTGTATGGCGCTATCTACAGGGGGGCTGTATGATGCTTTATACAGGGAGGGGGCTGCATGGCGCTATCTACAGGAAGGATGTATGGTGCTATATACAGGGGGCTCTGTATGGCGCAGTCTACAGGGGGCGCTGTGTGGTGGAATCCACATGGAGGCACTATCTACAAGGGGGGGTTGTGTGGCACTCAGGGGAGGGGGGGCCCCAGTCAAAAGTTTGTTATGGGGCCCAGTCTTTCCTAGTTATGCCCCTGTGCTGATGCCCTAGACAGGTACCATTGTAACTTCTTGACAGGTGCCACTGTAACGAGATAGTCAATGTTATTCTCTTCCACTGCTGGTAGTTTTAATGTTATAGCTGAATGGTGTATGTTGCTAAATATATTAAACTACACACATCATTCTTGAAGTGCACTTTTAGCAACTAGCTGTTATACCCGGCGTTGCTCCGAGGGTTGACTTACGGTATAGATAGAGTAAAAGCTCACTATTTAAAAACCTTTCAGTATGAATTTAATTGCTACCTCTCAATATGAATTTAATTGCTAGAGAGTGTAAATAATGTTATTGGAAGCATAATAGAAATGAAATAAAGCAATATATTCATTACAGATTTATATAGTGTTGATTTAGGACTGCATGTTTCTATTCCAACGCTTTCTTGTAAACAATGTGTTTTGTCTTTTGATCCGATGCCAAGATGTAGAGATTCTTTCCAGTGCCGACTCTGGAGCAAGCAACATATAGTTGCCCATGGGAAAAACAGGGACTTTGAAGGTGTATTCCTGCCACTTAATCAAAAATCGCAAAAGGAGGCAAACTTTGTTCAATGTCCAATCAAAAATAGCTATTCTCTGATTTTAAACCAATGAAAAATCGGGCTTCAAACAAACAAACTTTCAAAATTATATATAAGATGAAAATAATTATACTAAAACCCTTGCATGGATGCATTCATCATGAACATGAGTAACAATACATAACTAGACAATCATTTTTTAAAGATACAGTGTCTTCCAGAAATTATTCTTAATATTTATATATTTGCAATAAGTCTGAATGTTGTATTAAAACGAGAAAGGAAAAAGGACTGGAATAGTCACTGACTGAATGAGTAATGCCTGATGTGTCAATTTTGTATATTAATTCTCATTTCATAAGGGGTGTGAATAGGATATGTATATGATATATGCAAATATGAAGCCCAGGTCTAGGATAGCATTCTTTAATGGCAGTACAATAGACATATGTTTATATGCTTATTTTTCCTCATTCTTTTTGTTACTTTTGTGCACCATAAAATACAGGAGCATGGGAAAGGGACATAAGCACCAGAAGCTCTACTATATTTTATAGTATCGTGGGCCACCCCAACTGTAAAAATAGGTATGTATCTTGATGCACAATTGTTGTTTCAGGGTTTATTCCCACATGGTTAAAGGTGAAGCATTTTATAAATCTCATAAAAGGCTATGTAAAGGCAGGGTCAGGATTAGCCTGAGATTTTCAGGACCCAAAACCATAAGTATGAGCAGAAAAACATTGGCAATGGTAACTGTAAGACCTGGAGGAGATCACCAAAGGAAAATGTATAGGGAACTCACAATCAAAGAAGTCAATTTGTTTGTACATTTACTGCACACAATAGTCTTAATGCCAGACTACAAGTTTATTGCTGGGCTTGCCACCTGGTCACAAAGAGGTAAACAATCCTGTATTCTTATTTTTCTAAGTATGGTATAGTTTGTGATTCACAGAGGCAAATGAAAATGGTGTTAAGTATGCATGGGTGGCATGAGAAATTCAAGATTTCTGATTATTACTGATAAGTGCTGGTGAAACATTAATCCAATTATAGATAATATGCTTCCCTAGGAGAATCAATATTCTGCAAAGTAAAAGATTAAGTCTCTATTAAGAATTGGGAAATATAGAAATGCAATAAAAACAAATAAAACTACTATTTTACTAGATATTATTAATGCCGCATTTAAATTTTGCTCTGTGTTGGGTAAACTACAGTAATAATAATTTTAATCTGTTTTAGGTAGCGTAATGAAACTTCCTTTAATCTGTCAGACATAGTACATTGTTCAGTAGTCGCTTTCTTGCAATGTGTTATCATAGGGATTATTAGAGCGAATTGAGGAGGTTTTACAAAAATAAATGCAAAGATGAATGTTGGTCTCAAGGCCCTTTTACACGGTCCAATGATCTGGCAAATAATCATTCATACAAACGCACATTCCCGATCATAGCCAGAGGGCAACGATCAGCCGATGAATGAGCAAAAACTCGTTCATCGTCTGATCAGCTTGTTTACGTGCGCAATAAAATGTTCGCTAGTCAGCAGCACATCTCCCTCTTCTGCCGACATATTGGAAAAGTAGTGGGACGAACAATTGTAGTAACGATCGCTCGTCCCCATACATAACTGATCATTGCTCCTTGTGAAAGGAGCAAACGAGCCTCAATCAACGAGCTGTCCGAGCGCCGATCAACGAGCTGTCTCATTTTCACTGCCCATATCAGGCTGTGCAAAAGTTCCCTTAGGGCTCTTGCACACGACCGTGTGTGCTGCGCGAGTCCCGTCAATGATCCGTGGAAAGTAAGGACATGTTCTATCTTTCCATGGATAATGTAGGGCGAAATGGACAAAAAACTGTTTGTTGGGTGGAATTAGAAAAATATCAATTCCTCCGTTGTTTTTTGGGTTTTGTTTTAATGACAACTTAACTTTATTATATGGCTCAGTACAATTACGATTTATTCCGCGGCTCAATACAATTATGGTGATACCAAATTGATATAGTTTTTCTACTAATACCAATATTTCACTACTTTTACAAAGAAAAAACTATTTGTTAAATAAAAAATTTGTTTTGTGTCACCACATTCTGAGAGCCGTAACTTTTTTATGTTTTCATCGATTGAGCGGTGTGAGGGCTTATTTTTTGTTGGACGAACTGTAGTTTTTATTAGAACCATTTTTTGGTACATGCAATTTTTTGATCACTTTTTATTACATCTGTATTAAAAAAAATTAAGATGAACAAAAAACAACAATTCTGGTGTTAAAAATAGGTTTTTTTACACCATTCACCGTGTGAGTTAAATAATGGTATATTGTAATAGTTCAGAATTTTACAGACGCGGCGATACCAATTTCATTTACGCTTGGGGAAAAATGAGAAATGTTTTTAAAAAAAAACTTGTAATAGCTTTTAAAAAATGTTTTACACTCTTGAAAAATGTATTTAACTGTTTTTTACACTTCTTATTAGTCACCCTACGGGACTTGAACCAGCGATCATTATATTGTCATTTTTACAGGCCAGAGGCAGGGCTTTGAGGAGGCAGACAGAAGGCAAACCTGGGGGCCTTCACTAGGCCCCCGGGCTGCCATGACAACCATCGGCAACCCAGGGGGCCGATGGGCTGTCGGAGGGGGCCACCCCCTCCTTTTAATGGTTTAAATGCTGCGGTCCCTATTGAAAGGGGCATTCAACTAGTTAAATTGCCAGGAACAGAGCGATCTTTGTACCTGGCTTTTAAAGCAGTGTGTCAGCTGTAATATACAGCCGACACCTGCAGCATATGGGCGGGCTCAGCGAGTGAATCCGCTCCAAACTTCACCCCTGCTCCATGACATACAGTTTCATCATGGCTCGGGAAAGGATGAATGTATTTAGAGATTCTTACGATTCCTTACCAATTCATTTTACCTCTATTAACATTACAATTCTACCACTCATTTTTAGCAGAGCATATTTTGGCTAAATGTCTTGCATATTTCATCATAAAATCTAGACTTTGTAATGTTTAAGCTGTTTGAACTCACATGCTCAAATATGCACATACCGATGGCACAAATGTGCTTGTCATTTACATAAAACACCATATACATTGTAAAGTGAATTATAAAAATTAAATTTTCAACAACTAAGAATGTTAAATTAGTTCAAAACTTGGTTAAAATTTTGTACTCTGGCAAATATAGTCTGAATGATTAATGTTGATGATTAGTAAGAGATACAAATGTCACTTACTAAAGTCCCACTTAAACTAATCCACTGTAAATATATGGAAATGAGAAAACTGTTATTTATCATTCCTCTTAAACAATTGGACTGCCTTAAAGACGCCTTTGACCAAAATTAAATATTTTTGCCTAGACAGTGCAGCATAGACTATTATTAAAGAACAAGGTAAAGTCTTATGTGAATGCCTTGTGTATAGCTGTTTTAATTGATGGGCTGTTTATGGGTTTCTGCAATATTGGTGCCATCTTCCCCTCTGATATGGTTCCCCAAATACAGCCTACATTTCCCATGATGCTTCTGACTTTGCAGAGACGGTAGAGTCTCATCATACAGCACTTGCTCTGCTTTGACTCCTACATAAGATCAGCAAGTGATAGATCAGTGACATAAATCATCTGTCTCCTAACTGCAGTGTCTTCCGTGTCTCCAGTGTATTTATATGTGATGCAGCTTCACACTGCTCTCCCCTGCCTCCTGCTAGTGAAAGGTCAGTCCAAAGAAACTTGCAAAAATAATCACTCCTTGCTGAAGGCGCTCCTGCACAAGCGTTGAAAGTCGGCCACATCCCCAATAACGTAAGGGCCTCTCAATGGATGAAGTATAAAACAGCTTTATTGCTTAAAAAAGACATGTGTAGTGAAACAGAATATGTCTCTATATGTGGATCTGGAAGCTACGCGTTCTGACCTAGTACTTAGGTCTTCATCAGGCCTCTCTAGTTTTTTAAGCATTAAAGCTGTTTTATACTTCATCCATCGGGAGGCCCTTCAGTTATTGGGGACGTGGTCGATTTTCAACGCTTGTGCAGGAGCGCCTTCAGCAAGGAGTGATCCTATTAGCAAGTTTTTTTGGACTGTTTTCACACATCGGATCTCGCTGATTTTCCAGCCACCGGTGCCCACTCGGAAAGCCAGCAGACTGCCCATGTATGGAGCGTAAAGATTCTGCACGCTAGATGATCGTGTTGTGCCGACTTTCTTGCACAACCACAGAAGGTGAGTGTATTACCTAAAACACCTTTGTTTGTGCCATCTGTTTTTGAATCTACAGTATCACCTTAGAGGAGCGCTCGGTGTCTCTCTTTTTTTCCCTGTATCCTTTCCCAGTCATAGGTCAGTGACATAGAACTTCTGTCCTCAAACTGCAGAGTCTCAGTTTATCCCTATTTAGCTTCAGTCTATCTTCTCTGTCTCCTACTTGTGGTAGATTTCTGTCAGCTCTTAAAAGTAGGATGCAGGGGAAAGAATTGAGGAGCAGTATCTCATAGAAATACACTAGACATTCTGCACATACAGATAGTATAGACAGTTAGTGTGAGTCAGGGGAGTGATATAATTCTGCAGCTAATCATTGTATGGAATCATCTATTATATCATTGCACTCCTGCTCCCTTAGATAGGGCAGAAATAATCTATTCAGCAGCACTATATACATGGAGAGACATACAGAGAAACAAGGAGGGTGGATCTGGGTGGAGTGGGGAGGGGTCTAAGAGGGGCCAGGACAGATTTAATAGGTAATAATGTAATCCTGTAGTTCACAGGATGTCAGCCACACAGGAGAGAGTTACCTCCTCTCTACACGTGAGAGCATGGTCTATTTTGGTTGTCAGACAGAGATCACATGACACAGCTGCCTATAATTAAAGGGTTCAAAATATATAGATGCAACTGAGATGAGAAAAAACAAGTGACTCTGCTAGAATATTGCTGAAGAGTTACCATGATATGTGCAAAAAAACTAATTTGCCAGAGTGCTTCTTTAAAAATAATTGTTATTGGTGGAAAAATCTGTAAATGCTGCTCAAAGCAGTTAAAACTGTAAAGTTACAATGGTTATTGCTGACTAACACAAGGCTTTTACAAATGCTGGCACTAGGCATGTATGCCACTCCCTGCTGGGTGCAAGGATTATAAAGGGGGAAACAACCATAAGATCCTTGGCAATGATTTTGCATACCACCATTTGTATGTGGTTTCAAAAATAAAAAAAATCCTTGTGTGTAAACCGGTCTAAAGGGTTTGTCTAAAGATGCCGGTCAGGTGATCAGCTGATATCAGCAGATTTGGCTTCTCTAAATCATGGCGATCAATTGATGTGGTGGGAGGAAGCAGTGTCTGGACATGCATTATATTTAATAGAATAGCCGACTTTGTAACGCATGGCTTGGCCCACCAGAGCAGGAGCCGTTCTTGCAGAGCAGTTCTTCTTCTATCTGGCTCAAAGAGTGCTGTCCCAAACAGGTGACTTCTCCTCTACGATGTTGATATGTCTTAATACTGTAGGTCAGTCAAGTTTGCTATGTTGTTATTAGTAAAGGGAAATGAGAACTTCACAGCTGTTATGGGACAATTTTCTAATCTTAAAACAAGCTTAAATCTATTGTGTTCATAGCAAAGTGAATACTCTGACATAACCTTTCAGTTCTACACCTTTTTGCAAAATATATGTACAAGCTTTTGAAGTATAAACATTAAAATATAATGAAAGATACTTGTTACTTTTCAAATACAAAAAAACAAATTATCATTTAATTTAATTTTTCAAATAATTGCACAGAAAACAAAACTTTGCATGTTGACCTAGGATTGTTATGGTAAATAATTACTTGATCATCATCATTATTATTACTATTACTATTATCAATATAGAAAATGTATCTTCAGCATCTTTGTAGCACAGCCAAAAAAAAGAGTATTCAATTTTCAACGGCTGAAATTTTATATTTCATATCATTAAACTCCACCCATAAGTGATCTTTTGGTAAAAATTCTTTAAACTCAATTAATTCGATCCGCTGACATAAAATAAAATTATACAATAATTATTTTAGACTGATACAGTCACATATATTTAAATAAAAATACATAATTTCAGACAGACCTGCTCAGCAATATTAAAGTTTGATCAATTATATTCGAAAGTACTGGTATTTTATACCCTTGCATATATCCATTAGTTGCAAATATTGTCAGAATTTGCCTGCTATTATAGTTAAAATTGCTGAGTAAAGAGCTGTAACCCACTCGTCTACTAAGGTTGCAAATGTAACATACCAAATGAATACTCGGTACGTTTTGACAGTGGGTGCTGTCAATCCAATGTAACATTTACATTTTAACAGGGAATTTAACTGGATTTCATCAGGCCTTTGATGTATTTCGCTTGTACTCTGTGGCAAGGAGGAAAATGATTTTGTCAGGCATCTTATATAGGGAAATGCATCTTTGAAGTACTGTAACTGTTCTCAGTATGGAGTATAAATCAACTGGATATCTATATGTACAGGAACCGAAGTAAGTAGTAGAATATATTGCAATCATTTTTGCAAAGGCAAATTTAAGGCAAAATTCTACAAGGCAATATTTACTAGGAGCTTTGAAATAATTTTCGGCTTTTAGACCCAGACACCTGTTGATAAAACACATTTTCACAAATCATGATTGTGGTATTTGATGCAGCTATTTAAATGTTTAGCAGTGGGTAAATGTGAGCAAAAATGGTACTACTCTAAATCGTCGGGTGCTAAAATAAACATTTACAAGGTGTTTCTCAACACATAGATAAGGTTGCACAAGTTACAGTATATGCAAATGAATAAATATTTGCATCACTTGACAAACAGATTTATCATATCTAATAACAAATTAAATATTACTATCTATTTACTTATTACTTAAGTTATTGATTACATTTTAGCAGCCTTATAGCTCCCTATTGCATTACTATTTAGCCTGTATGCAAGCCCATTAAACAGCTTCACCAGAGATCTCTTGTTTTATAGTATAATATTTATACTATGGTTTAGTAAATTTAAAAAAAAATTGCTTTGATAAAGATTTGGTAAATCTGAACCTTGAGGTATAAAAATGTAAATGCATATTAAAGTATAAAATACTGAACAATGGAGTTAGTTTGCAGCACATCTCCATTCATGAGTTGTCTTGTTTTCGACAATAGTTTTAACCCCTGGAAGTCATAGGCATTTTTTTTTTTCATTTTAGTTTTTCACTCCCTGCCTTCCAAGAGCCATAACTTTATTTTTATTTTTTATCAGTGGAGTCGTATGAGGGCTTTTTTTTTTTTGCGGGATGAATTGTAGTTTCTATTGGCCCTATTTAGAAGTACCTTACAATGTACTGGGAAACAGGAAAAAATTATTTGTGTGGTAGAATTGGAAAAAAATGTGATTCCTACATTGCCTTTTGGGTTTTGCTTTTACGGCTTGTTAATTTAGTTGTCAACTTTTTTCCGAAACTTCTAGGAAAAATAACAGAGGGATAAAACAATGCAGAGTTCTAAGAACATATTCTCCACAATTGTTATACTATGGGGAATATTTACTAATTTTCACCAAAACAGACATGTCCGGAGAGCTGACAGGTTCTTTTTAAAGATATCTCATCGATCATAAGTGTAAGTGAGATACTACATCCAGTATAGCTAATCTAAGTTTTCTTAGTGTTTTCTAGATTAAAGTCTCTTTCAAGAATTTTGATCTGTTACAGTTTAACGCAAATAAACATAACCATTACATTACCAGATATAATTAATAACACATTGGATAGGAGCTATATCAAAACTGGCGCAAAGGAAAGGTTGAGTAGTTGCCCATGGAAATCAATCAGATTCCACCTCTCATTTTTCAGAGGCCTTTTGGAAAATGAAAGCAGCAACCTGAGGTGCAGTTTATGAAATAAATTGCAAGTGTAAATGGTTTACCTTCTGAAAACCAATCAGATTATGGTTCTCATTAAAAAATAAGTTGTGGAAATGATACTGCTGTTTTGAACAGTCGCCACAGACAACTCTTCAAGTTTTCCTTCTTTCCGTTTTTTTTTTTTGTTGTTGTTTTTTTATAATACTACTGTGATCATTGTAGTATGGCTAAATTATATTTCTTGCAGGCTTTTTAGCATAAAAAACAGTGGGTAGACTATACAGATGGTGCACCAGTCTTTCCCCAAATCCGGCATTTGCATAGCCTACTCATATGTCTGTCGTGGTACTAAACAGCATCATGTGTCCAAAAAATTTGCACAAAGGGCTTAAAGGAACAGTGTCATCACAAATTATTTTTTTATATGTTAAAGATGTTAGTGCTTTATTAAAAACGTTTATATTCATTTGTGTGTTTGTGTTTTACTTTTTCTTATTTTTACACTTTTTCTTCCCTATGGGGGCTGCCATTTTTTGTTCCATTTCTGTGTGTGTTGATTAACGACACATACAGACATGGAATACGGCAGCCACAGTCCCATAGGGACTGCGAGCGGCTCCCGTCCCATTGACTGCAGTGTATGGCGTCTGTGTGGGAACTGCGCATGCGCCGCTCCCACACAGTCCTATTCGAAATTGGCGCCGTCCGGCGCCATTTTCCTGTGGACCGGAAGTCGCGGCCGGACAGTAATATTACTACTTCCGGTCGCGGCTTCCGGATTTGTGCACTTGCACCAGCGGCAGCAAACGGAGCGGACGGGCCGGAGGGAGCCGCGGCGGCAGGAGCAGGTAAGAGATTTCAATGTATGTTCGTGTTTGTGTGTGTTTACTACTGTATGTAAACCTACTACACTGTGGGTTAGCTCAAAAAATGGCGACACACAGTGTAGGAGGTTACACCGTTCAAACCCCTCGTTTATCCCGGCACTAGTCAGGATAAAGGAGGGGGGGATGCTGAGAGCTCACTAGAGCGAGGGCTTTTAACCCAATGTTGCAATGCTGCAATTTTGGGAACAGCTCCATCTAGTGACCAAAAATGGGTAGTATTATAAATTAGAAATAATTTATAATATTTCCTGGACTCGTGCAAAAAAATAAAAAAAATTTGAACAATGTTTAATCACCCACACACTAAATGTTTAATTTTTAAAAAAAAAACATGTTTTTCTGGCAACACATTCCCTTTAATAAACATGTTATTCTGCCCAAACTCCATGGGTTTCAATGTATTTTACTATTAAACTTGCATAATCAAATATCTAAATCTTTTAACTTATAAACACTTGTGTTCTACAGACTGGCATCCTGGTTATTCAGTAACAGACAGTAGAGGCATTTCCTACATAGATTTTACATTAACAGAAGTTCTTAATTAGTTACTTTAATTAAAACAAGTTTTCTTAACTTAACATGAACTTTCCACAAAAGTTTCCTCAGTTTACTCCAGGCACAGTCCATATGGTATATTTTGTATTTTACATACATCAGGCAGCATCTCTAGTACAGATGCCTATTTATCTAAATTACACTTCCCCTCAAGCACGTTTTACAACATCTATCAAGCTAGGTTACATAAGGAGAATTTGATTTGTCTTTTCATTAGTTTATTTATTACATGTCTTATAAAGAATTTATTTTTATTGCCATTTATTGTCCTCACTTTAAATTTACATCTTTGAAGTGTAATATTACACAAAGTTTTCCAGATTTTACATTTACTCTTGGTGAGTAATGTTATGAGGATGATCCTTATAATTGACAATAAAATTTCTAAACATAAACTAATGTAATTATTTTTAGTACCTAATAACCCTAAGTAAAAATGTGAAAAATGCAAATGTTTGAAATTATTGCAAAATGAGGCTTCTATCCAGTATACCATACCACATATGCTGATCTGTGAAGTCTAAAACTGTTATGTTGTAATGCTTCTATAATTTCTAAATACTTGTCACTTTCACAATTTCTAAGTCATATCACCAAACATGTTGAAAAGCCATCCAGAGTCTACAAGACATACATTTTATTAATGTTAATTATTGAATAATAACATGCTAGTTCATCATGTACTTAAAGAGGATTTATACCAAAACATAATATTGGTCATATACTAGAAAATAAAGAGTAGTGACCCATCTTTGATAATTATTCAGCCATTTGTGCAAAAGTGACAACATAAGTGCAGGCATATTAATAGTTTATCATCAGAAGCTGATTCAAAGGCGACAGACATTAAGTCAGCATATTGTATCATTAATAAAGGGAAATTTGCTGTAAGTTGCTAAAAAGCTAAATTAAAGGTGACCAACAATAGAAGTATTCTTCTGGCCACTTTTGCAAAAATGGCTGCCATAGCAAAACAGGAGAATTTCAATATCTCTGTAAGTAAAACAAACATTTGGCTATGGTTTTAACTTCTGATTTTGCTAATATAAGGCCAATTTTATTTGTTGGATAAAAATACTGTTTAACTTCAGCCAACCTCTCTGTTCATAGTATCAAAAGAAAGAGTATGCCATCTATCAATAGTACAATAATTTTTGTAAAAATGGATTGCCTTGATAAAGGCTTCAAAGCCAATTTAAACAAAAATAATAAATTGGCTATACGCATAAGACAATTCCTGGTAAAAAGTATTTTGCTAGTACTGCCGTTGATCCTTTCTATGTGCGAAACAAAATTAAAAAAAAACCGAAGTATGGCTGATTCATATACACATGCAATTAGTATACTTCTATATTCATGCACCTAAAAAACAATATATGACCCTATTTAACAGAGGTACCTGACCTTTTCTAGCGCATGAGCCACTGCAAACATGACAGGTGGTATTAAAGAGGTATTCACATCTTATAAAGAGATGGCATATCGCTAGGATATGACGTCACTTTATAATCCGTGGGAGTTCTACCTCTGAGGCCCTCACTAATCCTGAAAATGAAGGGACTGCAGTGCTGCTCTAGCACTGTGTCTCCTTCAATGTTTTTTAATGTACAATGGCGCCCCAGCCACCCGCTGTGCAGGAAATTTCCGTATATGACCCCATTCAGTTCCCAGCACAACTGGTTAGCGGGGAGTGCAAGTCAGAGCAGTGGTCCCTCAGGATAGGTGGCGGCCCCATAGGTCAGATTCCCACCAATCCTAAAGTGATGGCATATTCTATCGATGCCAAAGGGAAAACGCTTATTAAAGATATGACCTAATGATATAGCAATACGCATCAGCTCCCACTTTTTTCCTCTTAGCTTTGCTCTTTGATGCCCAGAACAGCCTACTATTAATTTTAAAAAATGGGCATACATATTACAAGTCCATGGAATCAATCATAATCTTTTAGAATCTGTTTCAAAAGTGATTGTAATTGATCCATCATTTGCATTACAGCTAGAGTTAAAATGGAAGCCTTGACACTAGTGTGAACAGAGCCTTACCCTAGTGCTAACTGCCAGTGATTTGGTTTTGACTGTGGTGCCAAGTTCTACTAATGTCATGGCCTCCCTGGTGCCACTATTCTTTAATAGTATTTGCAGCTGGGGAGCTACAAGCAAGTGTGAACATTGCTTTACAATGACCCTGATAGTAATCACGGCATCAAAACTTCTAGTAATAAACAAGGGAAAGAAAATATTAACCTTCCATACACAGCATTCTAATCTACACACATAAATTATGAAAATATTTTTATCTTCTGTATGAAAACTTTTGGGATAATATAAATATATTATAATTAATATTAGTAATATCCACCTGAGAAAAAACTGAAAATGTAAATTATCTTTGTTCATCCACAATTAGAAACCTAAACCCATATCATAGTTGGAAATATACATTATTAAAAGTGTAAAATTATTTTATAATAACATTTTATTTGCCTACTTTGTTTCATTTGTATGGGTTTCAGGGCTGTATTCCCTTTGAAGCTGCAGCAATGAAACATTTCTTCTGTCAGTAATTCATTATTAAGAGCTCCTGGCATTTTGAACAATAGTTTCAAATCTGTCCCATGGAAAAGGAGCTTTTGACAAACTACAAGACCAGAAGGACTTGGCTGACACAGAGAGAATGCTCAGATTAAAAGAAGCCGTAAAGAATAAAGATATGAATAACTTCTTCGTGTCCTTTACATGAACTAAAGAGAAAAACATAAATAAAAAAACTGCATAAAAAGGACATAGATATATTTTAGAAGTCATGTTCAAGGCTGTTCAAGGCTATTTTTCTTTGAAATATTTATAGCTTTCGGAATGTGGTTTCGTCTGGTACACTAATGTGCACAACCACAATGCCAAACTTTAGTAGTTATATAATTTGCTAAGCAGAAAATATGTTTTTCCTTCATACTAGAGGCATTTGGGCAGAGAGGGAGCATTGACAGAACGAGTGAACATAAAGGCTGCTATGTCACCCGTTTCTTTCTTCTTAAATACATGAATGTATGGAAGGTTCATCTTATTTATCCTCTGGTACTTTAATGTAATTGCAGGACCTAGGGCCATTTCCTCCTTTTTTTGTGTCTATATTTGAGATTTTAAAATAAATCCCTGTAGACTGTGACATTTGAAGCAGAAAACATTGCTTGAAGACCTATTGCTGTTCCTGTAGCTTTTCTTAAGTCAACATATATTATCTACAGTACTGGGTGACACAATTACTTTGCAGGGCTTCCTTGTACAATAATTATTTACCATGATACAAGATATATTCTTGCTACAGGGTAAAAACAAAAATAGAATCAATGTCTCCTTAAACTAAGTGGAATAATGATAACGATGATCATGATAATTATGCGATAATAATAATAATATTGTGATTTAATTTAAAAGTGTATTGAATAATATATTTTCATAGAACATTAGATTTTTCTTTAAAATACAATGTAACTAGTTGTTTACAAAAAATAGCAGGCAGACACAAATTTCTTTGCCAGTCTTTCCCAACGCCGCAACCTCGTGTCAGCCATTGAAAATAGAAACATGTGGAGTGCTATATTTTACATCTTCTCAATGCTAATGGCAATACTTTCACAAGGGCATGGAGAATGTCACCTGTCGATAGTGTTTTTTGTTACTAAAAATCAGGTGACAACATTTTCTTAGCCAAGGACTTGGCTTAGAAATCAAAGTCTAAATAACTCAACAATGAATCATTGCAAAGGGAAACTCATTTTCTTTTTCCTGAAGTTTCCCTTTAATGATTATGACATCCATTTGAACAATTTTCACTTAACTAGATAACTTAATGGTTGTTTACCTATGCGTCCTGGTTTCTCTCTATAATGTAAACCACAACACTGTGCGGGATTTCTCAGATGATGAATACCACCAGCGCCCAATAGAACTCATTGACTTATAATGGGTCCTCCGGCTTCCATTTAGCTGTGTATCATATTGACATCAAAGTGCTAGATGTTGCAAGAACAGCATCACAAACATTCTGCTTTGTTTCGTAAGAGAGTACAAACATTTTAAAGCTATACAGTATATGACTTATTTTTTGTTCCGACAAAAATATATGACTCGAATGGGCCAAACACGTTTCCCAATTTATCAGAAAACTGCAATGGTATAAGCATTATGCACTTTAAGAAAAAATTATTTGTAAGGAACAAAATTTGGCAACAAATCTTCTAGCAGTGAGAGCTCTCAATGATTTATTAAGTAATAATACCCTTGAAAGAGGAAAGGGTCCATTCACTACCCTAAACACCATAAGTGCCAAAACGCTCCCCCATAAGAAAAAGCTCTAATATCGAGATTTTTAAAAGACTGGTTAAAGATGTAGTACAAAACAAAGAATACCATGCATGAGGATGACACAATATAACTAATGTCATTGCCAAGGCATTAAAATAACTTGAACTTGAAGGGAATAAGGCTAAAGTCATCCTTGATTCCAACAAATATAAAAACAATTGTGCATGGACATATTCGCAGACCACTCCACATATCAGAAACTAGGAGAAAATTTCACAAAACAGTTTGCCACTGAATTGTAAAGCTTCTGATGAATGCATTCAATGATAATTATTTTGCTATAAATGAACTGAGGTTCCTGTTTCCTGAGTTTCCGGTAGTGGCCACACATTTTACACACTAACGAAGATTCACAAAGGACTAAATCCTCTCAATTACGACCAATAGTGTCTGGCGTTAATAATCTGAGCAAGAATATTGAAATATACATAGATAATAATAATAATTATAATCTTTATTTATATAGCGCCAACATATTATGAGGTACTTCGGCTGTTTGTGTCTATTCAACCATCGTATATAAGGAATACCTCAGATTTGCTTCTAAGATAAGAGGACGGGCTCTTGAATGAGGGGATGATTTTTGCATCGATTGAAGTGGAAAAATTACACAGCTCCAACCACCATGGTCTGGATATGGAAGCTGTATCCACCTTCTTAAAAACAAGGCATACTCATATGTTTTTACATAATACCCTCATCCTGGAACTATTGCAATTTAACCTCACGAGAAACAATTTTCTGTTCATTGGACGCTACTACAATCCAGCTTAGGGGCACCACGATGGGGAGCCCTTGTCCTCCCATATATTCCAATCTGTTCCTGGGCTGTGGGAGAACTCATTATTCTTTTAGGAGTACTATAGCCATTGGCATGCGTCGATAAGTCTGTGGCTAAGTTTTATTGACAATGTTTTTGTTCTTTGGCTGGGGGCAGAGTCTATATTAAAAGAATTTAAACAACAATGATATATGATTGAAATTCACCTCGGAATGTAATAGGCACTGTTTGGCCTTCTTGGATCTCTCAATCACAAGGGGATTTAATGGCCAAATTAAGATGAATAGTTTTAGAATAGTGATGTCAGCAAACAGTCTCCTGAGGTTGGAGAGCTCCTTTCCATATACCCTAAAGAAAGGGATACCAAATGGACAATACCTCTGCCTTTGGTTAAATTGTTCTAGTACCAAAGTGTTTTTGACACAGGCTAATTACCTGTGAAATCCTTCTTGGGATAAAGGCCATCCAGAAAAAGTACTTAGGAATGTCTTCAAAGTGGCAATCAATTGCAAATGCAGTGAATTCTTGTTCCAAAAGAGAAAGGAAGATGTAGGAAGGTGTATCCAGATAATTGGGGTATATGATGAAGCCCATTACGAGGTCCATAACACCCTTAAGAAATACTGGGGTGGGTATCCTTTTAGAGAATGAGGACTTAGTATCTATCCTTGGTGTGTGACCTCAGATAACATTCCAAAAATTTCAGAACTTCAGGGACAGACTAGTAAATACTCACTTAGTATCAACACCTACACATGAATCTTGGTTATCATGAAAACCCTTGGGTACAGAAAGACTCCATATCAGTATTGAAAACCCTTAGAAGCTCGTCAACAGGGGAGGTTTACGTAACCAGAAATTGTATAAACTGTAAGTCAGTGTAGTTTATTTGGCGAAGTGCAAAAGACTATGTTGGAAAAAATAAAAACATGAGTTTAAACGTATAGTCAGGGGACTTTATAATGATACCTCCACTATAGAGACACCCCGAACGCCCGACGTGTACATAAAGCTGACCACAGGTCTATTTGTTTTTGGCGAATACAATTGTCATTACCTAAAATGACATGTGTAAAATTGGATTAGCATATTTTACATATCCAATGGTGCTGGATCTATCACCTGAAATCCATTTCACCACATTGTTTAAATTAGCACCTCCATTTCAGTTGTTTCCTATTAAATTCAATTGTTCTGACATAGATAAATATAAGTTCCTGTACAGATACAGTATATTAACTGGTTCTATGTGCCCACTTGTTCAATTTATACCATTGGATGTACATAAATGTAAATTTAAATTGTTGTACCTGCTCCTATACTTTTTAGTTTTGGTAGTAATAGGTCATGGGAATACTATATGACCAAAAGGGATAGAATGTAGCTGTCACTGGAATACATTCTGATGATAATTGCTGAATAATAGTCATCAATAATAATGGGAGTGTCATGTCCGTGGCTGCGGGCCGTCAAGTTTACTCTCCCCCTGCCAGCCACAGCCATGGGTTGGCGAGCGCTGGCCCCAGACTCCTCCTCAGGAGACGCCAGCGTTCACTTCCACTCACCTCGGCCAGATCCCGTAGGATCTTAAAGGGGCAGCGCCCATCGGACTTTAATTAAGTATCAGCCCATGAGTGCCCTGGATTATAAGAGGGGTTCAGCCCTTGCTTCTATGCCTGAGCGTTGTTGTCGTACCGTAAGTTTGTCTATGCGATGGTCTCCTAGTGTGTACCTGTTAGCTGTATCCCATGCTATCCTGGTCATGTGCCGTGCTGAGCCAGAGTCGTGCTGTGCTGTATACCACGCCTGTCCTGCTTCACCACGCCTGACGTTTGCCTGCTGCCTAGTCCCAGCCGAGCCTGCCTTGCTACTGTCCGAGCTGCCACAGGTACCCTATACGAACTATAGACTTTAACCTGCACCCTGTTGACCAGCTGCCATACCGCCAAGGCGGTACGGCCTAGTGGGTCCACAAACCCTACGTGATAGGGCCCTGTTCACATATTTCCTTCGGAAGAGCAGAACAAGGGAAAAGCTGGAAGCAGCAGTTCCGTTGCACAATGGATACTGCCGCGGGCAAAGAAACCCATTAACTAATTCCTATGTGTAGAAATTTTTCCCTTCCCTTTCCCATTCCTTGGTTGAACTTGATGGACATGTGTCTTTTTTCAACCGTACTAACTATGTAACTATGTAACTTCAATGGGCTCCATCGGCCTTCCATCAGGGTGTCCGTTGTTTTACCAGAAAAAATAGCGCAACATGCAGCACTATTGTTTCGGGTAATTTCTGCCGGGTCTGCGATGGAGGCCCCTAACGGAGCCTCCAACGCAGATGTGAACAGTGCCTAATAGTACCAGTGACGTTTATCATTTTACCATCGATTATCAACTATATGACATGTTTGCTATTGCGGTAAGATATTTATTATTTACTGGCGATCTCTTGCAGAATCACAGATCACAGAATTACAGACTGTTGTATAATAAGGAATCTAGTCCCTAAGGACATTCACTTTTTGGCTTTACGAATACTCACCATAAATCTCTGTGTTTATTGACAATATGGTGGTTTTGGCGTTATGCAATTTTCAAATATTCAGGTTCAATGACATATGTCCCCATTTGACGTATGGTTCTCCTTATTAAAGGTTTACTGTAAATGTATTCTCGTATACACAATTTTTTGCTATGTCTAATGTAAATTTCTCTTCCATACTTTCTATTTTTAGGCATGACAAGACCAGATACTAATAGCTTGCTACAATACACTATATTGTAAAGATATTAACCATCGGCTATCTGCTCCTAATGTAGCGAATTAGCATCATCTCTATGCCACCTGGCGAAACAAATCATTCATCCCAGTCATTTAAGATGCACAGAATGGTCCCTAAGGAAACTTGACGCTATCCCACTTTAGAGGCAGTCTCTGTGAGTCCCGTCTTAATTGATAGGTGGTACATTGGCCGCTTGAATTTGTAAAGAAAGAGGTAAGTAAATGCCGCCACTAAAGTTTGATTGGTTACTCGTTCTCTAGCCATAGCCAAGGACGTTGGTTTTGATGTATATATTATGATCACTCTGAACACTGAACTGCCGTTTTGATCCCATCCTGTTATTATGCCACTCTATGTTTTTGACGAGCAGAGTATAACCTGGTAAAATGCATAGAAGACTGAGCGTTCTTTGAATAGGGATACTGTGAGAATTAGGGCTAGGTTCCAGTGTGGTATAAGGGGATGCTCTTCTCAGGGCAGGTGCTCTGCTGAATGAACCAATGTTAGGAGCGACCATTAGATTGATAGGGCTTGTGTACATAGCTGCAACTGCATGATATTGTCCAATCACATATACCTTCCATTGAGTGATTGGATGCTACCTAGTCCTGCATAGTTTTAAGGTTACTAACAGTGACATTATATATGAAATTGCTTTTATGATATTCATCTTTGATTTGAGACATTTTTAGTTTGTTAAAGAGAAACTGTATGTTCAAAAAACTTTTGATAAACCAAAGAGACATACCAAAAGTTTTAATCGGTGGGGTCCGGGTGCTGAGACCCCTACCGTTGCTAACAACGAAGGTGCAGAAGCATTCAGCTGAACAAGCCGCATCTTCGACTGTGAATGGCGCACCTTTACAGGATGAAGACGGCTTACCAGGAACATCTATGAGTTATTTAGAAAAACGGTTATTGTGCACACTCCTGCACTATATGGGTATGTTCACACGGCTTATTTTCGGACGTTTTTCGGGAAACAGGTGTTCTGTTCCGACGGGGCGTTTTTTTATGCGGCCGTTTTGAAAAACGGCTCCATAAAAAAACACCTGTGAAAAAGAGGTGCATGTCACTTCTAGAGCCGTTTTTGGAGCCGTTTTCCATTGACTCTATAGAAAAACAGCTCCAAAAACGGCTGAAAAAAACACAGCGAAAAATGCTAGTTAATTTAAAAACGTCTGAAAATCAGGAGCTGTGTTCCATAAAAAACTTCTGCTTCCGAAATAAGTAGTGTAAACATACCCTAATAGTTTTTCAGTGACAGTAGAGGTACGATTTAAGTCTATTTTACACTTTAAATAATCAGCTCATTATTTTGGCTTACTCATTTATCTATCAAAATTTCTGATATGTCTCTATGGGTATGTTCACACGCAAACTCAGAAACATCTTAAAATACGGAGCTTTTTTCAAGGGAAAACAGCTCCTGATTTTCAGACGTTTTTTTAAGCCACTCGCGTTTTTCGCTTCATTGTTCGCTGCGTTTCTTACAGAAGTTTTTGGAGCTGTTTTCAATAAAGTCTATGAAAAACGGCTCCAAAAACGTCCCAAGAAGTGACCTGCACTTCTTTTTTCGTGACCGATTTTTTACACGGCCGTTTTAAAATGGGCAGATGTTTGGAGGCGTTCTGTTTTTGATTTTTCAACAGTTTTTCGGGCCTTTACGGCCCGAAAAACGGGCAAAAATACCCTATGACATATGAAAAAAAAATTGAAAGTGTAAGCAAATGGAAGCTAAAGAGGCTCTGTCACTAGTTTATAAATGCCCTATCCCCTACTAATCTGCTAGGCGTTGTAATGTAGATAACAACAGTGGTTTTTATTTTGAAAAACGATCATTTTTGAGCAAGTTATAAACAATTTTAGATTTATGCAAATTAGTTTCTTAATGCCCAGCTGGGCGTTTTTTTTTACTTTTGGCCAAGTGGGCATTGTAAAGAGAAGTGTATGACGCTGACCAATCAGCAACATACACTTCTCTCCATTCATGTCCAGCTGTACTCACAGCACAACGTGATCTCGCGAGATCACGCTGTGCTGTCACATACACCCACAGTAATTTTACAGAAGTGTCTTGAGAGTGAATGGACATTGCCTCCAGCCAGGATGCGATGTCTATTCACACTCTCGACACTTCGGTAAAGTTACTGTGGGAGTATGTGACAGCACAGCGTGATTTCGCGAGATCACGCTGTGCTGTCATTCATGTCCATCTGCGCTCACAGCACAGTGTGATCTCGCAAGAGATCCCACAGAAACTTTACCGAAGTGTCGGGAGTGTGAATATACATCGCATCCTGGCTGGAGGCAATGTCCATTCACTCTCAAGACACTTCTATAAATTTACTCTGGGAGTATGTGACAGCACAGCGTGATCTCGCGAGATCATGCTGTGCTGTGAATACAAATGGACATGAATGGAGAGAAGTGTATGACGCTGATTGGTCAGCGTCATACACTTCTCTTTACAACGCCCACTTGGTCAAAAGTAAAAAAATGCCCAGTTGGACATTAAGAAACTAATTAGCACAAATCTAAAATTGTTCATAAATTGCTTAAAAATGATTGTTTTTCAAAATAAAAACCACTGTTGTTATTTACATTACAGCACCTATCATATTAGGTAGGAGATAGGGCACCTAATGTTGTGACAGAGCCTATTTAAGTTTTAACTTATGCCATCCTTTATTATTATGGTCTCGATTTAGAATACAATAGCAGAATTTACTACATTATATTCTCACTCAGTTCTGGACTACTGAGAGACTTTTGTTTGATATACAGTGAAGGAAATAAGTATTTGATCCAGTGCTGATTTTGTAAGTTTGCCCACTGTCAAAGACATGAACAGTCTAGAATTTTTAGGCTAGGTTAATCTTACCAGTGAGAGATAGATTATACAAAAAAAAAAACAGAAAATCACACAGTCAAAATTATATATATATTTATTTGCATTGTGCACAGAGAAATAAGTATTTGATCCCTTTGGCAAACAAGACTTAATACTTGGTGGCAAAACCCTTGTTGGCAAGCACAGCAGTCAGACGTTTTTTGTAGTTGATGATGAGGTTTGCACACATGTTAGATGGAATTTTGGCCCACTCCTCTTTGCAGATCATCTGTAAACCATTAAGATTTTGAGGCTGTCGCTTGGCAACTCGGATCTTCAGCTCCCTCCATAAGTTTTCGATGGGATTAAGGTCTGGAGACTGGCTAGGCCACTCCATGACCTTAATGTGCTTCTTTTTGAGCCACTCCTTTGTTGCCTTGGCTGTATGTTTCGGGTCATTGTCGTGCTGGAAGACCCAGCCACGAGCCATTTTTAATGTCCTGGTGGAGGGAAGGAGGTTGTCACTCAGGATTTGACGGTACATGGCTCCATCCATTCTCCCATTGATGCGGTGAAGTAGTCCTGTGCCCTTAGCAGAGAAACACCCCCAAAACATAATGTTTCCACCTCCATGCTTGACAGTGGGGACGGTGTTCTTTGGGTCATAGGCAGCATTTCTCTTCCTCCAAACATGGCGAGTTGAGTTAATGCCAAAGAGCTCAATTTTAGTCTCATCTGACCACAGCACCTTCTTCCAAACACTCTCAGAATCATCCAGATGTTCATTTGCAAACTTCAGACGGGCCTGTACATGTGCCTTCTTGAGCAGGGGGACCTTGCGGGCACTTCAGGATTTTAATCCATTACGGCGTAATGTGTTACCAATGGTTTTCTTGGTGACTGTGGTCCCAGCTGCCTTGAGATCATTAACAAGTTCCCCCGTGTAGTTTTCGGCTGAGCGCTCACCTTCCTCAGGATCAAGGATACCCCACGAGGTGAGATTTTGCATGGAGCCCCAGATCGATGTCGATTGACAGTCATTTTGTATGTCTTCCATTTTCTTACTATTGCCCCAACAGTTGTCTCCTTCTCACCCAGCGTCTTACTTATGGTTTTGTAGCCCATTCCAGCCTTGTGCAGGTCTATAATCTTGTCCCTGACATCCTTAGAAAGCTATTTGGTCTTGCCCATGTTGTAGAGTTTAGAGTCAGACTGATTAATTGAGTCTGTGGACAGGAGTCTTTTATACAGGTGACCATTTAAGACAGCTGTCTTTAATGCAGGCACCAAGTTGATTTGGAGCGTGTAACTGGTCTGGAGGAGGCTGAACTCTTAATGGTTGGTAGGGGATCAAATACTTATTTCTTTGTGCACAATGCAAATAAATATGTATAATTTTGACTATGTGATTTCCTTTTTTTTTTTTTATGTAATCTATCTCTCACTGGTAAAATTAACCTAGCCTAAAAATTCTAGACTGTTCATGTCTTTGACAGTGGGCAAACTTACAAAATCAGCAAGGGATCAAATACTTATTTCCTTCACTGTACATGACTTCAGGTGTGGCTTACTTCACTTAGTCTAAGGCACCAGACAATCGGGCAACAGGTTTCTGAGATGTATATCTGGTACTGGTGGCTACATAGGAAGAGCTGGGTACTATTTAATTACAATGTACTAATGATGGTGAAGAAATACTTAAGAAACATTATTGATATTGATATTGTATGCAAAGTGAAAAGGCAAAAAGTTTGGAGAGATTGTTTATTGATTTTTTTTTAAATATTTTCTGTTTGTTATACCTTTCACTTGCAATATGCAATATATTATTGAATACTGCACTGAAAACAAATTTTATAATGGAATAGATGATGTTGATTCAACATTGTTTGTAACATGTTTCATGATTGTTTATTTGTTACACTTTTGTGCTATTGAAAATCCCAATAAAATCCATCAAAGTATAAATAAAATGTAAAAAGCTGACAAAATTAATTTTCACAATTATAGTTTTTAACCCCTTCACTACAAAGGACGTATGCAATATGTCATGACTTGCTGCGACTAGAATATAAAGGCTAGAACCTAGATCTGGGAGTTATATTAAAGCCCAGATTCCTAGCTTTTAAATGACTTCAGACATCTAGGTGCAATATTCGGGGAGCAACACTCATTTGATGAGGGGGTGTAGGATAAAAACGTTGCTTCCTGTTTTTTGTGTGTAAGGGCTGGATGGGAGGAGAAAAGCTGCAAGTGACAGTAACAAGAAAGATCACAGCCTCTTACGGTCAACTCCCCCCTGTCCATCCTTCCAGTGACCCCAGAGAAGTGATACAGGAACTTCTCCTCATAAAACCACCTCCCTTAGAAATCAGACAGGATATGTATTTTCTGATTTTAACTTTTTTTTTCTTGTTCTTTTTCTACCAAATGAGTGTGAAGGTGAGCAGTTGTGCACATAATAAGACCATTTGTTGATTGCGTGACTCCGATGTTTATTGGTATCTAGATAGTGGATATTTCTAATCTGCTCTCTTCTGGTGAATATGTGAAGATACGTGCATGTAGACATAAGCATACGTGGCATGTATGAACAATGCACATCTTGTACTTTTATTTTTAGGCGTTGTGTGACTCTTTTTTGTGTCAGACATTTTAGCCACAGACATTAATTTTTATATACAATACTTTGAAGCAAAATTGTATGAATTCAACTATGAATGAAAAATACTGTAGTGGGTTGGAATTTCACAATATGCCAGGTGTCTACTTTCAGAAAATGTATGGATATGAGGGTATAATATGTTTGTTTTTTTTTACATTTTATCATTTAGGTTTCATTTGTGTATGTCAAAAGTGTGAAAATGGTGGCAGCATAAGAGTTAAACCCATAACTTAATTGAGCTAGCAGTTTTAGAATCACATATATACATAGTTAATTATGCATCGCTTTTACACATTGCCAATATATGGAAACAAACCTTGATAAATAGCTTTAAATCCCGGTGAGCCAATGCTGTCATCTGATTGCAAGTGGAGCCACATTTGGTTGCTCATGCTGACAATGAGATCTGGTACACTAGAACCTGTAAGACTGGACAAGGCATAACAATGTATAGGTAAAAATAGGATTTGCTGCTATAGTATTTCCTGTTATTAATAAAATAACAAAATAATACACCAAACTCTGTATGTTGCAGTTATATTGCATCTTAAATCGAAATGTTTTTTAACCAGCAGAGATTATAATGCATATCCCCACATTCACTGAAAAACTATAATAGTGCAGGAGTGTGCACAATAATCATTTTTCTAAATGACTTGTATTACTGTTTCTGCTTCTAAGTACAGCAAAGACTGTGTATAGTTCTGCTATCTCCATGGTTCCCATATGCAGAACAGCCGCCAGCGATGTAGGATCACATTACATTCTACAGCGCTTCCGGTTGTTCTGCATATGGGACACACAATAGGGCAGATGTACTAATGTAGTCTAAGATTTAGACAGTTTAAAATAAAGACAAGGCAGTCAGTAAATGCACCAAATTATCACAGTGGTTAATGCTATGTGAAAAATTTGGAGCATCTTACTTGACCTGCTAGATACTTTTCTCTTCTTTCGCAGCTTTGAGTTGGCTTGGTTTGCAACAGATTATTTTTGGCACATGACAGTGCATCTTAAGCCATGCCCCCTTTTCAGTTACGCCACACCCCTTTTTAAGAACACTTTTAAAAACTGTCTAGTAGGATGCAAACATCTGGTTAAACAAGAAGTGTGCCAAACTGCGCCAAGATGAGCCTGATTTTGGCACAATTTACAACACATTGGAGCTGCAGACACATTAGTGCATCTGGCCCAATGTTATTTAATTAGGTCTAGCACTGCAAACTATGGAAGTTTGCCAAAGGTTACACCATAGGGAAGCAGGGGATATCAGCCTGTTTTGTTATAGGAAGAGTAAAGTCCCTTTTACACCAGCCGATAATCGACCGATGCAGCGAGCGCCGGTCAACGAGACATCGTTGATCGGTTCTCGTTTGCTCCTGTTACACGGAGCTATGGATGGGGACGAGCTGTCTTTACTCCGATTGCTCATCCCCATACATTATCATCATGTCAGCAGCACGTCTCCCTGTTTACACCCAAAGATGTGCTGTCGACAACGATAATATTTTACTTTTTTAAAACGGTACGACCAGCAGATGATTGAGCATTTGCTCGTTCATCTGCTGATCGCTGTCCTCTTTACACAGGGTAATTATCGACAATGAGCGTTCTATGAACGCTCGTCTGCCCGATAATTGACCAGTGTAAAACCACCTTAAGAGGATGAGATTGTTATTACTACCCCAATATCCTCATAATACAAGGCATGCCATTGCCTGTTTATATCAAGTGTGCAATGACCCTTATCAAGGACTTGCCTGATAGAATAAAGGGAGGTTTTCAAATGATGAATTTACTAATCTAGTTAGATTCTAGCAGAATAAAAAGAATAAAATAATGGAAACAATACATGTGAAAAATAGGACATATGCGAAGATGTTTATACAGTTTAGTGAATCATTAAAAAAAAAAGAAAAGAAGCTAAGTTAATTTTAAAGTGACTGTCACAATCCTACTTTGAAAGAGTTAGAATTAATCATAATTTACATATCTTTTGGGGTATTTGGTGACAAATATTCTGTTGCATTGTTTTTCTAGAAAATGTGATTAAAAATAAATGAATCTCAGGCCTTCTGCACACTGTTTTATCGCTCTGTACAACCTTTGAATTAGTTTATGGTGCCCTACAGCACCTCAATATGCATAATGATTTCAGTTCTTTGCCACATTAGTAGAATTAAGTTGTCACAATGATAGCTTGGTTTAGGCAATCACATTGTACTATTAATGAACTATCAAACAGATTGTAGACTCAAAGGGGTTAAAAAAAAACACAAGAACTGAATTTTCATGACTGATCTTCTTTAACAGAACACTCCAGTAAAACATGACACACTGTATTATGCCTAGTGCAATGCCTGGGAGAGTGGTGCATGACTTCAAAGAGAACCAAAAATAGAAGTTATGCACTGCCCCATTAGATAGAACACATTGTATCAGTGTTTTCTAGAGTGCACTGTTTACCTTTAACTTCTGTGAGCTGTAATAGAATTGACATGACATAGAGACTTAAATTAAAAATGTGTCAACTCACTTCTATTAATGCTGGACAAATGGACACAGATGTAACTGTAACCATTACGATAATACACGAAAACATACTCCATTGCATTGAAAAAAGTTATATATATATATATATATATATATATATATATATAAAATGAGAATAAGAGTAAAGCAGCACAGCGACAGCAGTGGGTGCAGGCCTCCTAGGTTGAGGCTAGGAACCCTTGTTAATGAAATCCCCAAAAAATATGAAGAGGCAGCACTCCAAGGAAATTGGTGAAAAAAAGTGGTGTGTTTATTTACCCTAGGCACCCCAGACCTGCCTGGGGTGAATAAACACACCACATTTTTTTCACCAATTTCCTTGGAGTGCTGCCTCTTCATTTTTTTAAATGATCGCCTCCATGCCACGCCGCATTGATACAGTAGTTCATGCAAAAAAAAGCCCACGACCGAGTATTGAGTGCATATTCTGTACATACTATTGAGTAGGCCAACATTTCGGTGTTAAAAATAATTTTTGAAATTGGGCTTATATAATATTCTAATTTTATGAGAGACTACATTTTTGGTTTTCATTAACTGTTACCATAACCATCAACATTAAAAGAAAAAAATGCAGGAAATAGATCACTCTGTGTGTAATGAATCTATATAATATGAGTTTCACTTTTTGAATTGAATTACTGAAATAAATTAACTTTTTGATGATATTCTAAGCCTTTGAGAAGAACTAGTGTGTATATATATATATATATATAAATATATATATATATATATATATATATATATATATATATATATATATATATATTTATTATTTTTCAGTGAACATGATGACTCATTTGTTATATATATATATATATATAAAAAAAAGCATTACTTACACATATAATACAGATCGCGTGTCTCCAACTTTTCCACCATCTCCTACAGTTAAGGTATCATATCCTCTCTCTAGCTCAAATACTTCAAATGAAATCTTGATAACCTGTTGAAATATAAGTACAATGTTACATAGTAAGTAACGTTTCATTGCATAGCATATACGTAAATGTGACATTTTCATAACTCAGAATACTGTGTCAAAACAATATGCTGCAGACCACCTAAGAAAGCATTTCTTGGAATGCTCATGGACTAAAGTATGTTGGCATAACCTTTTGTTTGTAGAAGACTATTCGTACCATGTAAAATAGGAATGTTTTTAAAAAAAAATACAATTAATGAAGAAAACATTGATATCTGTACATTTATGTCATCCCTTTACAGTGAAAATGAATGCAACTTCCAAACCTAATGTAAGGAATGACATCAAGAGGTAGAATTTGTTAGGAAAGATAAATGTGTTGCTGTGTTAACATAATTACCATAATTTAACAAAAAATGTTAACATTGTTTGGTTAAATTATGGGAATAAACATACAATGCATAAATGTACTATAACAATGTAAAGCAATTCATTATGTATAAAGAAAATGACCTCACCCATAAATGATCCCTGCAACAAATTTAACCTAATTGGTATAATACTACAGTATCTTATTTATTTAACTTTATGGTAGGAACTAATAAATCATCAGTCTATTGAGAAAAGGGTACATACTAAGTTATACAATAAAGATACAATGGCCTACTTGGTCTAATTTGTTTCCTAACCCCTTCTCGATGTCCGCTGTATATATACGGGACAGTTGACAAGGTATTCCCGCAAACTGCCATACAATTGTGGCGGGGTGTAGGTGTGGCCTTAGAAGCTGAGCCAGCGCCAACACCAGCAGGTGTCAGATGTATACTACAGCTGACACTCTGCTGTACCCTCTGGGATCGGTGATAGCCCCTGCTGTTTAACCCGTTAGATGCCGTGGCGAATAGCGACTGCGGCTTCCAAGTTGTTAGAACGCCCTGGCAACCCCATGATGCGATGGTAGGGTGTGGATAGTTGCTATGGCAACTGGGGCCTAACACTGGCCTCCTGGTCTGCCATCTATGGAAGCCTATTGGTCTCTGATGAAGCAGGGCCTAATAAGCTGCCTGTCGGTGTAAAACAGACAGGCATAATACACTGTAATACATAAGTACTTCAGTGCATTATGCTAGCGATCGGAAAGTTGGATCTTTAACTCTCATAAGTGGAATTTAAAAAGTAAAAAAATAAGTTAAAACAGACAAGTTTTCAATTTCAAAAATCATAACACCTTTTTTTTTCAATAATAACAGTTTTATTATTAGAAAATATAACAACATTTAATAAACTGTACATAATGTGTATCACTGCATCCACGAAAAAAAGAACTATAAAACTATCATGTTATTTATTTAAACATTGCCAGAATTGTTGTTTTTGAGCCACCTCGCCAGGCAAAAAAGGAATAAAAAGCGACCATAAAGTGGCATGTACCCCAAAATGATACCAGTAAAAATGAAAGCCCATCCTGCAAAAAACAAACCCTCACACGGCTTTGTTGATAGAAAAAGATTATGGCACTCAGCATGTGGCGACAAAAAAAAGTATTAACAAAAAAAAGTGATCTTATTGTGCAAAAGCTGCAAATAAAAAACGAAACTATATAAATGTGGTATCACCATAATCGTATCGACCCGCAGAATAAAGTTAGCATGTCATTTATGGTGCACCATGAAAGCCATAAAAAAAAAGAATAAAAAACAATGCCAGGATGAACACTGTAAAAAAACGTTGAATGTACCCCAAAACGCTGCCAATAAAAACTACAGCTTGCCACGGAAAAAACAAACCCATACACGGCTGCGTTGATGGAAAAATAATAATGTGATAACCTAGTAAGGCGGGGATGAAACAACATCCCAAAGTGCAGGCCAGAGGGGAACATCCCTTCACTCTAAAAAAATGGTTATCAAGGCCCTAATATTTGGGAACCAGGAAGAGGAGGGCCCAAGCATGTCTGCTGGAAGTGGGGATGCCCGTATTATACCAGAGACACACTTTCTCAGCAAAGTAACCTAAACTGCAAAAAAAAGAAGGGACCTTAAAAATGCAGAGTATATTCAAAAAGTGGGATAAGAATGGACACCATTTATCAGTGCGACACTTTACGCACAGGCCATTTATCCATTCATTTTATTATTTGTTTACCTAATTTTTATACCACCATATTATGCCCTGATGTACTCAAGTTTACATATGTGCCCACATTATAAATTAAAATATTTGTAAAATCCCAAACAAAACTACAACCAAGCAAAATCTGTGCTCTAAAAGCAAATTGGCGCTCCTTCACTTCTAAGCCTTGCACTGTGCCCTAACAGCAGTTTACGTCCACATTTATGGGATTTCCATACCCAGAAGAACCCGCTCAACACTTTATGGGGTGAGTGTCTCCCATGGCACAATCTAGGCACAACATATTGTGCACTGAATTGGCATATCAGTGGAAAAATGACAATTTTCCCTTTGTACCATCTGCTGCGTTTTAGTTTCTAGAAACGTCTGTGGGATCAAAATCGTAATTACACTCCTTTATAAATGCCTTTAGGGGTACAGTTTCCAAAATGTCACTTCTTGGTGGTTTTAGATCCTCTGCAATTTTTGGCCAATGCTGTGTAATCACCATTTTATGCCTCAAATGCGCATGATGCTCTTTCACTCCTGAGCCCTGTCGTATGTCCAGGCAAATTCGGGCCAAGTGTACGATGTTTCCAAAATCATGACACACATGACAATAATTCTAGAGCTCTCCTTTCCCACTGTCACAAGCTGGGCACAACATTTTGGTCACTGAAATGACACATCTATGGAAAAATTGCCCTTATCAATTTGCAACGTTCACAGTGCACTAATTTCTAGAAAAAAAGCTGTGGTGTTAAAATAGTCACTTCACCCCTAGATGAATGCATTGAGGGGTGTAGTTTTTAAAATGAAGTTACTTCTCAGGGGGTTTCCACTGTACTGATTCCTCAGGGACTCTGGAAATGCCTAAGGCGCCCAGAAACTAAACCAGCAAAACTTGCCCTACAAAATTGAAATGGCACTCCTTCCATTCTGTGCCCAGCTATGTGCCCAAACAGCAGTTTATGACCACATATGGGGTTTTACTGTACTCGGTAGAAATTGCGTAATAAATTGTGGATTGATTTTTCTTCTGTATTTCTAGTGAAGAATATTTTTATTTAGCTGAATCTATGTATAATTGGAAAAAAAATAATTTTTCAATTTCAAGGTCCCAATTCTAGTAAAAAAATGAAACACCTGTGGCGTAAAAATGCTCACTAGTCCCTTAGATGAAATCCTTGAAGGGTTTAGATCCAAATTGTATTTTGCTGTGTTTCTTATGTTTTGGCACTTCAAGGTGTCTGCAAACCGATGTGGTGCCTGGAAAACGTCCTAATAAAAAGAAGACCCCAACGTTTTCGAGGCCCGTGTTTGAGTCAATTAGTGCACTAAGACCACATATTTCTAAAAACTGCATAATCAGGGTAATAAATATTGAGTGGCATTTCTCTTTTAACACCTGTTGTGTTACAGGAAAAAAAATTATTGAAATTTGGTATCTGCAAAAAAAAAAATCTAATTTTTACATCTCCCCTCCACTTTGCCTTAATTCCTGTGAAATACCTAAAGGGTTAACAAACTTTCTAAATGCTGTTTTTAATACTTTGAGGGGTCCAGTTTTTAATGTGGGGTTATTTATGGGGGTTTTTAATATATAGGCCCCTCAAAGCCACTTCATAACTGAAATGGTCCCTAAAAAATTCTGTTTTGGAAATTGCTGCTAAACTTCTAAGATTTTTAACGTACCTAAAAAAAGGAAGCTCGAAAAATGATGAAAACATAAGGTAGACATATGGTAAATGTTAATTATTAACAATTTTGTGAGGTATGATTGTCTTTCGTTCATTCCGAGAATTTTTTTTTTTTTAAATGCACATTTTTCTAAATTTGTGGTACATTTTGGTGTTTTTGACAAATAAACACAATGTTTCAACCAAAATTTACCAGTAACATAAAGTACAATGCGCTATGAAAAAACGATCTTAGAATGACTCGGATAAGTTAAAGCATTACTAAGTTATTGCCACATAAATTGACATGTCAAATTTGAAAATGGGGCTCGGTCAGAAAGGACAAAACTTTCTGTGGTGGTAAGGGGTTAAGCAATGATTGATCTTTGGAATTCTAATAAATGTGATACCAATTAATGAAGGATTTCTTTTCAAGGAAACATTACTAATGCCAGCCGAGTAGCTGCACTTCCTTGACTGTAATGTTTCACTGTATAAGCAAGCCGAGAGTTTCAATGATTATGTCATATCTGAAGCTCTGTAATGTTAGTACTGCCAGTTGAAGTCCCTCTGGCATTAAAAAATCATGTTGATAATGAAAGAAGTGAACTTTTCATTTTTTTATGATCTAAAGATAAATCCCATAAGGCATAAAAAAGATCTCCATTTGCTTTCTTAGGCTCCGTTCACATCTGCTTCCGTTATTCTATTCTGTCAGAAAAACAGATTAACGGGAAAAAAGGGAAATGCTGGATCCATTACATGATGGAAACCAACGGTACCCATCATATTTTTCGTAAGCATGCCGCGCTATTTTGTCCAGAAAAAAGCCTGAATCTGTGACAGAGGATCCTGATGTAGCCTCCGATTCAGATGGAAACAAAACCTTAATTAAATAAATGTACTTTAATTTAAAACAAACCTTTTTTGTGTGTATATTTTCTTTTGCTGTGATATTAATTTATCTTATATTAAAACCTAATAAAGTTCTGTCTAGAACTTTCCCTCCCTTAGGCTGGGTTCCTAATCTCTGCAACATTTACAGTAGCAGCAAAGTGGGTGAAATTTAAAAAATCTCATGCCTACGCTGTGGAAAAAAACCGCAGCATGAACGTTAATAAATTGACCTGCGGTGCGGAAATTAAATCCGCAGTATGTAAATTCATGCTGCATCCTGGGATGACATTGCTTCCCATGCGACCTCTGCAGCCAATCACAGGCTGAAGCGGCGGTTACATGGGATGAAACGCCATCCCAGGAGGCTGGCCTGGATGACGTCATAGGGCCGACCTCCTGGGATGACGTTTTCAAAGGAAAACAGCACCTGATTTTCAGACGTTTTTTAAGCAACTGGCGTTATTTGCAGCGTTTTTTATGGCCGCCATTGGAGCAGTTTTTCAAGTGAAAACGGCTCCAAAAACGGCTCAAGAAGTGACTAGCACTTCTTTTTTACGGGGTGTTTTTTTACGCAAATTTTGTAAAAGCGGCGCGTAAAAAAACGCACTGTAGGAACGGAACGCCATTTTTTTCATTGAAATTAATGGGCAGATGTTTGGAGGCGTCCAGCCTCCATTGTTACCTGCTTCTTATACACTAAGGCTCTGTTCACAACTGCACTCTCTTTTCCATTTTTCTGCTTCATCATGGCATGACGGAAACCAACGGTATCCGAGAGAACCCATTGACTTTAATGGTTCCGTCAAGTTTACATCATTGTTTCCTCATTTTGCCGGACAAAATAGCGCAGCAATTTAGTCTACCGAATGTGACGGAATCTGCGACGGAGACTCCTAATGGGGCTTCTGATACAAATTTGAATTTGTTGGAAAACTGTGCTATTATTGTGCTTTACAGTGAAAGTTTATCTACTTATTTTTATTGTATTGTTTTTTATTTTGTTATTTATTTTATTTTTATTTTGTTTTGTAAGGCTCTGTTCACATCTGCATCCAGGTCTCTGTTTCTACCGGAAACTAGGACACAGTGCCAGATCCATCGTAGTACTGATACCACTGACACCTGACGAACCTCATTAACTTATAATGGTATCCGTCACTCTACGTTGAACAAATGGAAAGGGAAGGGGAAGAATTGGAAAAAAGAAGAGCAAGTAGCATCAAAATCAACTGATCTATTGAATTGAATTATTGAAATTCAGTATTAAAATTGCCAGCTTAGAGAGGTATAGTATATCTGTCAGGGATGGGGTGAGCGGTCCCTCATTAAAGTACACCCCATATAGTTGATAATCTTATCATACATAGGTTGAATGGGTCTATCAACTATATGGGGTGTACTTTAATGAGGGACTGTTCACTCCAGCACCGACCACAGTTCCATATCCAATAAACATCCAATGATAGGCAGCACTCCAATGTCAAGGTGAAAAAATAGCTTTAATAGTCCTCGTGCGACGTTTCGGCTCTGTGCAATGAGCATTTCTTGAGAAAGGCTCATTGCACAGAGCCGAAACGTCGCACGAGGGCTATTAAAGCAATTTTTTCACCTTGACATTGGAGTGCTGCCTATCATTGGATTTTATATATATATATATATATATATATATATATATATATATATATATATATAACAGCATAGGACATAGTAACGGCACCAGGACATCAAGGTAGATGAAAAACAGGGTCGATTTATTCACCTCAAACACAGCAACGTTTCGGTTCAAGAGGAACCTTTCTCAAGCTATAGCTTGAGAAAGGTTCCTGTTGAACCGAAACGTTGCTGTGTTTGAGGTGAATAAATCCACCCTGTTTTTCATTTACCTTGAAGTCCTGGTGCCGTTACTACGTCCTATGCTGTTCTCTATCTAAAAAGAAGGGGAATTGATTCATCCCCTGGTGACGAGCACATGGCCTGATTTTCTGGATCTGTGGAGTGCTGTGTTCACTTGCTCTTGTTCTGTGTATATATATATATATATATATATATATATATATATATACACTACCGTTCAAAAGTTTGGGGTCACCCAGACAATTTTGTGTTTTCCATGAAAACTCACACTTATATTTTTCAAATGAGTTGCAAAATGACTAGAAAATATAGTCAAGACATTGACAAGGTTAGAAATTATGATTTTTATTTAAAATAATAATTTTCTCCTTCAAACTTTGCTTTCGTCAAAGAATGCTCCTTTTGCAGCAATTACAGCATTACAGACCTTTGGCATTCTAGCTGTTAATTTGCTGAGGTAATCGGGAGAAATTTCACCCCATGCTTCCAGAAGCCCCTCCCACAAGTTGAATTGGCTTGATGGGCCCTTCTTGCGTACCATACGGTCAAGCTGCTCCCACAACAGCTCTATGTGGTTGAGATCTGGTGACTGCTCTGGCCACTCCATTACAGATAGAATACCAGCTGCCTGCTTCTTCCCTAAATAGTTATTGCATAATTTGGAGGTGTGCTTTGGGTCATTGTCCTGTTGTAGGATGAAATTGGCTCCAATCAAGCGCTGTCCACAGGGTATGGCATGGCGTTGCAAAATGGAGTGATAGCCTTCCTTATTCAAAATCCCTTTTACCTTGTACAAATCTCCCACTTTATCAGCACCAAAGCAACCCCAGACCATCACATTACCTCCACCATGCTTGACAGATGGCGTCAGGCACTCTTCCAGGATCTTGTCAGTTGTTCTGTGTCTCACAAATGTTCTTCTGTGTGATCCAAACCCCTCAAACTTCGATTCGTCTGTCCATAACACTTTTTTCCAATCTTCCTCAGTCCAATGTCTGTGTGCTTTTGCCCATATTAATCTTTTCCTTTTATTAGCCAGTCTCAGATATGGCTTTTTCTTTGCCACTCTGCCCTGAAGGCCAGTATCCCGGAGTCGCCTCTTCACTGTAGACGTTGACACTGGCGTTTTGCGGGTACTATTTAATGAAGCTGCCAGTTGAGGACCTGTGAGGCGTCTATTTCTCAAACTAGAGACTCTAATGTACTTGTCTTGTTGCTCAGTTGTGCAGCGGGGCCTCCCACTTCTCTTTCTACTCTGGTTAGAGCCTGTTTGTGCTGTCCTCTGAAGGGAGTAGTACACACCGTTGTTGGAAATCTTCAGTTTCTTGGTAATTTCTCGCATGGAATAGCCTTCATTTCCACGAACAAGAATAGACTGTCGAGTTTCACATGAAAGCTCTCTTTTTCTAGCCATTTTGAGAGTTTAATCGAACCCACAAATGTAATGCTCCAGATTCTCAAGTAGCTCAAAGGAAGGTAAGTTTTATAGCTCCTCTAAACAGCAAAACTGTTTACAGCGGTGCTAACATAATTGCACAAGAGTTTTCAAGTGTTTTCTAATCATCCATTAGCCTTCTAACACAGTTAGCAAACACAATGTACCATTAGAACACTGGAGTGATGGTTGCTGGAAATGGGCCTCTATACACTTATATACTTATGTAGATATTGCATTAAAAACCAGACGTTTGCAGCTAGAATAGTCATTTAGCACATTAACAATGTATAGAGTGTATTTCTGACCCTAAACTTTTGAACGGTAGTGTATATATATATATATATATATATATATATATATAGATAGATAGATAGATAGATAGATCTATATAGATATATCTATATATATAGATATATATCTATATATATCTATATATCTATATATCTATATATATATATATAGATATATAGATATATAATGTTTTATGAATTACAGGTATAACATAGTTGTAGAATTTTCCAAAATATTGGTGGGCCTAATTAATAATCAGTAATATTTCCTAAAGCTATGGAAAATAATAAATTAAGATCAATCTAGTGTTTTTTGGGATCAAAATCTACTTAATAGATTACAACGTTCTCATTCTAATTACACTTTTTTATTACTTTCTTATAGTCACAAATAGTTACAAATATCGTCAAAAAGATTCATTAGCAAATTCCTACTAGCTGTTATATTGAAACAACATAATAATGGTCTGCTGAGAAAAGATTAACTTTCACTTTGGCAACTGAGTACGCTGCATGTGTCTGATGTACTTCAGAATACTTGTTGCTTGCTATGTGCAGTTTTAAAAAGATTGGGTTTTTTGTTCCAGGAATATTACTGGAAACTATCCAGTCAAATGTAACTTTTTAACATAGGAATATCTGAAACAGTATGTGAGATGCTGTTTGTGGAGTTCTCAATTTTTTCAGCTTAAAAATATAACATTCAGCTGTAACCTGGCAGCAAGGCTAAGTTCACACCTAGTGTAAATACTATGGATTTTCCGCAACAAAATTCGCATCATAATACAGTAGCAGCAGAGTGGATGAGATTTGAACAAATCTCATCCACACGCTGCATAAATGATGAGTGGAAAAAACACTCAGAAATTGAAAAGCTGTGATTCCGCCGCAATAATCGCAACTCAAAAATAATTATATACTTACCCATAATTCTGTGCTTCTCTTTCACAGGCTGCAGGGTTCACATGGGATGAAACCTCACACCAGTAAGCCGGGATGTAGGACAGCAGAGGGACGTGTCGCCATGAATTCGTGAGTATGAAACATTTTTTTTAGTGTGCCATTTTCCGCAGTTGACACGCCGGCTGAAAAACTGCACCACAATTTGGTGCAATTTTTTGACTGAAATTCACTTTGTGACCATATCCTAAGTGTTAAAGTGTACCTAACTTTTCAGGTGACTTTTCAGAATAAGCTGCCATACGTGTGTACATGAGGATTAACACTATTTCCGGCCATTGTATGACTAGTTTTCTGCATTATTTTGCAGTTTTTCCCTCTGCAGGCTCTATCTCTAATTATCAGTTGTCTCAAAACTAGTGGGCACAGCCTAACTGCTATCATGTCTTCTGTACACAGCACACATAGAGAAGAGGAAAATCCTGCTCTCCTATCTCTATCTATCACATATACAGAGGTAGCAGTAGCATGGAGGACATATACAGAAGTGTAGAACAGTGTAGCTGAGAATCCAGCACTGGGGTGACATAGAAATCCTACCAGCAGCCTGCAGTATGTCTGTGTGTTTCTCACTGTGCTCCTGCTTCCTCCGCAAGCTCACCACTCCATCTCCATAGACTTACATGCAGCATGTCTTTTTGAGTCACACACTCTCTCTCTCTCTCTCTGCTCCCTCGTCTTGCTCCCCCTCCCCTATCCATAGAAAGTTAAAGCCAGGCAGTGAAGGGACACACCCTCATTTTCTGCGGATGTCTTTTCTGCTCTGTAACCAGTGTTGACCAATGCTTAACAACAGGAGGTGGACAACAGATTACAGGGAGGGAGACACCTAGTGGCAGTAACTTCACACAGAATTTGCATGGATAAAACAACTGAATTTTAAAAGTAAGTTAACTACAAATTTGTTTTATATTAGGTATACTATTAGATTAGTATAAGATAGCTCCCATTAAAATCAATTGACTATGTATGGGCAACCTCAAGAGCGAGAGATGCTCCCTGTATCTGTAACGCCAGTACTCTGCGCTTGCTGGTGTACTATCTCTCCCATCAGTCACAGATGCCAGGTTACCTTTGCTACACACTGTACAGTTCCTGGATTTTCACACTGCACCACCATGCCATGCAAGTGCACTTCTTTCTGCTGCTGGTGTTGCTGGGTCTGCCCATAGGATGGGCGCACGCTCACTCCCTGCATCTTGCAAGTATATTAGTCTGCTTCACTGGACACACCCTGCCAGAGAAACTTTGGTGCAACCTAATTGTGTCCTGCATAGGTTCCTGTTTGAATCCTGCAGTTCGCACCTGCTACCTGTTATCAGCCTATATCCAGCTATCCGCTACCAGCCTGTATAATTTTATTCGCCACCAGCCTGTATCCAGCAATTTGTTATCAGAGTGTATCCATCTATCCGCCGGTGTCTAGCTCTCTGTTTTCGGCCTGTATCCAGGTATCGGCTACCAGCTACTATCCTGTTACCTGCCATCAGTCTGCATGCCGCTGTCTACTGCCAGTCTGCATCCAACTAACTGAGACAACGCTGAGGTTTTCTACCTGTTACGAACTGTGTCTTTTTATCCTCACTTATCTGCCAAGGTATCATCTGTCAGTGCCTGTTCCCTCGGTGAACTACACCATCGTATCCTGGTCCGCTGGGCCAGCTGCTACTCTCACCCTGTGGAGTAGCACAGTGGGTCTAAAACCCGCTGGTCGTAACAGTAGCCACTCTCTGCACTTATTAGTAGATGAAAATCCTTAACTAAGTAGGGTATTTTCAAAGGGTTACATTTCTGTATGTGGAAATATAAAATATGATAATAAAATGCTGGTTTCAAGATTTCTGGCATTTGCAGATCTTCCCTGTAACCCTAAACTAAGGAAGCTCAGAAATTGCATTTAGACAGTTTTTTCCCCCTTTATTGTTATTTAGTTTTGTGAACTATGAAAAAAATTGTGGAAAAAAGGTATTCATAAAACAGAAGATTTATAATGATTCCGAATTTCCTATTAGCTTAGCGCCATTTATAAATAGTGCCAAACCTATGCTTACTCTTAACTTGCCTAAACATGTAAATAAATGTTTCAGGTCAGGTCAGCAATGGCAAAAGCAAAAGCTAAATATGTAGTTGACAGCATTAAATAATTTCCTATTATAAGAGATATAAGATGATCATGCCTATCCTATGTACATCATGGCTGAGAGGTTTGTTAAAGAGGCTCTGTCACCAGATTTTGCAACCCCTATCTGCTATTGCAGCAGATAGGCGCTGCAATGTAGATTACAGTAACGTTTTTATTTTTAAAAAACGAGCATTTTTGGCCAAGTTATGGCCATTTTTGTATTTATACAAATGAGGCTTGCAAAAGTACAACTGGGCGTGTTTACTACTTTTACTAGCTGGGCGTTCTGATGAGAAGTATCATCCACTTCTCTTCAGAACGCCCAGCTTCTGGCAGTGCAGATCTGTGACGTCACTCACAGGTCCTGCATCGTGTCGGCCACATCGGCACCAGAGGCTACAGTTGATTCTGCAGCAGCATCAGCGTTTGCAGGTAAGTAGCTACATCGATTTACCTGCAAACGCCGATGCTGCTGCAGAATCATCTGTAGCCTCTGGTGCCGATGTGTCCTCGCTCGTCTGACACGATGCAGGACCTGGGGAAGTGACGTCACAGCGTGATCTCTCGAGAACACGGCTGTGTCTGCACTGCCAGAAGCTGGGCGTTCTGAAGAGAAGTGGATGATACTTCTATACACAACGCCCAGCTAGTAAAAGTAGTAAACACGCCCCGATGTACACACACATAATACACGCCCAATTGTACTTTTACTTTTCAACACGCCCAGTTGTACTTTTGCAAGCCTCATTTGCATAAATACAAAAATGGTCATAACTTGGCCAAAAATGCTCGTTTTTTTTAAATAAAAACGTTACTCTTATCTACATTGCAGCGCCGATCTGCTGCAATAGCAGATAGGGGTTGCAAAATCTGGTGACAGAGCCTCTTTAAGTGTTTTGTGCTAAATTTACATTAAATCCTGTTTTGGTTTAGCTCATATTTTTAATGAATGTTTGTAATCATATTCATATTTTTATGCACAGAAAGAGTAAAATATGAAAATATTGCAGAGGGCTGTATCCAATATTTAAAATAAATCTTAACAAATGCCTCATCTACGTCTCATTTCATTTTATAAGATATTATTAAGGGGTTCCTGCTGTCATTCAACCTTTTCAAAATCATAAAAAAAAATATTATGGAAGTTTGATTTTATTACATTGGATCTCATCACCATCTTTTCAGCAAGTTATTATTATGGATGGCCAACATAGTAAAGTCATGTAACAATCATTATTCCATCTCCCAAAATGATTGCTGAAAATGGAAAGCTATAAACATTTCATATTTTACATTTTATCATATGTTGCATTTTGTGCTCAAAATGTCATAGATATGAAGGTAGGCAAAATTGAAAGTAGCACTAGAGATAATTGATGCTCAGCATGTCAGTCACTGGTGGATATCAACAATTTGCCTTTAGCAGTTATGGAAACTCCAATTATCATCAATTACCATCCATAGACACTCTAAATCTGACAGATGCTATTAGTGTACATAGTTTAGTTTTGTATATTTATGTATTATCTGTTCTGCCAAAAAAGATGAACTTATTAAATAAATATCAACTATGGTTTCAGAAAATTCAAATATGAATTGATTTGACTATCTATCTATCTATCTATCTATCTATCTATCTATCTATCTATCTATCTATCTATCTATCTATCTATCTATCTATCTATCTCATATCTATCTATCTATCTATCTATCTATCTATCTATCTATCTATCTATCTATCTATCTATCTATCTATCTATCGATCGATCTATCATCTATCTATCTATCTATCTATCTATCTATCTATCTATCTATCTATCTATCTATCTATCTATCTATCTATCTATCTATCGCTAGCATATCTATTCATCCAAATATTAAGAGTTGCCTATAATGTATCCTTTTCTAATCATCATCAACTCTTTTAATGACAAATTAAGGGAAGTAGCTAATAATTTAAGAAAAGTAATAAGATAAAAATATCATAAAATAATAGTTTTCTTTCTTTCTTTCTTTCTTTCTTTCTTTCTTTCTTTCTTTCTTTCTTTCTTTCTTTCTTTCTTTCTTTCTTTCTTTCTTCTTATTATAAATTTATGAAGAATAATAGGACAAAAATGTTGGGCTACCATGAAATTCCATTGAAGTGAAGATGAATTAATCATGAATCATTCATTAAAGAGAGGATTTATGTTTAATGAACAAAGTGGAAGTAATTTGTCTACTGGGTAAGCCAATAGAATTCAGATGTCATTCATGAGACATTGTATTCTGTCCTTGGGAAGGAAATAGGTTGTGCTTAAAGGTAAGATTAGCCCACAAGAGTACCAGAGTATCCTCTGGTAGGTCCTAGCTCTGATACAATTACCCCATTTTGACATTAAAGACCAAGCATTATTTTTCATTTTTTCATCTGCGCATTCCTAGAGCCATAACTCCAATTTTTTTCATTGACATTGCTGTATCAGGGCTATTTTTTGCAGGAGTATTTTTTAATGCCACCATTTTGGTGTACATATAATTTATTGATTAACCTTGTTTTTTTGCGTTTTAAGTACGCGCTGTTTACCGTGTGGTGTAAATAACATTCTAACTTTATTCTACGCCTAAATAATTTGTTTTTGTGTCACCGCATTCCAAGAAGCATAACTTTGTATTCGTGGGCCACCGATGGGGGATAGAGGAACCCCCCTACTTCCATCAAACCACTTAAATGCCACAAGTTATTGCAGCTCGTATTCCCTGTGCAATAAGAACAAGCATGTACGGTGTTCTGTGGCAACTAACGGCCGCAGATGACATACATGCACGTGATTCTGCATTAAGAGTTTGATGAAACAATTATTGTTTTACAACTATATCCTTTACAAAAATTTGTATGACCTCTTGCCACTTTTTTTTTTTACAGCATTTTACACAGCAGAAAATAGGTGTAGGAGAAAGCAGCTCCTATTGTAAAGCTAATATTTCTTGTTCATCTTAAGGCATGATTAGAATGTTTACGGTACTATTGATGTTAATAATATTCCAGATCAGAATAACTTTAAGAGATTTCTGTCACATGAGAAATTTTAAACGCTCAATTTTGGAAAAAACATTCACAGACATTCAGTGGAAAAATGTATTTCCTTGTCAGATGACAGCCAACATTTTCTGAGATAAAATGCTGTAAGGATATTTTCTATTTTCATACTAAATGGAGTTGACAGTTCTTTTCTTTAATGAAACAATTGTCTTTTTACAGCTATGTATACATATTTGCCTGACCTCTAGCTTAATATTTATTAACTCTAGTTTAAACAGTCACCAGGAGTAATAAGCTCCTGTCAAAGTCAATGCACAGTTTCCGCACTTGTGTATATGAGAGTAAGCTTGGGGATGATTGTATGAATGGGGTATAAAGGCTTTGCAGTATTTATACATGGATTTTCATATATGAAAGGGCATGCTTTACACTTTTGGCTAAGATAGGTATGGACTATAATGTTTAGTAATGCAACATTTTCTTTTCATACAGTAGCATTACATTACTGATCTTACTTCCAATGTGAATGTGTGTGTATGCATATATATGTTTAACTTTCTCACTTCTAAATTACTGTTGGCAATGTCATGTCACCCTTCTTGATTACTTTTGTCTATATAAATTAAATTTTTAGAATTTTCACAGTGCTGCAGATTCTGTTCTTATTCGAGAGAAAAAAGAAATGTCAATTAGGCTGTTGTGATAAATTTAATGCAGAATAAACATGAGGTCATAAACAGAAAATATCTTATGTTTTGAATTCTAATGTTATACATAATATTCAATACAATGAAATGTAATAAAAAGGTGATATATGAAAGTGACAATAAACATAGAAATACATTTTAAAATTAAATGGGAGATTAACAAGCTCACACTGTTTGGCAGTCTGCAGGATCTTTTGCGTGTTTCTTAAATAGAAATCCTGCAGAGAACATAGGAGTTAATTTTCCTACTGATCTGTTCCATTTTTGGTTGGTGAATGGCTTAGGGGGAGCAGATTAACAGGGTGGGACGAAATAATGCCTGTGTCCTACTACAGCTAGGGCAGAGGGAAGAGCAGCCACTTATCTAACAGCCAGAGACAGGATTATGAGGAGGCGGAGGGGGAAAATGGCTAATCTCCTGGAAAACAGACAACATTTCTTTATATATTTCCCAGTATTAATAGAAATATAAGACACAATAGTATTAAAGGAAAGGAGGAGATTAAGGGAAGAATTTCTGGAAAAGTTTTCATTTTTTTGGGTGAGTTTAATGTTCCTTTAAGAGCACATTACTAGTAGGAAGCATATATCATAACGACAACCCCTTTTTGAATGTAAGCTGTAGGTGCAGCTTCCGTAGGCCGCATTCGGCCAGTCATTTACATATCGGCTCTGTCAGAGCAGAGTAGTTCTATTTTCTGGCACATAGAAAAGGGTTTCAAAGAGGGCAAACTCTTTATGATATCCATGTACCCTGATGGGGCAAATGGGCAGGGGCTATGAGACAGCTCCTTTAAAAACCATCCCACCATAGACTGTAGTCTGGGGAATCTGTGACAACGCGTCACGCACGGGTACTCCTCGGACGTTAAAAACATCAGTTTCTCACATCCGAGGTGGGCTAGGTTCGTGTGTGTGTGTAGCCTTACTGTCAGCTTCACTACAGTTATGACAGCTAGAGCTATGAAGGTTTCAGGTACTGTTTCCTGGGAAAGTATTATTGTAGCGCCATGGCCTCTACCTTGTAGTACCGGCACAGTAAGGTCCATATTAGTATGGCTGTTCCTGGTTCTACCTGGTTCAGCCAGGCTCAACTTCAAGTTACATGTTTAAAGCAAAATCGACAACAATGGGAACATACAGAGAAACATGCGTTTAACATTGACAAGTAGAAAGGTAGATGTGTGGGTAAAGCGTCAAACAAGAATTGTAATTCAATTTTGACCTTGCATGTCTTTTTTATGGCTTCATCTACCATTTTCTATAAGGGGGCTGGAGTAATAGTATGCACTCATCTATTGACACACATGTGCGTCTTAGAGTTATGACTTCTTGTGCATATTTCACTGAATCAGAAGACCTGTCAACCAGCAGCTATTCTGCTTGTTGAAGATCTGTATTGAAGATTTTTCAGACCAGTGCCCAGATCTCTAAAAAAGGTAAGCATTTTTCCTTCCTGGTTTAAAAAAGGTTAAAATAATGTTAAAAAAAGTCCTACACTTTACAAAATGTATAATTCCTCTTTACTTAGAACCCATATGCATTAATTGCTTTGACAGTGACATTGCACTAGAACATTTTCCTGCATTTATAAATTCTATTTAATATTGAAACAAAAAATACTGTATGTACTAGACATTTTCTGTTGCATCTTGTATAATGGTGGCACATTGTCAGTTTCAATTAGAAATGCAGTCAACAGAAAAAGGGAAAGATGTCAATCTGAGCTTCACTTGAGCTCTACCTCTGCTAGAGCAAAAGAACAATGTTTTACTGAAACCCGTTATTTTCATGTTCTAAATATATGCTGCAGAAAATACAATTAAAACTTGATAACATCGAGACAATACTGTCAGACTACCTGTAACACTGCAAATATATAGGACTTTGTGGGAAGATATGGTTCTTGGTGCAAAATTAAATGTACCATATTTTTCGGACTATAAGACGCACCTTACCATAAAACGCACCCAGGTTTTAGACAAAATTCTGAGAGGCAACATTTTTTTTATATTTTTTTCATCGATTGAGCGGTGTGAGGGCTTATTTTTTGCAGGACGAGCTGTAGTTTTATTGGCACCATTTTTGGGTACATACGATTTTTTTGATCACTTTTATATTTCATATTTTAAGCACTAAGGTGACCAAAAAACTATTTTGATGTTTTACATTTTTAATTTCATGACTAACTCACCGTGCGAGTTAAATAATGGTATATTGTAATAGATCGGACTTTTAGGGACACAGCGATACCAAATTATTTAATTTTTTACGTTGTGCTTAGGGAAAAATGGGAAAAGGTTTTTTTTATGAACTTTTAATCTTTTTTTTTTTTACACTCCTGAAAATTTATCTAACAGGTTTTTTTTCTTACACATTTTATTAGTTCCCCTAGGGGACTTGAACCAGCGGCCACTTGGTTACATGTGGAGTTACTGAAACAGCGCAACTACGCTACATGTGAGATCGCTGGGGGTCCGACCGCTGGGACCCCCAGCGATAAGGAGAACAGGGTCCAAAAGGCACACAAAGCGCTACATGAGAAGCATGAACTTCCGGGTTCTGTGTCCGGCTTATCTGTTCCGCAGCTCCATAGATATCAATGGAGAGTCGTTTGCGCATGCGCAAAACAATCCCATTGATCTCTATGGAGCTGCCAGACACAGAACACGGAAGTCACAGCTTCTCCTGCAGTGCTCTTAGTAACTATCTGTCCCCTTTCTCCTTATCGATTACAAATGTATCCCCTATCCTGTGGATAGGGGATGCGTGTTTTTTATGGCACAAGCCATTTAAACTGCCAGGAACAGTGAAATTGCTGTTCCTGGCCGTTAGAGCAGCGTGTCAGAAGCGGACACCTGCAGTATATGGAGCGGGCTCAGTGCGCCATACATCACCCCCTCCAGCTCCATGATGTGCCGGCACATCATGGGTCGGGAAGGGGTTCGGTAATGAAGCGGTCATGGGGCCCGGCGATGCCGGGTCCCTTGACTGCGGACTATAAGACGCAGGGACTTTTTAGCAGAAAGAACGGACATGTCTTATTACGGCCGTGTTCTGCGGTTCAGGCTCATAGAAAATAATGCACGCGGGTGTCACTCCGTGGCCGGCCGACCCGAAAATCACGGCCATGCACATGGCTACGGTCGTGTGCATGAGGCCTTACTTTTCTTATCTTGTCCACCTTTTAATTATATCATGGTTTGTTGGCTCTTTGCAAAAAGATATGTGTTGTCCAGATGACAGGAACGAAGTGCTAAGGCTTCGTTCACATCTGTGCTAGGGCTCTGTTCCGACGTTCCGTCTGAGCTTTCCGTCGAAACGGAGTCCTGACAGACACAAACAGAAACCATAGGTTTCTGTCACCATTGATTTCAATGGTGACGGATCCGGTGCCAACGGTTTCCGTTTGGTCCATGTAGGTACCAACGACAGAATAAATGGTAGGTGGAGGAGCCTTAAGAATAATTTTAAAGAACTAGGCTACAAGCTGAAGGGAAGAACCTCCAAGGTTGTATTCTCAGGAATACTGCCTGTGCCATGCGCATCACAGGAAAGACAGCGGGAGCTCAGGGAGTTAAATGCATGGCTTAAGTATTGGTGTAGAGGAGAAGGCTTTGGGTTCTTAGAGCACTGGGCTGACTTTTCATTGGGGTACAAACTGTATTCTGCAGATGATTTGCACCTAATTAGAAGGGGGTCCGCTGTGCTGGGGGGAGAAAATTCTAGCTGAGGTGGCAGAGTATTTAAACTATGGCTGAGGAGGGAGGTGAATGTAGAAAATAAAGGGGTAGTCAGGTTAAAGACGGGTCAGACTATATTGGTGGGGGGGAAACAGACTGTGGGGAGAGGACTAGACAACAGGATAGGGAGTTCCTATTGTTACAAAACAGCAATGAAAATGAAAATAAAAATGCCCAAATAATGTCAAATAATCACATATCTGAAAATGAAAGTGAGTGTGTGTTGCTGAAACATGGCTAGACTCTTCACATGACTGGGCTGTAAATCTACAGGGTTTCACACTGTTTCGGAAAGACTGGGCAAATAGGAAAGGTGGTGATGTATGTCTGTATGTGAGAAGTGATATGAAGGCGAGTGTGAAAGAGACATTAGAGGGTGAAGCTTGTGCGGAGGTTGAAACCTTGTGGGTGGAACTAGAAAGGGAGGTAAACACTGGAAAAACTACTTTTGGTGTAATCTATAGACCCCCCAATATAACTGAGGAGATGGAAGGTCAGCGGCCCCCCTTCCCAAAATGTGTTACAGCCACTGTGAATGTGGAAAAGCTGTTGTTTTACTTGTTTTGCTCTGTGCAGGTATAAATTCTGGAGATATTACTTGTGTAATATATGTACAAGTGGTGTATTAATATTCTGTTAAATGTACATTTATTTGCAGGCAGGTAATGGTGTTTCACTGGCCCTTTTAACTGGGACCGGAAAACTGCTTGGATGCCATTTTCTAGTAGCTTGCTGTGTCATAACACTAGTAAGGACTCATACAGCGTGGATATGCTCTTACCTCATGCTGGGGGCGGTGCTTATATTGTTTAAGGCAGCGTTTCAGCCTAATGGGGTCAGTGTGCGTGGGCAGCGTCTCTTAGATAAGCAGGAGTTTTGCTGTAGTGCTGCTGGATATGAGTGGACCAAATCGAAAGGCCAAGAGTTAGTCCATTAATGGGCAGGTAGAGTTTCAGAAGCCTCAGGTTTAAGTGATTGCTGTAGAAGAGACAGCATTTGCCTCGGTGGGTGGAAGTTGCCATCGGCCTGACAGTGAGTAATACTGTGCGATCCCCGGGTGGAAATTGCCAGGTGCCAGGGGCCCTACGATAGTGACAGTAAACAGGCTAGGGAAAGGAAGGACCTAGTGATTTATTTAGAGGATGTACACCTGCATTAGGGAGGAATCCAAGCTCTGTCCATAAGAGAGAGCGGAAAAAGCTGTTGAGCCCCTGTCTTCTGCTTGCAACTAAATTTACTTCCATTGCCAGATGTTATTGCCATTCTGATTCATTTGCAGAAATGTTGAAGTGATTGTGGCTCTCTGCTGAGAAGAATCTATTGCATCGCATTGTGGCCGTTAAGTTACAAAAATTCCGGCCTAGTAAAGAGTGTTGTTTCTGCATCTAATCTGGGCTTCTTGTCAGAATTCCACAATTAAAACTTGCAACACCTTTCCGCTTGGCTTATAAAAGCTCCTTTGTAATTATCCTCTCTATAAAATCCAGCTATGGTCATTGCTTTACAAAAAAAAAAGAAGCAACAAAACTGCATGGTCCAGTTACAGGTTTTGCTTTTTTTTTTGTTTTGTTCTTTTATCTTTAAAAAAAAATAGACCCTAAGGGAACAAGTTCAAAATTTGTAAAAAAAAAGACAAAAGCTAAAGTTAATGTGAAAGCAATATCTATCTATCTATCTATCTATCTATCTATCTATCTATCTATCTATCTATCTATCTATCTATCTATCTATCTATCTATCTATCTATCTATCTTTCGAATATCTGTCATCTAATATCTATCTAGATGTATAAATTTGAGTACTAAAAGCAAATGCTGTGCTTTCAGACCGATACACTTGATGAGATTAAAACTTGTGAGGTAGAAAAATCTTATGAGCCATAGAGAGCATGCAAATTTATGATGCTTATATTTTATTTTGTACAGCTGCTTATTTTGTTTTCTAATAATATTTTATACAATATTGTTGCACATTCAAAACATTTTATAGTCTAAGCACAACTTTTTTATTATTTCAGTTTTCCCCTGACATGTAAGTACTGACTTTCTTACTAAAATATCCATTGTGCAAGTATTTTGAATATTCTATAAAACACCAGGACATTGCAAAGACCAATTTGCATTATGTTTCAGAGCAGTTCTGAAAAGAAACACAGCAGTGTTACATTTTTGTATAACATCTCCTTTGTTTTAATAGACCTTCTACTTGTTTATTCACAATCTGTACAGACAATACAAGTAGAATAGATATGAAAAACATGCTTAGACAGCAGTTGTCAGTGGAGAAAATTTGCATCACTATTGAGAACTGTTTATATATCAAAGGCAACACTCATAAACCCCAAAAATATTTCCCATATTTGTATTAGACAAAAGTGGCAACTATTTCACCTAAATGACATACAACAGAAGTAGCCAAACTCCCATTTGAGTACCAATTACTGGGAAAGGAAATGTACTTAAGACACAAACATACAAAGTAATAGAACAAGGCCAGTTTAATAAAAAAAATACTCACTAAAAATGTGATTTTTGGCCCTAGTGTAGGGAGGCGATGGAGTATCTGGAGCTTCATACTTCGGACCTGTAGGCACTTTGTGTGCCGCCATATGGTGCTTTGTATGGCACCATGTTATAGAGCTGTTCTATCCTTGAAGCAGTGCTCCATAGAAGGAAACCTCTGTATGCTTCCATATGAAATTGTATAGTGCAACGTAGCTTCAATTTCTGAAGGCTTTTCCTGACTTTGCTTAGGCTAACGTAAGACTTGAATTATAGCCTATTGACTGTCATCAGCTCCATCGTGTAAAACCTAAAAAAGTTCACTACCACCAATGTAAAACTATGACATATGTGAAGTTTTCTATAATTAAAGTCACACTTTAAATTTTCCCCTGCCAGAGCTGCCTTAGTTAGCTGCTTAGCCACGCAACCACTGGTGCAGTGGAATCATGTTATGTAACCTAATGATTTTGACAGTAGGATGATGCCAGAAGAAAGCTTAGTTTCAGGAATGACAAATCTTAAAGGGGTATTCCCACTAAGAGTATTTATCACCTATCCACAGGATAGACACTGAATAGAGCAGCAGTGCACATGCGTGACCGCTGCTCCATTTAAAATCCTCCTACTGATCGGTGCGGGTCCCAGTAGTTAGGCCCCCATACATTTAGCACTTACTGTGTGGATAGCTGATAAATGTTCTTAGTAGAAAAAAAACTTCAATGACATAGTATGTAAGCTACATAGTTGGCTCTACTCAGGGTCGATTCTATATTTTCTGCTGCCTTATGTGAAAATTGAAATGACACCCCCCCATCCACAAAAAAAATCATAAGAAATCCAAGTGGCCAACCTCTATTGGATCATTCAAACTTATAAATCGAAACTAAAAAATGTAAACAATGTAAAAGAAAAATTTCCTACTTCTACTGTAACTTTTCTTTTTTTGGCAGGTTCTGCTGGACTGTTTCGATTAAGTCGTAGATTTGTTGATCTAGTTAGATGATCTACAATTTTTATTATAAAATGGTGAAAGAGGGTTGCATGAGGGAATTTTTATTTCAATACAAAATGTTTTCTTTTGTCTCTGAATTTTTTTAATACCTTATTACCGTCTTAGCAATGGCCGCTATCTTAATAACAGCGTTCCATTACTAAGGCGGGGCTTAGTGTTAGCCAGTAAAAAGGCTAACACTAACCACACATTATTACCCCGGTACCCTTCACCACCAGGGGTACCAGGAAGAGCCAGGTGCGATCCAGTACCCGACCATCTGAAGTGATGGACAGTCACCGGCACGGCCACAGGCTAGTATTATTAGGCTGGGAAGGGACAAAAACCATGGCCCTTCCCATCCTGGTAATGCTAGGCTGCGGCTGGCATTTTTCATTACTAGCCAGATACAATAAAGTAGCCACATCTTAGCATTACCAGGGTGGGAAGGGCCACGGTTTTTGTCCCTTTCCAGCCTGATAATACCAGCGTGTGGCCAACCCAGTACACGACCATAACTTCAGATGGTCGGGTATGGGATTGTACCTGGCTTTTCACGATACCCCTGGTGGTGGTGGATACTGGGGTAATAACTAACGCTAAGTCATGCCTTCTTAATGGATGTCGTCAAACAGACAACTGCCATTACTAAGGTCCTAATAAAGTATTAAAAAAACACAAGACATCAATGAATCTAATTTTTATTGTGGCGCACAGGACCTAGAGATGCGCCAGAAATATTAATAGATCTTAATAATTCTGGCGCATCTGGGAGGTCCTGTGCGCCAGAAAAAGCTAATGCAGGGACTCATAATACAGGGACTTCCTTTCAAGTGTAACTAAAATTTTAAAAAACTTCTGAGATCTCATAGTGACATGTCAGAAGTTTTGGTCATTGAGGGTAAAACAAAGCAGAAGAAGTGCTCGGGTGAGCGATGTTCCGCTTAATTTCTGATCGGCTTTTCCCGGAGTGGTGTACAGGCTCAATAGAAAGTATATGAGTCTGTACAAAGCTTGCTCTGCTTTCAGAGGAAAGCCAATCAGAAACTAAGCTGCACAGCGGTCACCCAAGAGCTTAGTTTTAGCGATCAGTGGGAGTCTCAGTGCTCGGATCCCCATTGACCAAAATTTCCGACATGTCATTATGACATTTCATTATTTTTGTCAAAGTTTAGTTACAGTTGAAGCAGTCAGACAGACTAACTACTGAGGGCGCTAGGGGGTAAATTTTACTGCAAGGGGGTCTGAGCATCTGACTTCTAAGGGCTCTAAGGGGACAGATTATACTGTGCTCAGCCTCCTGCCCCCACTAATTTAAAAGTGATTCGCCGATGCTGGGGGAAAATAATCCCCTCATAGAGCTCTCAGGAGTTACTATACTGCAAATGGTGGGTGTCTGCTCTTCTAACTGACTGCTGAGAGCTCTATGGGGGGGAAATTATATTTCAGTATAGTAACTCCTAATGGCTCCAAAGAGGGCATTATTCTCACCAAAGAGCCCTCTGCTGTCAGCAAGATTCTCAGATACCCCCATGCAGTATAACCCCCCCTACCATCGGCCGATCACTTTTAAATTAGTGGGGGTAGGAGGCTGAGTGCAGTAAGTGGTGCTCCGCATGCGGCTCAGCCTTATCTTACAAATCACAGTCCGCTCTGCTTCTCTTGCTGACCTGCTCCTCTTTGGCGGTGTCTGCTGCATGCAGTGTCATTGAGGAGGATTGTTCTATCAGACGTGCACCTATCCTGCTGCATGTCTGCTAAATAAGTCATGCTGCCACTAACCCCCGCCAGCCCTCTTCCACCATGACCACCCCTCCTTGACCCCCTCCACTATCCCTGCCTTTCCATGGCTCCTCTCTAGGATCAAGACAGCCCCCTCTTATTACCTACATGGCACCACCTGTGGCAGCAGGCTTTCCTCTCCCTGGCTCTACTGTATGTCTACCAAATTTGGTATGGAATAACTTGACAGGCTTGCACAGAGCACTAACATCAACCAATATCATATGCCAAGCACACGAAGGCTTTTATGGCTGAATATGGATGTGATAATCGGATGTTCACCTACGGCCCTGTTCACATCTGCCTCAGGGCATTCTGTTGTTCGGCTCTGTTAGTGGAGCAGAACAAGGGAATGCCCGATGCAGCGGTTCCAACATGGACACCACCCGTAGCCGATATAACCCATTGACTTAAATGGGTTCCGTCGGCTTTTCGTTGGGTTGTCTGTGGTTTTACTGGAAACAGTAGCGTAGAATGCTGCGCTATTTTTTCCATCAATTTCTGTTGAATCTGCGACAGAGGCACCTAACGGAGCCTACAATGCAGATGTGAACAGGTCCTACATTTGTGCACGTAGTGTGGTAATGAATGAAAGAGAGACTTTGTGTAAATATTTGTTTTTGATGTTTTATATAATATAATGGAAATAAGTAAATATTTGTCATACAGTACCTGAGGCTGAGATGTAAAGCTTTCAAAGTGTGTTATTCTTACCAACGCTATCATTTGGTTCTGCAAACCTCCGTTATTCAAGTCAGCTTGCACAAGTGACCTTTGCACACTGAATATGGAGCTTAACGTAAAATTGTCTTCAGAGCACAAATCCAAAAGGCCCCATTAGCCTCATTTATGTTACATTAACCTGCTTTTACAGACATTAATCATAATGTTGTATTCACTAAAGACAAATAACACAGCATTAGCTGCAATTTATTTCTACTGTAACATTAGTGCTAGATGTAAAAAGATGTAAAATTCAACATCCCATCTTGCTGGATATTTGTCATTTAAATCTAAATTGCATGTGCTATTTTCTAATGGCATATAATACATTGCTGTTATGCCGTTAGTATTATGCTAATCAATATTTCAATGACTAAACTTTTGTATAAATGCTAAAAATATTAGATCTAAATATTCTTTACTCTGTATATACTAGTATATATATATATATATATATACATATATATATATATATATATATATATATATATATATATATATATATATATATATATATATATATATATATATATACAGTGAAGGAAATAAGTATTTGATCCCTTGCTGATTTTGTAAGTTGGACCACTGTCAAAGACATGAACAGTCTAGAATTTTTAGGCTAGGTTAATTTTACCAGTGAGAGATAGATTATATTAATAAAAAAAAGAAAATCACATTGTCAAAATTATATATATTTATTTGCATTGTGCACAGAGAAATAAGTATTTGATCCCCTACCAACCATTAAGAGTTCAGCCACCTCCAGACCAGTTACACGCTCCAAATCAACTTGGTGCCTGCATTAAAGACAGCTGTCGTTAAATGGTCACCTGTATAAAAGACTCCTGTCCACAGACTCAATTAATCAGTCTGACTCTAACCTCTACAACATGGGCAAGACCAAAGAGCTTTCTAAGGATGTCAGGGACAAGATCATAGACCTGCACAAGGCTGGAATGGGCTACAAAACCATAAGTAAGACGCTTGGTGAGAAGGCGACAACTGTTGGTGCAATAGTAAGAAAATGGAAGACATACAAAATGACTGTCAATCGACATCGATCTGGGGCTCCATGCAAAATCTCACCTCGTGGGGTATCCTTGATCCTGAGGAAGGTGAGAGCGCAGCCGAAAACTACACGGGAGGAACTTGTTAATGATCTCAAGGCAGCTGGGACCACAGTCACCAAGAAAACCATTGGTAACACATTACACCGTAATGGATTAAAATCCTGCAGTGCCCGCAAGGTCCCCCTGCTCAAGAAGGCACATGTACAGGCCCATCTGAAGTTTGCAAATGAACATCTGGATGATTCTGAGAGTGATTGGGAGAAGGTGCTGTGGTCAGATGAGACTAAAATTGAGCTCTTTGGCATTAACTCAACTCGCCATGTTTGGAGGAAGAGAAATGCTGCCTATGACCCAAAGAACATCGTCCCCACTGTCAAGCATGGAGGTGGAAACATTATGTTTTGGGGGTGTTTCTCTGCTAAGGGCACAGGACTACTTCACCGCATCAATGGGAGAATGGATGGAGCCATGTACCGTCAAATCCTGAGTGACAACCTCCTTCCCTCCACCAGGACATTAAAAATGGCTCGTGGCTGGGTCTTCCAGCACGACAATGACCCGAAACATACAGCCAAGGTAACAAAGGAGTGGCTCAAAAAGAAGCACATTAAGGTCATGGAGTGGCCTAGCCAGTCTCCAGACCTTAATCCCATCGAAAACTTATGGAGGGAGCTGAAGATCCGAGTTGCCAAGCGACAGCCTCGAAATCTTAATGATTTACAGATGATCTGCAAAGAGGAGTGGGCCAAAATTCCATCTAACATGTGTGCAAACCTCATCATCAACTACAAAAAAAGTCTGACTGCTGTGCTTGCCAACAAGGGTTTTGCCACCAAGTATTAAGTCTTGTTTGCCAAAGGTATCAAATACTTAATTCTCTGTGCACAATGCAAATAAATATATATCATTTTGACAATGTGATTTTCTGTTTTTTTTTTAAATATAATCTATCTCTCACTGGTAAAATTAACCTAGCCTAAAAATTCTACACTGTTCATGTCTTTGACAGTGGGCAAACTTACAAAATCAGCAAGGGATCAAATACTTATTTCCTTCACTGTATCACTGTATATATATATATATATATATACATATATATATATATATATATATATATATATATATATATATATATATATATAATGTAGTTGTTTTTTTTCTACAAGTTGACTTATCTACCACAAACCCCCACTGGACACAGGTCACTGCCTTCTCCCCACTTGACACAGACCCAATCACCTAACCATCCACTGGACTCCTCAAGATGATCCACGTAACCTCAACTGGACTTCATGTATCTGCCTAACCTCTTCACATGAAAACAGGTAGCCTTTCCTCTAGCTTGGACATAAAGATTTAGACAGCATAAACTTAGACCAGGCAATCTGGACATGTGCCAAATTTATCACAGTGGTGCACGCTGTATGATAAATTTGGTGTATTTGCTAGATATGTTAGACACTTTTACCTTCCTCATACCAACTCCTGGTCGGCTTTGTTTTCGTTTGGTGCCCTTTGATGCATTTTGGCATATTTCAAGCCACACCCCTTTCCTCACTAATTCACGTCCCTTCTCTAGACATTTTTCTAGTAAAGTGCAATCTGTTCTTAAATTAGTCTGAAATGAAATGTGCCAGCAGGCGTCAATATGCATCAAATTGCACAAAATTTGGCACATTTACCAAAACATTCTAGCGTAGATACAGGAGTAAATCTGTCCAAAAGTATCTAACCCCTCTTTGCATTAGACAATAGTTACCTATCAACCCACCTTCCCCACTGTATATCAGGTTACCTACATATCCCAAATAGATATCAGATTAACTATATACCCCAACAGGCTCCATATATATTATTCCAATTAAATACGAGGTATCTTATCCCTTGTCCTTTGCTGGACAACAAGGAATAAAGTCTAACTTAGATGCCAAGGAATAAGACCTGTCAAATGATAACTGTATGACTGACCACCGAGAACGTTGAATATTCAAGTAAGGTGAGTCATTTCACAGAGAAATTCAGGAGGCTACATCTATGATAATAGCAAAGAAATAAGCAGAAATATCTCCCTATGGATATAATTAATTCATATAAAGACTGTATATGTTCACAAGATGTATTTTAATGAAAATATTCAAAGCTTTCTTTTTAAGTAAATAGTCAGGATAGAAGGGGAAGATATTTTAACACAAATTGTATGATGCATAATTATGAACACATTTTTACCTGAGGATGCATGGGGGCCTAAGGAAATAAAAATAATAACTATAAATTGGTAAGTTACTTTTTTTTGTATTTGGGAAGCATATTTCTATTACAAATTTAAATTTGCCCCAGGAAATACATTTTAGTTGAATTGGATGTACACTCTACATAAGATAATGACTAATCATTATATGTATATTAAAGCAGCAGGCAAACAATTGTTTGGTTTATTTTTCTTTCCATTATATTTTTTAATTCTTGACACTGGTTTTTGCAATTAGGAAAAAAATAATCTAATTTAAGCAAAGGATATAAAAAGTTATAGGTTTTACAGACATTATGATTACAGTGATACATTCACTGCTAGTCTAAATGTGTCTTTTTTTTCAATTTCAACAGAATCATGATTTCTGACATTTTATACCTTATTGAGTGTTTAATTTTAGTTGTGCCGAGAGCTTGATTGCATTCTACCAGTTGATTGCAATTACGGGTCAGCAATGAGTTTATGGGCGGTTATAGAACTCTGTTTAGCAGATTTTGGATGCTAGCTGGCAGAGAGGCCACACTAAATCCATGATAAACAGTATATTGGAACTTTAGTTAGTGATGCCAAGCTGTCTTTTTTAAGGCTGAGTTTCCCCGCACAAGTAATCTGCTGCCATCATCACAGGGGTAGGAAAAAGCGAAAAGGAAGATGTGAAAGTTAGAGCATATATCTGTGGGTAAGGCCCCAAGCACAGGACCGTAGATTTCATCCGTTATTACGAACTCATTCCTTTCTATGGCTGACGGACACCTTCCCGTATATTTACCGTATTTTGTCAGTGCCGTAGAAAGGCTCCGCAAAAGATAGGACATGTCCTATTTTTTGCCTGTTATGAACCGTGCTCCCATGCTTTATAAGGGAGAATTGCCCGCAAAGGGTACGGTCGATTAAGGCACGGTTGTGTGTTGGGGCTTAATAAGGGGGTTCATTAGAGACACTCCATTCATAAATTAAACTTCTCCACTTTCTTAAGATTCATTATTTTAGGCTCTGTTCACATGTGCGTCAGAGGATCCTATAATAATATTGTCATATTTGATAGAATAGCTCAACATGCAGTGTTATTCTTCCCATCAAAATGATGGAAACTAAAACGGAACCCATTATAAGTTCACAGGGTCCGTCAGGCGCCGTACGACAGACGAAAGACATAATGTTTGTGTGAATAGAGACTAATTCGTAGAAGGCAGTGGTTGTAGTAGATAACTAATTGACTGTCACAACAAGAACAATGTATTGCAACAAGAAAAATTCCCTCCCAGAGTAAAAATGTATGTCAATTGCTGCGACAGGAGTTATTATGTAATTTGGACCACTATGCAAGCCCTAATATATGACTGATGTTCTTTTGACTATCTGGTCAGTTTCATTAGGCTGTAATATGGCCACTTTTCAGAATCCATATTATGGATAAAACACCTAGACCCCCACATGGTTCTACTGAGCCGTACTTGGATCATATATGGTTGTATGGAAGTCTTAGTTCGGTTCAGTACAACCACCAGTGATTCGGTAGTTATGTTCACAATTGTGATGCTAAAATGTGTATATATTATAGCCATGTGAAACCAACCTTACATGATCTTTTTATGAGTTCAAGGTACTGTCTGGTTCTACCATGCTGGTTATTTAGCACTCAAAATATTTATGCATTGGTTACTACTACATGAAAAAAAAGTTTGTCTGTGATTGTGAAGATGCTTTATATGCTAGTGAAAAGAAGATAGCATTTTATATGTTGTTTTATGCTGGTTAGAAGTTGGGGCTTTGACATTTATACAATAATTTACATCAATTATACAATATTAGGTCTATAGTTAGTATATCAATATAAACAGGCTGACAATGGTTTGGACACAATCCTTCTACATAATGTATGTATGAACAGACAAAATGATTAAGTGATTGACAGCAACAGAGTATTTCACTATATGTGCCTTATTCACTACAATTCAACGATTCTAATAATTTTATCTTCTTTCTATTTTATTTTATCAGCTGCGGAAGAAAATTGAGTAATATGAAGATATGATAATATTTAAGAAAATATGAAGAGTGTTTTATTTGCTGGAAAAAAAAGCATGATTTATTTATAAACCATTTACTTTATTTAATACTTTTTTTTCCTTCCAAATTGTCTTGCAAATAAGATGTAAACTTACAAAAGTATATTCTTAGTTTAATGAAGCGTATCGAATCTGTGTTCAAGTATCAGCTTAATGACATAAACATCATTTCACAAGCTTCACATATAATTCTATATAATTGCACAATGTATCATCCAATGAACATCCGGCTGATTTTGAAAATCGGAATTTGTTTTTAGGAATTACGTTTTTTTGTGTGTTTGTTTTCTAACATAATTAACATGATTCTGTTTGTAATTAGACATGTTATTTTTTACTCTCTCTCTGTGACATACTGTAGTTAGCAATTGTGTGGTGTCAACTATGTAAGACCACAAAAAGCTGTAGAGAACAAAATAGTTCAAAATAAACTTGACTGAATATACCTGTGCAGCATTACATTATTTATACACATGGATACAAAGCTCTGGTAGGTTGATTATGAGAGTATTATCAATGTACAGAATGTTCTATAACTATGAGACTACATTAGCTGACAGAATATCATGCAGTTATACCAAAGCATTGTCTTACTTAATGTCATTAATTCCTCATTTTGATCATCACTGCTTCTAGTGTGTCACGGTGTGTGGGTATGTGGACCCACTAGGCTGCACCGGCGTACCAGGGAAGCAGCTGGCCAAACAACAGGAGCCCTAGAAATACAAAGTCCCGCACAAGGGTACCTGGATAGTCCAGACAATGGCCTCAGCTCTGGCACGGGTGGAGGTGGGTGCAGCAGGTAACGCCAGACGTGGTGAATCCATCTGGACGTGGCAGATGACATAGGACGTGGCAGATGACAGCAGGTGCCGCAGGTTGCGCTAGACGTGGCGAATCCCTCTGGACGAGGCAGATGACATAGGACGTGGCAGATGACAGCAGGTGCCGCAGGTTGCGCTAGACGTGGCGAATCCCTCTGGACGAGGCAGATGATACAGGATGTGGCAAGGCAACAGCAGGTGTAGTAGACACGACTCCAACTAGTAGGCACAGGAACAAGAACAAAGCACGGGATACAGGAACGGTTAACAGGGCACGGGTAACAACTGGAACGGGAAACCCTAAGGGACTATTTGCAAGACAGACTTGGGAATACTAACAACGCTCAGGTAAGGATCAGAAGGGCTGGGGCCTTCTTATAGACCAGGAAGTCATGTGGTTGATAATGATGATTGTTTTACAGGTGCGCAGCCTTGGCATTCACACCCTTCTTGGTAAGGGTAGAGATGGGAGTCGTCAGAGATGAGAAGTTTTGACTAAACTGCCGGTAGAAATTGGCGAATCCCAGGAACCACTGTATGGCCCTTAGGCCTTGAGGACGTGGCCACTCCAGGACATCTCTCACTTTCTCAGGATCCATCTTGAGACCTTGATCCGAGATGATGTAGCCCAGGAAGGGCAGAGAACTCCTCTCAAAGACGACTTCTCCAGCTTGGCGTATAAACGATTCTCCATTAATCGTAGTAGAACTTGACGGACATGCCTCCAATGAGTCGTCGGATCTGGGGAGAAAATCAAAATATCATCGAGATAAACAACAACGCAGACATAGTGGAGATCTCAGAAGATATCCTTCACGAATTCCTGAAACACTGCCGGAGCGTTACACAGTCCGAAGGGCATCACTAGGTATTCATAGTGCCCGTCCCAGGTGTTAAATGCCGTCTTCCATTCGTCACCCCACCAAATCCGGATTAGGTTATAAGCCCCCCACAGGTGTAGCTTAGAAAAAATTCTGGCTCCTCGTATGCGATCAAACAGCTCGGATATAAGTGTCAACGGGTATTTGTTCTTGACCGTGATCTGCTTGAGACCACGGTAGTCAATGCAGGCTCAAAGGGATTTGTCTTTCTTTTTAACGAAGAAGAATCCAGCCGGGCTGGGGAGGAAGACTTTCGTATGAAACCCCTCTCCAAATTTTTCTTGATATAGGCTGACATGGATAGAGACTCTGGCAAGGAGAGAGGATATACTCGGCCATGGGGGAGAGAGGCATTAGGAACCAGTTCAATGGGGCAGTCATAAGTCCGATGTGGAGGCAGCGTTTCAGCCTCCCTTTTGCTGAAAACATCTGCATACTGAGCAAACTGGGGGGGTAGTCCTCCCGCCAATGACTGAGGCTGGAGAGGCTGGACAAGATGGATCTGCGACAGACAACGACCAAGGCACTTGGAGCCCCATTGGAGAACTTCTCCAGAATTCCAGTCCAGGACTGGGGCATGTAGTCGAAGCCAAGGCAAGCCCAGCAGAACAGGATTGATGGCCTTGGGCAAAACAAGGAAAGAAATCAGTTCAGAATGAAGGACTTCAACCTGGAGCCTCAACGGCTTGGTTTTAGAAACGATGGGATCAGGCAGAGGCAGTTCATTTAATGAGACAACAGCCAAAGATGTCTCCAGGGTAACTGTGGGCAACTGTAGATGATCCACCAGCTCCTTTTGGATGAAGTTTGCCGCAGACCCAGAGTCAAGATAGGCAGAAACCCAATGCGTCCTCTCGCCGGATACTAGGGTTGCAGGAATAGTCAGCTTGGAACAGAATGCTTTATTAGGTACTGTTCCACCTAGGGTTGTCTGTCCAATCAATCTAGGCAATGGGGTCTCTCTGGCCTCTGGGGACACAGACGCACACTATGGCCTCCGAGGCCGCAATACAAACAAAGTCCATAAGTGCGTCTGCGTTGTTTCTCCTGGATAGACAATTTGACATAGTTACTCTGCAGAGGATCCTCTGGTGGGACGACTGAGGAGGATAGTAAGGATTGCTGGAAAGTAGAATCCAGCCTAGGAAGTTCTCTCTCCCGGAGAACCTCTTGAGAATGCTTCCGGATCCTCATGTCTATCCGGGTGGCGAGTAGGATAAGATTGTCCAGAGTAGATGACAGATCGCAAGCAGCCAGCTCATCCTTAATCCCTGAAGACAGTCCCTGCAAGAATGTGGCCACCAAAGCCTCGTTGTTCCAGGTTAATTCAGTAGCCAGGATACGAAACTGAATGGCATACTCGCCCACAGAGAGGTCTCCCTGGTGTAGGGTCAGCAAGGATGCAGCAGCCGAAGAAACTCTCCCAGGTTCCTCAAAGATCGAGTGGAAGGTCCATAAGAAGCACTGTAAGTCACGGGTGTAGAAGACACGACTCAAACTAGTAGGCACAGGAACAAGAAAACAGCATGGGATACAGGAACGGGTAACAGGGCACGGGTAACAACTGGAATGGGTAACACTAAGGGACTATTTGCAAGATTGACTTGGGAATACTAACAATGCTCAGGCTAGGATCAGAAGGGCTGGGGCCTTCTTATAGACCAGGAAGTCATGTGGTTGATAATGATGATTGTTTTACAGGTGCGCGCGCTGGCCCTTTAAGAGCGGGCACGAGGGTGCGCGGCCACCCTACGGGACACAGCAGACCGGAGCAGAAGTGAACGCTGGCGTCTCCTAGGAAGGAGATGGGGACCAGCGCTCACGGATTCATGGCTGCTGGCGTCGGGAGGTGTGTAAACCCAACGGCCCGTGGCCATGGACGCTACATAGTGAGACTTCTTTTCAGTATTTTACTAAGCATTGAATCCAATGAAATAACAGACTATGATGTCAACTGTACTGATACCTTTCATTACTTAGTCCTATAACTGCTATACAGGTCCAGGTTCTAAAATAAGAATGGAGGCAAGCCACGACAGAACCCAAGAGGTCCAACTCATCTGAAGCAGATTACTAAAGTTTTGGGTTAGGCTCTGTTGACACTGCGTTAGGGGAAATCTCCCAAAGCATACATCAAATGTATGGCCCATACGTATGCAACTGTTCGTCATGCAGTTGCATAACTCTGCACTTGATTGCTGTTGTAAAAAAAAGTTGAATAAAATATATATATATATATATGTTTTTTCAATATGAATTGTATAATTGCTGCTATTTTAGAGGATTTGTTAATTGAGCTTTGTGCTCCCTATATATATCTGTGTGTATTTTTCACTAATTGCTTGAAAATGCTTCCATGGAGGAAGTGAAACGTTGCTATGTTGGGTGAATAAACTTCATTTTTTGCTATTGAGTGCTGCTTCTTTGCTCTATTTTTTCTACATATATATATATATATATATATATATATATATATATATATATATATATATATATATATATATAGGTAATTTTAATTTGTTTCCACAGAATTGTCATTTGTGAGTACAAGTTACTGTCTGGGTCTACCTTACCGGAAGTCTGTATAGCTTAATTACTTTGAGGTTGCAATAGATGGTTTTAATTAGAGATGAGCGAACTTATCAAAAGTTCGGTTCGGCTAGTTCGCCGAATTTCACAAAAAAGTTCGGTTCGGACCGAACTAGTTCTGACCGAACCTGTCACTTACGTGCGCCGAGCATGCTACTGTCCAGGGTGCTGATAGAGTTAATGGGCTGCACTAACTCTTTCAGCAACCTTCACAGTACATGCTCGGCGCGCGGAAAATACCATTTAAATGTAATAAAAAAATAAAAATTATACGTTCGTACTTACTTTCCTCCTGTCCGGCCTCCAGCGATGACGTTTCATCCCTTTCGCCGCTGCAGCCAATCACAGGCTGTAGTGGCGGTCACGTACGTCAGGATGACGCTTCATCCCACGTGACCGCCTCTGCAGCCAATCACAGGCTGCAGCGGCGACATGAATGAAACGTCATCGCTGGAGGCCGGACAGGAGGAAAGTAAGTATGAACGTATTATTATTATTTTTTGGCATGTATGTATGTTGGCATGTATGTATGTATGTATATCTGTGCATGTATGTTTGCATGTATGTTGGCATGTATGTATATATGTGCATGTTTGTATGTATATTTGCATGTATGTATGTATGTATGTATGTTTGCATGTATGTATTTTTGCATGTATGTTGTCATGTATGTATGTATGTATGTTGTCATGTATGTATATATGTGCATGTGTGTATGTATATTTGTATGTATGTATGTTTGCATGTATGTTTGCATGAATGTATGTTTGCATGTATGTATGCATGTTTGTATGTATATTTGCATGTGTGTATATATATATATGTATGTATGTATGTTGTCATGTATGTATGTATGTATATATGTGCATGTATGTTGGCATGTATGTGCATGTGTGTATGTATGTATGTATATTTGCATGTATGTATGTTGTCATGTATGTATGTATATATGTGCATGTATGTTTGCATGTATGTTGGCATGTATGTATACATGTGCATGTTTGTATGTATATTTGCATGTATATATGTTTGCATGTGTGTATGTATGTTTGCATGTATGTATGTTTGCATGTATGTATGTTGTCATGTATGTTTGTATGTATGTTGTCATGTATGTATGTATATATGTGCATGTATGTATGTTTGCATGTTTTTATTTTTGCATGTATGTTTGCATGTATGTTTATATATATATATGTGCATGTATTTATGTTTGCATGTATATTTGTGCATGCTTGTATATATGTATTATGTATCTTTGCATGTTTGTTTGTATGTATGTTTTCATGTGTGTGTGTGTATGCATGTATGTATGATAGTTTGCATGTATATATGTGTGTATGTTTGCATGTATGTATATTTGCATGTATATATGTGCATGCTTGTATATATGTATGTATGTATGTATGTTTGTATATATGTATGTATATTTGTATATATGTATGTATGTATGGCCATGTATGATACTGTCTGCTGGCGCCCTGTATCTAAGTCAACTTCACGGCAGGCTTCTATACATGGTATAACAGTCAGTATCACACATTAAACTGAATCTAAGCCTACGACATGTTTTATTTCATTATTTTATTTTTTTACAGGTTTGGTGTTTGGACTACGTCGGTTTCGAGGACTACTTCGATGACGGTTTTTTTTCTACAATAAAATGGTTAATGAGGGTTGTGTTGGGGGTGCTTTATTTCAATAAAATATTTTATCTATATCTTTGTCTTTTTCTTTTCAAATTTTATTATTACCACTTTAGTAATGGCCGCTGTCTGAGTGACAACATCCATTACTAATGCGAGGCTTAGTGTTAGCCGGTGCAGAGGCTAACACTAACCACCATTATTACCCCGGTACCCAAAACCACCAGGGGTGCCGGGAAGAGCCAGGTACGATCCAGTACCCGACCATCTGTTGTGATGGTCGGGCTCTGGGGCGGCCGCAGGCTGGTATTATGAGGCTGGGAAGGGCCAAAAACAGTGGACCTTCCCACCCTTGTAATGCTAGGCTGCTGCTGCTGTGTTGTATCTGGCTGGTTATAAAAGTGGGGGGGACCCCACGTCATTTTTTTAAATTATTTATTTATTTACATTTTTTTTTTTTAAAAAGACATGGGGTTCCACCCAATTTATCATAACCAGCCACATACAACACAGTGTTATTAGCCTGGGAATGGACAAAACCAGTGGCCCTTCCCACCCATGTAATGCCAGACTGCTGCGGCCTTGTATATGGCTGGTTATTAAAAATGTGGGGGACCCGTCTATTGCTAAATTTGTTAAATTCCAAAAAAAAAACGACGTGGGGGTCCCCCCCATTTTTATAACCAGCCCGATACAACACAGCAGCAGCAGCCTAGCATTACAAGGGTGGGAAGGTCCACTGATTTTGGCCCTTCCCAGCCTCATAATACCAGCCTACGGCCGCCCCAGTACCCGACCATCACAACAGATGGTCGGGTACTGGATCGTACCAAGCTCTTCCCGGCACCCCTGGTGGTGGTGGGTACCGGGGTAATAATGGGTGGTTAGTGCTAGCCTCTGCACCGGCTAACACTAAGTACCGCCTTAATAATGGACGCTGTCAATCAGCCAACTGCCATTATCTAGGCACTAATAAAGTTTGAAAAAAAAACACAAAGACAATTCTTTTTTATTGAAATAAGAAATCCCCAACAAAACCCTCGTTAACCATTTTATTAAAATTTGAAAAAACGCAGATCTACGCAGTAGTCCAACGAATCGTAGATGTAGTCCAATCGGTACATCAAAATCTGCAACAACATAAAAAAACAGTTATCAATGTGAACAATACCAATACTTCTACTCTCCTACACACACATATATACACGCACACACACACAAACAACCATACACAGACACACATATATACACAAACACAACAAGATATACACACACACATAAACAGACAAACACATATACACGAACTCACACATATCCAAACACACACACACACACACACACAGTTATACACACATACACGAACACATATACACAAACACATATACAAACAAAAACACACATACCCAAACACACATATACACAAACACATATACACAAACACACCCATATATACACACAAACACACACCCATATACACACATATACACATATACAAAAACACACACAAACATCTACACACAAACATATACACAAATACACCCATATATACACAAACATATACACAAAACACATATACACAAACACACCCATATATACACACACACATATAAAAACAAAAACAGACAAAGTCACATACCCAAACACACATATATACACAAACACACATACACAAACACGGTTTCTTTTAAATGCTGCTGGGGAACCCGCTCGATCCACTATATAAGGCTGCGCTACAGTGCAGCATTTAAAAGAAACAGGATCCTGACCTGTCCATAGAGTTTAAGGCAGCACAGAGTATTTCAGGAGATGAGCGTGCAGATTCAGTGCTGCTGCGAACTCTGCTCTTACCATTACGTAGCTCTCAGTCTGTTACCTCTCCTCCACTCCTGTCCTCCAGAACACCTTCACATGATTGGCAAGTCACCACGTAATGGTAAGAGCAGAGTTCACAGCAGCACAGAGTATTTCAGGAGATGAGCGTGCGGATCTTGTGCGGGGTGGTGACTTGCCAATCATGTGAAGGTGTTATTGAGGACAGGAGTGGAGGAGAGGTAACAGACTGAGCTACGTAATGGTAAGAGCAGAGTTCACAGCAGCACTGAATCTGCACGCTCCTCTCCTGAAATACTCTGTGCTGCTGTGAACTCTGTTCTTACCATTACGTAGCTCAGTCTGTTACATCTCCTCCACTCCTGTCCTCTATAACACGTTCACATGATTGGCAAGTCACCACCACGCACAAGATCCGCACGCTCATCTCCTGAAATACTCTGTGCTGCTGTGAACTCTGCTCTTACCATTACGTGGTGACTTGGCAATCATGTGAAGGTGTTCTTGAGGACAGGAGTGGAGGAGAGATAACAGACTGAGAGCTACGTAATGGTAAGAGCAGAGTTCACAACAGCACTGAATCTGCACGCTCATCTCCTGAAATACTCTGTGCTGCCTTAAACTCTGTGGACAGGTCAGGATCCTGTTTCTTTTAAATGCTGCACTGTAGCGTAGCCTTATATAGTGGATCGAGCGGGTTCCCTAGCAGCATTTAAAAGAAACAGGATCCTGACCTGTCCACAGAGTTTAAGGCAGCACAGAGTATTTCAGGAGATGAGCACGGGCAGCCGTTCGTTTTTCCGAGCCGTGCTCCCATCATGCACACGACCGTAAAAACACCCGTTATTGCGGGTCGTAATTACGACCCGCAATAACGGGCTCATAGACTTCTGTTACCCACGGGTACCTTTCCGTATTCTCACGGGAAGGTGCCCGTGCCGTTAAAAAAATAGAACATGTTCTATTTTTCTATTTTACGGGCCGTGCTGCTATAATTATAATGACAGCACGGTTCGCAAAAGCGGCCGGCTGCCCGTGGCCGGCCGGCCGTGCTCGTAGTTACGAGTCGTAATTACGAGCACGGCCCGTAAAATAAAAAAATAGAACATGTTCTATCTTTTTAACGGCACGGGCACCTTCCCGTGAGAAAACGGGAAGGTACCCGTGGCTAACAGAAGTCTATGGGCCCGCTATTTCGGGTCGTAATTACGACCCGTGATAACGGGTGTTTTTATGGTCGACTCGTGTGCATGAGGCCCCGTAATGACGGGTGGCTACATGTGTGCACCCATCATTACGGCAGCGTTGCTAGGTGACGTCAGTAAGGGTATGTGCACACACACTAATTACGTCCGTAATTGACGGACGTATTTCGGCCGCAAGTACCGGACCGAACACCCTGCAGGGAGCCGGGCTCCTAGCATCATATTTATGTACGATGCTAGGAGTCCCTGCCTCTCCGTGGAACTACTGTCCCGTACTGAAAACATGATTACAGTACGGGACAGTTGTCCTGCAGAGAGGCAGGGACTCCTAGCATCGTACATAAGTATGATGCTAGGAGCCCGGCTCCCTGCACTGTGTTCGGTCCGGTACTTGCGGCCGAAATACGTCCGTCATTTACGGACGTAATTAGTGTGTGTGCACATACACTAAATAGTCACTGTTCAGGGTGCTGAAAGAGTTAACTGATCGGCAGTAACTGTTTCAGTACCCTGGACAGTGACTACCGATCACAGTACCTGTAAAAAAAAAGACGTTCATACTTACCGAGAACTTTCTACTTCCTCCAGTCCGGTCTCCTGGCCGTTGCCTTGGTGACGCGTCCCTCTCGACATCCGGCCCGACATTCCTTGATGACGATGCAGCCTTGTGAGCGCTGCAGCCAATCACAGGCTGCCGCGGCCTCTGCAGCCAATCACAGGCTGCAGAGGCCTCTGCAGCCAATCACAGGCTGCCGCGTCAGAAAAGGTCGGACTGGAGGAAGAAGAGGGACTCGTTAACAAGACAACGACCGGGTACGTATGAAATGCTTTTTATTTTATTTTTAATCAGCAGCCTCTTTTCTCTATCAGTGATTGATAGAGATAAGTGGCTGCCGATTTGTATAATGTTTTTGACCGGGTTCGGTCAAAACGGGTTCGGCCGAACCCGGTGAAGTTCGGATTCGCTGCGAACCGAACTTTACCGGAAGTTCGGACCGAAACCGGGTTCGGTTGTCCCGGTTCGCTCATCTCTAGTTTTAATGTTATCATGCATTAGCTTTACTACAACTTGAAAGAAAGATTGGTTGTGATTGTGATGAAGATTTATATGCTATTTAAAAGCAAGTAGCATTTTATATGTTGTTGTATGCTGGTTATAATTTAGGACCTTGATATTTATACTCTAATTTACATCAATTACACTTTATGAGATTATTAATTAGTTAATATATCATTATAAATAGGCTGACAAAGGTTTTGACACTATGTAATGTATGTATGAACAGAATGAATTAGTAAATGCGTGACAGCATCAACTACAATTCAACAATCATATTTATTTTAGTTCTATGTGTGGTTGGATAATATAATAAGTTATTAAGATAATATGAAGTCATTTACATTGTTAATACCTTCGCAATCAATATACCAGTTGCATACGTCTGACTTTGATTCCCATTGTATGCTACACTATATGTTTTTTCGTGGTATTCCTATTTATTGAACGCCTGGTCAACTATACTTTTCAAAACAGCTAGATAAATGGTGTGCCTACACATTTAAGCCCAGATGTATGCCAAAAGGACAGATATATTTGGTCTATAGAAGACTATGAATTTCCTGGCATACCATAGACACTGAATGTCCACTGCACATTCAGTCTCAGTGTGTATATAGCCTTATTTTACAAATAGTCAGTTAGTCATTATTTACAAAATAATGTACTTGTTCTGTGTAACTGGAGAGTAGGATTAAAGGGGTATTCCAGTTACAACAAGTTACCCCCTAACAGTTACCGACAGCTCAGACCCTCACCATTTATTAGAATGGGGAGCCGAAGTTGCCTGAACCCCAGGTTTGAACCAAGCGGCAGGTCGCTCATGCGCACTGCTGCTCAATTCATTCTATATGGGAGCGCCGGAGATAGCCGAGTGCAGTGTTCGGCTTTTTCCGGTGCTGACATAGAGAATGAATGGAGCGGCAGTGCGCATGAGTGACCTGCTGCTCGGTTCAAACTTGGGGTTCGGCAACTTCGGGCTGCCCGTTCTTGTAAACGGTCGGGGTCTGAGCTGTCGGACACCCACCAATCAGCAAGTTACCTTTTACCCTACGGATAGGGAGTAACTTGTTGTAACCAAAATACCCCTTTAATTCTGTAATATTATGTATTACTAATGTGGGTGTGAAAGTGAAGTTTGACCACTGAAGGTTCACCTATGACTAACACTCTCTATACAAACCGTAAATATAAAACCTACCATATTTTCAATATAACTTTTTATTCTGTACATAGAATAAAATTCTGTCAAAACATTGGAAATTTCAGCAAGCTACTGTTGACAGATCTGTTATTGTAATATGATCAGTGCATAATGTTGTACTGTCAGCACCAATTTACACATTGACTACATCTATCACTATATCCCCACCAACAGGCATTATGCAAACAAAGGGAAAGTCTTTGTAATATATCTATTCACTGCAAAACTAACCACTAAATACTCTTTGGGATCTAGAAAGTGAGCTCTCCCAGCAGGTTCAACTTCAGTCTTCTGTGCATATTTGAAAATCTTGCCCTGTGTACTATTATGAGTGGGCTGTAAATTAACTAACTCATTAAAGGGGGTTTTACACTGGGCAATTATCGGGCAGACAAGCGTTCAGCGATCAGCAGATGAACGAGCAAACGCTCTATCCTCTGCGGATTGTATTGTTTTAAAAAAGTAAAATATTATCGTTGTCGGCAGCACATTTCCCTGTGTACACAGTAAGACATGCTGCCAACATGATAATAATGTATGGGGATGAGCGATCGGAGTAACGACCACTCGTCTCCATCCATATCTCCGTGTGACATGAACAAACGAGCGCAGACCAACGATGTCTCGTTGGTCGGTGCTCGCTGCACTGGCCGATCAGCCGGTGTATTAGGGCCTTAAGAACTGGGCACTTCCTATAGCAAATGCCTGGTAATGAGGGTCAAGGCAGGATTACAGTTCATGCAGAGGGAGGTGATGTGGTAGATATGAATATAGATGTAAATACAGCACTGGCCCTTCTAAGTGACACATAAATACTCAATGTAATCGTCAGGTATTAGTATGTTAATCAGACTATTTGGATGCTTATGTGTGTGTTAATGGTTACCTGGCATTTGTGTGTTTATAAGCCCAGCTGCTAGAGTATTCACACAACCCATAATATCAATAAAAAGCTGTAAGGGTTTATTAACATGGGGCAGAAGCAAAACCACACATAAATACTAGTAAAATTGCAGCAAAAAACATAAATATTTACATGTGGTTTTTCTCTGGTGAAATAATGCGGCGGTCTACTGCATCAGTACCATACTGTGTGAACATATTGTTGAGCTATAATAAGAGCAAGAAACTAAGCTGCATTTTGATGGTTTCCAGAAAGCATAGACTAGATGTTTTCTACACTGCAGAGTAAATAAGAAATGGACAATGAGTAATAACACAAAATGTAATGTAAATGATATGCTGGATTTTATAATGACTGACTTCATGTTAGTCAAACGTAGAGTTTCAATTTAAAGAGGACCTGTCAATAGGTTACATAAGTTGAATTGGTTATCTGACGTGAATAGCGCTGTGTCCCTGATTCCAAAGTCATTTTTTTTTCTGGGACCACCCCCCCATTTTAGAGATATGGCCCCCGTTGTGTTGGTGCTTTATATGCTAATTTGCTGTAAATAGCCAACAGGTAAAGAACTACACTCATTCTCCCGAGGTAGCGCTAGCTTCCCTGCCACTGACCAGTTCCACTTATATGACCTAATGACAGGGTCTCTTAAAAAAGATTAAAAAAAAGATAAGGAAAAAAATTAAAAATAAAGAAAAAAATACAGTTAATGTTGGTTTCACACACAGAATTTAGGTCTGGTTTTAATGACATTTATAGTTGCATTTTTCCCCTATTTTTGGCTGCTTTAAATACAGCAGTCAAATGTTTGCTGGTAGTCAATAGGAGAATATGAAGTTCTCTACAATTTTTGTTTGTGTTTTTTGCTTGAAATTTTTGGTACCAATGAAATACTTTCCAAAAGGTTTACATTTTTAGAAAGTTTTTTGGCCATTAAACTTAATTAAAAAAACAAAAACGGCACTAACATCTATAACTGCCTATATAACTGGAGTTGCAGATTTTGGAGCAGTTTTATTATGATATTAATTGGTGAAAGGCTTAGAGGAACTTTCCAACCTTTGCTTAGAGAATTTCAGTAATTGAATACTTGTTTGGCTACAATTAAAGTATAATCTATTGAAATATAAAATGTGATTGTATTTCTAATTCCTTAAATTCCTATTTTCTTAACACATGCTTGAATTTATAATACTGAAATGCCATTTCTATGCCAATTAAACATAATCCTAAAATGAAAGATTAAAATGTATTAATGTTATCTTCATGCCAGCACCGCTATTTTTTTTTAGACAAAAAATAAATACTGTAATTTGCATTTTAAGAAAACATGATGACAAAGATGTTGAATGCAGGGTAAAAAAAATGGTGTCCATTATGTGAGACCACTGTTGGTTACTTCTAAAATAAGTGGTTCATGTTCACTTGGATTTTCCTAACTCTCCATCTGTCTCTATTTGAAAAATAAATTTTTAAGCATCTGCATTTTTTAACAGTATTAGCGAACTAAATAACAGGACGCAGTTATTTTGGGCCTCGAGGACACAGCATTTTTTTTTTCACTTTCTATATCGCTTCGTTCCTTAGTTCCTTGTTTTTTGCCCAATTTGTATTTTTAATGGCTCCATTGCAGGATTAATATAATGTGTTTTGGGCACTTACAGTGCGGTATAAATTACATTTTAACATTATTAAACGTTATTTAATCGTATGATTACGGCAAAACCAAATTTCGATTTTTTTTTTCTACTTTTGCACAATAATAGCACATTTCATGTCCAAATTTTTTTTTTATGTTGCTACATTCCAAGAGACAAATATTTTTTATCATCGATAGCAGGGATGATTCATATTTCTTAAGGCCAGGATCATATACACAATTCTGATGCAGTTTTTGGCTAAGTTATAAAGAAGGAACGACATGTATAAAGAAAACACTGATGCATCTCCTTTCTATTGCTTCCTCTTCTGTGCTTGGGTCAAAAAACGGAGCCAAAAATATCCAGAAATATTGCATATAAACTAAGAAAAAAAAGCAATAGAAAAAAAAGCAATTCCTCCATTGTGTTTTTTACTGGGCGACGGTCCCTACCCCCAATAAGTGCACGACAGACAAACAGACAAGGGTACACAGAAGCTAGGGAAATGGGGCAGTTGCCCACGGCAGCACCGTGAGCAACGAGAGTAGTGAACGAGCCGAGTCAAACCAGGAGTGTACGAGGTACCAAACGCAGAGCAGGAGAGTAGTCAGTAAGCCAGGGTCAAAATGAAGCAGAGGACAAATAGTTCAAGCAGCAGCAGAGCCAGGAAACAGGCAGAATCACAGGCACTGGAGGAGCAGGAAGTGAAGGTATAAATAGACAGAGGGCGGGAGCTAGCTCCGTCTGGCCAGGCTGTGATAGGCTCTCCCACTCCTAAGCCTCCCAGCCTGACTGGTAGAAGATGGAGTCACTCTCTCAAACTTAGGAGCAAGTGCAGACTGATTACCCACGGGCGTTGACACAGAAGCTGTGTCTGGCAGATCCTTTACAATGCTCTTGTTTAAGGTCCTGATCTGTACCTGTATATTTCTATTTATTTGTCATTGCTTATATAGCCCAAACACATTCCACAGCGCTGTGCAGAGATTCTCCAAATAGAAGCAAATTAGGAACAGCGACCCCTCCTCATAGCTTTTAGTGAATTACTCCCAAACATAATATCAAAAGTTATTTTTCAAGCCTGGGAAAGACCCAGTTTTTGGGGGCCAAAACATCGCCTGTTTGTATGCACCAAATGTTGGGATAAATAAATAATTTTCAACAAGGTTTCCCTCACCGGTACTATACTTTTGGTGCAGAGATTCTCATCAATGACATCAGTTTATCCCTGATGGGGCTGACAATCTATCTTAAACACATGCAATGTTAGATTGTATAGGAAGCTAATTAACCTATCACAGTGTTTATAAAGTGTGTGTGTGGGTGTGTGTGTAAGGGGGAATATGGGGCTGGGAATCTAGAGGAATCCCAAGCAAACACGGGAAGGACATATAAAATCCATGCACATGTTGTCCATAGTTGGATTTAAACCCAGGACCCTAGTGCTAACTAGTAGGCACTCAGATTAATGGTATTGATGAGGTTTGCAAGCTTGTTGTCCATTCCCTTCCGTAAACAATATATACAGGGTTACATGGCTTAAAACAGAGATTCCTAACCTTATAACCATTTCTACTTCAAAGACCCTTGGTAATGCAGAGTCTAACTTTATTTTCTGGCCAAGATTTGTAACATGCTTTGCCTGCACCCATGCCAAGCATCTTAGATCACACTAAAATCAGTTTGCAATGCCTGTTGTAAAAGCGACAGGGCTTGCTGCTGTCTTTTGGGGGAACCCCTTAGCATGTTCTAAGGAACCCAAGGATTCCAGGAAACCCTAGTTAAAAATCACTGTCCTAAAATATATATATTTTTTTTACATCTGTGTACGTATGAGTTTATTTATTTAAATTTTATTTCCAACATTTTACATAACCTATCTTTACATTTACAGTTTAGTTACAATACAATTACTGTATGCTAATAGTAAAAACTATGGAAATATTCATTTTATATTTTGATAAGCGTGTCATGCTTTAGTCTTTGTTAATATTTAAGAGCTAATTCCAGAACCTGTCAGTCTCTCAATATGATTTGAATAGATTTACATGTATATTGCGATTTTCTTCTGCGAAAAGTCTCTAGCATTAATATTACACTTAAATATGAATATATTTTAATGTTTAAAAGGTTTTACTATTTATGATTAATTTAAATGAATTAAACTGTTAATAAGTAAAGGGCATTCGTATTTTTGTAATTGCGGTATATAACTGCAATATGTCAAATTGTTTTGGTAATTTTGAATTGCTTTCTAGTACAGTAGATCGAACTGATATTTACAACTGATTCGTATATATTAAAGGGTAACTAAACTTTTAGAAAACTTCTGTCTTGTCATAGTGACACATCAGAAGTTTTGATTCATGGGGTTTTGAGCCCTGAGACCCCCACCAATCACTAAAACAAAGCGGCAGAAGTGCGGCAGAAGTGCGGCAGAAGTGCTTGTGTGAGCTCTGAGCCACTTGGTTTCTGATTGTCCTTCTCTGAAAGCCGAGGTAACAGTGTATGGACTCAATAGAAAGTCTATGAACCCGTATACCAATTGCTTGGATTTCCAAAAAAAGGCGATGAGAAACTACGCAACTCAGCGCTCACCTGAGCGTTTCTGCCACTTTGTTTTAGCAATCGGTGGGGGTCTCAGTGCTCAGACCCCCACCGATCAAAACTTCTGACATGACACTATGACATGTCAGAAGTTTTCTGAAAGTTTAGTTAGCCTTTAAACTTTTAGGCAGTGTTTATGCGGTTTTGTCATTCGATGTTGGCACTAATTTCACAAAACCGCAGCATTTTTATAGCAGTTTTATAAAAACCATTGCAAAACCATGATAAAGTTATAAAGAATCATGTTGCAAACATACCGTACATATCCTGACTTCATACATCTCCTCCTTCCCCATACACATTCATGCATTCACTCTTTGAAATTTTGGGAAACTTTCCATAATATAAAGTCCACCCTTTTTTAAATGTGCACACAAAAAAAGCCATGATGTCAAATGTACAAACCCCTTAATGACCGTCCATAACACTTTTCATGGTGGTTGTCATGGGTACTTATGGGACAGCACCGCCTTTTCACAGCACTGTGTCATAAGCCTGGAACGGTAGTCCAGTGCCGGCTAGAGCGAGTATCAGATGGTCTAAAGACAATCTAAATATCTGCATCTATCAGACATTTATAATTCCCTGTTTGAGTAAGATATTCAAGATATTTTAGCAATATCTCTGTCCTGCTCTATCTCTCTTATCAAGGAGAAAGTAAGGGGCAGTAATTTTGAAGTGTAAATAAACTTTTAAAAAACTTTTTACATGTCATAGTGATATGTCAGAAGTTTTGATCTGTGGGGGTTCGAGCACGGAGAGCCCACCAATTGCTAAAACGAAGTGAGCGCTGTGTCACTGATTGTCTTTCCTCGGGTTTCCTCTGAGCGGTGTTTGGGCTCAATAGAAAGATTATGAGTACACCGCTTCCACAGCATCCAAGGAAAGACATTCAGAAACAAAGCAGCACAGCACTCACCAGATTAGTTTTACTGATCAGTGCTTAGACCCCCGCCAATCAAAACTTCTGACATATCACTAGTTTTTTAAAGGTTTAGTTACCCTTTAAGGCCCTGTTCACACAGAGTTTTTTGACACGTTTTTTGACGCGGAAAACGCGTCGGAAAACGCGCCAAAAACGACCCAAAATGACTCCCATTGATTTCAATGGGAGACGGAGGCGTTTTTTTACCGCGAGTAAAAAAAACGCCTCGCGGCAAAAAGAAGGGACATGACCCTTCTTGATGCGGTTTCTGCGTCCAAAACCGCATTGAAAGCAATGGGGACACGTCAAAAAACACCTCGAACTAGTGAGGTGTTTTCTGACGAGTATATTGCCGAGTGTTTTGCAGGAGTCGTCTCCTGCTGCTAGTCCAGCCCAGAAAGGGGCTGTCATTTCCTGTCTGCTCGTGGAGCCTGAAAAACATCGTGGACAGAACTCAGGGATACAGAAAACCGAAGTCCTGCATCCAAATCGAATACAAGTAAGTGCAATTGCTCCTATGTTCCATACATGCTATACATGTATGGAGCTGTGCATTTTTTTTTTTAGATTTTTTTATTTTTAATTTTTTAATTTTGTTATGCAGTTGTTCATGTATGTCATCTCTTTTTTATTTTTTTTTTAACATTTCAGGAACAGAAATGACGACAGCAGAGGTGTACCACCGAATGGACATTGATGTTGGGAAATTGATTCAAGAAGTAAGTATACTTTTTTTTTTTAATGTGGGCCTGTTCACATCAGCGTGGTTTCCGCTGAGGGGTTCCGTCGGTGCTTTCAGTCAGGGGAACCCCTCAACGGAAAGGCAAGTGTGAAGTGGTGACAGATCCGTTGCTAATGGTTTCTGTTTGTCCCCGTTGTGCAAAGGGTTCTGTCGTTTCGACTGAACCAATACCGCAGTGTAGGGAATCCCATTAGCAACGGATCCATCAGCATTGAAGTCAATGATGATGCAAACAGAAAACAATGTTTTTTTTAATGTGGGCCTGTTCACATCAGCGTGGTTTCTGCTGAGGGGTTCCGTCGGTGCTTTCAGTCAGGGGAACCCCTCAACGGAAAGGCAAGTGTGAAGTAAGTTCCGTTTGCATCACCATTCATTTCAATGGTGACAGATCCGTTGACAGAAGGATGTCAGGCTGGGTTCACACGACCATGTTACGTCCGTAATGTACGGAACGTATTTCAGCCGGAAGACCCGGACCGAAGACAGTGCAGGGAGCCGGGCTCCTAGCATCATAGTGATGTACGACGCTAGGAGTCCCTGCCTCGCTGCAGGACGACTGTCCCGTACTGTAATCATGATTACAGTACGGGACAGTAGTTCCACGCAGAGGCAGGGACTCCTAGCGTCGTACATCACTATGATGCTAGGAGCCCGGCTCCCTGCACTGTCTTCGATCCGGGTCTTCCGGCCGAAATACGTTCCGTACATTATGTACGTAACATGGTTGTGTGAACCCAGCCTCATGCGTGTGAAAACCTCGGCAAAAACCGCCTGGAAAACCGCCTCAAAAACCACGTCAAAAACCACGTCAAAAACCACGTCAAAAACCACATCAAACATGAAAACCTCCAGGGTCAGTTTTTACAGGAGGAATTTTCCTCCTGCAAAAAACTCCGTGTGAACAGGGCCTAAATCTTCTCCTGCTCTGTGTGGGCAGCTTGCATGTAAATGAAGCTACCAAACGGCATAGACCAAGTATTTTTAATTCTAGATCAGACACTTAAATTCACATACTGAGGAGTATATCCTAAGAGGATTTTAAGGGGATCACCGGAGGTTTGTTAAATAAAATGTTTGTTAAATAAATGTAATCTTGGTTTCTAAATTTTCCACAGGACTGTACCATATTAGTTATTGCAGCTGTTATCTCATTTATATTCACTATGAATACCCTTCCAATAAAAAGGAATAAAGTATTTTTACCTTTCTTTTAATTGAAAATTCCCTTTATATCACAGGAAAAATGTGTGTGACACACCTGGATATGCAAAGTCTTGCAGTGCAATAAATGTCATTTGTTTGAGAAAAGAGTAAAAGTGATGTGTGTGCTAAAATGTAAGTATGAGGCTATGCTCACACAGGGTGGATATGCTGTGTAAAAGCACATAGCATATCCGCCCCGGGGATTCCAGCCCCAAAAAAATTGTGGTGCAGTTTTTCAGCCGGAATGTCCACTGCGGAAAACTGTACGCATAAAAAAGCCACATACTTACCCTTTGACGTTCTGCAGCCCGCCCTCCACAGATGATTTTTTATCCCATGTGACCGCCGCAGCCTGTGATTGGCTTCAGTTATCACATGGGATGAAACGTCATCCCAGGATGCTAGCCTGAGTGAAGAAGCACAGAATTCTGGGTAAGTATAAGATTCCATTTTTTTTCTTAATTGCATATTTTGCGTCTGAATCGCAGTTTTTCCACCACACAAAACTGCAACAACTGCTATCTATTGCAGGTTTTACCTCCACATTACATTCAATGGGGAAAACTCTCAACAAAAAGGCAGCGATTACGCAAATACAATTGACATGCTGCGGATTAAAAAACTGAACCGCAGGTCAATTTCTTCATAGCTTTTTGAAGTTGCTTTCAGATTTAGATAAACTTTTTCAGAGAATTATCTTAAAGGTTGGATAGATGTGACAATGATCTTGGAGTCGTCCTTTCTGACTGATGGCATGAGGTCCTTATCTGCTCCGATCAAGTCAGCCCTTGCCCAAACCTGCGTCATCTGAATGCTCTGCAGAAACAATAATATAGAGCACCTTCCCCTGATACGAATGCTGCACAGGCGAATATACTTAACTACAGTGAGTTTAGTAACCTGCCGTGAATGCTGCTGATTCTTTGCCGCACTGAAAGAAATCTAAATTGAATTATCAGCTATTAGTTCTCAGGCCTGTGTCCTCCTAACAGAGCAAGAGAGTTGGCTACAGGGCGGAGCGCTGGATTATATGAAGCACTCATGAAGAGAGCGCATGTATTTGCCATAATATGGATTGCCCCATACAATAAGTCAGTTTGTAATTCTAACATTACATAGCTGTCCTCTTAACCTCCTTAGTGAAGTTAAATAATTAATCTATTATTCAGTTGACTTAGGGCTTGGAATTTTTGGGTCAGATGTGTCAGATCTTTATAGGGAAAAGTAGGAGCGTACATTTATGTCTGTCGCAGCAATCAACTTAAAATATGTACAGAGGTTGTCAGTCAGTCAGAATCTGAGGGCAACTGCAATAAGATATTTTCTATGACCAGACTGATTTGTATTAATTTGTCTAAGTATTAAAACAATATTTTTGTTTAATTTGACGACTTAATAAAAGTAAAATTTTAACACACACCATTTTTCCTATTCTTTTTCCCTTTTTCCAAACAAGCAAGAGTCATCTCATTAGGGCTTCGTTCACATCTGCGTTGGGACTCCATTCATGGGTTCTGTCTGACCTTTCTGTTAGTGGAACATATGAACGGAATCCAAATTGAGACAAACGTAAACCATAGGTTTTCTTTTGCATCACCATTGATTTCAGTGGTGACGGATTCGGTGCAAATGGTTTTCGTTTGTCACCGTTGTTTAAGGGTTCCGTCGTTTTGACGGAATCAATAGCTAGTTGACTGCGCTATTCATTCCATAAAAACGACGGAACCCTTTGACAACAGTGAAAAACGGAAAACCATTCGCACCAGATCCGTCACCATTGAAATCAACGTTGATGCAAAAGGAAACCTATGGTTTCCGTTTGTTTCAGTTTGAATTCCGTACATGGGTTCCCCTTAGGGAAAGGTCCGATGGAGCCTTTGAACGGAGTCCCAACGCAAATATGAATGAAGCCCAAAGGGGGTTTTACACTGGGCGATTATCAGGCAGACGAGCGTTCACAGCCCGATGAGCTACAAACACCTCAAATGCAGCGATTGCTTTTGACCGCTGTATTTAAGGGGTTAATGGTGGGGATCGAAGATAAATTCGGCCCCCGCCATTACAGCAGGGTGTCAGCTGTGAAATACAGCTGACATCCGGAGATGATGGCACCGACTCACCATCCATTTGTCGTAAGTATATTTACGACAAATGCAGAGAAGGGGTTAAAACAATGCAATGAACAATTTTGAATTAACCCCTTGATGCTCGATGATGAATATATGCTCCTTAGCGCCCTGTGACATATATATCTTTCACAAGGATCTTGTGTATACTGCAAAAGTACCCACGAGATCAGCAATAGGGGCACAGCTGTTATACGTAGCCCTGCTCCTGCCATAACTGTCTGAATTTGAGATAACTTAGATAGTGCAGTCAATAGGGACCGCAGAATCTAAGGGCTCATTCAGATGAGCGTAATACTCGTCCTTGTGCTGTGCGTTGAAACAGCACACGGACCCATTGATTTCAATCGGGCTATTCAGACATGCGAGTGTCCTTTACATGAAACTCACTGCATGTCCTATATAGTTTTTTTTTTGCCGCACCTAGTCGTCCATTGAAGTCTATGGGTGCATGAAAACCACGGACAGCACACGTACGACATCAGGGTGCTGTCCGTGTTTCACGCATCAAAAACATTGAAGAGCAGAGAAATAAATGTAAAAAAAAAAATGAAGTGCTTGCACGGACATGAAAAATGCATAGCACACTGATGCCAATAAGCAACACTCACGGACAAGAAATGTAGGAAAACTCTGAGTTTTTTAGGCGCAACTCGGACACGCTCATCTGAATGTAGCCTTAGTTGTTTTACAGAGAGAGCGGGTACTTCTTCTGTCAGCACATCTGATGTATTTGTACGTTTCTTTAAGATATACAATATATATATATATATATATATATATATATATATATATAACATATATATATATATATATATATATATCTAGCCACTTGATGTAAGCACAAATAAATATATAGCTACATATGCGTGGGCCATATTAGAGACACACACTTCCTCCATGAATTTTCTATATAGATAGTACAGCTGAGTGTGCATGCTTTATGGCAGCTATACTTAATGGGAGTTAATTGAGAAAGAGAAATGTCACAGACTGCATAGTCTCCAGCAAGTGTAAAGTACAACCCCCTCCCCCAGAGACCAGGGAATGACAGGGGAGAGGCATACAGAGTCTTAGGGCGGGTTCACACATGGCGGAATTCCACTTAAATTCCGCTGCGGACACTCCGCAGCGTTAATCCGCAGCGGAGCCGTTTCTCCATTGACTTTCACTTTAAATTAGCAGTGTTCGTTTACACGATGCGTACAATTCCGCTGCGGAGCATAGGCTGCGGAGCGGAATGTGGTGTCCGCAGCATGCTCTGTCTGTTGCGGAGCAGTGGCGGACTCATGGCGGAATTTCTCCATTGACTTCAATGGAGATTCAAAGTTCCGCAATGAAGTCCGCAGCTGTCATGCACATGTCATGTGTGCTGCGGATGCGTCTTGCTTTTTTAACTTGACATTTCTTCATTCTGGCTGGACCTATGTATTTCTAGGTCTACAGCCAGACTGAGGAAGTCAATGGGGCTCCCGTAATGACGGGAGCGTTGCTAGGAGACGTCTGTAAATAGTCACTGTCCAGGGTGCTGAAAGAGTTAAGCGATCGGCAGTAACTGTTTCTGCACCCGGGACAGTGACTACCGATCCCAATATAGATGTATCTGTAAAAAAAAATGAAGTTCCTACTTACCGAGAACTCCCTGTTTCTGTCTCCAGTCCGGCCTCCCAGGATGACGTTTCAGTGTAAGTGACGGCTGCAGCCAATCACAGGCCAAGCACAGGCTGCAGCGGTCACATGGACTGGCGCGTCATCCAGGGAGGTCGGGCTGGATGCCGAAGGAGGGACGCGTCATAAAGACAACGGGCGGTAAGTATGAATTTCTTTTACTATCACTAGGGAAAGTGCTGTCCCTTCTCTCTATCCTGCACTGATAGGGAGAAGGGAAGCACTTTTCCCGCAGTCCGCAGCAGCTAGTCCGCATCAATTTACTGCACATTTTGTGCAGATCCGCAGCCGTAATCCGCAACCCGGATTAGGTGCGGCATTGATGCGGACAGTTGCGGAGGAATTCCGCCATGTGTGGTCATGCCCTTATTTGTGTGTATGGTGTTACTATCCTGCCTTCTCTAGTCCTCCAGCACTACAATAGAGCTGTCATTAACTCGCCCACTATCGAATGATGATGATGAGCTGATTCTTCTCCTTCTATTCCTAGATATATAGTATTGTTAGGGCTTATTCAGACAAACGTGATATACGTCCGTGCAACGCGCGTGATTTTCACGCGCCTCGCACGGACCTATATTAGTCTATGGGGCCGTGCAGACAGTCCGTGATTTTTACACAGTGTGAGTCCGCTGCGTAAAACTCACGACATGTCCGTTCTTTGTGCGTATTTCGCGCATCACGCACCCATTGAAGTCAATGGGTGCGTGAAAATCACGCGCACCACACGGAAGCAGTTCTGTGGGACGTGCGTGATTCGCGCAACAGCAGTGAAAAGTATGAATGAAAACAGAAAAGCACCACGTGGTTTCTGTCTACAAACATACAAACAGAGTGTCATAATGATGGCGGCTGCGCGAAAATCACGCAACCGCGCACCATATGATCATGACACACACAGCTGTTAAGTGCCTTTTGCGTACGCAAAACGCCACATTTTTTGCGTGCAGAAAATGCACACGCTCGTGTGAATCCGGCCTTACTGCTCTAGGAACTAATGTGAAAACTGGATTTTTTTCTGTAGATAGTTACGTACAGAGTAAAAAAAAAAAACATTTTTAAAAAATATAGATGTTTATAATAAAAAAAATGATTTCAATCATATTTCATTTTCTGATGATACATTCCCTTTAATGTAGAAACAAAAAGTACAAGTATGCAAAGTGTTATGCTTCTAGATGATAATTTAGCACGCACGCTTCACAACTCACTTTAAGGTCACTTTGGCAGTGAATGTACGAGATAAAAAAAAATGTAATGTATGGCATACTGATTGCACAAACTATAAAAAAAAACCTTTTCTGCTGTTTATGTAATGCCTTGGTATTGTAGTTATCTAATTTCAGAAGAATATAAATGTAAGGGAAAACGCTATTTACAGTACATGTTCATGATGGAACCAGAACACATTATTAGTTCTGACGTCTAACAGGAATGAGTGGATACAAAAATATGTGTCCTGCACAGAATATGACAACATGCTGACTAAAACCATAAGATTAAATCTAAAATGGCAAAGGTCAAACTATCACCTCCTGTATACAATTTACACTTAATAACTTATATTTCCAAACTTTAGGCAAGGCATACAATATATGGTTAACTCAGCAACTATAATGGCAAGAAAATATGGAAATAAATAAAAATAATAAACAATTTAAAATAAATAACTAAAAATAAACATAAAAAATACTAAATAAATACTCCAATATCTGGAATAACATATGCATACCTTGTCTGGATCTGTACTTGTTACAACCCAAACACAATGGGCATTGTCTTCGTACTGGACTGGATAGTTTGGTGAAATAATAATGCCTGCTGGTCCTTGAAGATTTGACCCACATGTTCGAGCTGTAAAAATATAGCAATTCATTGACTTATTTTATTTATAAAAGATATTATGCTAAAGACATCATGTGTTAAACCCTAAAACACAAGTTCAAAGAGGTTCTCGTAGATATTTTTCTGCCCTGACTGAGAGCAGCATAAAGTAGTGACAGACACACTGATTTCAGGGTTCTGTCACTTAGTAATGTGCAGTAGTTTGGGAGAATTTACAGGTTATATACAGTATGTGGCGCTTGTCCTGCGATGCAGGCATTGAGTCCAATAATATGCATAATATGCACGCTCCACTCGCCTTCCAGCTACTGATTGACACATTTCTCCCTATATACAATAAAAGGGAGAAATGTGTCAATCAGTGGGGGGAGCGTATCATGCATATCATTGTACTCATGCCCTATATCACCAAATGTGCGCCGCAAGTATGAGCTGTCAATTCTGCCAAATTACTGCACATTAATGACTAAGTAAGAGACTGCTGAAATAAGCGTGTTTATCACTACATTACGCTGCCCTCAGACAGAGCAGCATAAATATCTGACAGGTCCACTTTAAATCCGTGAATAGCAATGAATTTAATTATGTTATATTAAATATTAATTTTTCCACCAAGGCAAAAAAAACAAAAAACATCTGCAATTATTAATAGTGTAAACTGCATTTATTTTGAATATTTTTTTATACTTTATTCAAACTGTATGCATTGTACACTGTACATCTACATCTGTAATAACCTTTAAATTAAAACCAATCTTTTATTACTGAAAACAATTATGCTTCCTGGACCACCACTTAATTATATTTTTACAGTTCAACACTTATTTATATTTTATATTATTCTCTATTTTCATTATTATTTCCTAATTGTCTCTGCTCTTGATTGTATTAAGTTATATCAATTGGTTGATTAAACAAAAGCTATTAAAAAATTGCTTTATTCACAGACTCAGATTTATTTCTTTATAAAAAAATTTGCCTGGTACACCTGGATTCACAATTTCTTAGCGATATTTTTGCTCATTAAATATATTACTAATGTTATAAAATTTTCCTCTTCGCCCTGATAAACTCACCAACTGGTAATATTTTTCCAAAAAAACAAAACGCTCTGACGGTTTCTAAAATGACAACTCAGTTGAAAATCCTTAGGGAACGGTACTTTCCCCAGCACGTATGAAGATAGGAAATAAAATAAAGTCCAAATGGTGTAGCTTCCTCCTGAGACCTGTAGTTTTACTAGGGCTATCACAGATCTTCTAAAGCTTGCCTCTACAAGTAGTCTTCACTGGTTACAGATTCTAAACTTCTATAGATTTAAAAACAAAGTATAGTGCATCACCTTTGGACATATTATCACCCATGCAATTTATTTCAAGCATATCAAAAAAGTTTTAAAATGCGGCACGCCAAACAATGTCAGTTTGTTAGGTTCAACTGGTTCCCGACCGCTGGCTGTGTATTTAGGACGGCGGTCGGGGTCCTTAAAACCCACGCCATAAACTATTTATGGCGCGGTTTTTAGCTTGCTGCCAGAGCGATTGGGCAGCTGAATGTCGGATCTCCAGCAGTCAGTGATTGCCGGGTACCCTGAGGAGAAGATAGAAGCAGCTTTCACTGCTTCTATCTTCTCTGATCTCTTCTAAATAGCGCTCAATGAGTGCTGTGTGCATGAATAGAGGCAGAGTCACATGATCGCTGGGATGCCGTCAGTCGCAGACTACTGCTGGGTCTTACTAGACCCAGCACAGCCCTATTAGTGACAATAGCCCCAGTTCTAAAGGAAAAACATGGTGTAAAAAAAAGTAAAAAAAATAAAGTCCCCCAATGGTCTATTCTGACCTTTGATGGACAGACCATAGTAATAAAAAAATAAAAGTAAAGTAAAGTCCAAAAAAATGTAATAATAAATATACATAAAATACCCACCACAAAAAAAAAACGTTCCCCCACGAATAATTCTTGTAACGCTAGCCCTAAGCCAATTACCCTAAAATAGTCATGTAATATATTAAAATTTATGGTAGACAGGGACAATCACAAATAAAAGGTCTATTTTAGGATAAAACTATGTTATTACCAGAAAAAATAGCTAAAATGTAAAGAAGCTTATTTTTTTACTATTTTTTACTATTATTTTCAAACTTTAAGCCTAAAAATTCTAAAATAGCAAAAAGGATGTGTATAAAAGATAAAAAAAAAGAAACCTGCATTTTCTACGGAAAAAAAACATTGCAAAAATCATGTCGCTAGCCCAACAAATAAAAAAGTTATAGCCGTTTAACTAATGCATGCTAAAAAGGGCTAAACAGTGTTTGGTCCTGAAGGCTCAAAATAGACCGCTCCTGAACCGGTTAAGAAGTGTGCAACAAGGAACCATAGAAATTTGGTAATATTTTTCATCAGCTTTTGGAATTTTCAATTTATGAGCATTGAAACCTTTGTTATACAATCTAAGAACTGCTTGATGACCATTACTGTCTGGAGTGTGTGCACCATAAAACATTTTCAAGAAGCTACTACTACTAACTATTAAATAAAACCTGTCAGCTCTCATTACCTGTCCGTTTAAGTAAATGATTTTATTCCCCATGAAAAAAAACCTATTCTGGACTGCCTTTTCTTAGAACTGCATTGTGACAACCCTCTGTTATGCCTCCGGTAAATAAAAGAAATAATTGACAACTGGGCATTACCATTCCCCTTGTCAATAGGGTGTCCCTACACAGTTTCACACTGTCCAAATAATGCTGACAGTGTCAGAGTTTGTAGAGATATACCTCATTGAAAAAGGGAATGGTATCACCCAGTTATCAGTTTATTCTTTAATTTCCTTGAGGAATTACAGAGGAATGGAACAATATCAGGTTCTAAGAAAAGTTGCACCATTATTTCATGTGGAATACAAGTATTTACAAAAACAGACGTGTCAGGAGAGCTGACAGATCCTCTTTAATAAGAGTATCTATCTCTACACATGTTTTCTGTAAGTCTTTAAATTAAGTCTTTTGATTTTATTGTTCACTTTGCCACACAAACTATTTTTTTTATAAATTTTGCTTAAGATTTTATTATTAATCCATCCAATTGACTACCTCCTAGGTGGATAGGTTTACACAGCCACATAAGCTACATGGCAACATGTGGAATATAGTACAAAATATAACTACACCCCTCCACTTCTTAACAAGAGATAACTAGTGTCGTTCAAGCACCTCTTTATCAATTTCTCTACCTGCAACTGCAAATATGGTGGTGCGTTCAACATCTTTCACATAGGCTGTTATTAAATTCTTTACAGGATTGTCATGACATATTCTATGTGCTGATATCACATATAATATATAAGCAAATTGATGATTTCCTCTGCTGAAATAGAGATACTATATTTGGAAATATTAGAACATTATTATGAAAATATACACACTACATGTCAGCACATTCCTGGAGAATTAGTAGACTGCTTCTACACCCCAGAAAATGCGTATCACTAACTGTAGAATTGAAAATAGTTACATAGTTACATAGTTACATAGTTAGTACGGCTGAAAAAAGACACATGTCCATCAAGTTCAACCAAGGGAAGGGAAAAGGAAGGAAAAATTTCTACACATAGGAGCTAATATTTTTTTGTTCTAGGAAATTATCTAACCCTTTTTTAAAGCCATCTACTGTCCCTGCTGTGACCAGCTCCTGCGGTAGGCTATTCCATAAATTCACAGTTCTCACTGTAAAGAAGCCTTGTCGCCTCTGCAGCTTGAACCTTTTTTTCTCCAGACGGAGGGAGTGCCCCCTTGTTTTTTGAGGGGGTTTTACAAGGAACAGGATTTCACCATATTTTTTGTATGTGCCATTAATATATTTATATAAGTTAATCATGTCCCCCCTTAGTCTTCTTTTTTCAAGGCTAAATAGGTTTAATTCTTTCAATCTTTCCTCATAACTTAAATTCTCCATGCCCCTTATTAGCTTCGTTGCTCTTCTTTGTATTTTTTCCAACTCCAGGGCATCCTTTCTATGAACTGGAGCCCAGAACTGAACTGCATATTCTAGATGAGGCCTCACTAATGCTTTGTAAAGTGGCATTATTACATCCCTGTCCCGCGAGTCCATGCCTCTTTTAATACACGACAATATCCTGCTGGCCTTTGAAGCAGCTGATTGACACTGCATGCTGTTATTGAGTTTATGATTTACAAGTACACCCAGATCCTTCTCAATATTTTTCATCAGCTTTTGGAATTTTCAATTTATGAGCATTGAAACCTTTGTTATACAATCTAAGAACTGCTTGATGACCATTACTGTCTGGAGTGTGTGCACCATAAAACATTTTCAAGAAGCTACTACTACTAACTATTAAATAAAACCTGTCAGCTCTCATTACCTGTCCGTTTAAGTAAATGATTTTATTCCCCATGAAAAAAAACCTATTCTGGACTGCCTTTTCTTAGAACTGCATTGTGACAACCCTCTGTTATGCCTCCGGTAAATAAAAGAAATAATTGACAACTGGGCATTACCATTCCCCTTGTCAATAGGGTGTCCCTACACAGTTTCACACTGTCCAAATAATGCTGACAGTGTCAGAGTTTGTAGAGATATACCTCATTGAAAAAGGGAATGGTATCACCCAGTTATCAGTTTATTCTTTAATTTCCTTGAGGAATTACAGAGGAATGGAACAATATCAGGTTCTAAGAAAAGTTGCACCATTATTTCATGTGGAATACAAGTATTTACAAAAACAGACGTGTCAGGAGAGCTGACAGATCCTCTTTAATAAGAGTATCTATCTCTACACATGTTTTCTGTAAGTCTTTAAATTAAGTCTTTTGATTTTATTGTTCACTTTGCCACACAAACTATTTTTTTTATAAATTTTGCTTAAGATTTTATTATTAATCCATCCAATTGACTACCTCCTAGGTGGATAGGTTTACACAGCCACATAAGCTACATGGCAACATGTGGAATATAGTACAAAATATAACTACACCCCTCCACTTCTTAACAAGAGATAACTAGTGTCGTTCAAGCACCTCTTTATCAATTTCTCTACCTGCAACTGCAAATATGGTGGTGCGTTCAACATCTTTCACATAGGCTGTTATTAAATTCTTTACAGGATTGTCATGACATATTCTATGTGCTGATATCACATATAATATATAAGCAAATTGATGATTTCCTCTGCTGAAATAGAGATACTATATTTGGAAATATTAGAACATTATTATGAAAATATACACACTACATGTCAGCACATTCCTGGAGAATTAGTAGACTGCTTCTACACCCCAGAAAATGCGTATCACTAACTGTAGAACAATGACCGAACAAAAAAAATCACACATACAGTATAGACCCTGTGCATACTGTGTTCCTAAATATTAATTTGAAAAATGAATGAATATTCAAAAACATAGCGTCTATGTGTTGCCATTCTCCCTCAGCGACCGTGTATCCCGCTACTATAGACCACTGCTTGATGAAAGAACATCTTGGCCCAAAACATTGCCCATACTTGACTAGTCTGGAGCGCAATAAATCAATACAAATTTTTGCTGTTTTACGTGCTACCTACCTGGATATATATCTTGGCATTTTTTTTTTACATCGACATTTAATGAATGGCACAAAGCATAATTGTCAATTTAAACCCTGTGATACCCAAGATTGAGCTCTACTGATCCATAGGTATCTAAATGGTAAGATCTTGGTTATCATGATCTTACTTTATAGTTATTTAGTTTTGCAGGGTAACAATTAAACATCTTATTTTCTAAACCAAAAATATTCTCAAGCTGGTTGTCCCTTTCATTTCACAGTTTGATAGCAAATCATGCAAAGTTTAAAGTCTCTGCGTGACTTTATACGTTTTACAGAAGCTCAAACACAAGTGTGCAATGTTACAATAATTATGCTTTACCCACAAACAGTGGTAGAAAATATTTTAAAAATAGTTGCAAATGTTCTATATCATCAGCCGATTGCTTCCAGCATACTTCACCACCTTGGATCTTGGTGATATGCGGTGCTTCAAGGAGAGCACGCCCTCTTTACTAGGCTTGGGAAAAGGGGGCATCGTTGCCTCAAAATGTTGCAATAATATTTACATAGTTCTTTTAGATGTAGAATATTATTCACAAAGTGTTTGTTTTCATTTTATGATTAAAAATGCAATCTCTATATAGAAGACACTTAGCAGATCCAAATAAATGCTCTGTCAGATTTTAGTGCCTCAAACATTTGTCTCACAAGAAGTTGCTCAAGGTTAACAAAGCTACCATTGTTTTATAAATAAGCACATTATTTTTCTTCTCAATTCTCTTTTGTGTGACAATTATATGCCATGAAATTATATACCATAAAAAGATAGGCACAGTGCTGAGAATAGAAACGGTGTAATAGTTGTTTGTTTGTTCCGTTCCTTGTTTTTTTTCCCATTATTCTCTTCCTCTCTTTTATCTCATGTTATATTACTATTACCATTAAAGTGTTTTAAAAGTTTATGCATTTAATTAAAAAAAAACATTTGACCAAAGGAAAAGTATTTCCAAATCAATTCTGCTTTTAATGGCTTTATTTTTTTTATAGGTAAATAAATAAAACTGATTAATGTAACAATTTAATAAAAACAAAGAAAAATCAATAGAGAGTACAGATTAAAAAAAAAAAAGTCCCGCTATTATAAAAAAAATATGATACAGAAGATACAGTTAATTTATTTTGGTCTCAATATATTTCCCATGGTAAGAAAAGAAAATATTGGTAATTCGCAAAAGGTTATTTAACCTTGAAAAACAATACCATACTGCAATATAGTCGCGTAGAAATATATTTTTAAGCTGAAAACAAAATGTGAATATAATTCAGAGTTATGTTTATATTTTATAAAAATTGCACTGCAAGTCTACAGGCTTATTAAGTGAAGAAATATGGTTAGAATTTAAAGAAAAATTACTTATTTTTGCTGTCTAAGGGTGTGTTCACATCAGCGTTCGGTCTTTGTTGATGGGTTCCGTCAGACCTTTCCGTCGGAGGAACCCATCAAAGGAAAGGCAAACAGAATCCTTAACTTCCGTTTGCTTTAAAATTGATTTAAATGATAAAGATTCTGTTGCTAATGGTTTCTGTTTGTCTTCGTTCCGTAAGGTTTCTATTATTTTGCGGAAACAGCAGCGCAGTCGAATATGCTATTGTTTCCACTAAAAGAACAGAAACCTGACGGAACGGAAACTAATGGAAACCATTAGCAACAGAATCATTACCACTATCTATCTATCTATCTATCTATCTATCTATCTATCTATCTATCTATCTATCTATCTATCTATCTATCTATCTATCTATCTATCTATCTATCTATCTATCTATCTATCTATCTATCTATCTATCTATCTATCTATCTATCTATCTATCTATCTATCTATCTATCTATCTATCTATCTATCTATCTATCGAAAATAGAGATAGGAGAGCAGATTCTCCTCTTCTATGTGTGAAGAGTATAGAAGACATGATAGCAGCTAGGCTCCACCCACTATCTTAGAGTAAACTGAGATTTAGGGCACACTCAGACGTGGCGGAATTGCTGTGGAATTCCGCTGCGGACAGTCCGCAGTGGAAATCGTTAGCAGACAGTTAGTCCATTGGTTTCCCCACCTTTTTAGTTATCTTCGTGCAGATGTTGCGGGAAAACGCTGCTGCGGACCATAGGCTGCGGTGCAGAATATTCCCTCCGCAGCATGCACTGACTGTTGCGGTGAAGAAGCGGAATTTCACTGCGGATTTCAGCCTTTGCAATGCAAAAACTTAAATCTGGGGCATGTCCGCTGTGATATCTGCAACGTCTGAATTACCTGTCAAATATGCATATGTTGGTGCAGATTCATTGCGTAATTGCCCCAAATCTGCACCAACATTTGCAGTGTAAAAATTCCGCCACATCTGAACGTGCCCTTAGAGATTGAGTCTGCAGAGGGGAAAACTGCTAAAATATGCAGAATACAAGTCATGTACAGATGTTTCCTCACTTTACTTATCTCTAAACCCGACATATCTCAAGATGTGTGAAGCGAGAATGTAAACATATAAAAAAAATCCTATGCGTCTGACGGATGGCATCTGTCAGCCATCTATTGCCTATAGACATTTAAAAAAAAAAAAAAAAGCGTATACAATTGACATATACATTTTTTACTGGATGGTGTGAGATTGTTTTGAATTGGCAAGTCACCACGTAATGGTAAGAGCAGACTTCACAGCAGCACAGAGTATTTCAGGAGATGAGTGTGCGGATCTTGTGCGGGGTGGTGACTTGCCAATCATGTGAAGGTGTTATTGAGGACAGGAGTGGAGGAGAGGTAACAGACTGAGAGCTACGTAATGGTAAGAGCAAAGTTCACAGCAGCACTGAATCTGCACTCTCCTCTCCTGAAATACTCTGTGCTACTGTGAACTCTGCTCTTACCATTACGTAGCTCAGTCTGTTACCTCTCCTCCACTCCTGTCCTCAATAACACCTTCACATGATTGGCAAGTCACCACCCCGCACAAGATCCGCACGCTTATCTCCTGAAATACTCTGTGCTGCTGTGAACTCTGCTCTTACCATTACGTGGTGACTTGCCAATCATGTGAAGGTGTTATTGAGGACAGGGGTGGAGGAGAGGTAACAGACTGAGAGCTACGTAATGGTAAGAGCAGAGTTCACAGCAGCACTGAATCTGCACGTTCATCTCCTGAAATACTCTGTGCTGCCTTAAACTCTGTGGACAGGTCAGGATCCTGTTTCTTTTAAATGCTGCACTGTAGCGCAGCCTTATATAGTGGATCGAGCGGGTTCCCCAGCAGCATTTAAAAGAAACAGGATCCTGACCTGTCCACAGAGTTTAAGGCAGCACAGAGTATTTCAGGAGATGAGCACGGCCGGCCACGGGCAGCCGGTCGTTTTTCCGAGCCGTGCTCCCATTATAAAGTATAGGAGCACGGCCCGTAAAATAAAAAAATAGAACATGTTCTATCTTTCTAACGGCACGGGCACCTTCCCGTGAGAAAACGGGAAGGTACCCATGGCTAACAGAAGTCTATGGGCCCGCTATTTCGGGTCGTGTGCATGAGGTCCCGTAATGACGGGTGGCTACATATGTGCACCCGTCATTACGGGAGCGTTGCTAGGCGACGTCAGTAAATAGTCACTGTCCAGGGTGCTGAAAGAGTTAACTGATCGGCAGTAACTGTTTCAGCACCCTGGACAGTGAATTCCGATCAGAATATAGAGTAACCTGTAAAAAAAAAAAGACGTTCATACTTACCGAGAACTTTCTGCTTCCTCCAGTCCGGTCTCCTGGTCGTTGCCTTGGTGACGCGTCCCTCTCGACATCCGGCCCGACATTCCTGGATGACGTTACAGCCGATGTGACCGCTGCAGCCAATCACAGGCTGCAGAGGCCTCTGCAGCCAATCACAGGCTACAGAGGCCTCTGCAGCCAATCACAGGCTGCCGCGTCAGATAAGAAGGTCGGACTGGAGGAAGAAGTCACCAAGACAACGACCGGGTACGTATGAAATGCTTTTTATTTTATTTTTAATCAGCAGCCTCTTTTCTCTATCAGTGATTGATAGAGACAAGTGGCTGCCGATTTGTATAATATTTTTGACCGGGTTCGGTCAAAACGGGTTCGGCCGAACCCGGTGAAGTTCGGAATTGCTGCGAACCAAACTTTTCCTGATGTTCGGACCGAAACCGGGTTCGGTTGTCCCGGTTCGCTCATCTCTACTCATGTACACACATAGGACAGCTTATTTTGAAAAGTCACCTAAAAAGTTAGGTACGCTTTAACATTTTAGTCCCTCTTCCCAGCCTGTAAAGCTCTATTCACATCACATTATGGGGCTACATTCGGCACATACATCAGGGAATGTATACGTTGTATGTAAAGCCCCGACATATGCCACTGTATAACATACAGATGTAGCCATATTTATCTTGAATTTTAACGCATTAAATACACAGTGGGAAGATCCTTTATCTTGACTTTTTCAATGACTTTTCAATGGCTTTTGTTGTGTGATATCACGATGCAGCAAGTTATCAGAGTCAATATAAAGATGGCTACATCATGTGTTTAGAGAAAGAGAAAAAGTACATGGCACACATTGTGCATCATCCCAAGAGGTTTAGAGATATAGTATCAGGAGGGATCAAATGGTGCTTACCTGATGGCGTTGTGCTGGAATCTGTGTATGGAAGTCCGCAGCCTGGGATTCTTACAGGGACCCGTAGGGTTCCATTTGACATGATAAATAGACTTCATTGAAAAGGATAATCCCTCTTTTCTTGAACTCTATTCATACTGTATAACATATAATAGCATAAGTCATCCATAGTACACCATGCGCGGTTCAGATTTTTTGCGGATGCTTACTGAAGAGGAAAGCACGGGCGTCGCACGGACTTATGTAAGTCAATGAGGCCGTTCTGACAGGTCGTGATTTTCACGCAGCATGTGTCCGCTGTGTAAAACTCACGACATGTCCTATACTTGCCCATGTTTCAGGCAGAACGCACCCATTGAAGTCAAAATCGCGCACGGCACACGGAAGCACTTCCGGGTGATGCACGTGATTCGCGCTACAGTTGTTAAAGAAGTGAAGGGAAACATAAAAGCCCCTCCTTCTTTACTGTTTCGTAACCTAAAAACAGAGTGTCATAATGATGCCGGCTGCGCGAAAATCATGCAGCCACGCACCATAGACAGATGCCACATTGAACTTTTGCGCGCGCAAAACACAGCGTTTTTTGCCCGCGCAAAACGCACACGCTCATGTGAATCCGGCCTTACACATTAAAAAAACGGACCTGTATGGGGGTGGGGCATAAATTATTTTTTTCTTAGAAATAACAATTTGAAAGCATGAGAGTGAGCCATCTGCATGTGACAAAGGTTTTATGCTCCAATGAGATAAAGCAGAGGTGGTAGATTACGTATATAACACATAATTGTATATTTTGTTCAAATAGAATAAAGCTCTTTCCTAAAAGTAGATTTGCTCTCAGTTATTTAGGTTAATGAGATGAGTCTTGTACACTACAGTTTTCAAGTATTATCATAAATTTGCAATTGCTTTAAGATCAGGGCTTTGACTGAGTAATTGTAAGGGATTCACCGTTTTCGCTAAGCAATTAAAGATAGGAAGAAATTGCTATAATAATTAAAAAAACAAATTAAAAGAAAAAAATTATCTATCACGCAGTGTTTATATACTGTATGTTTCTTACTATAACATGTATAAAAGTTTTGTGCTCTATGTGTACATTACACATTTGTTTTGGAGTTTGGGAATGGTTGGCATACTTATTTCTCCTTATTTCTCCTTATTTCTCCTTATACACTTGTCAATTACGAGGTGCAGATAAATAAGTCCCTCCAAGGATGAGAACATTTTAAAATGGCAGTTAAAAATGATAAATAATGGAGCCTAACTAAAATAAAAATAAAATATTTATGCATCTAAATACTACATTTTTTAAATGTTATGAATATTATCCTGTTGTTATCTCATGACAATATACAGTGGATATAAAAAGTCCACACACCCCTGTTAAAATGCCAAGTTTTTGTAATGTCAAAAAATCAGTACATGAATAATTTCATGAAAAAATAGATCCGGAGTACTAAAATATAACTTTTACTAGTATGAATAAAATAGAGAGAAGGGACAGCACTTTCCCTAGTGAAAGTAAAAGAATTTCATACTTACCGGCCATTGTCTTGGTGACGCGTCCCTCTTTCGGCATCCAGCCCGACCTCCCTGGATGACGCGGCAGTCCATGTGACCGCTGCAGCCTGTGATTGGCTGCAGCCGTCACTTAGACTGAACTGAAACGTCATCCTGGGAAGCCGGACTGGAGAAAGAAACAGGGAATCCTTTGTAAGTATGAACTTCTATTTTTTTTACAGGTTGATGTATATTGTGATCGGTAGTCACTGTCCAGGGTGCTGAAATAGTTACTGCCGATCGCTTAACTCTTTCAGCACCCTGGACAGTGACTATTTACTGACGTCGCCTAGCAACGCTTCCATAATTACGGGTGCACACACGTAGTCACCCGTAATTATTGTCTGCACACACGTAGTCACCCGTAATTACGGAAGCCCCATTGACTTCCTCAGTCTGGCTGTAGACCTAGAAATACGTAGGTCCAGCCAGAATGAAGAAATGTCATGTTAAAAAAACAATATGCATCCGCAGCACACATAACATGTACATGACATCTGCGGACTTCATTGCGGAATTTAGAATCTCCATTGAAGTCAATGGAAAACTTCCGCAATGAGTCCGCAACCAGTCCGCCACAGGTCCGCAACATCCATTGTATGCTGCGGACAACAAATTCCGCACCGCAGCCTATGCTCTGCAGCGGAATTTTCCGCCTCGTCTAAACGAAGCCTACTAAAAAGAAGTGGAAGGCAATGGAGAAACGGGTCCGCTGCGGATTAACGCTGCGGAGTGTCCGCAGCGGAATTCCAGAGCAATTCCGCCACGTGGGGCTTTGCCCTAAGTGTGAACACCCTCTTATAATAGGGGATGTGGTTGTGTTGAGTATTAGCCAATCACATATAAACTCATATTAAATAGTAGTCAGAACACAGCTGCCATTATTTAAAGTGATTCTGAGTAACCCCATATAAAGTTCTGCTCTTCTATTAGGATTTTCCTGACATTTTCTTTGTTACATGTGACAGCAAAAGCCATGGTCCATAGAGAGCTTACAACACATCAAAGGGATCTGATTGTTGAAAGGCATCAGTCAGGAGAAGATGGCCATCAAGAAGTGGATTAGATTTGGCACAACCGTTCCATTACAAAGAACTGGACGTCCCTCAAAACTTGGTGAAAAGACAAGACAAAAATTGGTCAGGGAGGCTACCAAGAGGCCTACAGCAACTTTAAAGGAGCTGCAGGACTTTCTGGCAGGTACTGGTTGTGTAGTGCATGTGACAACAATGTCCTGTATTCTTCATATGTCTGGGCTGTGGGGTAGGGTGGCAAGATGGAAGCCTTTTCTAACAAAGAAAAACATCCAAGCCCAGCTAGTTTTGGCAATGACCTACATCAAGTCTGCCAAAAGCATGTGGAAAAACGTGTTATGGTCTGATGAGACCAAGGTTGAACTTTTTGGCCATAATTCCAAAAGGTTTGTTTGGCGTAAAACCAACACCGCACATCACCAAAATAACTCCATACCCACAGTGAAGCATTGTGGAGGCAGCATTATGCTTTGGGGCTAGAACGTAGGTTTGATTGGTACTGTTTTGGGGTACATGGGACTTATTGATTAACTTTTATTATGACTTTTTTGGGTGGCAAAGGAAAAAAAACACCTTCCGGTTTTAAGAGGCTCTGTCACCACATTATAAGTGCCCTATCTCCTACATAAGGAGATCGGTGCTGTCATGTAGATGACAGCAGTGCTTTTTATTTAGAAAAATAATCTATTTTAACCACGTTATGACCTATTTTAGCTTTATGCTAATTAATTTCTTAATGCCCAACTGGGCGTGTTTTTACTTTTGACCAAGTGGGCGTTGTAAAGGGGAGTGTATGACGCTGACCAATCAGTGACCAATCAGCGTCATACACTTCTCTCCATTCATTTAATCAGCACATAGTGATCTTGCTAGATCAGTATGTGCAGTCACTTACTTACACATTAACGTTACTGAAGTGTCTTGACAGTGAATAGACATTCCTTCCAGCCAGGACGGGATGTGTATTCACAATCCCGACACTAATTTACACGCATTAATGTCCCTTGTCTATGATTTGTGTTAAGGGTTGAATTGTATTTTTCATTTCAAATATGTTTGTGTATATTCATATATTATCCCCTTGACGGCATGTGCCGTACATTTAAGGCACTGGTGCTATGTAGTTATTGCAATGTGCCATAAATCTACGGTGCTGCAATGGTGGATCCAGGGCTGTTGGACCCTCTTAGAGGCCGCTGTTATTAGAGACCACGACATCTAAGTGGACAGACACAGAAAGACGGGGCTGCATCTGTCACCTCATCGGAATCTTAAAGAAACCCTTCAGGGCTGCAATCTGTGTATTCCAATTAGGCCCTGTGTAATAGGATGACTGTCTGTGTTACACTGAGAGGCATAATACATACAGAAATATTGCAGCATTTTATTGAAGCAATCAAAAAATCACAGTCCTGTAGTGGAACTAAAAACGTAAAAAAAAAAAATGTTCAGGAAAAAAACCTACTTTTTTCTCTTTACAAAATGCTTTATATGGAAAATATAATTTTTTAAAAGTACACATAATTGGTATTGCTGCAATTGTAACAACCCGTACTATAAAAGTAAATAATTATTTATCCTGCAAGGTGAACATCGTAAGACAAACAAACAACAACAAAAGCATTTTTCACCAAAAAGAATAAAAGTTAATCAAAAGTCCTATGTACCCCAAAATGGTCCAAAGAAAAAAAACAACAGCTCGTCCCGCAAAAGGTAATCCCTCATGCAGCTATGTTGATGGAAAAATTTAAAAAAGTTATGACTCTGGCAAACACAGTGATAGAAGAACAAAAAAATAGCTGAGTCTTCAAGGCTCCTTAAATGTGTTAGGCTGGGTTCACACGTGGAACTACTGTCCCATACTGAAAACATGATTACAGTACGGGACAGTGGTCCTGCAGCGAGGCAGGGACTCCTAGCGTCGTACATAACTATGGTGCTAGGAGCCCGGCTCCCTGCAGTGTGTTCGGTCCTGGACTTGCGGCCGAAATACGTTCCATCCCTTACGGACGTAACATTCTCGTGTGAACCCAGCCTTACGCTTCAGGAGAAGCATCATCTTTTCCTTTAGTATTAAAAGCAAGCAGCATTAAAGTTGAAGCCTAGTGGATGAGACCAGCCTATAACCTAAGAACCTGCTTAACCTACAAAGAGATTGTTTACTTATTGAATAATTATAGCACATGCAGAAGAGAAAACTCCTACATACTGTTTGAGATAAGACTATTCTGCCCTTTTCCTTATCTATCACACTTCTTCTTACTATGGTAACAGCTACATTTCCGTTTGAAGGTGCTCACCTTTTCCTTCTCTCAGCCGACATAGTGATGCTATTGCAAACCTTGTGGGAATCATTTTGAGGTAATAGGGGATTAAAAACATCAAGAGCAGGAAGCCTAACGTTTTATCAGTATTAATACAGACTTTTTTTTTATCCACTTTTGCACAATATTATAGAGCAAGCTCCAGTGTTAGGGAAAACAGATATAGTGAAGCATTTTATCACCGTGAACGCTGGTATTGAAATTCTTGCCAGGGAACAGGCGATTTCTAAATCATTCATTTTGAGATGAATGTATGAAAGGCATGAATTAAGCCATTGCCTTATTATGTGACACTGGCAGTCACAAATTCCTGTGTAATTTGTTCCTTTTTATGGTTTTAATGCCATTTTTTTCAACCAAATAGAAAATGCATTCTTAAGGGAGTCCGAATAACTATATTCAAGTCATAAAGCATATAGCAGTAGTAGCGTGAATTTTAGAGGGTTTTTTTTTTGTTTTTTTCCCCTTTGAGTAATGTACACACTGTAATTTTAAAGTATTTAAATGTGAACCTGTATTCCCGCTCGCTTACCTCGACAGATTGGTCTGTGATCACTCCAAGCAGCGAGTGTGTCAGTCACTCTCTGACAAGTGATACTCTTCGAGCCTTGTAACACATAATTATCATCACAGGAAAATTGGACATTGGCACCCACTCTAGAAATAGCCAGAAAAGAAGACAAAAATAATATAAATGTAAGGGAAACAATTATATAGAATGTTCTTATGTTTGTAGAGGAGAGCAGACAACCACAATACAAAAGAATTTGCAATTTATCATTGAGAAAAATAAGAAAACCATGATAAAAATGTCGCTTCCTGTATATACGCAATCAGAGTTTTCAAGTTGTCAACATTGTCAGGTGATCCTTTTATGTTACCTACATTTTAAATCTTTGGTTTTCTCAGTAACCATAGTTGTCATCTAAGGGTATGTGCACACACACTAATTACGTCCGTAATTGACGGACGTATTTCGGCCGCAAGTAGTGGACCGAACTCAGTGCAGGGAGCCGGGCTCCTAGCATCATACTTATGTACGATGCTAGGAGTCCCTGCCTCTCCGTGGAACTACTGTCCCATACTGAAAACATGATTACAGTACGGGACAGTTGTCCTGCAGCGAGGCAGGGACTCCTAGCATCGTACATAAGTATGATGCTAGGAGCCCGGCTCCCTGCACTGTGTTCGGTCCGGGACTTGCGGCCGAAATACGTCCGTCAATTACGGACGTAATTAGTGTGTGTGCACATACCCTAATTGTCAGAGCAGCCCATAGTTCTGCTTGACGACCCAACAAGCTCTGCACCTTGAATAAAGGTTTTACCCCTTCCTACGCTTCTCTCTTAGGTAAAATATTAATGGATTTGTATATATAATATGAATTCCCTATATGGCTATTTTATGTAAGCCCTGTATGTATACCCAGCATATTATGTGGTGGTATTATTTGAACATTGTATGGCATTTTTTTTATTTGGACACTATGTGCCATTTATAAGTGAGCTCTGTATGGTAGCATTGTTTTAACACTTTTCTTTTGACTTGGCATGGTAGTATTATCTGAACAGCATGGCACTGTTATTTATGCTCCGTATGGCAGTATTAATGTGAGGCAGCTCACTGTTTCCTTCTCTAACCCAGAAGTGAATCGGACGGATATACTCAGGTGAACCATTCATGATATAAGTTTAGCTGGTCTACTGCCTGTTCATACAACCATCTTTTTCCATATCTCTGCAGCTAAGTAAATGTTCTATAAGCTCATAATCATCTCCCACACTAAACAGGACACTTCTAAAAAAAAAAAAAGATATGTACATCATATTAGGGCAAAAAAGATAGTTTTTAAATTGGTTACTGCTGGACAACATTATAACATAGTCTTTTATCATTTTGCTTTCTATAACCAATATTAGAAAGTATAAGACGAAAACTAGAGGGAAGAGCTAGGGGTGTACAGTAGGTAGTGGACTCACTTAATGCTCACTAACGTAACACTCTATGAATATCTTTCAGATGTTAATACTTGAAATCTATCCATCTAATAACAAAAGCATATGACAAAATTATTAAAGAGGTATTCCGCGTATAAAAGGTTTTTTTTTTGCAGCTTCGAATGACAAATGAGGACTACATCCTTATAGATGGAATCTGTGTTGATCAAATGCGCCATTCTGCCGTTTTCAGTGCTGGACTCCTGACCACAGAACTCCATTCCTCTTTATCCACGCACCTCAAAGTCCTCCCCTGCACATCTTCTTCCGGCACAGTTTGTTTTAGATATGTTTGGACTGCAATGTTCATAAGCACATCATCCTTTTTTTAATGCGGTGTGACGGTGTGTAAGCTAATATTAGCGAACGCAGCGTTCTCACTTACATTGTGGAATAGGGAACACTGCGTCTGCTAATATTTGTTTATACACAATCACACTGCACTAAAAAAAGAGCTGATGTATCTCTTAGAGACTAAAAGTCACCAGTGTAAGCACTGTTTCAAATTCTACTTGACTGCACAGCGCATGCGTCTTATACGAGGAGGCCGCAAACAGGACTACACACAAGGAGGGGATGTATTTACTTAACATGATGCTGTGATGTATCAACCATTAAAGGCATGTTTAGCTCAGTGACGTACAGGGACGGTTGTCGTAACCACTGACTACCAATGAACTGCTGGCGCTGACGGGGTCACATGACTGGTGCTAAAAATGGCAATACACACACTTCTGACCAATGCAGCTTCTATAGGCCTATAAAAGAATTCAAACCTAAATATACTAAGCTTTGCTGAATAAACTCGTTTCATATGCCAGTCTTAGTTTTTTTGGAGCAAGATGCAACATGTTTATTAAGAAGCACATGCCTCTTCATAAATTTGTTTCATCTTTCCGCTAGCCATGCGCCACAATTGTGGCTCAATGACTGCAGCCATGCGACAACTATTTCCCACACCCCCACTTCCCCAACATAAAATTAAAAGAAAATGTATGCTCACCTCACCGATCCTCTTCGCATCACCCCTCTGAGTCGTCCTGAGTTCTGCGTAACATATGTTATGATGCTGCCCAGCATCAGTACGTGGTATGAGCCGCAACATGCTGAGGGGATCGAGAGGGTAGAAGAGGAGCGGTGAGCATAATTATTATTATTTTTTTTTAATTGCCCGATAGAGGGGGGTAATCTGAAGAGGGTAGTCTGATCTGAAAGGGCAAGGTACAGGGCCTGGTATGGGCCCCTACCTTGCTACTCCACAAAGAGTGAAATCTAAGCCAGCCAGGAGCTGACGTAGATTTCCACTATAATTGATGCCAGTTTTTTTGCGTAAATCATAATAAATTTGTAGGCCTGATTTTGCCCCGTCCCTCATAAGAAGCACACCCTTTTTGCAAAAGTGGCGAGGGCGGCATAAAAAAGGCAAAAACTTGTTGGCCCTTTTTACGACTTTTCCATGCCATAGAACTGTTGTAGAACGGTTAATAAATTATTTTAACATTCTATGAATTTACATTAAATTGTCAAGCTCTGTTTTTTGTCCTAAAGTCCTACTTTTAATAATTGTTTCAATCATGAAGTTTGCAGCAATAGTAAATAGCAGGATAGTGAGATATTTCCACACTGTGCTATGGCACAGAGTGCATATAATATATTATTTGCATAATGATGTGTTTTTTTTTCCAAATACATATTGGAAAGGAAATACCTTCTCACTCATGATTATCCTATTTACATGAAATATGCAATTCTATATAAATTACATTAAGGTGATTTAGTCATTTATCTTGCACAGCTTTGACACAAAACAGACAAATGTTGCTCAAGGCCTGATCAAGTGGAATACATGATAAAAAAAATTACATGTTTATACTGTTCTCTGTTTTTATTTTGTTATAGGCTTACAATGTCATTTCATTGCAGCCTTAGCAGGTTATTGTTCCTTGAAATGCCTAAAGGTCTGAGATAAAATTGGAAATTGCGTGCATAGTACCAAAGAATTTAAGATAATTTCTACCAAACACCTTTAAACTGGCCATCTATAATAATTGCCTTCTTACATGTTTGTTTTGAAAATTCTAATAAAGACATGTTTGAAAAAAATGTTTTATAATATTACAATTTTTTTTGCTTTATTGTGGTTACCATTTTTGCAAAAACAAATGTAGCCATGTTACCTTTGAATTACTTTTGCTTCTTAGCAATAGATGACTAGCAAGCTAATATAGCTATTACAGGGAGGGGGAGGAGCTTCAGTTGAAAGGACACACCCCTTGAACTTCCCGCTTAAAGAAAATCTAGCAGAACAATTGGAGCAATGAATAGGGAGATCTCAGGATCTATGTAAGATACAGGACTGGTTCTAGCTTTGTTATAAAGAGGTTGTCATGCACTATATTATCAAAGTCAGAGAGGAAATACCAGCACCAGAATAATGTGGAAATACGGAGTGCAGAGCCCAACAGGACTGGATCCAACCGTCCTAGTCACCAATGTACAAAGAAGGGATCCAAGCAGCACATCCAAATGAACACCTTTGGATGTGCTGCCTGAATCTCTTCTTTGTACATATGCACTATATTATGTCTGATTTTCTTTTTATATTATTGATTCTGGGTCAACCCCTTTAAGTATATATTCAGTTATAAATAAATCTCTTGTAGGCCCATATATTATACCTTCTCCTACATGATTCAGAGTGGAAACTAAACATCCAGACCTCAACCACTCACCTTCCCTGCTTATCACAAAGATACAACATTTGGAACTGACAATCTCAAACTTGGACTCATCAGATCAAAGGACAGATTTCCACTGATGTGATATCCGCTGCCTTTGTTACTAAGCTTAGGGAAATGTTTTTGTTTTCTGGTTTCTCTCCTTCAGTAGTGATTTATTTATAGAAGTTCTTCCATTTGCTCGGAGATGTGTCTGCTGCTTGTTCTTAGTGAAATATTTATTTTGCCTTTAAACCCTTCCTGACAACTGGTGTATATATATGGCGCTGTCGGGAAGGTGTTCCTGCAAACAGCAGTACAGTTACGTCGCAGTGATGGTGCGGGCTCAGAAGTGGAGCCTGCACCATCACCATGGGGTGACAGCTGTATATTACAGCTGTCACACTCCTGTAACAACCAGTACCAGAGTTATTCTCCATTCTGGCCGATTAAAAAGTGATCAAAATGTCACTTTTACTCGAAAATAGTACCAATAAAAACGACAGCCTGCCCCGCAAAAAAAATTCCCTGACAGAGCTTTGTCCACGCAAAAATAATAAGGTTATGGGTCTTAGAATATGGCGAAAATAAATGATTTCTTTAAAAAAGTTATTTTATTGAGCAAAAGCTGCAATACATGAAAAAAACTATATAAATGTGTTATTGGTATCGCCGTAATCGTATCGACCCACAGAATAAAGTTAACATGTAATTTATGGTGCACACACAGTGAATGCCGAAAAAAACCCCATTAAAAAACTATTTGAGAATTGCTTGTTTTTGGTAATTTCCTCTTCCAAAAAATGAAATAAAAACTGATCAAAAAGTCGTATGTGTCTCATAATGGAACCAATAAAATCTACAGCTTGTCTCGCAAAAAGCAAACATGCACACAGCTCCATAAACAAAAAAATAAAAAAGTTATGGCACTAGTAATGCGGTGATGAAAAAACATCCCGATGTGCAGGCCGGAGGGGAACATTCCTTCAGTTTCAGGGCCCTAGTATTTAGGAACTAGGAAGTGAAGGGACATAGTACATCCGCTGGAAACGAGGGCACCCGTATTATACCAGCGCAAAACTTTCCCAGCAAAATATCCTAAATTACAAAGGAGAAAAAGTGCCGCACAGATTACATATACCCTGATGCCCCCACATTATAAACTGAAATACCAGTAAAACTCAAACAAAACTACTACCAAGCAAAATCCATGCTCCAAGTGGCGCTCCTTCCATTCTAAGCCATAAAGTGAACCCAAACAGCAGTTTACATCCACAAGTAAGGCATTACCATAACCGGGAGAACCCGCTTAACAATTTATGGGGTAAGATTCTCCAGTGGCAAAAGCAGGCACGCCATATTGTGCGGTGAATAGGCATATCAGGGGAAAATTTCAATTTTCACTTTGCATCATCCACTGCGTATTAATTTCTGAAAAACACCTGTTGGGTATAAATTATCACTACACCCCTTGATGAATGCTTTTAGGGGTTTCTAAATTGGGGTCACTTTTTTTGGTACATCAGGGGTTTTGAGAATGCAACATGGTGTCCACAAACCATTCCAGCAAAATCTACACTCCAAAAGTCAAATACCACTCCTTTTCTTCTGAACCCTCCCATATATGTAAACAGCAGTTTCCAACCACATATGGGGTGTTACTGTACTCGGGAGAAATTACATTACAAATGTTGGGGTGCTTTTTCTTCCTTATTCCTTGTGAAAATGAAAAATGTTGATCTAAAACTACATCTTATTGGAAAAAAAGTAAATTTTTCATTTTCACGGCCTAATTATAATTAATTCAGCAAAAAACCCTTGGGGTCAAAATTCTCACTATACCCCTAGATTATTCCTAAAGGGGTGTAGTTTCCCAAATGGAGTCACATTTGTTTTTTTTCACTTAACTAGTACTACAGGGGCTCAGCAAATGTAACATGGCGCCGGAAACCATTCCAAAATCCAAATGTCGCTCCTTCCCTTGTGAGACCTACTGTGTATCTACACAGCTGTTTATGACCACATATGGGGTATTGTTTTACTCGTGAGAAATTGCTTCACAAATATTGTGGTGCTTTTTCTCCTTTAGTCCTTGTGGAAATGAAAAACAATTTTGCTAAACCTACATTTTCTTAGATAAAATGTAGATTTTCATTTTCACAGCCTACTTCCAATAATTTCTACAAAAAACCTGTGGGGTCATATAGCCAAACAGCCATTTAAGACCACATATGGCCTATTCTTTTACTCTGGAGAAATTGCTTTACAAATGTTGTGGTGCTTTTTCTCTGTTGGTCCTTGGGAAAATGAACTAAAATGAGCTACACCTACATTTTCTTAGAAAAAAATGTAGATTTTCATTTTCGCGGTCTACTTCCAATAATTTCTGCAAAAAACTTGTGAGGTGAAAATAATGCTCTCTATACCCCTAGATAAATTACTTGACTTGTGTAGTTTCTCAAATGGGGTCACTTTTGGGGGATCTACACTGTTTTGGCACCGCAAGAGCTCTTTAAACCTGACATGGTGCCCAAAATATATTCTAATAAAAAGGAGGACCAAAATCCTCTAGGTGCACCTTTTTCCTAATGCCTGTGCTTCAGTCCAAATGACGCTAGGGCCATACGTGGGATATTTCCTAAAACTGCAGAATCTGGGCAATAAATATTGATTTGCATTTCCATGGTAAAACCTTCTCTGGTACAGAAAAAATGAATGCATTTCTGCTAAAAAAAATAATGAAATTTGTACATTTTACCTCTACTTTGCTTTAATTCCTGTGAAACGGCTAAATGGTTAAGAAACTTTCTAAATGCTGCTTTGAATACTTTGAGGGGTGCAGTTTTTAAAATGGGGTGACTTATTAGTGGTTTCTAATATATAAGACCCTCAAAGCCACTTTACAACTGAACTAGTCCCAGAAAAAATAGCATTTGAAAATTTTCTTGAAAATATGAGAAATTGCTGCTAAAGTTCTAAGCCTTGTAACGTCCTAGAAAAAGAAAAGGATGTTCAAAAAATGATGACAACCTATAGTAGTCATATGGGGGATGTTAATTAGCAACAATTTTGTGTGGCATAAGTGCCTGTCTTATAAGCGGATTTAAATGTCGAAAAATGCTAATTTTTTAACATTTTCGCTAAATTTTGGTGTTTTTCACAATTAAATACTGAATGCATCGAGCAAATTTTGCCGGTAACATAAGGTCCAATGTGTCACGAGAAAAAAATCTCAGAATCGCTTGGAGAGAGAAAAGCATTCCTAAGTTATTACCACATAAAGTGAAACATGTCAGATTTTAAAAATGAGGCTCTGTCAGGAAGGTCAAAAGTGGCCACTGCGGGAAGGGGTTAATTTGAGGTGCTGTTAATAAGATGTTTCTGAGCTTGTAGTACTAGTAGTACTACTGTGTTATTTGGAGAAAAAAACAACAACTTGGAAAACATTTATAACTAAACAAATTTATTTTTTTGAAAACCAACGTAGGAATGTAAATTAGAAGTTAAATTCTGATAACATGTACCTATGAACTGTTTAATAGTCAACAATAAGTACTTGGCAGAAATGACAAAACAATTCTTTCTAGAATGTCATCAAAAACCTTCCAAAACAAATCCAGTTCCGAATCTCTAACCTACTCATTTCAACATGTGTTATGTACCAGTGACAAAAAGAATAATAATAATATATATATTTGTTAACTATAGTAAAGTTTACATATTTTACTCTTTTTCAAAGAGAATGTATACATCTAAACATAACCAGTTTTCAGAGGAATTAAGAGTATGCTCCTACTGTATTAATTGCATTGAATGCAGATGGTAACCGTTTTAAATAGTGAATTATATAGAGGTTCATTTGTTTTTTATGTTTTGTAAAAAAAACAAAAAAAAAAACATTTGCTTAGTCTTTTAGGTAGTATTTCTAGATCTATCGTTTGAGGATACAACAAGATAATTTGAGATTTTTAGGTTTCACACCCAGGACAACCCATGCAAAAGGACTGTTCAGGACAACAGAATACAACAGAAAAACCATGTTTATGTATAGGTAAAAAGGATAATTATGAAGAAGATGCACAGAACTCCATTTTACTACTTTTGGGTGTTATATGGAGGTGGTGCTTTATTATTAAATAAAGTTTCAAACAGCTGACTTTATTGAGCACATACATAGCCAACACATGAGATACAGTAACGTACAAAATGTACCTTTAAGAGCCAGGCCAACATGGCTCCCTCAAATGGTAGATAACAACTACTATTTTGGATTATTATTCAGTGCAACTACTTAAAAGTAGAGATGAGCGAATTTCCCAAAATTCATTCCAAGTCTGATTCTATTGATTCGCCTGTTCGATTAAATTCGGTCTGAATAAATTCGCCATGAATTGCATGTGCCACAGTTCCCCTGAAAACTAATTTCTGACTCGCTGATGTCTTGTCCTAGGCCACGTTCACACGTGGCAGAATATTTCCGCTGCAAATGTTGGTGCAGATTTCGGGCAATTACGCAACGAATCTGTACCAACATTTGCATATTTGACAGGTAATTCAGACGTTGCAGATATCACAGCGGACTTGCCACAGATTTCAGTTTTTGCATTGCAAAGGCTGAAATCCGCATTGAAATTACGCTGCTTCTCCGCAACATAATGTGCATGGTTCGGAGAGAAAATTCTGCACCGCAGCCTAATTTTCGCACAGTTATCTTCCACAGCGTCTGGTCTAAGTTTCCTAAAAATTTATAGAAACAAATGTAAAAAATGGCTGCTGCAGAATTCCACTACGGACTGTCAGCAGCGGAATTCAATAGCAATTCTGCCACGTCTGAACGTGGCCTTACTGTTCCCAACCCCTTTAAAGCACTTAAACGCCAAGCCAGCATTAGCAATTTCAAAGTGACAGCAACAAATTGTATATGGGTAAAGGTAAATAGATCGTAGCCAGTGTAACAAATAACCTGTTAAAATAAAAAACACAGCACTACAGTATGACAGATGTTTTATGCTTTTTAAATAAAAAGTGGTCTGAAAATAATCTCTTTGTGGGAGTAGCAACAGGTTTGGTGTTATCTAATTTCAATTGATAAAATTGTTATGGAATGTTAAGAATCGCTTTTTAGAAAAGCAGTTCAAAAATATAGCTTTTTTGGGAGTAGTTTCAGGTATGTTATATTGACCCTATGCAAGGTAGGGTTGCTAGCAGCATCCGGAGAAGCAGCAAACAAGGTGGGCAGGTGTCCAATTTACCTCCTCTGTAGCAGCAATAGTGGCACTGGGGTTGTAACAGGCACACTGTAGTCGTGACGGTGGAGGTGGTGGATTTAACCCCTTAATGACCAGGCCATTTTATGCATTAATGACCAAGGATTATGTTTTGTTTTTTCACTGTTGCAATCCAAGAGTCGTAACTTTTTTTTGATTCCGTTGACATAGACGTATAAGGGTTTTTTTTTTGCAGGACGAGTTGTATTTTTCAATTGCCTCATTTTTGGGAGCATATAATATATTGATTAACTTTTATTAACTTTATATTGGGAAATAATTGAAAATAAACGGCTATTCCAGCATAGTTTTCACGTTACAAATTTACGCCGTTCACTATGCGGCATAAATAACATGTTATCTTTATTCGATGGGTTGGCATGATTATGGGGATACCAAATATGTAAAGGTTTTATGTTTTCCTACGTTTACAAAACAAAAAAACTTTTTTTTTTTAAATTACTTGTTTTTGCATCGCTGCATTTCAAGAGCCGTAACTTTTTTGTTTTCTCTGTCAATGTAGCCGTAGGTGGGCTTGTTTTTTGCTGGACAAGGTGTAGCCTTCATTTTTAGTATTTTGGGGTATATGGGACTTATTTATTAACTTTTATTTTATTTTTTATGGTGGGAATGGGAGAAAAAAAGGAATTTTGCAATTGTTTTTTGGACGCCGTTCACCCGGCGGTTTAATTAGTGCATTAAATTTATTGTTTGAGTCGTTACGATCATGGTGATACCATGTCTTTTTTTTTTTTTTTCATAAACGTTATTTAACAGTTTTACTTTTTTTGGTCCCTCCAGGGGACTTCACCATGCGATCTACTGATCACTTATACAATGCTTTGGTATACTTAGTATACCAAAGCATTATTGCCTGTCAGTGTAAAACTGACAGGCAATCTATTAGGCCATGCCTCTGGCATGAGCAAAGAAGATAGATGCTTAAGGAAGACCTGGGGGCCTTTGTTAAACCCCGGGCTGAAGTGGAAACCAGACGGTGCCTTGCGATTTCTTTGCGGGAACGCTGATAGGGTGACAGAGGGAGCTCCCTCTCTCTGCCAAACACATTAGAAGCCGCTGTCGCCTTTGACAGTGGCATCTGTTGGGTTAAACTGATGGAATCGGAGCACGCTTCGATCCCGGCAGTTGCGGCAAGAGCCAGGCTGTGTGTAACAGCCGTGCTCCTGCCGTTGATCGTGTGGGTACACTGGCAGTACCCACCAGATCAGAGCGAAAGATATATCCGTCACTATGCCGGAACTAACACCTGCTGTGGACGGATATATCCGTCGCTCGTCGTTAACCCCTTCCCGCAAAATCACGTACAGTTACATCATGGGAACTGGTGTTTTAACGCATTCCCACGTAACTGTACGTAAAGCAGATGGCGCTAGCTCAGGAGCTGAGCCAGCGCCATCACTGCCGGGTGCCAGCTGTATGTTACAGCTGGCACCCTGATGTAATGGCCAGGACCGGAGCTAGCCTCCGATCCGACCGACTAACCCCTCACATGCTGCGTTCAATAGAGATCGGATCATGTGAGGACATTTTAGCCACCGGCACCCCAGCAACGTGATCTCTGGGTTGCCGGTCGCTGCAAAGGCAATCAGAGGCCTAATACTTACCTCCTGGTCTGCCAGCAATGGAAGCCTCCTATGCCCCGCTCGGCGGCGGGTCCTAAAAGGCTTCCGGTACCATCGGCAAGATGGCGCCGGCTCAGCTTCCAGCTCAGAAGCTGAGCCGGCGTTATCAGCAGTGGGTGTCCGCTGTATCTTACAGAGGACACCCCGATGTATCGGCAGGAACTGGCGCTAGCTCCGATTCCTGCCATTAACCCCTTCGATGCAGCGATCCAATGCATTCGCTGCATTTTAGTGGTTTGTACCAAATCGGCAGCCTGCCATGCGATGGCAAGGCTGGCGACTGCACCTATGGCAACAGGAGGCCTAACAATGGCCTCCTGTCTGCCATTACGGAGGCCGATTATGCCCCGTCCCAAGGCGGAGCCTGATCGGCTTGCTGTCAGTGAACAACTGACAGTTCCAATACATTGCACTACATAGGTAGTGCAATGTATTAGAACATCAAACAAACAGTTGGATCTTCAAGTCCCCTAGTGGGACTAAAGAAAAGTGTAAAAAAAAGTGTAAAAAAAGTCAAAATAAAAGTTGTAAAAAATACAATAAATGTTTTAAGTAATAAAATAAAACAAAATGTCCCCCTTTTTCCCTTATCAAGTCATTTATTATTGAAAAAAATAATAAACCATACATATTATCGCTGCGACCGTAACGACCTGAACTATAAAAATATTGTTATTTATCCTGCGCAGTGAACTCCGTAAAAAAAACTAAAAAATACTGACATAATTGCTGTTTTTTTGGTCACTTTGTCTTCCAAAAATTGTAATAAAAAGTGATCAAAAAGTCGCATGTTTCCAAAAATGGTAGCTATAAAAACTATAACTCGTATAGCAAAAAACAAGCCCTCATACAGCTAAATCGACAAAAAAAAAATTAAAGTTATGGCTCTCACAACATGATGACAGAAAAAATAAATTCTCTTTACAAAAGTAATTTTACTTTGCAAAAAGTTGTAAAACATAAAAAAGTGCTATAAATTAGGTATCGCCGGAATCGGACTGACCTGCAGAATAAAGTTAACATGTAATTTATTATGCGTGGTGAACACTGTATAAAATTAACTTAAAAAAGATGACAGAATTGCTGTTTTTTTTGTCACCTTGCCTCCCAAAAAAAAGGATAAAAAGTGATCAAAAAGTCGCATGTACCACAAAATGGTACCAATAATAACTACAGCTCGTCCCGCAAAAAAACAGGCCTCATACCACTACGTCTATGAAAAAATAAAATAAGTTAAGGCTCCAATAAGTCAGGAAAGAAAAATATCCAGTTGTGTAGCCTGAGGGGAACACTTCTTCTGTTTCAAGATGCAAATTATCGAATGTCGAATGTCCAGGCAAAAGATTAGGGCTACCTATAGGGTGATTCTAAAACCGGGAAACACAACATAATAATTAGAGAGCTGTCTTGTTATGGTGGCACAAGCTGGGCACCACATGTTGGCATATCTATGGAAAAAAATCCCATTTTCACTCTGCAACATCGAGAGCACACCAATTTCTGCCAAACACCTGCGGGGTTAATATGCTCACTACACCCCTAGGTGAATACCTTGAGGGGTGTTGTTTCTAAAATGGGGTCACTTCTAGAGGAGATCCACTGTTTTGGTCCCACAGGTACTTTGCAAATGCAACATAATGCCCAGAAACCAAATGCAGCAAAATCTGTACTCCAAAAGCAAATCACACTCCTTCCCTTCTGAGCCCTATTCTGTGCCCAAACAACAGTTAATGACCACGTGTGGGGTATTGCTGTACTCGGGAGAAATTGCTTTACAAGTGTTGGGGTTCTTTTTTTCCTTTATTTATTGAGAAAATGAAAAATTTTGAGCTAAAGCTACGTCTTATTAAAGAAAAAGTATTTTTTTTATTTTCACTGCCCAAGTCTAATAAAATCTATGATACACCTGTAGGGTCAAAATGCTCACTACACCCCTAGATGGATTCTTCAAGGGGTGTAGTTTCCTAAATGGGTCACATTTTTGGCATTTTCCCTGTTTTCGTCCCTCAGGGGCTTTGCAAATGTGACATGGCCTCCGCAAACAATTCCTGCTAAATTTGAGCTCCAAAAGCCAAATGGCACTCTTTCCATTCTAAGCCCTGCCGTGTGTCCAAACAGCCGTTTATGACCACATGTGGGGTATTGTTTTACTCGGGAGAAATTGCTTTACAAATGTTTTGGTGCTTTTTCTCCTTTAGTCCTTGTGGAAATTATAAAAAGTTAGCTAAACCTACATTTTCTTTGAAAGAATGTAGATTTTCATTTTCACGGCCTAATTTCAATAATTTCTGCAAAAAGCCTGCGTGCTCAAACTGTTCACTATACCCCTAGATAATTTCCTCAAGGGGTGTAGTTTCCAAAATCGGGTCATTTTTGGGGGATTTCCACTGTTTTTGCACCGCAAGAGCCCTTCAAACCTGACATGGTGCCTAAAATATTTTCTAAGAAAAAGGAGGCCCCAAAATCGTTTAGGTGCTCCTTTGAATCTGAGGCCTGTGCTTCAGTCCATTAGTACAGTACCACATGTGGGATATTTCTAAAAATTGCAGAATCTGGGCAATAGATATTGAGTTTTATTTCTCTGATAAAACTTTCTGTGTTACAAATAAAATAGATTACAAATTTATTTCTGCAAAAAAAATCGATTGTAGGAAAAGTTTACCTAGAATAATTTTAAGGCATTTATGAAGGCAAACGGTGGTCACACCAAATATTCATCTGATTGAGATTTCTTCGATTTGAAAGCATTCGTACCTTGCAAAATTTTGTTAGAAACTGCCTAAAACTTTTGTTTTGCACAGTACTGTGTATATATATATATATATATATATATATATATATATATATATATATATATATATATATATTTATTTAGTTATTTATTTATTTTTTAGCACGCGGCTGTATAGGGTTAGAAGTAGCGGCAGCAGTAGTACAGTGTGGAAAGTGATGGACAAGGCAAGATGCAGCAGGAGGATGGCGGCAGTCGCATCATTGGGCCGGTGATAAATAGTCACACTGTCAGCATTGGCAGATCTAGTCATTGGTATCAGGTGGAGGTGTGTTAAAATCCTCACGAGTCCATGCCTGATTCATTTTCACATATGTTATGTGAAGGAAAATGTTGTCCTTTTTGGTGTAACAACGCCATCTGCTGTGCTGAATATCCTTTCTGACAGTGATCTGGAGAGTGGAAATGACAGTATGTGGATGACAAACTGGGCCAGTTTCTGCTGACCAAGAAGTCCATGGGGTCAGGGCATCTGCTGGAGAAAGGGCACAGCCCAGGTGCGACTGAACCTGGTTGTTCAGGCAGTGCACCCAATCAGGGGCGTAACTAGGAAAGACTGGGCCCATAGCAAACTTTTGACTGGGGCCACCCCTCCCCTGGGTGTCACACAACCCGCCCTTATAGATAGTGCCTTTTTTACAGCCCCCCCTGTAGATAACGCCATACAGCCCCCCCTGTAGAGAACGCCATACAGCCCCCTGTAGATAACGCCATACAGCCCTCCCTGTAGATAACGCCATACATCCCCTTGTAGATAACGCCATACAGCCCCCCCTGTAGATAACGCCATACAGCCCCCTTTGTAGATATCTACAGAGGGGGCTGTATGGCGTTATCTACAAAAGGGGCTGTATGGCGTTATCTACAAAGGGGGCTGTATGGAGTTATCTACAGGGGGGACTCTGTATGGCGTTCTCTACAGTGGGGGCCATATGGCGTTATCTACAGGGGGCTGTATTGCGTTATCTACAGGGGGGACTGTATGGTGTTATCTACAGAGGGGGCTGTATGGCGTTATCTAAAGAGGGGGGCTGTATGGCGTTATCTACAGGGGGGCTGTATGGCGTTATCTACAGAGGGGGCTGTATGGCGTTATCTACAGAGGGGGGCTGTATGGCGTTCTCTACAGGGGGGGCTGTATGGCGTTATCTACAGGGGGGCTGTATGGCATTCTCTACAGTGAGGGCTGTATGGCGTTATCTACAGAGGTGGCTGTATGGCGTCCTCTACAGTGTGGGCTGTATGGCGTCATGTACAGTGGGAGCTGTATGGCATCATCTACAGTGGGGACTGTATGGCATTATCTACAGAGGGGGCTGTATGGCGTTCTCTACAGGGGGCTGTATGGCGTTATCTACAGAAGGGGCTGTATGGCGTTCTCTACAGGGGCGCTGTATGGCGCTATCTACAGAGGGGGCTGTATGGTGTTCTCTACAGGGGGCCTGTATGGCGTTATCTACAGAGGGGGCTGTATGGCGTTCTCTACAGGGGGGCTGTATGGCGTTATCTTCAGAGGGGGCTGTATGGCGCAAACGCCAAATGGCCCCCCCTGTAGAGAACGCCATACAGCCCCCCCTGTAGAGAACACCATACAGACCCCCTGTAGGGAACGCCATACAGCCCCCTGTAGGGAACGCCATACAGCCCCCCCCTGTAGGGAACGCCATACAGCCCCCCCTGTAGGGAACGCCATACAGCATCCCCCCTCCCAAAAAAATGCGACCTACAGTGTGTTCTACAAAAGACATGTATCCCCTAACCACAGGATAGGGGATACATGTGTGATCGCTGGCAGCGATAAGGAGAACGGGGGACCGAAAGTCCCCTGAAGTTCTCCATGACTAACCTCTGACTTCCGACGTCTGCGCAGCTCAAGAAAAATGAAAGGAGCGCTGGTCACGCATGCGCACAAGCGTGACCAGCACTCCATTCATTTCTACGGAGCTGCCGACACAGACCCCGGAAGTCCAGGTTTGTGATGGAGAACTTCAGGGCACTTTCAGTCCCCCGTTCTCCCTATCAATGCCAGCGATCACACATGTATCCCCTATCCTGTGGATAGGAGATACATGTCTTTTGTTTAATAGCAGAGTGGGGAGATACCTCCCTGCTCTGCCGTAGTGTTCAGTGGTGTCGCACTGTAGCAGCCATAGCGGCTGCTAGTGGAGCCTCCGGCCATGGTGGGGGCCCGTGCCGGCGGGCGACAAGGGCCACCTCATGCCGCGGGCCCCGTAGCAGCCGCTACGGCTGCTACGGCGGTAGTTAAGCCACTGCACCCAATTGCTGAAGTGTCAGTTCCCATAATACACCCATAGAATAGTCAGGCTTTACTCACAACCGCATATGGTGTGCATATTATATGAAGTACACAATTCCCATGAGTATCAGGTTTGCGCAGCAGCTGAAAAAACTGTTCCATCAGCTAGTGCATACTTGTTTTAGCAGTAGCGATGGGAGAGGCGGTGGAGAGGAGAGGGGCCTTCTTGTCAGACATGTGGCCGAAAGGTGTCTGCTTGGTGAAAACTGAGACAAAGTTGGTACAGAATATATTCTGGTAATATGCCACATTTTCAGAAAAAGATTCCCCTAGGAAACATTTTTCGGAGGGTCTAAAAGTATGACTATATAGTTATCCCTTTGCTTAATGCTACCAATGTGTTTGTCAGCATATAAACAAATAAACAGGCAGCTTGCCATACTCACCAGAATTTCCAAGCACCGAGTTGTTTTGTTCTCCGCCCCCTACTGTGATGGCTGTTCATGGCCAGCTTCGTAATTATTTTCATCATGTCTGCTACACTGAGGGTCAGGCTTGTCCCCTAAGTGTGCCTATGAGAACTCATTATCTCCCTCCTCCACCAACTCCTCCTCTTCCTTAAGGCTTAGCTCCTCATTTTCCTCTACTTCCTCTTGCACGGGACATTATCCATGCAGGTCCCCAACAGCAACAGAGCAGCAAGCAAGATGTGGAAGCTGTTTTTCTCCATCCTTTGTTGCATAAGTTTGAGCATTTGCTCCAATTTAAATATCAGGAGAATGACATAGTTGATGCCACTGTTGGCCCTACTCACAAATCCGGTGCCTCTTGGAAGGGCCTAAGTGCCGACATGCATCCCTGATGAGCTTCCACTGCCTGAGATCAAAATAAACTTTCTCCCTGCTTTGATGGTCTGGTGCATGATTAAACCTATTTAGCCTATTAAACCTATTTAGCCTTGAAAAGAGACGAATACGGGGGGACATGATTAACTTATATAAATATATGAATGGCCCATAAAATAAATTGTAATGATGGTGTAGGGAGACAGACAGGTGAGCCCTAATCTACCCGCCTCTCAGTCCCTGCCTACTTGCACGGCCCGTCCTAGGCGACGGCGTACAACTGGGCGACGGTCCCTACGCTCAATATGTGCACGACAGACAAACAGATAAGGGTACACAGAAGCTAAGGGAAATGGGGCAGTTGCCCACGGCAAGACCGTGAGCAACAAGAGTAGTGAACGAGCCGAGTCAAACCAGGAGTGTACGAGGTACCAAACGCAGAGCAGGAGCGTAGTCAGTAAAGCCAGGGTCAAAATGAAGCAAGGTGAATAATGATAGCAGGAGCAGCAGAGCCAGGAAACAGGAAAGAATCACAGGCAGAAATGAAGGTATAAATAGACTGAGGGTGGGAGCTAGAACCGTCTGGCCAGGCTGTGATAGGTTCTCCCACTCCTGAGCCTACCAGCCTGAGTGGTAGCAGATCGAGTCACTCTATCAGACTTAGGAGCAGGTGCAGACTGATTAACCATGGGCGTCAACACAGAAGCTGTGTCTGGCAGATCCTTTACAGTACCCCCCCTTTTATGAGGGGCCACTGGACCCTTTCTAGGTGGACCTGGCTTATTGGGGAACCGAAGATGGAACCTCCTGAGAAATACCCCAGCGTGAACATCCCGGGCGGGTACCCAAGTCCTCTCCTCAGGCCCGTATCCTCTCCAATGGACCATGTACTGGAGGGAGCCTTGGACCATCCTGCTGTCCACAATCTTGGCCACCTCGAATTCTACCCCTTCAGGGGTGAGAACAGGGACCGGAGGTTTCCTCAAGGTAGTCAAGGACGGGGAGCAGCGTTTCAGGAGGGAGGCATGAAACATGTTGTGTATTCGAAAAGACGGGGGTAACTCCAGTCGGAAGGAGACAGGGTTAAGGACCTCAATGACCTTGTACGGCCCTATATACCGGGGAGCAAATTTTTTGGACGGGACTTTAAGGCGCAAATTTTTTGAAGACAGCCACACCAGATCCCCGACCACAAACAAGGGGTTAGCAGAATGTCTTCTATCTGCCTGAGTCTTTTGTATGCTCTGGGACGCCTCTAGGTTCTTCTGAACCTGGGCCCAGACTGTGCACAGTTCCCGATGAACGACATCTACCTCGGGATTGTTGGAACCACCAGGTGAAATGGAGGAGAACCGTGGATTAAACCCAAAATTACAGAAAAAAGGGGAGACCCCTGACGAGTTACTGACACGGTTATTAAGGGAAAATTCGGCAAGGGAAATGAAGGAGACCCAATCATATTGACAGTCAGAGATAAAACACCTTAAATATTGTTCTAGAGACTGATTAGTCCTCTCGGTTTGGCCATTAGTTTCAGGATGGAAGGCCGAGGAGAAGGACAGATCAATCTCCAACTTCTTACAGAAAGCTCTCCAAAACAATGAAACAAATTGTACCCCTCTGTCAGAAACTATATTGTCAGGAACCCCATGGAGATGCAGGATGTGTTTTACAAACAAGGTAGCTAACGTCTTAGCATTGGGTAGTTTCTTGAGGGGCACAAAGTGGCACATCTTACTGAAGCGGTCTACTACAACCCACCCCACCGACTTGCCTTGGGATGGAGGCAGATCGGTGATAAAATCCATAGAGATATGGGTCCAAGGTCTCTGGGGAATGGGCAAAGAACATAGTAAGCCCGCTGGTCGGGACCTAGCACAAATTTCACAAGCGGCGACGTAGGCCTTAACGTCTTTAGGCAACCCAGGCCACCAATAGTTTCTGGCAATGAGGTGCTTGGTACCCAGGATGCCTGGATGGTCAGATAGTGCAGAGTCATGATTTTCCCTGAGTACCCTTAGCCGGAATTGCAGGGGAACAAACATCTTGTTCTCAGGAAGCTTCCAGGGAGCTGAACCTTGATCTGCCGCAATTTCGGAGACTAAGTCAGATTCAACAGAGGAAATGATTATACCTGGGGGCAAAACACAAGCAGGATCTTCCTCCGAAGGAGGGCTGGCCATGAAGCTATGCGACAGTGCATCAGCTTTAATATTTTTAGACCCAGCCCTATAGGTGACGAAAAAGTTGAATCTAGTAAAAAACAACGCCCATCGAGCTTGTCTCGGGTTTAGCCTCCGGGCAGATTCTAGGAAAACCAGATTCTTGTGGTCGGTAAGGACCGTTACCTGGTGCCTAGCCCCCTCCAGGAAGTGGCGCCACTCTTCAAATGCCCATTTAATGGCTAAGAGTTTGCGGTTGCCAATGTCATAGTTACTCTTAGTGGGCGAAAACTTCCTGGAGAAGTAGGCACAGGGATGGAGATGGGTGAGGGACCTGGTACCCTGGGACAAGACAGCACCCACTCCCACCTCGGAGGCGTCAACCTCCACGATGAATGGCTCAATTTGGTTAGGCTGAATCAGCACTGGGGCTGAGATAAAGCACTTCTTAAGGACCTCAAAAGCCTGAACCGCCTCTGGAGGCCAGTGGAGGAGATCAGCACCTTTGCGAGTGAGATCCGTAAGAGGCTTAGTGATGACAGAGAAGTTAGCAATAAATCTCCTGTAATAATTAGCAAACCCCAGGAAGCACTGTAACGCCTTCAGGGAGGCAGGTTGGACCCATTCAGCCACAGCCTGAACCTTGACAGGGTCCATGCGGAATTCATGAGGAGTGAGGATTTGACCCAAAAATGGTATCTCCTGCACCCCAAACACACATTTTTCGGTTTTAGCAAACAGTTTGTTTTCCCGAAGGGCCTGGAGCACCTTCCTGACATGCTCAATGTGGGAGGACCAGTTCTTGGAAAACACAAGTATGTCATCAAGGTACACTACAAGAAATACCCCCAGGTAGTCTCTTAAAATCCAATTTATGAAATTCTGGAAGACCGCGGGAGCATTACACAACCCAAAGGGCATGACGAGGTATTCGAAATGACCTTCGGGCGTGTTAAACGCGGCCTTCCACTCATCCCCCTCTCTGATGCAGATAAGGTAATAAGCCCCCACGAAGATGCAACTTAGAGGACCATTGGGCCCCCTGAACCTGATTGAAGAGATCAGGAATCAAAGGAAGGGGATACTGGTTCCTTACAGTGACCTTATTCAAGTTTCGGTAATCGATGCACGGCCTAAGACCAAATCGGACGATAATCCCTGCATCACCAGTACAGAGCACTGCTCCAAATGCATGGAGCCGACAAGGAGTAAAAAAACAGGGGTATGCTGCGTAAAATAACCATTAGCAAGTGGAGTGGAGTCGATACCCACTACAGGGACAGGTTTAGGTAAATCAATCAATGGCATAGCTAGAGACATAGCAAATTCCACAGACATAATATTAGCAGAAGACCCTGAATCCACGAAGGCACTGCCGATAGCAGACCTACCCTCAAAAGAGACCTAAAAGGGAAGCAAAATCTTATTAGGTTTCATATTTATGGGAAATACCTGTGCGCACAAGTGACCTCCCCGATGGTCACTTAGGCGCGGAAGTTCTTCCGGCTGCTTATTCTTGCACCTAGGATAGTTGTTCACTTGATGCTTGTCATCCCCACAGTAGAAGCAGAGACCATTCTTCCTGCGGAGCTCTCTACGTTGTTGGGGAGACACGGAGGCCCCGAGTTTCATTGGTTCATCCGAGTTTTCCGTGGAAGAACGAAGCAACAGAACCTCGGGAGCCATCATGGAGGAGCCAGAGGAGAAAGCACAAAAACGTTCAAGCCGTCGTTCCCTGAGACATCGGTCAAGACGTACCGCTAAAGCCATAACCTGATATAGAGAGTCTGAAGAGGGATAGTTAACTAACAGGTCTTTCAGTGCGTTCGACAGACCCAATCTAAACTGGCACCTCAAGGCAGGGTCATTCCACCGAGAAGCTACACACCACTTCCTAAAGTCAGAACAGTACTCCTCAACGGATCTCTTACCCTGACGTAAGGTCACCAGCTGACTCTCGGCAAAGGCAGTCTTGTCAGTCTCGTCATAAATGAGCCCGAGAGCAGAAAAAAAAAGATCAACAGAGGAAAGTTCAGGGGCGTCAGGAGCCAAGGAGAAGGTCCATTCTTGGGGGACGTCCTGGAGCTGGGACATAATTATACCCACTCGCTGGCTCTCAGAACCTGAGGAGTGGGGCCTTAGACCGAAATAGAGCCTACAACTCTCCCGAAAGGAGAAAAAAGTCTTCCGGTCCCCTGAGAACCGGTCAGGCAACTTGAGGTGGGATTCACCAGGGTAGCATCATGCTGGTTGCGCCTCTGAGCCAGGGCTTGGACCTGTAGAGAGAGGCCCTGCATTTGCTGAGCCAGGGTCTCAAGGGGGTCCATAGTTGTGTCAGGGACCAGGGTAGAAAAGGTATATGGGCCTGTGATTATGTAATGACGGGGTAGGGAGACAGACAGGTGAGCCCTAATCTACCCGCCACTCAGTCCCTGCCTACTTGCACGGCCCGTCCTAGGCGATGGCGTACAACTGGGCGTACAACAAAGTTCCTACGCTCAATATGTGCACGACAAACAAACAGACAAAGGTACACAGAAGCCAATGGAAATGGGGCATTTGCCCACGGCAAGACTGTGAGCAACAAGAGTAGTGAATGAGCCGAGTCAAACCAGGAGTGTACGAGGTATCAAACGCAGAGCAGGAGCGTAGTCAGTAAAGCCAGGGTCAAAATTAAGCAAGGTCAATAATGATAGCAGGAGCAGCAGAGCCAGGAAACAGGAAAGAATCACAGGCAGAGACAAGCAGGAAATGAAGGTATAAATAGACCGAGGGCGGGAGCTAGAACTGTCTGGCCAGGCTGTGATAGGTTCTCCCACTCCTGAGCCTACCAGCCTGAGTGGTAGCAGATCGAGTCACTCTATCAGACTTAGGAGCAGGTGCAGACTGATTAACCATGGGCGTCGACACAGAAGCTGTGTCTGGCAGATCCTTTACAGAAATATAGTGAAATCCTATTACATGTAAAACCCCTTCAAAAGACAAGGGGGCACTCCCTCCGTCTGGAGAAAGAAAGTTTCAACCTGCAGAGGCGACAAGCCTTCTTTACTGTGAGAACGGTGAATCTATGGAATAGCCTACCGCAGGAGCTGGTCACAGCAGGGACAGTAGATGGCTTTAAAAAAGGCTTAGATAATTTCCTAGAATTAAAAAACATCAGCCCCTATGTCAATGTTTAGAAATTTTGTTTTATCCCTTCCCTTTTTCCTATTCCTTAGTTGAACTTGATGGACATATGTCTTTTTTCAACCGTACTATGTAACTATGAAACTATGATGTAACTATTGACAACTTTAGGCTGCTCGTGAAGATGGTTCAGAATATACAAGGTGGAATTCCAGCAAGTTGGACAGTCACACATCAAGCGGTGCAAAGGCTTAATGTTGTGTCTCTGCAAGTCCAGTAAAGTGTTCTTAGATATCACATAAGAATGTCTAAAATGCGCACTCTTCTGGACATTGTCAGCACCTTTTGCAAGCCACAATATGTTTTTAAAAAAATGTTGCAACACCAAGTTTATGATATGTGTCATGCAGGGAACATGTGTTGTATTCCCCACATGCAGTTAAGCCACAATGTCTCTGCTGTTGTTGTTAACTACGTTGCCTAGTTGTACTTGGTGGGGGGGACGTAAAGCAGAAAATTTGTTGCAGTACAACAACTGACCCACTGTGTGTGATTTCTCACCCAGGCTCATTAGGTGTAAGACACCATGGCAACGCTTGAGCTTACACATATAAAAGGAAGGAAAAGGAGTGCAAGCAACGCTCTGCCCAATTTTTCTTAGGGATGGGAAGATGTCCATTGAGGAGGATGTGGACAAAGGGGTGGAGAAGCGCTTGATGTCACAGTTAGACCTGCACATTCATGGAGTTATCACTAGCACCTGGTCTCGCTGTGGTGGTGCATCGTCGTCAATGTCGTGCAAAACATTGACCCAGTGGGCAAAGAAAGACATGTACTGTCCCTGGTTATGATTGTTGCTCCACGTGCCAGAGATGGTGTGCATCTTGCAACTTGCAGTCATTTCTCTGTCCTATCTATATCCCCACAAAGTCCAGGAATTTTTATCATGATTGCTGTGCCAGAGGGAGGGAAAATCACAGTTCATTTTGGGAAGGCTGCCTTCAAGGTATTGTGGGGAAGCCGGTCTTATGTCATTTGATTTTTTTCTAATCTGGATTGGACATGTTAAATTTAAACAAGCCGATCCTTTGTTTTCAAGGGGGATAAGTTGTCGCCAGTGGTGTCTGGCTCAGCGCACATATGCATGGGTCGGTCGGGAGAAACAGGTGTTGAGCATTTGACTGACCGCTATTGAATCTGTATGCCCAATTTTAGACCCTAAAAAAGTTCTTCACATTGCACCCAACACTGAAATATATAATGCAAGTATGGAAGATAAGATAAAAGAAATGAAATAGTCATAGAATAAGCATAGTTAACATAATTACCTACTTCTAGCTATATTATGAGCAATCCAGTGTGTGCTAGCATTTCATCAGGTTATGTCAATCAATATGTTCAAACTGGTAACATTGCATATAGACCTGAAAGGGGAAGTAAGTTCATGTCATTTTCCTAAATTCTGTCTAACCAATTTCTGAAAATGTCCATCAAATTCTACTTTGTATTGTACAAAAAGGAAATTGCTCTTATTCTTCAAACCTAGCTTAAAAGAACTCTTGGTATTTAACTTCAGCAATTCCTCTCTAGTATCCTAAAATGAGTAGTTCAAACAAGTTTTATCCAGAAAAAAAGGAAATTAGGCAAATGCTGCAACATTCTGAATCTCTCTTTTTCTTATCTGTTTTTTTAAGTAATGTTTCTTACTTTTGGAGAACTAACCACAGATGTTCTGTGGATGTAGGCTTCCTCAAGTCCTTCTGTCTCCTCATGTAATCCCAGAAAGGCTCAATAATGTTGAGATCAGGCGACCATATCATCACTCCCAGGGCTCCATGTTCTTCTTTATGCTGAAGATAGTTCTTAATGACATTGGCTGTATGTTTGGGGTCATTGTCCTGCTGGAGCCAATCAGACGGCTCCCTGATGTTATTGCATGATGGATAAGTATCTGCCTGTATTTCTCAGCATTGAGGACATAATTATTCCTGACCAAATCCCCAACTCCATTTGCTGAAATGCAGCTCCTGTACCGCTTTCCAGCCTTTCGGCAAATAACTTGCCTTCTGTTAGAGCCAAATATTTTAATTTTGACTCATCAGTCCAGAGCACATGCTGCCATTTTTCTGCCTCCCAGTTCTTATGTTTTCTTGCATAGTTGAGTCGCTTTGCCTTGTTTCCACATCGAAGACATTACTTTTTGGCCATGAAGATCACTTTTGGCCAGACTACTCCGAAAAGTAGTATACTAATCCGAAGATGGGTGTACCTGGGTCCCACTGGTTTCTGCCAATTCTGAGCTAATGGCACTGCTGGACATCTTCCGATTTCAAAGGGAAGTAAGCAAATTGTGTCTTTGATGTGCTGCACTAAGTGCTGATGCCATAATACTACCTTGTGTCTTGTTGCTGCTCAGTCTTGCCATGGTGGACCTGTGACATGAAGCTGTCTTCCACAACCTCAAATTTATAGCACAGTTTGTCTGTCCCAGTATTAAGCCTCCTACACAGATGTTTCTGTTACAGTTAATGACTGTGTTTCAACCTACCTATGAAAATTATGATCATTATCACCTGTTTGGTATAATTGGTTATTCATGCACCTAACTATAATCCTACAAAATCCTTGACTTAGTGCAAGTGTATCTAGAAGAATTGATCTTGTTTTGAAGGCAAAGGTTAATCACACTGAATATTGATTTGATTTGATTTAGATTTCTCTTCTGGACATTCACTTTGCATTTTGTTAATTGATAAAAAACAAAACTATTAACACCTCTATTTCTGAAAGCATTCTTACTTTGCAGTATTTTTTCCACAACTGCCTAAAGCTTTTGCACAGTAACACACACACATTATTTGTTCCCTCACATTGTCTCCTTTTTGTATGGTTGGGGTATTGCTCATTGTTTGAGCCTTTCAAAAACTGTATTTGCTGTTGTGCCAGCATATTTAGATATATATTTTTTAAATGCAAAATAAAAAGATTTATATATATACAGTGAATGAAATAAGTATTTGATCCCTCGCTGATTTTGTAAGTTTGCCCACTGTCAAAGACATGAACAGTCCAGAATTTTTAGACTAGGTTAATTTTACCACTGAGAGATAGATTATATTTTTAAAAAAAAATGAAAATCACATAGTCAAAATTATATATATTTATTTGCATTGTGCACAGAGAAATAAGTATTTGATCCCTTTGGCAAACAAGACTTAATACTTGGTGGCAAAACCCTTGTTGGCAAGCACAGCAGTCAGACGTTTTTTGTAGTTGATGATGAGGTTTGCACACATGTTAGATGGAATTTTGGCCCACTCCTCTTTGCAGATCATCTGTAAATCATTAAGATTTTGAGGCTGTCGCTTGGCAACTCGGATCTTCAGCTCCCTCCATATGTTTTCGATGGGATTAAGGTCTGGAGACGGGCTAGGCCACTCCATGACCTTAATGTGCTTCTTTTTGAGCCACACCTTTGTTGCCTTGGCTGTATGTTTCGAGTCATTGTCGTGCTGGAAGACCCAGCCACGAGCCATTTTTAATGTCCTGGTGGAGGGAAGGAGGTTGTCACTCAGGATTTGACGGTACATGGCTCCATCCATTCTCCCATTGATGCGGTGAAGTAGTCCTGTGCCCTTAGCAGAGAAACACCCCCAAAACATAATGTTTCCACCTCCATGCTTGACAGTGGGGACGGTGTTCTTTGGGTCATAGGCAGAATTTCTCTTCCTCCAAACACGGCGAGTTGAGTTAATACCAAAGAGCTCAATTTTAGTCTCATCTGACCACAGCACCTTCTCCCAATCACTCTCAGAATCATCCAGATGTTCATTTGCAAACTTCAGACGGGCCTGTACATGTGCCTTCTTGAGCAGGGGGACCTTGCGGGCACTGCAGGATTTTAATCCATTACGGCGTAATGTGTTACCAATGGTTTTCTTGGTGACTGTGATCCCAGCTGCCTTGAGATCATTAACAAGTTCCCCCTGTGTAGTTTTCGGCTGAGCTCTCACCTTCCTCAGGATCAAGGATACCCCACGAGGTGAGATTTTGCATGGAGCCCCAGATCGATGTCGATTGACAGTCATTTTGTATGTCTTCCATTTTCTTACTATTGCACCAACAGTTGTCTCCTTCTCACCCAGCGTCTTACTTATGGTTTTGTAGCCCATTCCAGCCTTGTGCAGGTCTATGATCTTGTCCCTGACATCCTTAGAAAGCTCTTTGGTCTTGCCCATGTTGTAGAGGTTAGAGTCAGACTGATTAATTGAGTCTGTGGACAGGAGTCTTTTATACAGGTGACCATGTAAGACAGCTGTCTTTAATGCAGGCACCAAGTTGATTTGGAGCGTGTAACTGGTCTGGAGGAGGCTGAACTCTTAATGGTTGGTAGGGGATCAAATACTTATTTCTCTGTGCACAATGCAAATAAATATATATAATTTTGACTATGTGATTTTCTTTTTCTTTTTTTATATATATATAATCTATCTCTCACTGGTAAAATTAACCTAGCCTAAAAATTCTAGACTGTTCATGTCTTTGACAGTGGTCAAACTTACAAAATCAGCAAGGGATCAAATACTTATTTCCTTCACTGTATATATATATATATATATATATATATATATATATATATATATATATACAAAAAATAAACAATTTTGAAAAAATCTGTACTATTGAGGTACATGGGACAGGGCTGTATGTAAATTGAAAAAAAAAAGACTGGCACATAGACTTAGCAGTGGCAGAGGCTGTACTGCAGTTAGCTTTTTGCTGTAGTGGAATTATGGCTTGGTTTGCATCCCTTTTTGCTAATGTAAATGTCTAATGTGCCCATAGGCTATAATTAGGCAAAAGTTTGCAAAAACTGATCATTTGGAATATGTTCAGATGGTATGTGTGGGTATAGCTTTGCCTCAACTGTATTAAAAAGTGTAGTCGCCTATGCTTTTGAAAACAACTATATACAAGATTTTTTTATTCCACCTTGAATATACTGTATGTTTTGCATTCGCATATGTCTGAGGTATACGTTTGGAGGAATGATTGAAATGGTCCAGCCAAACGTAATGCCCAAACTTAATGTAAACCTAGCCTAACATTAATGGTGATCTCCCTTTGTGTCAAACAGTTATGAACTGGGGGGGCGGAGCTAGCGGCGGACCTGAATGGACGTGTGCTGCTGAGCTCCGTAACTACCGACAGCTCATTTATCGCATAAGTTAGCGTGTTACAGCCAGCCATGGTCAAGATCGGCGGCAGTAAGTCCAGAGACGACCAGGATCCCCCCAGAACACTCGGGGCTCAAGGAAACATGGAGAAGTTTGTGAAAAGGGGGCCGGTGGGTGCAGGCGGACATGTGGCCAAGATGGCGCCGTCCTCCTCTCGCTCCCGGGAAGAAGATGTTGCAGGAGCAGCAGATGATAGCAGCGATGCAGGCAGCACTTCGACAGACTTGCCACTCACTAGAGACTTCTTCACAAAGGTACTTAATAAGGCTTTGGAGCCTTTGGTTAGAGATTTGGCAGACATTAAGCAAGATATGAGGCAAGTGGGGCAAAGGGTAGAGAAGCTGGAAGCTACTCAGGCGGCAATGCTTGATTTTAACACGGCAGTCACACAATGCTTCTCCTCGTGTCAAAAGCACTTTAATTCAGTATTCCGGGCCCTAGAAGACCAGGAGAATAGGAACCGCAGGAACAATCTGCGTTTTAGAGGGGTGCCAGAATCCATCACTGCGGATGCTCTGATGGAAACTATAAAGGGACTTTGCCGCTCGCTGATTGGCCCTAATACACATGCGGACATTGTTTTGGAGAGGGCCCACAGAGCTTTGCGCCCTAAACCAACTGCCTCAGACCCCCCGAGGGACGTAATATGCAGATTTCTGAACTACACGGATAAGGACGCTGTGCTGACTAAAGCAAGAAACACGGATGCCCTTACTTTACAAGGTTCTGTTATCTCTATATATCAAGATCTGGCATCTAGTACCCTTCAAAAACGTCGTCATCTGAAGCCGCTTACTGATCATTTAAGGAATAAGAATGTCATGTATCGCTGGACATTCCCGTTTGGATTATCATTCTTCTATGAAGGTCGTCGTATGCTGGTCTCATCCGTGACAGATCTGGAGTCCGTATATGCGCACTTGGATATAGAACCACTGGATATAGAAGACTGGGATCCGGTCTTGGATTTGACGTCTCTCCCTGCTACAGCCCACTTGACACCATGGGAAGATGTTCCAGCTCCTAAACGTCAACGTAGCAAGAAGAAATCGGGACGCTTGGGCTCACGTAGATTAGCAGGGGAAAGAGAGGAACTGCCTTGAATAACGGCGGGATAACATGCTTTATCCCAATATATTCTTTATTTTGACCTTGGAGTGGACTGCTATGGCTAGATGAGCTGATTGTGACGATATATGGTTAACTTACCAGATTCCCCCCGGTGGAAGGTTCTGTGTGAACCGTTATTGTTCTTGTTCTCAGTTGTGGGGTACTGTCCCCCATCTTTGTTATTTTTGTTATCTATGTTATTTATGTTTGCTCTTCCCTTCCCTGTCCTGTCATTGGTACTTTTCGTCCCACATGTGTGCCTTATCTATGGTCCCGTGGTACTATGGAGAATGTGGGTGGTATCTCTTGGCTCGCCTTCATATGGTAGCAGAAAGTTTATATGTTGGGTACTTGCATGTCTGATTTGGGGATGTGATAATGTAACCTATCTCTGCAATGTAATATGGCTGCTCTGAAGATAGTATCTTATAATGTGAAGGGCTGCAACTCCCCCTCAAAGCGATGCCAAATTTTTTCTTTTATGAAGAAAGCAAAATGTGATGTCCTTATGTTGCAAGAAACACATTTTAAGAAGGATCATTATCCAAATCTATCCTTTTCTCACTTTCCAGTATGGTTTCATTGTGGTAGCAACAGTGGGGCCTCCAGAGGGGTGAGTGTGGGTTTTGGAAAAAATGTACCATTTGTCTGTTTATCTACCACTCTGGATCCGGAGGGCAGATTTATTATATTGAAAGGTAAGATAGGCACTCAATTTGTCACGTTCGTAAATCTATATGCTCCTAATGTTGGACAGGTATTGTGGTTGAGTAAGGTACTACTGGTAGTAGATTCGGTGGCAGAGGGTATGACTATTATAGGAGGGGACATCAACCTGGTTATGGATCCTTTAATGGATTCATCCGTTAAAAAATCGGCTTTATCATACAGAGCTCTGAGGAGGGTAAAAACTTATTTGGAGGTGGATTACTCCTTTTATTCTCATGTGCATAATTCCTATCAAAGATTAGACCACTTTTTTCTGCACAAAACTAACCTTCAACATTGTAGTAACACAAGTATAGGTTCCAGAGTGCATTCAGATCACGCACCGGTTTTTCTGTCATTACAGTTAGCTAACACACAAAGCAGATCGCCAAGGTGGAGGATTAATGACTCGGTATTAGGGCGAGGAGATGTAAAGGGAAATGTCAAACAAAAGTTGGAAGAGTATTTTAGACTAAATGCTTTACCAGACTCTTCCCCCCAGGTGGTTTGGGACGCTCACAAAGCTGTTGTTAGAGGGCACCTGATTAGCATATGTTCTCATATAAAAAAGGAAAGAGATAGAGAGGTAGAGGTACTTCTGTCCCAGATCCAGAAATTGGAAAAAATTCATAAGCAGTCCCTGGCTAGCCGACATTTGACTGAACTAAACGACCTTAGATCCCAGCTTAAAAACTTACTTAACGCTTCGTCTGCTAAATATTTTGAGAGGTCCCGACAAAATTTTTACGCTCATGGCAACAAAGCCTCTAAATTCATATCCAAAAGGGTCAAACAGCGGCAGGTTAACAATCATGTCCATATGTTAAAGTCACCTGATGGCAGTTTGACTTACTCAGCTCCTAAAATAGCTTATTTGTTTAGAGACTTTTATCATAATCTTTATAATTTGGAGAAATCACTACCCTCGGAGTGTCTGGCAGAGAGGCCTGGGCTCATATCCTCTTTTTTAGACTCTCTCTCTCTTCCGGTCATCTCCGAGATGCAGGGGGAAGTGTTAGCAGAACCATTTACTTTGGCTGAACTGGAGACAGCAGTAAAGCAGTCCCCGGCGGGGAAGTGCCCGGGGCCAGATGGTTTATCTATAGAATATTATAGATCCTTCGGAGAGATTCTCCTCCCTCGCTTACTACGCATTGTAAATCTTACCACTGAAGGAGTACCTCTATCTGTAGATATGTCAAGGGCATATATCTCCCTCATACCCAAAGAGGGGAAGGACCATACGATCTGTGCTAACTTCAGACCTATCTCACTTTTGAATACAGATCTGAAGCTGATAGCAAAGATGCTGGTATCTCGTTTAAAACTGATCCTCCCAGACATTATTTCACCAGATCAGGTCGGATTTGTAATGCAAAGAGAGGGTAAGGACAACTCTACGAGAGTACTACACTTATTACATCACGCACAAAAAAATAGGGTTCCAACAGTCCTTCTCAGCACGGATGCGGAGAAGGCCTTTGATAGGGTTAGTTGGAATTTTATGAGACAGACTATGAGGGCATTCCACCTCCCTACACCATTCATTAATGCGGTTTTTTCAATGTATGCATCCCTCTCGGCAGTTATTACTGTGAACGGGGCCCTGTCCTCCCCTTTTGAAATTAGCAATGGCACCCGGCAGGGGTGTCCTCTTTCCCCCCTGCTGTTTGTCATGGTGATGGAGACTTTGATGCAGTCTATACGTTTAAAGTCAGATATAGCGGGTATGTGGGTAGGGGGGGTGGAACATAAAGTAGCTGCTTACGCAGATGACCTGCTACTGATTGTCACGAACCCTATTATTGCACTCCCAAAAGTAAAAGAAGTATTGGACTCCTTTGGGTACATTTCCAATTTCTTGATTAACGCAAGTAAATCAAAAGCGATGGGGATAGCGGTGTCGCCAGAGTGTAGAGAAAAACTGAGGGCTAATTCGGACTTTGACTGGTCGTCACCCCATATATCCTATCTAGGGATAAAGATGTGCGCAAATTGTGACGAGTTGTTCTCCTTGAACTTTTTACCACTCCTGTCCTCTTTACCAGACTTGTTACAACGATTAGACTTGCCTTATCTGTCTTGGTTTGGTAGAAAGAACATTGTTATGTCCTATGTCCTGCCTAAGCTTACTTATCTGATGCAAACATTGCCAGTAGCTATTCCTCGGCTATATTTCTCTCGTATAATCAGATTATTTGCTAAGTTTATCTGGAAGGGGAAAAGGGCGCGTATCGCGAGAGTCATTCTGTCTCGGCAAAAAAGAACAGGGGGTATTGGTTTCCCAGACCCAGAACAATATTATAGAGCAATACATTTAGCTAGGGTGTTAGATTGGGTGCGAGCACCTAGACATAAACTGTGGGTGCCGTTGGAGAACGCACTCTCCCCGTCACCGCTCAGGACTCTAGTATTTATAGACCCCTCTATGCTTTCGGATTGCGGCCCCTCGAATCCCTTTACACGGGCAACACTTTCAGTCTGGAAAGGGTTTGTAGCTAGCTTAGGGGGAATACAGCTGCCATCTCCTCTGATAGAGGTAAGAGATATTATAGGGGCAGCCACAAAAGCAGTAAGGGATAGTGCTCCATTACATGTCAGTAGCTCTCAGATGCCGCTGACTCAGCTATTGGATGATGAGGGTTGTCTAATTTCCCATTCTGCTCTGCTGTCTAAATTATCTATTAACGAGGGGAATTTTTTACTTCTTGCATATGTAAAGTCTGTTACTCTTACATGTTGTAGGTCCACCTCGTTTCACAGAGAAGCTAATTGGTTTGAAACATTATGTTCCCAGAATCGCACGCCGGTGAAGAGTATTTCTCAGATTTATAGAAGGATTTCTGTCCCTCTTGCAACTAGACCTCCATACTATATAGGATTGTGGGAAAGAGATCTGGGAAGGAAATTTTCTGAGGCCGAAATATCCCGAATATTGATCGCCCCACACAAAGCATCCAGATGCATTAAGATTCAGGAGAACAGTTATAAAATACTATCCCGTTGGTACAGGACACCAGATAAGACCTGCATGTATAGCTCCACGCATCCAGATACGTGCTGGCGTTGCAAGAGGGACAGAGTCACTTTTTATCATGTGTGGTGGGAATGTGCCCCGCTGAAAGAATGGTGGGGGAAAATTTTCTCAATATGTAACTCTGTGTGTAAAGGAACAATTCCGGTATCACCGGAAATTGCGTTACTTTCTGTTGCAGATTCTTCAGTCCCGGTAGTCCCATCTGCTTTATTCAAATTACTGATAGTGGCGGCTCGGCTATTAATACCCCTACACTGTCTAACAGATACAGTTCCATCCTTAGATCATTGGATTGCGAGGGTAGATCAGATCTATAGGTTTGAGGAGTTATCTCATTGGAACTCACATTCGAGAGATAAATTTCTCAAGATATGGCATCCATGGAAAAAGTTCCGTAAATTTGTGTGACAGGATTTATTGTGAAGTAAGAGGTTAAAGTTATACCTTTGTAAGTGAAATGTAATGTTTGTCACTGATGTACCAATGACATCCCTCCTTTCCCCCCCCCCTTGGGTTATTACCCGGTTCAATTTCCTCTTTCATGTTCCCCCTCCCCTTTTATGGTCTGTAAAGTACTTATAATATGGCGTGGTATGTATTGATTATTTGTGCAGACGTATATCTTCTGTATTGTTGGAAAATTCAATAAAAAATTTAAATATAAAAAAAAAAAAAACAGTTATGAACTATTTTCTCCTTTTCTCATAGACTGGCAACTCAAATAATAAATATGACACTAAAGATATTGGAGAGTAAAACTGCAGAATAAATACTACTCTTACAAGCTGCACGCCTTAGGAATATTTATTTATCATCTATAAATTACATTACAGCACTTTATAGAGACTGTATTCATCCGCCTTTGTCTCTGTTCCCAATGACAAAGATTAATCTACCATTTATTACTATAGTTTTATTAAGATACTGCACCATAAATATATTCAACTTCTTTATATTTGTTGCAAAACTAAGCAGGAACATTATTAAAGTGTTAACATGATGAAGATACAATTACACTTTATACATAATAGCAGAGAAACATAAGCAGTCTCAAAACCAACCAGCTTCATTTTAATATGTAAGAATGCATTGTAAGCAGTGCTTACAGCTAAGATTGTGTATTTCAATTCTATTGTTAATCCAAGAGACAGAGAAACAAAGCGAAAGACTCTTCTTGGAAAACTTGTCCAAGGTTAAAGATATATTAATAAAACATGATGACCACAAAACGCTTTTATCCGAGAATGTGAATAAGGCAGAAATGTTAGGCAACTCATGAGGAAAAATGAATGGAGGAAAATAATCTACTTAGCAAATTCAATGTTTATTACTATGTGGAAACTTTCCTCTTTTCATCTCTCATTAATAAGACAATTGCAACGAGAGAACAGTAGCAATGAGATGAGACCTATGAAATATCAATATTATGCAACTCAAAAAGTAGATATTTTCAGATTTTTATCTTACTTCATTGTCAACAGAATTTAGAGGGAATAAAATGCACAATATATAAAGAGTGCTGGCATTGTTGGTTTCCCTGGTTCCTCTGGTATGGTTGTGGTGAGGTGTGTGGATTTAACTTTTTGTATTCTTAGAATATAATTAGAAACAACAAATTCAAATAATGACAATGATCAGTGATAAACGCTTCATTTCTTATACAGCATTGGATATTTACTTGACTATTATAATGGCATCATTTTTAGATTTCAAAATATGACCTCACCTAAAGTCAAAGCCAGTCCTTTTCCCATTGTCTGGTATACCGGGATCCGGACACATGTCTGTAGCTGTTGGTACTCCTCCTTGATTTACTAGAATAAAGAATAAAGTGTATATTATTTAGTGCATCATACAATTGATTGTTTTAAGGTCATGGTGCTGTAGATCATTTCAAATACGTACAACCACAATTTCTCTAAAAGAAAATATATGACACAAATGTGAATAATTGTAAGTGTAAATGCTTACAGTTTCTTGTAGATATAAAACATGTAGCTTTACCCTGTCTTCATTTATTTTGTTTTGCGTGTGACTGATTATTCCATTAGCTGAAAAATGTAGCAATACCCTTTTGTAGTATCAATCTATTCATTTTGTAGCTAGTTATTTATAAAACATTTGGTTTTGTGCACAAAGATACATAAAATCTTAATCGTCCTAGGGAACAAACTAAAGATTTTTTTTAAATCGCTTTGGTGAACCTTTACTTGTGTATGAACATAATAAAGTCAGCAATTTAAATTCATGCCCATTTCAGATGGCTGTAAAATAGCTGCATTTTAAAGTGTATTATAGCAGCAACACCCAGACCTTTCTAGGTTATATTGAACTGAACTTAGGGTTCTAGAGTGATCTATGTTTTGTTCGAGATAACTCCATGTAATCAGGTGTTGAAGTCAGAATATAAACCATAAAATTCCATCTGAATGGGTATAAGGTCTCATGCACATAGCTCCACATAAAAACTTTAAAAACTTCCTTGCATTACCATTGTATCTGTATCACACTGATCCCAAATCAATTAAACTATCCTGTCCATGAGACCATTAGAGCATGACCACACGTGGCGGAATTGCTCTGGAATTCCGCTGCGGACAGTCCGCAGCGGAAATCCGCAGCGTACACGTTTCTCCATTGCCTTCCACAGCTTTTTAGTTGGGTTAGTTTACACGTTACGGACAATTCCGCTGCGGAGCATAGGCTGCGGTGCGGAATTTGGTGTCCGGAGCATACACTGACTGTTGCGGACGTGTAGCGGACTTGTTGCGGAATCATTGCGGAATTTCTCCATTGACTTCAATGGAGAGTCAAAATTCCGCAATGAAGTCCGTAGATGTTATGTGTGCTGCGGAGCGTATTGGTTTTACTAGCATGACATTTCTTCATTCTGGCTGGACCTATGTATTTCTAGGTCTACAGCGAGACTGAGGAAGTCAATGGGGCTCTTGTAATTACTGGTGACTACGTGTGTGCACCCGTAATTACGGGAGCGTTGCTAGGCGACGTCAGTAAATAGTCACTGTCCAGGGTGCTGAAAGAGTTAAACGATCAGCAGTAACTGTTTCAGCACCCTGGACAGTGACTTCCGATCACAATATACATCAACCGGTAAAAAAAATAGAAGTTCATACTTACCGAGAACTCCCTGCTTCTTCCTCCAGTCCGGCCTCCCAGGATGACGTTTCAGTCCAAGTGATGGCTGCATCCAATTACAGGCTGCAGCGGTCACATGGACTGCCACATCATCCAGGGAGGTCGGGCTGGATGGCGAAAGAGGGACGCGTCACCAATACAACGGCCGGGTAAGTATGAATTTCTTTTTACTTTTACTAGGGAAAGGGCTGCCACTTCTCTCTATCCTGCACTGATAGAGAGAAGGGAAACCCTCTTCCCCTCAATACGCAATGGCTAGTCCGCATCAATTTAATGCCCATTTTAGGCAAAGCCGCAACAGAATCTGCAACACAGATTCTGTGCGGCATTGATGCGGACAGTGTATGCAGAACTCCGCCACGTCTGGGCATTCCCTTAAAGGGAAGATCAGCCTAAAAGGGAATTAACCCCTTAATGACCAGCCTATTTTAAACCTTAATGACCAAGCCATTTTTTACGTTTTTCCATTGTCTCATTCTAAGAGCTATAACTTTTTTATTTTTGCGTCGACATAGCTGTATAAGGTCTTGTTTTTTGTGGGACAAGTTGTATTTTTTAATAGCACCATTTTGAGGTACATATTATTTATTGATTAACTTTTATTAACTTTTTTTGGGGGGAATAGAAAAAAACCTGACATTTTGCCCCTTTTTTGCGTCCTAAATCTACGCCGTTTACCATGTGGTATAAATAACACAATAACTTTATTCAGCGGGTTGTTATGATTGCAATGATACCAAATTTGTATAGTTTTTGTATGTTTTACTACTTTTACACAGTAAAAACGCTTTTTTTTCAAAATTATTTGTTTTTGTGTCTCCATATTTGAAGAGCCATAACTTTTTTATTGTTCCGCCGATGCAGTTGTATGAGGGTTCTTTTTTGCAGAAGACTTGTAGTTTTTATTGGTAACAGTTTGGAGTAGGTGCGACTTTTTGATCACTTTTTATCACATTTGTTTACGTTAAAATTCACAGAAAACTGCAATTTTTCCATAGTTTTTTATGAAATTTTTTACGTCTTTCACCGTGCGGCTTAAATAATGTAATAGATTTATAGTTGGGGTTGTTAGGGATGCGGTGATACCAAATATGCGTAACTTTTTTACTTTATTTTGTTTTTTTAATAGTAAAGCATTTTGTAAGGGGAAAAAGTGGGTTTTTCATTTTTTTTTCACATTTTTTTTATTAACTTTATTAAACTTTTTTTTTACTTTTTTACTAGTCCCACTTGGGGACTTTAATATGCGATCATCCAATCGCTATTATAATACACTGCAATACTTTTGTATTGCAGTTTATTACTGCCTGTCCGTTTAAAACAGGCATTCACTACAGCCAGACCTGGGGGCCTTTATTAGGCTGCCATCGGAGACACAGACACTTGGCGATCTTATCGCCGGCAGTCGGTGGGAGAAAGAGGGAGCTCCCTCTCTCCAAAACCACTCAGATACGGTGCACGCTATTGAGCACCGCATCTGAAGGGTTAAACGTGTGAGACCGATACTTATATCATTCGAGCAGGTATGCCCCCAGCCCTCAGCTACATCTGGCAGCTGAGAGCAGGGAGATTTGACAGCTCCCTGCTCTGTTTATGTATCCTGATGCAGTGCCGTAAAAAGGGTTATGCATCAGAATAGAGCCCATTAGTGGCCGACGTGAAAAGGCGTATTAGCGGTCACTAACGGGTTAATGTACATGTCCCTGGACTGCCTGCTCATTGCAGTCAACAGTATGCATTTATCCATAATAGCACCTGCATTTTGTCAATCAGTAGACCTGACGTTGAAAATGTGAGTCAGTACAATATGAAAACTTGGCAATTTTTCCATTGACAATATAAGGCCAAGTTCACACGTGGCAAAATTTTACCTCTGCAAATGTTGGTGCAGATTCGGGACAATTACGCAATGAATCTGCAGCAACATTTGCACATTTGACAGGTAATTCAGACGTTGCAGATATCACAGCGGACTTCCCACAGATTTCAGTTTTTGCATTGCAAAGGCTGAAATCCGCAGTGAAATTCCGCTGCTTCTCCGCAACATAATGTGCATGCTGCGGAGGGGGAAATTCTGCACCGCAGCCTAATTTACGCACAGTGGTTTTCCGCAACGTCTGAACTAAGTTTCCTAAAAATGTATAGAAACAAATGCAAAAAACGGCTGCTGCAGAATTCCACTGTGGACTGTCCACAGCGGAATTCAATTGCAATTCTGTCACGTCAGGTTTTTATAAATGAAGGAAGCAGCTGTGGGGAATTCAATTATCTCCTGACTGCTGTCTCCTTTCACTCAAATAGTTCTTACTTATCAATGCAGAGGTTTCAATCATATGCATAAATGTAAGTTCACCAAAGTTTGAAAATAATTTCTGCCGTACAGTACCTTACATACTAATTGTTTTTCAGCTTATAGATCACAAATGTTTTAAATGTCCTTTAGAGCAGGAGCTCGGCCGACGTTAGGCCCAGCTATCGTTAGACAGCCCGATACCCACTCTATCCAGTATGGGACACCTGTGCCGGGCTTATGACACAGCACCAAGAAAAGTAGAAGAATAGTAATAATAATAATAATAATAATAATAATAATAATATTATAATAGTTACATACATAAAAAAGCCAATTGTCTACAATTTCAAACAATCTCTTGGTGAGAAGAGTGCAAAACAAACCACGTTGGGTAATTCTTGCCAATTTTGCATCCTGTTGGAAAAAAAATGCTTTCTGATTCCCACCTGGTAAAATAAATTACCTGGAGGAAATTAACTTCATACTTACTTCTAACTGACTTATTCTAGGCACCAATTCGATGTCTAGTCATTTTTAAAACTCACTCTTGTAGCAGCATTCCACCGTTTAACAGTAAAGAATGCCTTTCCCTCATACATAACTAATAACCCCTTGCCAATTGTACGGCTCTTGAAATAAATATTTTATAGGTCAACTATGTCTGTATTTATACAAATTTATATTTGTCCCTTGATCACGCATAAGACAACCACAATTCTAGTACATGCACGTATCTTGTCCAAGCTACACTACTACTAGGTCCTATCATGTTAAACATGCCGTTCAATTTGTAGGGTAGCATATTAAAGAGCAGGAGGATTTAAACAGATTGATATTTAGTTTTGTGGCAGTATAACTTGTAATTTCTTCATTTGAATTTCTGCTCATTCTAGGCTCAGTAGTTCAGTGGGTGGTCCTTTTCATTAATTGACAGCTATCTCTGTATGCACAGCTATATAGGGAAGGATATCAGTCACTACAGGACTGCCCACTGGGCTCCTATGCCCAGAATGAGTAGCCACAGGACCTTGGAAGCTTGCAGTCATTGAGACAACAATAGACTCCACTATATATCAGAATATTTTGAGACAAATGTAAGGCTGAATTCAGACGACCGTGGTATATGTCCATGTGACGGCCATAAAAACAACGGACGTCACACTGACGCATGTATTTCAATGGGGCCGTTCACACAGCCATTGTTTAAATTGACCGTATGAAGGGTCCGTTGAAAAATAGAACATGTCCTATTTTATTCTGTTTTCATGGATCCCTCGATAGATTGAAGGTCTACGGGGATCCATGAAAATGGGATCCGCAAAGGGGCAACTCGGATGTGAAAAACTGCAGTTTTTCACTTCCGAGTTTCCCCACGTTCGCCTGAATTCGGCCTAAGGCCATCTATCCAGCAGCATGAGCTGGGTCAAAATGTAATCATTCAACAAGACAATGATCCCAAGCACACCAGGAAATCGACATTGAAAATTCTAAAGAAGAAAAAAATCAAGAAGTTTAAGTGGCCAGGTCAGAGTCCAGATCTCAATCCTATTGAGATGATGAGCAGTGCATAAACGTGTGCCCTCTAACATCAATGAGCTGAAGCAATGTTGTAAGAATAAGAGGCCAAAAAGGTCTTCAAAATGATGGGAGAGACTGATAATTTCCTACAGAAAATGTAGCTGTGATTGTACAGCTCAATTATGGATCTCACCAATGGTAAATTGCTGGGTGCAGGTTATAGTCTCTGGTATTCACGGAGACAATGAAAAGAGAAAAATATTATGCAAAGAACTAGTTCTTCAGTTGACTTATGTTTAATCGGCTAATATCCTTATTTGATAAAGATAATAAATAACAAGCAATCATGAATACCATATAGAATAGAACATACAGGTTCCACTCATGTATCTCCTAAATGCAATGTCAGATATATCATGTACTAAAAAGATAAAGTAATAAAATAAAATACATAATTAAAAATGTGATCAGAAATTGCTCTGGAGATCAGAGCTCTGCTACCACAGGGCCCTTGTATTTAGGTTACATTGTAAACAACATGCCCCCTTTAATTGCGTGTGTGTGTATATATATATAAATATATATATTCTTTTTTTAAGAAATAGATTTTGACAATTTGGGATGTGACATCTCTCATTGCTTTTTTATATATCTAGTAGTGCCACTAACAATTGGTGTATTATTTTGCAGTCAAGCAGTTACGCAGTGCCATTATACATCAGTCTGTGGCCCATTATACATCAGTCTGTGTCCGAGTGAGCAAAAAGCCATTACCTCTCTAATTTCCAGGAGGATTAGGCACACTGTCACTGGGGTGGTGAATAATATATATATATATATATATATATATATATATATATATATATATATATATATATATATATATATATATATTTATATATATATATATATTTATATGTATGGAATCACACCTTTTGACTAATAAAAGTACTTTTAACGTCACCTAGAATGTCTGTTTTACACGTTTATACAAAACTGTTGACTATAGAAACACTTGCTGTTATTAAAAACTGTTGCAAATAGTTGTTTCCACACGAAAGTTCCTCAGTCAATTTTGCCAATTCACATAAGAAATGAATGGAATGTTCCAATTCTGTGTTGAAATGTCAGTAAGCATTATGCCGATAGTCCATTCAATATTTGCTGGTATATAGAGATGAGTGAATCAATGTCATATGCATCGAATTTGTTACAAATTTCCCTAAAGTTTTGGATTTAAGCAATCCAAAACTTTTGGTGTTCGTCTTCAGATCATAAGAAAACAAGTAAACAGAGAAAAATGATCACATGATCTTGGGCGGCAGCCCGATTGTCTTCCCCATGATGACTAGCAGACAGCCCTCCCTCTAGCTCAGGCAATCATGAGGGGTATAGGTGTGGCACTGATAATTTTATAGATTAAAGTCATATGAGTCATAGCCACTATAAATAGCCCAAACAGGAAATGCTGATGCAGATAGATAGTTGATTAGAGTCAGTGAATGTGTTTCATAGTGAGGAGAAGAAAATAGATTGTTAGATTTGCAATAATTCGATAGAGAGATAGATTTTAGAGAAAGATAGGAGTCAGTCAGTGTCAGTGCGTTAGACAGGCAGCAATTGCTGTGTGTGGTTGCTGCTGCAGCTATACAAGTCTTACATTAATTTGTGAATCATCAATCTTCATCACATTATTCACAAATCTTCAATAATATTAGTTCTGGTGCTAATAGCGTGTAGCTGCCTTCTGAAACAAACGTCACAGATGTGTTTTGCATATTTCTAATAGTGCCACTAAAAATTTGTGTATTGTTCTGTGTCCAGCACTTGTACAGCACATTATACTTCAGTCTGTGTCCAAGTGCCAATTTTCTTTTTTTAAGAAATAGATTTTGACGATTTGGGATGTGACGTTTCTCATTGCTTTTTTATATATCTAGTAGTGCCACTAACAATTGGTGTATTATTTTGCAGTCAAGCAGTTACGCAGTGCCATTATACATCAGTCTGTGGGCCATTATACATCAGTCTGTGTCCGAGTGAGCAAAAAGCCATTACCTCTCTACTTTCCAGGAGGATTAGGCACACTGTCACTGGAGTGGTGAATCATATATATATATATATATATATATATATATATATATATATATATATAAAAGACAGTGTAGAAAGCAGTGACGGCACCAGGACTTCAAGGCAGATGCAAGCAAAGTGGATTTATTCACCTAAAAAAAAAACAGCAAGGTTTCGGTGTAACAGGAACCTTTGCTATTCCCCAAAAAGGGATATTTTTTGGACCGTTTGTTAAAAGCCATTGCTTCTTCCGTCACCTCCGTGCGTGTGTAAGCGCTGGCAGGCATCTGTCTCCAGAAAGGGATAATTTTTGGACTGTGGTTTTTCTTTTAATAAGCATAAAAAAATCTCAAAGTACAGTGTGTATCTTAACATGCTGTTTTTTTTTTACCACTGGCTAAAATCCGTTTACCCATAACCATATATGTTTCTGTAAATTTTCCATGACTAATGCTGTCTTGGGGTTAAAGAACTTTAAAGGGATTTAAAACACTCCTAGAAGACCTCAGAGTGTTATACGCGTAGCCACTATCACACTAAGTTTCTATCTTTACTCGGCAATGGGTCGCCTATCACACACCAACTTAATTGGCAAAAAATTACACAGATATTCCAACTCAAATCCTTATAACCAGTGCCTGCAACATCCTTAGCACAACAGTACTTAAGAACATTCACAGTGCGCTTTATATGGTACATAAATTATACGATACTGCCATTTATTTCTAGCGCTGGTTTAAGGGTAAGCAGCACTAAGTAACTGGAATCATTGACATAATCTGCAATGGACAGGTAATCCCAGCAATCCTTTACTCTGTCTTCACAGGATGAAGTCCCATTCATTCCTAGCTAAAACAGTAGGCTTCAATCTCTCTCTCATATCTGTATTTTCCACACCGCTCCGCTTTTTCTCCCACCCCTTCTCCGATTACATATTCATTGAGTCCTGCTTTGGTAGTTAGGCTGCAGTGAAAGGACTCCGTAGGGATCAAGAAGTACCTCAACTGGTACCGGTACAGATTTCAGATAACCCCGCTGATATCTTCTCGCTGCATTTGATACATGGGAAGCTAAAGATCAAGTTGTCTTACGTTGTCTGTTCCCACCGAGGCTACAATTTGCCTCCCCGCAGAGCTCTCTTGCTACAGACTAAGACTCGGTCCTGAGCATAAAGTTATCCAAAATATGACCAACCAGGAAACCTGTCCCAATGCTGAAAAAAACACTTGTCTGGCTCAGGCCCTATTCAAGGTATAAGTCTCTTGTGTATTGAATACAAATCTATTATTACATAGTCAACTCGTTTCGGGTGTACGTAGGACCCCTTCATCAGATCAAAATTATGAGCATGCTACCTGTTAGTGTGTGCACTCATACTCATAATTTTGATCTGATGAAGGGGTCCTGGGTCTGGAATTCACAGTAGTTGTAGGGGCCATATAGTCCTTGGTCGGAATAGTGACTGTAAATTCAGGAAATGGTCAATGCAGGCCAAGCCGTATTTCTAACTACTTTCACTTTTTGGATAGTCAGGAAATACATCGTTAGCAGCTCTAAAGGCTCTCCCATACATATGGTCTGAGGCACTGTGATCTGTGGTGGATCCTTATGGATTGCGCAGCTTTCTCACACCTGACATACTCATTCCACCAATTCACTCAGCTGCGGGCTGTAAAAGTATTTTTGGACCGGAGCCTTCATCTCTACCACACAGAAGTGTCCTCCACCACCTGTAGGGTCCGGCACGCCTCCTTCACCTACTTTACCAGCAATATAAGCTACCACATTCCTACTGGAATGGGGAGGTTATTGGCGGCTGTCAACGTGATTTAAGGGTTCTCCAACACTTCCAGGCCTTGGAAGTGTCTATCATACATTTTTTTGGGCCATGGTGCTGACCCCTGAGTCTGTATACAACAAACATCTCATTTTCAGTCCATTTATCCAGGCTTGTATGAATGGATATCTTTCAGCCTAAGGTTTACTTTGGCCTATGGAATTGGTGGTCTTTGCCATTTAGCCAAAAACCGCTGATGCTTCTAGTTGAGCATAGGCTATCTCTCACTAGGTGTCCTGGCTGATCACATCTCCAACACTTGCATGAGAGTGCGGCCTCCACTGTCGCTCTGAACTGGGCAATCTCCTCGTTGAGTTCTCGTATTTAATAACAGACATCCCTGGCGAGGTGATGGAAAAGCGCACCTTCGGCTTGTGAAGAACATCTAGGTGGTGGTCTCCATTTGGCAATGCTACATTCACCTGTGCACATTCACGTGTGCACCGTCTTTCTCCTCCTTCTGCCACTCAATGGCTTCCTTGACAATATCCACAAGAATGGCTCCTTTTGGACCTGTCTTTAAGGCTTCTCTGCAATGATTGATTTTACAGTCCAGAGATGCATTGATTAGAGAGGACCTGATGTATTGATTACAGCTGAGTCCCACTGTATACTGCTGTATTAACTCACTGGCCACTGGTGTAGAATTCCTTTTGGAGATCCGTGACTCATGTGGTATCCACATACAAGGTCTCGAGCCTGGTAATGATGTTATCTAGGGTGGCATGCTGATTTATTGAGAGCATAAAATGGATTGGCGAGTGTCTCCTTCCAAGAAACTCAATGCTGGGTCATCTTGGTATAGTGGGGAAATTTGGTATAGTCGAGCTGCAGTCCGAAATCTCTGTCATGTCCGTTAACGTCCCATCTTTGCCATCATACTTTGGGACGTTCATCATGGCAGCTCCCATACGAAAGAGGATCAGTGGTCTTGAGAAGGGAGTTGTTACATCCGATGTTGTCCTTGGTAGGCTCATCCTGCCGACTATGTAAAAAAAAGACCTAGACACAACCGACACCACTACCGGTTTGTTTGCACAGATTCTTTACTAAACCTTCGCAAATACAGGAATGTAAACTTCAATTCAGTTTAGTGTTGCAGGGTGCTTGTTAACTAAGGTTGGGGGTTGAGGGTTGTCCCTTCCAGAGGTAGTTGCGCCTGACTCCCACATAATCCGCCATGACAGATCGCTAGGGGTCACCTCCATGGATCACAGTGGGAGTTACTCACCACCTTTCATGGAATCCCCAATGATGAATGCTTTGACCCACTGTGATGTGACTATAAAGTGAGAAAAGCTTTTGAATGCCTTTGTGGGTCTAGATGGCCTCTAGCCAGTAGCACGATATGTTTTTACCTCTACTTGCAAGTAAAGGTCCCAATAGTGGTCCACCTTTCACACATCAATTTAATTGGGGCGAAACTGTACATATATTCTAATTCATGTACTTATAATTAGAGCTTACCCCTATTGACAGCTTTCTCCCTTTATCACAACAGTACTGGACAACATTCACCGTGAGCTTTATATTGAACACAAATTGTAGGATACAGCACCTTATTTCTTGCACTGGTTTGGAAGATAGGTAGCACAGATTAACTGGAATGCTCACTAGAGCTTTTGATTGACATTACACCGCGTTCCAAATTATTATGCAAATGTTATTTTTCGCTGATTTTCCTAAATAGTCGATGCAAATGACAGTCAGTATAATCTTCAAGCCATCAACTGTTGGAGTATAATGCAAATTTTACTGAACAAATCTCCTAATGATAATAGGGTTTTTTTTAGAAGTAAAATGCACGGTTTCAAATTATTATGCACAACAGAGATCAAAACATTTTAAAGGTTGTAAAGAGAACTAAAATGGTAATTTGTTGAATTTGCAGCATTGGGAGGTCATATTTACAGAAATCAAAATCTCTTTCAATCAAAAAAAACTTAACAGGCCAAGTTACATGTTAACATAGGACCCCTTCTTTGATATCACCTTCACAATTCTTGCATCCATTGAATTTGTGAGTATTTGGACAGTTTCTGTTTGAATATCTTTGCAGGATGTCAGAATAGCCTCCCAGAGCTTCTGTTTTGATGTGAACTGCCTCCCACCCTCATAGATATTTTGCTTGAGGATGCTCCAAAGGTTCTCAATAGGGTTGAGGTCAGGGGAACATGGGGGCCACACCATGAGTTTCTCTCCTTTTATGCCCATAGTAGCCAATGACACAGAGGTATTCTTTGCAGCATGAGATGGTGCATTGTCATGCATGACGATAATTTTGCTACGGAAGGCACGTTTCTTCTTTTTGTACCACGGAAGAAAGTAGTCAGTCATAAACTCTACGTACTTTGCAGAGGTCATTTTCACACCGTCAGGGACCCTAAAGGGGCCTACCAGCTCTCTCCCCATGATTCCAGCCCAAAACATGACTCCGCCACCTCCTTGCTGACGTCGCAGCCTTGTTGGGACATGGTGGCCATTCACCAACCATCCACTACTCCATCCATCTGGACCATCCAGGGTTGCACGGCACTCATCAGTAAACAACACGGTTTGAAAATTAGTCTTCATGTATTTCTGAGCCCACTGCAACCGTTTCTGCTTGTGAGGATTGTTTAGGGGTGGCCGAAAAATAGTTTTATGCACACTTGCAAACCTCTGGAGGATCCTACACCTTGAGGTTCGCGGGACTCCAGAGGCACCAGCGGCTTAAAACAACTGTTTGCTGCTTTGCAATGGCATTTTAGCAGCTACTCTCCTAATCCTATTAATTTTTCTGGCAGAAACCTTCCTCATTATGCCTTTATCTGAACAAATCCGTCTGTGCTCTGAATCAGCCACAAATCTTTTCACAGTACGATGATCACGCGTAAGTTTTCTTGAAATATCCAATGTTTTCATACCTTGTCCAAGGTATTGCACTATTTAACGCTTTTCGGCAGCACAGAGATCCTTTTTCTTTCCCATATTGCTTGAAACCTGTGGCCTGCTTAATAATGTGGAACGTCCTTCTTAAGTAGTTTTCCTTTAATTGGGCACACCTGGCAAACTAATTATCACAGGTATCTGAGATTGATTACAATGATCCAAAGAGCCCTAAGACACAATACCATCCATGAGTTTAATTGAAAAACTAATAATTAAATGTTTATGACACTTAAATACAATGTGCATAATAATTTGGAACACGGTGTAGCTGCAATGGACAGATGTGTATCCACAGGTACTTGCAGCAATCCTTTCCTCTGTCTTCACAGGTTGAAGGCATGTTTATTCCTAGCTAGAACAGTAGGCTTCAGTTTCTCTCTCATGTGCACTTCCCACACCACTTTCCCCCTACTGCCTCCCCCCATACTGCCACCCCCTTGTCCTACACTGTTCTCCTCCTGTGCACGTAATGTTAGCTAGTCTCGATCCTTGCTAGGATAGCCCCCCTGACATCAGGGAAAGGATCTCCTCCCTTTATCCGTAAAGTAGTCATCATGGCAAACCTGTCACATTCCTGTGGCTTGACTTGGGAGCCCAGCCCTCTAGCCAGCAGTAATTATTCTACCTCCCCCCCTGACAGACACTGAGGTGGGGTGAGGGAGCTCACCATAGGGGGTCATACAAGAGGAGACAGACTGGGGACAACAAACAAGGCTACACCAGGTACAGGGCAATGGAGGAGACATCACACATAGCTTCATGATGGCTTTGATCCCTCTTAAATGCATCTATAGCTAATGTTTATTTAGCAATATATTATAAAAGAAGAACAAGACAAGGTTTTGTAATCTTCTGAACAGCTTTGCAATACATAATTTCACATGTTTATAAACTTATAAACACCTATACCATATAAACTGCAAATCATTATATTATTAGCATTATAAAACATTAAATATTTTTGCACTATCTTAACTAGAGAAGAACATGAACTCAAACAGTATGTCCTGTCAACACTTTTAATCAGGATTAAAAAGGCAGACATTTCTGTGTGCTCCCTCCAATTTCTTACAGTCGCTAGCCTATAATTGCAGTTTGATGATCTACTTGGGAAATGTATGCTCTTGCTAAAGTTAAGGAACATGCAACTCTTAAGTCCTAAGCTGCTTTCATTCTAGGGTCAGTCTCGGCACATCAATGTCAACTTCCTTATGCTGATCTAAAAGTAATTAAATACAGACTTCAAGAGGCCACATATATATCAGAGGAGCTATTTCATTTATAACCAAACTTTGCATTAGTTAAAATACAGTTCCACTTTGAAGTGTACAGTGAGTTGGATGTGTCTAGACCAAAACGAAAACATTTCACAAATATCAAACTCATATTCCTAAACAAAAATGTTTTTATACATTTTACTCTATGTATATCACCAGTTTATACTGACATAATTAGGTATGCCTGTGTAGGAAAGATCATTCACTTTGTCAAGCACCCCTGCTACTCATATATAATGGGTCTGTCTTAACACCGATTATAGTGTTATATATGACATCAATTTAAATGTTTTCCTCTGTTTACAAGGTGTATGATAGCATCATCTATTACCTTTATCTGTAAAATATTCCTATAAACTGTTGTGTTGAAAGGGATTGTAATATGTTACCTGCCCTGTGGGATAATGACAATTCTATAATACTGACTGGAACAGAGCATTCTTGCATTTTATTAGACAAGCTTGTTAAAAGTGGTACTGTACTCATTACATCATTTCAAAGCTGTGTTATATATTTGTCAAGAAAAGCTGGAAATAATAATGAAGTGCATGTCAAAAGTCATGGAAACTATATTCACAAATGAGCAGTATATGTTTTACTAGTAAAATGTGTTTGCTATGATTCACTGCTTAAAGTGGATCTGTCGGCTGAATAAGCTGCCCTATGCTGGGACGCAGGTACTGGGTCAGGTAGGGCTTGTGCCCCAGGCACTGTTAAAGATCGAGAGTGCAATACTGGCCAGACAATCATTTGGCCAGTGTAAGGCCCTGTCACACTGGACGATTTTGGCCGGTGCAGCGAGCGCTGATCAATGGGACATCGTTAATCAGTGCTCGTTTGCTCCGGTCACACGGAGCTGTGGATGGAGACGAGCGGTCATTACTCCGATTGCTCATCCCCATACATTATTATCATGTCAGCAGCACATCTCCCTGTTTAAGATGTGCTGCTGACAATGATAATATTTTTGTTTTTTAAAACGATACGATCAGCAGATCATTGAGCATTTGCTAGTTCATCTGCTGTTCGCTGCCCTGTTTACACAGAGCAATTATCGGCAACAAGCAAATGCTTGTCTGCCCGATAATCGCCCAGTGTAAAAACCCCCTTAAGTTACTAACAGTTAAAGTAATTAGCTGATTGCTGCGACAGCCGGCTGGAACACTCACATCAGTCTGTTGGGTGGCTGTGGCAGCAACTTACTGCTTTTTCAACTGACAATGTCACTCTTTCTGACAGTGATCCAATGCGAAATTAAGAAAACAGCTGATTTAAACATTTAAAAAAAAGTTGGCAGTTATCTATTGTATTAAGCCAATGAATAACTGCCAGTATACTTACCCTTACGCCTCTCTTCAGCTGTGGCATCCCCTGCACACCATGCAGCGTCAGGATGTAGTGTTTGACGGCACACATAGCGTACTGACGCTGAGTAGCATCAGGAGCAAGTGCAGTGGCATCTGGAGCTGATGATAAGCCGTGAGGGAGGAGGTGGGTAAGTGTATTGTCCTATGTGTAGTCTGAATTTTTTGTATTTTCTCTGATCTAGAGTCAAAATTTATTTAGGTGGTCTGGGGTTAGAATATATTTAGGGGTGTGGTATGGGGGTCAGAATATATTTAGAGTGTTTGGTCAGGGGTCAGAAAACATTTTGGGTATCTGGTCTGGGGGTCTGAAATTAATTTAGGGTTCTGGAGTCTGATTCATCGTGGGCTCTGATGTAGAGGTCTGGTCTTTGGTCTGAATTAATTTAGGGGCCTGGTTGTAGGGTCTTCATTTATTTAGAGGTATGATCTGTGGTCTGCATTAAATTTGGGGTCTGGTCCGGGGTCCAAATTTAATTTGGGGTCTAGCTTGGAAGTCTCAATTTTTTTGTGGGGTTTGGTAGAATGGTGCTATTTATGTGTACAGTTTAGCGGTATTATTTATATGCACAGTAGGACATTACTATAAGTCTACGCAATGCAGCAGCACATTTATGTGTTACAATCCATCCAAAATTACTTTCAAATTTTATGAGGAGGTGAATGTGTGGTGGAGCACTACACTGAATATTATTGAAGGAAAGCCTAGCTGCGGCTCTGGCCCAGTGTTAGAGCAGAATATTACAGTCACATGTCCTTACTCCTATTATCCATAATGGCACAAAAAAACTGTTGTGCCAGTTGGGTAATAGAAGTGATGAAAGAATATAGCGGACACATAGTTATGTTTGCTGTATTTATGAGAGGAGCACTCCCCCCACCTCCCGCACCCCTCTACTAAGTGACTCGTGGGCTGCTGTATATGCACATACCCAAATGGTGCAAACATTTTTGTTCAGTTTAGGATAATAGTACTACGGACCTGTAGAAGTTGGGAATAAAGTATAAATTAGGGTGTAGAGCTAAGGGCAACTATAGAATCTGTGTGCAAGATAATTTAAATGGGGAACTAGGATTATTTAAAAATTAAATTTAGGGATTAAAAGTTGGTAGGGTTAAAATAAAATACAGAGATATATTAAAAACAAAAACATGCTACAAGTAATGCAAAGAACATCAGAGTAGGAGAATAAATGTTAATGGAGAACGATGACAGAAGGAATAATAAGCAATGACTGATATTTTTAGGAAGGATTAGAAAAATAGGAAAGGACGTATCTACGTATCATTACAAAAACAATCACTCCTTAGAAAGCTGTAGATAAATGTTAAATGTGGTGTAGCCAGTAATATTGTGCCTAACCTGCATATGTTGGATATTTTTTCCTTCCTCTGCTGGTTTCTCCAAATTAATTTTTATTCATTATGCTTGTTGATTATGTTTTTCAGATGATTATATTATCAATCATTCTATCTCAGAAAGGCTGAGTACATGGTACAAGTTATCTCAAGGCTAAGATTCCCTAGGCTGGGAGTACCCTGCACTTCTCTCTCTCCTCCAGACATCTGTTTATGAGACAGGATATAGGAGTAATGTTCTAATAGCAAGGTCAGCATAGAATAAGCTCATTAAGCAATATACTTCCATAAATAAAATGTATTTCTAACCTACTCAAATATAAACCTAAAGAAACTACAAACTATGCTTGCTTGATTTTGTTTCCACATTTCTCTTCATTTCCTTTCATTGAAGAAACTGATTCTCTTTGGGGCGATCCAAATGGTATGGAGTCTATAGGGCAATACTCCTTGATAAAGTTTCCAAATAGCTTTCCAGGAAGAAGAAAACTGTTTCTCTTACTAGAGATACTGCAGCTGCTTCCTGTTCCTACCCATTCTTTCCTGTTTTTTATTTCCTGTTTTACACTGGACTATTAGGGCATGTTCAGACGTGGCAGGATTTTTCAGCTGAAAATATTGCTGCAGATTCGTTGCGAATTTGCAATAATGTTTTCATATTTGACAGGTAATTCAGTTGCTGCGGATAACACTGTGGACTTGCCACAGATTTCAGCCTTTGCAATACAAAGGCTGAAATCCACAGTGAAAATACGCTGCTTCTCCGCAACATAATGTGTATGCTACGATGGGAAGACTCTGCACCGCAGCCTAAATTCTGCGCTGTAAGGCTAAGTTCACATCTTGTTTTTAATTTACGTCTGACGTGCACGTTTTGACAAGAGAAAACTATTTCAAAACGTGCACCACAGCGTGTACATTAATTTCTATGGTCAGGACGGATGTCTTAATAGTGTAGTTTGTGCTTACGTTTTGTGTGCTTACGTTCTATCCTTTTTTTTTCCCATGTCCTGAAAAGCGTAGTCTACTACACTTTTCAGTACTTTTCCAAAACGTATACGTTTTTATTTGTATTAAAAATCAATGGCGACGTATGGACAACGTATGCAATATTAAACAGTAGGTTTGCATATGTAAAACGTATACTGTACGTTTCTGTATCATTCTATGGGAAATCTTGATTTTAGTTTGATTTAGCTAAAGAACAAAAAAAGTATACGTTTTTATAAGTAAGAACGGACATAAACCTATACGACGTACACTACAAAAAACGTAAGCATATGTTACAAATGCATACGCTTTTGGAACTTTAAAAACTTATACGTCGTCGTATACCCCAACATGTGCACAAAACGAGATGTGTACTGAGCCTTATTTTCCGCAACGTCTGACCTAAGTTACCTGAAAATGTATAGAAACCTATGAGAAAAATGGCTGCTGCAGATTTCCACTGCGGACTGTCCACAGTGGAATTCAACAGCAATTCCGCCACATCTGAATGTGCCCTTAGTGAAATTGAAATTTAGCATTCTTTTGTATGGAAATGCAAGGAGATAAAGTGAATAATGAAGAACTAATATTAGTTTTTTATTATAAGTATCAGAGTAAAATATTAAGGGATTATCCAAACCAGTTACTATGCATGAAAAAAAAAAATATTGCAAAATAAAATGAGCAGTAATAACATATAAGTAATAAATTATTATCAGCTATTGTAAATAAAGTAAACCCAACCTAAGTGGACGTGCAATGAATGGGAATTATAATTAACCCATAGCGAAATAGGAGGGCATCTAAGAAAAATAATCAATTGCACTTTTCATCTCAGAGAAAGCCACATTTTATACAGGCTGCATTAACCAGATTATGATATGTTCACACTCTGTGTTTTCAGTCGTTTTTTGGGCGTAAATGTCTCAAAAAATTCCTGAAAAAACGGAAGCTGAACACCTCCAAACATCTGCCCATTGATTTCAACGGGAAAAACGTGCGTTTTGTGCAGACGTGGGCATTTTTTTACCCGGGTAAAAATGGCACATAAAAGCCACCCCGTAAAAAGAAGTGCATGTCACTTCTTGAGCCGTTTTTGGAGCCGTTTTTCATTGTGTCAATAGAAAAACAGCTCCAAAAACGGCTCCAAAATACACATGAAAAAACGTTTGATGCTTTAAAAACTGCAAAAAATCAGAGGCCGTTTTCCCTTGAAAATATTTTAAGAGATGCATCAAAGAACTAGAACTGTAGAACATAAGAAGTAATAAAATATACACATTGTGCAGCAGACAGTTTTTGTATAAATAAAATAATTAAAAGCATAGTTCAAGTAAAAGCAATACATAACATGGCCGGCCTTAGCTACGAGCAACTGGTGCGGTCGCACATGGAGCCGGCCGCCATGCTGTAAGGGGAGTGCCAGCAGGTGAATATGCCCCGCGCTGCAGCTACTGCACAGGGCGCCAGCGGGTCAGGAGTCTCTCACTGATCTCAATACTGGCTGCCTCATGCCACGACTACCGCTCACCCGCTCACCCTCCTCGTCTTACATGCTGAGTGATGATCAGGCATGATGACATCACTCGGGACGCAAGACAGGGAGGAGACTATCTTACCATGCGTTCCTGGTCTAGTATGTATCGCTATTACTCCAGGGCTCCAGCAGCATCAGTGCACTGTTTGTAAAAAGTGCAAGTCAGTCAGACTGTGGGCTTTGGTTGTATGGGTGCACTGATAAGGGTCTAAAAAGGGCAAAATTAGCAAATGGGCAGAGTATTCAGTGCCCCTTCAATGCCCATTTGCCATTTATTGCCCATTTATTGTTCTTCTGTGACAAAGGGTGAAAAGGGGCAGTAAATGGCAAATAGGCAACAAGGGGGTACTAAACATAAGGACACTAAAGGGGAAATATGTGGCAAATGGGCACCAAGGTGGCACTGAACGAGAACGAGTTAATAAATGGCAGATGGGCACATTGTTGATTTTCTCCATAGTGCACATTTACTATTTGTTGCATATTTAGACCCTGTACACATTACGTTAAAGGGGTTAAAAAAAAATTCTGTTGAAGCAGTAGAGATCTTAAAATAAAAAAAAGAACTTAAACTTACCTCTACCCAGGTGTTCCTGTGCTGGGGGCTACCGTCACCTCTGTTCTCTGTTTTTATACAGAGCAATATAACCAAAATTATATAGTAGTGATCACCCACCAAAAGTAAATAATTTTTACATCAGACCAATATAGTTTTGTTAGGAGGGTTGATCTAAGGAAATCAATTTAGTAATGTTTGCCTGCATCAAAACTAGATATTCAGACCAAAAACGAAAAAGAGATGCAAAACGCAATGGTGTTGTATCAAATATAAAATAAATGTTATTGAGACTACTAAAAATAGAGCATATAAAAAGGTCCACAGACACACTAACAGAAAGACGACCATCAAATAGACTACTGCTAAGGAGTAATTAACAATGTATACATGAGTCAGAGAATAAGGTATGGCTTACATAAACAGACCAGATACAGACAGAGAACCGTGCAAAAATAGTATATAAATACATGTTCAACAATAGTCAATATAGGAGGGAAATACTGAAGAGAAAGTAACCATACTGACTAATAATTCGCTGGAGTAGTTTGATGGACGTCCACCCCGATGTGCGTTTCGGCGCATTTGCCTTCTTCAGGGAATTATTCCCTAACTCATGTATACATTGTTAATTACTCCTTAGCAGGAGTCTATTGGATGGTCATATTTCTGTTAGTGTGTCTGTGGACCTTTTTATATGCTCTATTTTTAGTAGTCTCAATAAAATTTATTTTATATTTGATACAACAACATTGCATTTTGCATCTCTTTTTAGTTTTTGGTCTGAATATTTTATATAGAGCAGCTGCAGAGAAGCCCAGCAGGTCAGTCAGACTGTGGGCTTTGGTTGTATGTGGCCACTGATGTGGGTCTAAAAAGTGCAAAAATGGCAAATGGGCAGAGGATTCAGTGCGACCTTGGTGCCATTTGCCACTTATTGCCCCTTTAGTGTCCTTCTATTCAGTGCCCCTTCGATGCCCATTTGCCATTTATTGCCCATTTATTGTTCTTCTGTGACAAAGGGTGAAAAGGGGCAGTAAATGGCAAATGGGCACCAAGGTGGCACTGAACGACACTGTTACATGAAATAAATGGCAGATGGGCACATTGTTCAGTTCCTCCATAGTGTACAGTTACCATTTGTTGACTTTTTAGACCCTGTACATATTACGTTTAAGGGGTTAAAAATAAATTCTGTTGAAGCAGTAGACAAGTTAAAATAAAAAAAGTACTTAAACTTACCTCTCTCTACCCAGACATTCCTGCGCTGGGGGCTACCGTCACCTCTGTTCTCTGTTTGTATACAGAGCAGCTGCAGCGGTGATATCGGCTACAGCCTATTTATGGCCACAGCGGTGTTCAGATGAGGCCAGTAATAGGCTGCAGTGGTGATGTACTGTCGATGTGTGTCACCACTGCAGCCGCTCTGTATACAAACCGGGAACGTCTGGGAAGAGAGAGGGAAGTATGGGCTGCTTTTTTATTTTAACCCTTTCAAGAATGAGACATTTTTTGCTTTTTCATTTTCGTTTTTCACTACCCGCCTTCCTAGAGCCATAACTTTTTTATTTTTCCGTCAATAGAATGTTGTGAGGGCTTATTTTTTGTGGGATGAGTTTTAGTTTCTATTGCCACCATTTAAAGTGCTATATAATGTATAAAAATTCTTTGTGGGCTGAAATTGGAAAATAACTGCGATTCCTCCATAGTTTTTTGGGTTTCAATTTTACGGCTTTCAGCATGCGGTAAAAACGACAACTTAACTTCATTCTGCGGCTCAATATGATTCGGTGATACCAGTTTTATATAGTTTTTTTAATATTTTACTAGTTTTACAAAGAAAAAACATTTTGTTAAAAAAAAAAATGTTTTGTTTCACCAAATTCCGAGAGCCATAACTTTTTTTATATTTTCGTCTATTAAGCGGTGTGAGGGCTTATTTTTTGCGGGACAAGCTATAGCTTTTATTGGTACAATATTTTGGTACATGCAACTTTTTGATCACTTTTTATTACATTTTTTTAGAGCTAATGTGAACAAAAAATAGCGATTTTGGCGATTTACTTTTTTTTAAATAAATAGACAGGCAGGACGTAATGTGAAAACAGCCTTAACAAAACATAGTCCTTGTTCACACGGTGCTAAAAAACAACAACGTGTAAGTGTCTTAAAAACACTAGTGTTTTTGTAAAGCGCTTTTTAAACTACAAGCATTTTTGATGCGTATTCAGCGCGGTTTTTTCAAGCCTTCAGCGTGTTTTTTTGCCGTTCAATCTCGACTCCCATTGATTATGGAAATTAGGCGTGTTTCTGGCGCATTTTGATCGCGTTTTAAGTGTCAAAGAATTGACCTGAGGCTTCTTTTTGTACGCGACATATTTAAAACAAACTGTGTCGTATGCACTAACGGTGCGCTATACCATTGATGTCAATGGGAAGCTTAAACCAAGCATTTTTTATGTGTTTTTCGGCATGACAAATACACACCATGTAAACAGTGCCTTACAGTACAAACAAAAAACAAAAGCACCAAATGCCCTCAATACATAACAATGATAAATGGAGTGCACCAATGGGGGCACTAAAGGGTATTTCTGCACATGGCACCCTGTATATAACAAAAAGGAAGTTTTTTATTTGCTTATACAGGAAGGAAGTTATGAATCATTAAACTAAGGTTTTTTTTTAACCAAAATTATCTATTATGGAAACTTCTTTATGTTAACTGAGATGTTTCTGTTTATTATCCCACTCCCGACCACCAACTTAAACTATGTTTGTGCTTGCTGCACCTTGTGCAGCACTAACTTAAAGAGGCACTGTCACTAGATTATAAATGCCCTATCTTCTACATAATCTAATCGGCGCTGTAATATAGATAAGAGCAGTGGGTTTTATTTTGAAAAACGATCATTTATGAGCAAATTATGACCTATTTGAGATTTATGCTAATTAGCTCCTTAATAGACAAATGGGTGTGTTTTTACTTTTTACCAACTGAGCGTTGTGAAGAGAAGTGTATGATGCTGACCAATCAGTGACCAATCAGCGTGCTACACTTCTCATTGTTCCAGCCCAGCTTCTTTCACTGCACAATCACACTGTAACAATGGGCTGGAACAATGAGATGTGTATGACGCTGATTGGTCACTGATTGGTCAGCTTCATACACTTCTCTTCACAACACTCAGTTGGTAAACAGTAAAAACACGCCCAGTTGTCTATTAAGAAACTAATTAGCATAAATCTAAAATTGCTCATAACTTGCTCAAAAATGATCGTTTTAAAAAATAAAAACAACTTGTGTTATCTACATTACAGCACCGATCAGATTATCTAGGAGATAGGGCACTTATAATCTGGTGACAGAGCCTCTTTAAATGTATGGTGTGCGTTCTCCAGGCTATCAGGTCTCCATAGTGCTGCCAGCTCCCGGCTCAGGATGTTAAAAGCAGCATCTGTTTCAAAGACGTAATCCGGACCTGATTAATTCCACTCATGGCGATCACAGGAAAAGTTTGTTGTATGTAGCAACAAACTTTCCAGGAGATAATTTTTAAACTGTTTATATTATTTTCTTTTTGTACTATTTAAATCTATATATAATTAGATAGGAATTAATGTATTAGCTCATCAATTAATTAGCTGTGTTAATAACTTTGTGAATTTTAATTAATTTGTAATTTAAATATAATTTCTAAACATTTTTTCTACTGAATATAATTATATATATATATATATATATATATATATATATGGAGAGAGAGAGAGAGAGAGAGAGAAAGAGAGAGAGTTCTTTTAGTTCAGTAATTAATTAGCTATTCAAAAGGCAAAATTAATTTAAATTAATTATTAAATTACTTATTTACATACATTAACATATAAAAAAAGATATAAAAAAGGTAAAAAGTAAAAAACAAAAGTGACACGTCAACTTTAAACTGCAGAGGAGGCGTATGCACTTTCATGTTCTGACAGCAAAGAAAGTGTCTTGTTGGATGGCGAAGACAATTTTCAGGGTTCTGCTGTGAGTGACAATGACAGCTCAGAAAGATGCAGTTATTCTGGTCCATCTTCCAAAAATGGACCAGTATAGAAGAGGCAGAGAGGGCTATTGGAGAAACACCTCCAAATCAGGGCATGATTCCCAGTACAAGCGACATGCCTAATACTGGTGAAGGGGCACATGTCAATTTACTTGCCCTTAGAAAGTAGCGGGGAAAAAAAACAGTCTGATAAATTGACAGAGACATTTTTCTCTAAATATATATATAACAACATTTCTTATATTCGCTTGTACTATTAATTTATGCAAAATTTGTTGAAATATTAGTTACTATTTAAGGCTTTACATCCCTACCCAAAACATTTCCATCAATGAGTCCCTTGTAAAATTTAAAGGAAGGCTTGTGGGACCATTCAGAAAAACTGTCAGGGATTTCCACAATCATTATTCAATGAAAAGTTTTAAAGGGGGAGCCAAGAAGTATTCACAGCAAAGAACTACTTGCCTTTGAATACAAGTATATAGATATTTTTATCCTCAGTTCAATCAACAAAGATGCCTCAACGGCTGATGTAGAACTAGGTTCTACTACCCCAAAGTAAAAAGCCTGTGATATAAAAAATTACAAGAAATATTGTACATGGGGGAGTGGACTTTACTGACTAGGTTCTATAAACATACCAAGTATCGAGGAGATTCTATACTACAAAAAAAATATTAATTTACCTGTTTTAGGTAAATAAATTAATTTGTGTTATCCAAAAAAACAGGAAATTCATAATTTTTTTTTATTTCCAGGATTAGGTAACCTGAGGATCTTGTTTTGCACAGGTTGTCTCTTCTCATGCATTATAATCTAAAGACTCACAGAGCGACATTTTATTGCAGTAATTCCCTCAACAGAGTCAAGAAAGTACCCTCTAAAAAGATGTAACATATGTACCAAGAGAGAAATGAGGCGTCATACTCGGTTTTAGTGCCCAGATTGACATCACTGCCAGTCTTGCTTTAAAGCTGTTTATTAATTTGTCCCATTTCAGATATTCAAGCGTATGATTTAATGTTTAATTAGTGTCTAAGTGCCAAAATGATGAATAAGACATGATAACTGGATGGGTCTTTTGAAAAACATTAAACAGCAATACATTTTCAGGAGTATTTTTTATTTTTTTTGCCATAAATCAAGTTTAACCAAAATATCCCTAAAAATAAAAATTTCCTAAATTATTTTTAAACCCACTTCAATACCAACTGGAAGAATATAAATCTATAATATACTACTTTTTAATACCTTGGAGTTCGTTTTTGTGAAAGTTTGTAATTTTACTGCATTTTTAGGCTACTTTCCTAAATAACGCAGATAAAAGAATTGTCAGGCCTATAGTATATGCCTTATTGAATACTCATGGGGTAGACATTTGTAAATAATGATTTTATTTGAATATTGGATTATATTTTGTCATCACAAATTTATCCAAAGGCAACATGATGTCAAAAATAAACCATTGCCAATATGCAAGCTGGAAGTGACAAATGCACACTGTGTGCTTTAGGCCATGAAAAAGGCCCAAACAGTGGGTAAAGTACACATATCTCCTCATTCAGTACAAGCAGCTAAATAAATATTTAGTAATTATGGTTTTCAGTTCCATGCTTTGTGCAAATATAAATTATTACAAAGAATTTGCCTATGTGAAAATTTGTGGATTTTAATATTTATTCTCTCATATTTCCTGCCAAACCTAGGTCTTGTGCAGCAGGAAAAGCTATAACAAACTACTATAACAAACTGGAAAGTTTGTTGCTACAACAAACTTTCCCGGGGACCGATTGCGGGAGCTGAAGTCGGTTGCATGGCAAAACCGGAGGCCATACAACAGCCTCCGGGTCTGCCATGCACGGCAGCCTACAAGTACCAGCCGGAGGCCTGTCCTCATAGGCTTCCTGTCAGTGTGACTCTCAGCATCACACTGACAGTTTATAATACGTTACACTACCTAGGTAGTGTAATGTATTACAGCAGCTATCAATGATGCAGGTCTTCAAGTAAAACAAGTAAAAAGTAAAAAAAAAAGTAATAAAAATGTTTTATAAAAGTGTAAAAATAAGTTATAAGTTACAAATACAAAAAATGCTTTTTTCCTATAATAAGTCTTTTATTATAGGAAAAAAAATAAAATGTTAAAAAAAAGTACACATATTTGGCATCACCGCGTTTGTAACGACTCAAACTATAAAACTGTAATATTATTTTTCCCGCACGGTGAACACCGCAAAAAAAATAATTAAAAAACCATGTCAGAATCACTATTTTTTTGGTCATCAACCCTCCAAAAATATAGAATAAAAAAAGTGATCAAAAAGTCGCGTGTACCCCAAAATAGTACCAATAAAAACTACAACCCGTCCCGCAAAAAACAAGCCCTTACACAGCTTTTTTGACTGAAAAATAAAAAAGTTATTGCTCTCAAAATATGGTGACACAAAAAATAAACAATATTATTGAAAAGTGATTTTATTGCGCAAACGCCACAAAACATAAACAAACTATATACATATGGTATCGCCGTAATCGTATCGACCCGCAGAATAAAGTTAAATCTCATTTATAGCGCACGGTGTACACTGTAAAAAAAAAAGACCAAAAACATTGTCAGAATTTATGTTTTTTTGTCACTTTGCTAGCCAAAAAAAATCTAATAAAAAGTGATTAAAAAAAAATCACATGTACCCTACAATGGTACCAATGAAAACTACAGATTGTTCCGCAACAAATAAGCCCTCACACAGCTCCGGTGAAGAAAAAAGTTCCGGCTCTCAGAATATAGCAACAGAAATTGTGTAGTGTCCAAAAGCGGATAAGATCGGGCACCATTTATCAGTGCGACACCGGCCACATATCTATGAATTATTATTTATTTACTATGCCCTGATGTACTCTGCCCATCTTAGATAAACCCCCACATCATAAACTGAAATACCAGCAAAACCCCAAACAGAACAGTTACCAAGCAAAACCTGCGCTCCAAAAGCCAAATTCCCTCCCTTCTGAGACCCAAAGCATGCCCAAACACGAACTTACGTCCACATATATGATATTTTATATCCGGGAGAACCCGCTCAACATTGTATGAGGTATTTGACTCCAGTGGCACAAACTGGGCACAAGGTATTGTGCAATAAAATGGCATATCAGTGGAAAATTTACATTTTCACTTTGCACCATCTGCTGCGCATTAACGCCTTTGTGCACCACAACTTAATAGCATGTAGTGATGCGGGCGGTTATATATGGAGCGGGCTCATTCGCTGCGCCCGCTCCATATTCTGCAGGTGTCAGCTGTGTAATACAGCTGACACCCGGGACTAACGGACAGAAACAGCGATCGCGCTGTTACAGGAGCCTGTTAAAATGACATTATGCTGCAATACATTAGTATTGCAGTGTATTGTACCAGCGACCTAATGATCGCTTGTTCCAGTCCCCTAAAGGGACTAATAAAATGTGTCAAAAAAAAGAAAGTTTAAAAAGTTATTATTAGTTAAACAAATATATTATATAGTTAAAGTCCAAAAAATCCCCCTTACCCATGTTTCCTCTAAAGTAATGTTAAAAATAAAAAATAAACAAAATTGCTGAATCCGTAAAAGTCAGAACTATTACAATATACCATTATTTAACTCACACTGGGAACGCCGTAAAAAATAAAGACTTTAAAACGCCAAAATCGCAGTTTTTTTTGGTTACCTTAGCTTTAAAAAAAAATTCATAAAAAGTGATCAAAAAGTTGTATGTAAAAAAAATGGTACCAATAAAAACTCCAGCTCGTGCAGCAAAAAATAAGCCGTCACATCGCTCAATCCACCAAAAAATAAAAAGACTGATGCCTCCCGGAATATGGTGAAACAAAACGTTTTGTTTTTTTAACAAACAGTTTTTACTTTGTAAAAGTAGAAAATATAAAAAAACTGTACCAATTTGGTATCACCGTAATCGAATTAAGTCTCAGAAAAAATTTAAGTTGTTGTTTCTACCGCCTGGTGAAAGCCGTAAAAACGAGACCCAAAAAACAATGGAGGAAACACAGATTTTTCCAATTTCAGCCTGCAAGTTTATTTTCAGATTCCCAGTACATGTTATGGTACTTTAAATGGTGTTACTAGAAGTTAATTACAACTTCTCCCGCAAAAAATAAGCCCTCACACCGCTCTATTTACGGGAAAAAAAAAAGTTATGGCTCTGTAGCGTCCATGGCCGCGGGCCGTCGGGTTTACTCACCTCCCGACGCCCGCAGCCATGGATCCGTGCGTGCACACACTACGGGACAAAGCAGAACGGAGCGGAAGTGAGCGCTGGTGTCTCCTAGGAAGGAGATGGGGACCAGCGCTCACTTCCGCTCCGTTCTGCTGTGTCTCGTAGGGTGTGCGCGCACGCTCGTGCCCGGCCTTAAAGGGCCAGCGCGCCCACAAAGGAAATCATCATCATCATCAACTGCCATGATTTCCTGGTCTATAAGAAGGACCCAGGCCTTCTCATCCTTGCCTGAGCGTTGTTAGTTTATCCCAGACTGTCTTGCAAATGGTCCCTTGGTGTTTCCCATTCCAGTTGTTACCCATGCCCTGTTTCCTGTTCCTGTGTCCCGTACTGTTCTTGTTCCTGTGCATACCAGTGTTGGAGTCGTGCCTACTGCACCTGCTGTCGTTTGCCACGTCCAGTGTCTTCTGCCACGTCCAGTGTCTTCTGCCACATCCAGAGTCTTCTGCCACGTCCAGTGTCTTTTGCAACATCAGATACTGCCCGCCACATCTGGCACTACCTGCTGCACCGGCCTCCATCCGTGCTGAAGCCACAGCCACTGTCTGGACTAGTTCAGCTACCCAAGCGTTACTATTGACTTTCATATAGACTGTGACCTGGTCAGCTGCCTCTCCGCTACGGCCTAGTGGGTCCACATACCTGTGACTGTGACAGGCTCTTGGAAAGCGTTGAGGGAAAAACTAAAATGTAAAAGCAAAAAATGGATCACTCCTGAAAGGGTTAATTAATTTCTACTGAAAAAGCATTTATGACCATGTGTGGGGTATTGCCGTACTTGGGAGAAATTGCTTTACAAATATTGGGGTGCTTTTTCTCCTTTATCCTTTGTGAAAATGAAAAAATGCTACATTTTTGTGGAAAAAATGTTGATATTCATTTTCACGGCCTAATTAACCTGTGGGGTCTACATGCTCACTATACCCCTAGTTAGATTCCTTAAGGGGTGTAATTTCCAAAATGGGGTCAGTTTGGGGGTGTTTCCACTGTTTTGGTACCTCAGGGGCTTTGCAAATGCGACATGCGAAAACCCTTCCAGCTAAATTTGCGCTCCAAAAGCCAAATATTGTTCCATTCTGAGTCCCGCCGTGGGTCCAAACAGCAGTTTATTACCACATATGGGGTATTGCTGTAATCAGGAGAAATTGATTTACAAATTTTGGGGTGATTTTTCTCCTTTATTCTTTGTAAAAATTAAACATTTCTATTCTTTTTCAGAAAAAAGTAGATTTTCATTTTCACAGTCTAATTCCACTAAATTCATTCATTCAAAACTGTGGGGTCAAAATGCTAACTATAAATTCCTTCAGGGGTGTAGTCTCCAAAATAGGGTCACTTTTGGGAGGTTTCCACTGTTTTGGTCCCTTCAGGGTGTTGCAAACGCGACATGGCACTGAAAACCAATCCAGCAAAATCTGTGCTCCAAAATCCAAATGGCGCTCCTTCCCTTCTGAGCTCTGCCATGGGTCCAAACAGCAGCTTAGTACCACATATGGGGTATTGCCGTAATCAGGAGAAGTAGCTTTACAAGTTTTGGGGTTCTTTTTATCTTTCACAGACAAACTCCAATAAATATAGCAAAAGACCTGTGGGGTCAAGATGCTAACAATACCCCTATATAAATTCCTTGAGGTGTGTAGTTTCCAAAACCGTGTCACTTTTGGGGGATTTCCACTGTTTTGGCCCCACAAGACCTCTTCAAACTTGACATGGTGTCTAAAATATATTCTAAAAAGGAGGCCCCAAAATCCTCTAGGTGCTCCTTTGCTTCTGAGTCCTGTGTTTCAGTCCATTACCACACTAGAGCCATATGTGAGATATTTCTAAAAACTGCAGAACCTGGGCAATAAATATTGAGTTGCGTTTCTCTGGTAAAACCTTCTGTGTTACAGAAGAAAATGTATTACAAATGAACTTCAGCAAAAAAAAAAAAAATTAATAAATTTCCCCTCTACTTTGCTTTAATTCCTGTGAAGTGCCTAAAGGGTTAAGAAACTTTCTGAATGCTGTTTTGAATAATTTGATGGGTGCAATTTTTAAAATGGGGTGATTTATGGGGTCTATCTAGTACATAAGGCCCTCAAAGCCACTTCAGAACTGAACTGGTCCTTGAAAAATAGCCTTTTGACATTTTCTTGAAAATGTGAGAAATTGCTGCTAAAGTTCTAAGCCTTGTAACGCCCTAGAAAATAAAATAATGTACAAAAAATGATGCAAATATAAAGTAGACATATGGAATATGTGAAATAGTAACTATTTTGTGTGGTATTACTATCTGTTTTACAAGCAGATACATTTAAAATTAGAAAAATCATAATTTTTGCACATTTTCTCTAAATTTTGGTGTTTTTCACAAATAAGCAATGAATTTAGTGACCAAATATTTCCACTAACATAAAGTACAATATGTCACGAGAAAACAATCTCAGAATTGCTTGGATAGGCAAAAGCATTCCAGAGTTATTACCACATAAATTGACACGTCAGATTTGAAAAAATGGGGCTGGTCCTGAAGGCCAAAATGAGCTCGGTCTTGAAAGGGTTAAGTGTCTATTTAAGAAATATCATTGCCAAATAATTTCTCTGTAAGGTAGAAGCTCATAAGAGGTAAGACATGTTCACAGAAATCAACTATTATGTACAAATAAATAATATGTTCATGCAACGCCAATCCATGCTAAACTCTTTCTTGTTGGATGATTTAATTTATTAACAACAAAAAAAACTGTCTAGAATATATGTTTTTATTTAGTATATTCCTTAATTTACTAGTAATATTACTATTGGGTTTTAGGGTTATTTAATTCTGGTTGGTCAGAACTATGGGAGGTTCAGGAATTGTGACAGTAATATGGACGCTAAAATGTGGCCACATTATGTCTATCCGAAACTGGCCAAATGCATATGATAAGGGCTTATACGGTATATACAACTATAATTCATTTGTTACTCTGTTAGGAGTGGTCTGACAGGAATACAGTGAATTAGGAAAATCTGACTAAAAAGTAAAACAATAATTTTCAGCACAATATATACCAGACCATATTTACAAATTGTATTGTATATGTTTGTTTTGTTCTTTTTTTTTTTTTTAAATCGACAAGTTACAGTGACAGATTTTAGCTAAAGACATCAGACATCAAACAGAACATAACAAAATTAGCTCACTACATGGCTAATCTATCATCTTTGTCAAAATTTGGGAATACTGAGGAAGGCATTATTTACACGAGCGTAATATACGCGCGTGCGACGCTCGTGCTTTTCACGTGTGTCGTACGCACCTATATGGGGTAGTGCAGACAGTGCGTGAATTTTGCGCAGCGCAAGTGCGCTGCGTAAAACTCACGACATGTCCTTTCTTTGTGTGCTGTTCGCGTATCACGCACCCATTGAAGTCAATGGGTGCGTGAAAACCACGCAGGTTGCACGGAAGCACTTCCGTGCGAACTGCGTGGTTCGCGCAACAGCTGTCAAACTCTGAATGTAAACAGAAAAGCACCACGTGCTTTTCTGTTTACAAACATTCAAACGGAGTGTCATAATGATGGCGCAGCCGCACATAATACACTGATGACACACGCACTGTTAAGTGCCTTTTTCGCACGCAAAACACCGCGTTTTTTGCGTGCGCAAAACACACACGCTCGTGTAAATAAGGCCGAATACTGAGGTTAGCAGATAAGAGGAAATAAAGACAGAGGAATTACAAAAAAAATATTATTTCATCACATCTGTATAAGGGCATGTTCAGATGTGGCAGAATTGCTGTTGAATTCCTCTGCGAACAGTCCGCAGTTGAAATCTGCAGCAGCCATTTCTATTGTTTTCTATACCTTTTTAGGTGTTGGTGCAGATTTGTGGCCAATGGCGGATCATCATATGGGCGGTTCGGGGGGCCCCAAGGCTGCCCGAACTGCACATAATCTTAAAAACTATGCAGCGCACTTGCGCTGCTAACTGTCACTGCAGAGATGGGGAGAAGATGCAGGGAGAGCAATTCGGGGCGGGCTTAGCTGGGATAGTGAAAGTTTCACCACTACATAAATGTGCTCCGAATAGTAGGCTAAAGGACCTTTGATAACGTCATGACCATGTGACCCCGCCTACCAATCAGGTCCATCTACCACAGTGAAGGAGCAGAATATCTGCAGGGGAGAAGGCCCGCCCACCAGTCTAGTCTTTACACAGAGCTCCAGGCTGGTGAGTGCTTTTCCAAACCCCCATCCTTTCATCCCTCCCTCCATCAATTCATCCCTCCATTACCCCCTCCCTCATCACTCACTCACTCACTCCCTACATCCCTCTATCACTCACTCACTCACTCACTCACTCCCTCCATCACTCCCTCCCTCTCTTCATCCCTCCATCACCCCTTTCATCACTCACTCCCTCCATCACTCACTCACTCACTCCCTCCATCACCCACTCCCTTCCTCTCTTCATCCCTCCCTTCATCCCTCCATTACTCCCTCCCTCCCTTCATCACTGCTGTGTGTGGCACTATTTACTGGGGGATGTGTGTGTGACGCTATCTACAGAGGCTGTGTGTGTGACGCTATCTACAGGGTCTGTGTGTGTGACGCTATCTACAGGGTCTGTGATTGTGACGCTATCTACAGGGTCTCTGTGTGTGACACTATCTACAGTGGGATGTGTGTGTGACACTATCTACAGGGGCTGTGTGTAATACTATCTAGAGGGGGATGTGTGTGTGACGCTATCTACAGGGGGATGTGTGTGTGTGACACTATCTACAGAGGCTGTGTGTGTGACGCTATCTACAGGGGGATGTGTGTGTGACGCTATCTACAGGGGGATGTGTGTGTGACGCTATCCACAGGGGCTGTGTGTAACGCTATCTACAGGGGCTGTGTGTGTGATGCTATGTACAGGGGCTGTGTGTGTGACGCTATTTACAGGGGGATGTGTGTGTGTGACGCTATCTACAGAGGCTGTGTGTGTGACGCTATCTACAGGGGGATGTGTGTGATGCTATCTACAGGGGGATGTGTCTGTGACGCTATCCAGAGGGGGGCTGTTTGTGTGACGCTATCTACAGGGGCTGTGTGTGTGACGCTATCTACAGGGGCTGTGTGTGATGCTATCTACAGGGGGATGTGTGTGTGACGCTATCTACAGCGGGCTGTGAGTGTGACACTATCCACAGGGGTTGTGTGTGTGTGACGCTATCTACAGGGGCTGTGTGTGACGCTATCTACAGGGGGATGTGTGTGTGACGCTAACTACAGGGGGGGCTGTGTGTGTGACGGTATCCACAGGGGCTGTGTGTGACGCTATCTAAAGGGGCTGTATGTGTGACGCTATCTACAGGGTCTCTGTGTGTGACGCTATCTACAGGGGGATGTGTGTGTGACACTATCTACTGGGGCTGTGTGTGTGACGGTATCCACAGGGGCTGTGTGTGACGCTATCTACAGGGGCTGTATGTGTGACGCTATCTACAGGGTCTCTGTGTGTGACGCTATCTACAGGGGGATGTGTGTGTGACGCTATCTACAGGGGCTGTGTGTGTGACGCTATCTACAGGCGCTGTGTGTGTGATGCTATCTACAGAGGCTGTGTGTAACACTATCTAGAGGGGGATGTGTGTGTGACATTATCTACAGGGGTATGTGTTTGTGATGCTATGTACAGGGTCTCTGTGTGTGACGCTATCTACAGGGGGATGTGTGTGTGTGTGATGCTATCTACAGGGGCTGTGTGTAACACTATCTAGAGGGGGATGTGTGTGTGACACTATCTACAGGGGCTCTGTGTGTGACGCTATCTACAGGGGGATGTGTGTGTGACGCTATCTACAAGTGGGCTGTGTGTGTGACGGTATCCACAGGGGCTGTGTGTGTGACGCTATCTACAGGGGCTGTATGTGTGACGCTATCTACAGGGTCTCTGTGTGTGACGCTATCTAGAGGGGGATGTGTGTGTGACGCTATCTACAGGGGCTGTGTTTGTGACGCTATCTACAGGGGCTGTGTGTGTGACGCTATCTACAGGGGCTGTGTGTAACACTATCTAGAGGGGGATGTGTGTGTGTGACACTATCTACAGGGGGATGTGTGTGACGCTATGTACAGGGGGATGTGTGTATGACACTATCTACAGGGGGATGTGTGTGTGTGACGCTATCTACAGGGGCTGTGTATGACGCTATCTACAGGGGGATGTGTGTGATGCTATCTACAGGGGGCTGTGTGTGTGACGCTATCTGCAGGGGGATGTGTGTGTGACGCTATCCACAGCAGCTGTGTGTGACGCTATCTACAGGGCCTGTGTGTGTAACGCTATCTAAAGGGGCTGTGTGTGACGCTATCTACAGGGGGGGCTGTGTGTGTGACGGTATCCACAGGGGCTGTGTGTGACGCTATCTACAGGGGCTGTGTGTGTGACGCTATCTACAGGGGGCTGTGTGTGTGACGCTATCTACAGGGGCTGTGTGTGACGCTATCTACAGGGGCTGTGTGTGACGCTATCTACAGGGGCTGTGTGTGTGACGATATATACAGGGGCTGTGTGTGTGACGCTATCTACAGGGGTTGTGTGTAACACTATCTACAGTGGATGTGTGTGACGCTATCTACAGAGGCTGTGCGTGTGACGCTATCTATAGAGGCTGTGGGTGTGACGCTATCTACAGGGGGATGTGTGTGTGATGCTATCTACAGAGGCTGTTTGTGTGACGCTTTCTACAGTGGCTGTGTGTGTGACGCTATCTACAGGGATATGTGTGTGTAATGCTATCTACAGGGGGCTGTGTGTGTGACGCTATCTACAGGGGCTGTGTGTGTGACGCTATCTACAGGGGCTGTGTGTGACGCTATCTACAGGGGCTGTGTGTGTGACGCTATCTACAGGGGGATGTGTGTGACGCTATCTACAGGGGCTGTGTGTGTGTGACGCTATCTACAGTGTGATGTGTGTGACGCTATTTACAGGGGCTGTGTGTGTGAGATGCTATCTACAGGGGCTGCGTGTGGCGGTATCTACAGGGGCTGTGTGTGTGACGCTATCTACAGGGGCAGTGTGTGTGACGCTATCTACAGAAGGATGTGTGTGACGCTATCTACAGGGGGCTGTGTGTGGCACTATCTACAGGGGCCTTTGTACTATACAGTGTTTGACACAATTATATTCAGGGGCGAAGTGTATGGTGCTATTATATTTAGAGGCACAGTGTGTGGCACCATGATAATTTTATTTTCGTTTATAGGTGTAGAAATGTTGGAAAAGTGAGAAACAGAAGACATCTAAGTGGCAAATTCTGCAGAAATGGGTCATGGCCGGGAGAAGTCGTCATGAAGTCTGGACCGGATGGAGAAGAAAAGAGGAAAAAAGTTACCAGAATCTGAGAAGTCGTCACCTGTGAGTCACTAGATTTATAGGGAATCTGTCACCTCTCCTGACATGTTTATTATACAAAATCCTTGTGTTTCACAAAAAGTCTTTGTGCAGTCCAGGGCTGATAGACAATTCCCCTTGTCAGGAGGATGTGTCCCTGCACAGTGTGATACTGTCAGCGATGGTTGGAGACTGTCAGTATGTAAGGACACAGTCCTTTGACAAGGGGAATCGTAACACCCATTTGTTAATGCTTGCACAAAAAGGTAGTGTTACGGCACGACGGGGGAGAAGTTTGGGTAACAGCCCAGGGCCTATAGTCTACTTAATCCGCCACTGTTCGTGGCAATTACGCAATGAATTTGCACAAACATTTGCATATTTTACAGATAATTCAGACGTTGCAGATATCACAGCGGACTTGACACAGATTTCCGTTTTTGCATTGCAAAGGCTGAAATCCGCAGTGAAATTCCACTGCTTCTCCGCAACATAATGTGCATGCTGTGGAGGGAAAATTCTGCACCGCAGCCTAATTTACGCAAAGTTATTTTCCGCAGAGTCTGAACTAAGTTTCCTAAAAAAAAGTATAAAACAAATGTAAAAAACGGCTACTGCAGAATTACACTGTGGACTGTCCGCAGCGGAATTCAACAGCTATTCCGCCACGTCTGAACATGGCCTAAGGGCAAAGCCCCACGTGGCGGAATTGCTCTGGAATTCCGCAGCGGACCCGTTTCTCCATTGCCTTCCACTTCTTTTTAGTAGGCTTCGTTTAGACGAGTTGGAAAATTCCGCTGCGGAGCATAGACTGCGGTGCGGAATTTGGTGTCCGCAGCATACAATCGATGTTGCGGACCTGTGGCGGACTGGTTGCGGACTCATTGCGGAAGTTCTCCATTGACTTCAATGGAGATTCTAAATTCCGCAATGAAGTCTGCAGATGTCATGTACATGTTATGTGTGCTGCGGATGCGTATTGGTTTTTTAACATGACATTTCTTCATTCTGGCTGGACCTATGTATTTCTAGGTCTACAGCCAGACTGAGGAAGTCAATGGGGCTCCCGTAATTACGGGTGACTACGTGTGTGCACCCGTAATTATGGGAGCATTGCTAGGCGACGTCAGTAAATAGTCACTGTCCAGGGTGCTGAAAGAGTTAAGCGATCGGCAGTAACTGTTTCAGCACCCTGGACAGTGACTACCGATCACAATATACATCAACCTGTAAAAAAAATAGAAGTTCATACTTACCGAGAACTCCCTGCTTCTTTCTCCAGTCCGGCTTCCCAGGATGACGTTTCAGTCTAAGTGACGGCTGCAGCCAATCACAGGCTGCAGCGGTCACATGGACTGCCGCGTCATCCAGGGAGGTCGGGCTGGATGCCGAAAGAGGGACATGTCACCAAGACAACGGCCGGTAAGTATGAAATTCTTTTACTTTTACTAGCGAAAGTGCTGTCCCTTCTCTCTATCCTGCACTGATAGAGAGAAGGGAAGTACTTTCACCTCAATACGCAACGGCCAGTCCGCATCAATTTACTGCACATTTTGGGCAGATCCGCCACAGAATCTGCAATGCAGATTCTGTGCGGCATTGATGCGGACAGTTGCAGAAGAAAACCGCCACGTGGGACCATGCCCTAACAGTGCATAATTTAGGCTGCGATGCAGATTTTTCATTCCACAGCATGCATGGCCACCAGCGGAGAAGAAGCGGATTTTCATTGCAGATTTCAGCCTTTGCAATGCAAAAACTGAAATCTGCGGCAAGTCTGCAGTGATATCCACAACGTCTGAATTACCTGTCAAATATGCAAATGTTGCTGCATATTTGTTGCGTAATTGCTGTGAATTTGCAGCCGAAAAGTTCTGCCACGTCTGAACATGCCCTAACAATATATTACTAATGTATATGTTGTTTTTAGTAAAATATTACTTCATTTAACCTGATGTTAAAGCAGAATTTCAGTTGAGTTCTAAAAATTATATATAAGCTCCTACACCATGGGCAATGCCACCTACTATTTACTTTCCCCAGTGTTTGCTACTAGTCAAGTTTCACTAGAACACAGCTATTAGTGACTACAACTAAAAAGTCTGAGCTGCAAAGGACCTATGCGGTAGTCTAAAATGAGCCATTCCGTCTCATCATTCAGGCTGCTACTGTGTACTTCCCCCATATGTCTACGCTGCAGTTTTGTGTTCTTAGGATAAGTGCACATGTAGCGGAAATGCTGTGAATTTTACAGTACTAGTCATGTAAATGTGATCACAACTGTTTTACCGCATGAAAATTTACATGCGGTGTGGATTTTAAAATCTGCAGCATGTTAATTTCTGATGCTGATTTTAACCACAGATTTTACTCTCAATGAGAAGGATGAAATCCTTAGCAAATTCCGCTGCAATTTAAGTTGAAACCTACATGTGTATAAAGAAGTGCTCATAGTAGTCATCAGTGCATGTAGAGGGAATTTCCTTTGCAGTAAGGCTATGTTCACACAGAGTTTTTTAACGTGTTTTTTTATGCGGAAACTGCGCCGCAAAACTCGTCAAAAACGGCCCGAAAATGCCTCTTATTGATTTCAATGGGAGGCGGAGGCATCTTTTTCCTGCGAGCCGGCGAAAGAAGGGATATGCCCTATCTTCGGGCGTTTACGCCTCTGAGCTCCCATTGACATCAATGGGAGGCAGAGAGAGCGTATTTCGCAGAGTTTTATGCCTGCGGCGCTCAATGGCCGCGGGCCAAAAACGCAGTGAAAGATGCAGCGAAAATCGGCGTGCAGGGAGAGGAAAATCTGCCTCAAACTTCCAATTTTGAGGCAGAATTTCCGTATGAAAAAAAATCTGTGTGAACCTAGCCTAAGGGTAAAATCATTACTAAGAATAAATAAATAATCCTGCTTTAATAAACTCAGAGAATAATGTGACCTTCTTTGCTGTTGTTTTATTCTACATTATACAAAATAAAATTTGCAAACATGAACATTAATAAAGAAAAAGCCTCAAGTTATTGCTATAAGCTAGTATAAAATCGAGGGGAAATGCAGTTGTGGCACTCTGCTGATCATGGAATGCTTCAAAATCTGTGCACTTCATAAATCCTCATCTTCTTACAGAGCACCTAATATGCATAGCAGAACATAAAGGAGGAAAAAAATACAACAAAATATCCATCTTCCTTTATCCAATTCACTAAAGTTATGTCTACTTACATCATTGTCTACTAACTTCATTTTTCTTCCGGTATATATCTGCCACAATGAGTTCAAATACAGCAATATATCTGCATATTATTCTTTATGGTACAATATAAGGCCACAAGAAACATATCTGTACCCATCCACAAAAACAACGGGCTATGCAAATAAATTAATATATAGAACTTTCATCGTTCTGCAGAATATTTGGAAAACAAACTCTCATCTCTTATGAAATATGACAGGTGATATTGTGTTTTAAAATAACTAGTCTAGATTCACAGAGTTTTGATAAGCAGGCACATTGCAGAATAAGTAATAGGGATATCTCTCAAATTCCCACCTTGCATATAAAGGATTCAACTTGAAAGCAAAGGATGAGGTCACTGTCATATGAATTTTAATCCATTTTATCTAAAAACTCCATGTATAATCTACAGTATTACAGTATGTGAGGGATTGCTTTGATTAACAGATATATATATTTATTATTTTTACATTAAATGGAAATTTAGCCAAGCATGACTCAATTACTCACTATAAAACCTAGTGTCCTTGATAAGATGATCTGCATGTCCAGTGTCCGTAATCTGCAAAATTGTATTACTTTATATTTTTAATCTCTCAAGTCATTGGGAAGATTAATTTAGACTGGCTTTTCACGCCTCTAAATAAATTTGTTGCATCATTAGTTGATGGGAAATCTATGCCAGCTACAGGATGGCGTAAATTTCCACTATAATTTACGCCATAATCTGGAGTAAATTAAAGTAACTGTGTCAGGCTGTGGGTTGCCACACCCATTCTGCTAAGTCCTGCCTGTTATTTTTAAAGTATCAGAGGCAGCGGGAAAGCCAAAAATTTGCTACATTTTTGTACAAAAAACATAATTTTTTGTGCAAATTGCAACGTTCTATCACAGAAAACTGGCGTAGACTTCCGCTATTGTCTCTAAACAGCTACAGATCCATATGGATAAGCAACAACACTTAGCTTTAACCCCTTAACGATCGGCATATAGTCTTTTTACGTCAGTCATTGGGGGCAGTTCTTCTGAAGCGCCGCCTTTTCTTGTCGGTGCTTCAGAAGAATTTTCCCGCATCGGGCTGGGTGCTCCTTCAGCCCGGGCTGTTGCTAACCACTCACAATTCTCTGATCATGTTCAACCCCTCAGATGTGGCGCTCAATAGCGAGTGCCGAATCTGAGTGGTTTTAGAGGGAGGGGGCTCCCTCTCTAATGCCACTGGCATTCCTGCAATGAAATCGCGGGCTGTGGATTGTTTCTATGGCAGGTTGGGGGCCTAAGAAAGACCCCCAGGTCTGCCTTTAGTAAAAACCCACTTTTCCCCCTTACAAAATACTTTATTATGAAAAAAAGTGAAAAGTTACACATATTTGGTGTCCCCACATCGGTAACGACCCAAACTATAAAATGATTGCATTATTTAACCCGCACAATGAATGCTGTAAAAATAAAAATTAAAAAAATGCCAGAATTGCTGTTTTCTGTTCATCCTGCTTTTAAAATATTTGATAAAAAGTAATCAAAAAGTCGTATGTACTTCAAAATGGTACCAATGAAAAAGAAAACTCGTTCGACAAAAAAAAGCCCTCATACATCTATGTCAGCAGAAAAATAAAAAAGTTATGGCTCTTAAAATATAGCGACACAAAAGCAAAAGTAGTAAAACTTAAAAAAATATATAATTTTGGTATTACTGCAATAGTAACGACCCACTTAATAAAGTTATTATGTTATTTATACAACACGGTAAATGGCATAAATTTAAGACACAAAAAAGTGGCAAAATTTCACTGTTTTTTTCCTATTTCTCCACCATAAAAGTTAATAAAAGTTTATCAATCAATTATAAGTACCCCAAAATGGTGCTATTAAAAACATACAACTTTTCCTTAAACAGCTATGTCGACGGAAAACTAGAAAAGTTATAGCTCTTTGAATGTGACGATGGAAAAACTTAAAAAATGTCTTGGTCATTAAGGTTTAAAATACCTTCGGTATTAAGGGATTAATTTATTTCATTTTTTGGTTTTATTTTATTTATAATTTAAATAGGTTTTGATTCATCAAATCAATCATTGTTACATACAGTAGCGTGAAAGGTGTTGCAGTCATTGTCTCCTTTACAAAGCTTCTCCTTTACAAAACTGCCTAGCTTTCGGGACACTTAGGGTATGTGCACACGACCTCTTTTTAGATGTAATGGAGGCATTTTACGCCTCGAATTACGCCTGAAAAGACGGCTCCAATACGTCGGCAAACATCTGCTCATTGCTTGCAATGGGTCTTACGATGTTCTGTGCAGACGAGCTGTCATTTTACGCGTCGCTGTCAAAATACGGCGCGTAAAATGACGGCTCATCAAAAGAAGTGCAGGACACTTCTTGGGACGTTTTTGGAGCCGTTTTCTCATAGACTCTATTGAAAACAGCTCCAAAAATGACCGTAAAAAACGCTACGAAATGCGCGAGTTGCTCAAAAAACGTCTGAAAATCATCAGGATTCATTCCCTTGAAAACAGCTCCGTATTTTCAGACGTATTTTCATAATCGTGTGAACATACCCTTAATGTTCTGAAGTTCCCATTTTTCAAGTATTCATGCAACAAATAGCAGTTGTTGTGCTTTTTGTGGCAGAAAAGCTGCTATAACACACTTACCCAGAATTCTCTGCTCCTGCGTCCAGCCCAGTCTCCAGGGATGATATTTCATCCAATGTGACTGCTGCAGCCAATGACAGGCTGCAGCGGTCACATGGGAAGGAACGTCATCCCAGGAGACAGGGCTGCAGAGGGATGCATCGCCATGGCTACGGGTAAGTATGAAATGTTTTTGTTTTTTTGTTACGTGCAGTTTTCCGAAGCGGACATTCCGGCTGAAAAACTGCACCACAATACATTGTGTGCTTTTACGTAGCGTATCCGCCCTGTGTGAACAAACTCTTAAAATGTTTAGTGAGGTATAAATATCTGTTTTTAAATTAGTCTAAAATGAAATTCTGTAGTAAATGCCCAGTAGAAAATCTGCTCCAGCATTTGTGTTTTTCTTCAAAAATTGCATTCTAATAGAAGTCAATACAAATGTAGGTAAAACTTTAAAAAACTCTCGAGTTGTGTAAAAATATAATTTGGTACTACCTTTGATCTCGTACATAAATTACATTGCACAGCTATGGCTGCTAAAAATATTGTTTGCCTAATTTTACCAAGCAGTCTTTATGCTCAGAAATCAGACACAAAACAATACCCAAACAAATTTACTAAGACTGGCGCCAGTGTAAGTATGAAGTCCAGAGGAGCAAGGTGCGGCTCATTTATGAGGGAGGTGCATGCCTCTTAATAAATTAGTTGCATCTTCTGCTGCCTGTGCACCAGGAAGGGAAATCTACGCCAGCTTTGAGCTGGCATATATTTCCGCTATTTAATCTACACCAGCTTCTGGCATAAATTATAATAAAGGTGTCTTCCCCTTCTGCCAAGTGGCTTAAGCGACGTAAATGCATCAAAAGTCAAATTTTTCGTGCAAATTGCGACTTTTAATGCATTTGCAACTTTTCTGGTGTAGAACATTGATACATTTCCCTCGTTGTGACCTTACAATTTCTATTTACTAAATTAAATGGTTTTTTTTTTTCGTTTAATATTTTCCATTTTCTTCTGGTATTACAGATAACATAAACTAATAAAGCTTAATATAGAGAAGAGTCTAAATCAAGTATTACGTCTTTGTGTTCACATTAAGTATCTGGACAACAACTGAGAAGGAAATGGAACTTCAAGTGGTCATATGTGATTAAACATTTCCAAAAAAATGTGGTAGAAAAATCAATGCAGAGAAAATGTCATTCATGACGACTCATTCTTTTATGTTTTATGTGCTCTTGACAGAAATAATGAAAGAGTATCTGCGCCATTTTCCTCTTTGTTCTCTATGGCCTTAATGGAAATGATAAGACTTTTCTTTTATTCCCGCTAATGTGTCATTATCAACAATAGTTTTTTTTTTTGCTTATTTTTCCATGTTGATTGACAATGGTATAAACTATGTGAGATTCATGTATGAGGTAACAATGTGTTTCTAAGTATTGATTCAGATTATGTGTGACATATGTAAATAGAATTCACTATGAAACAAAGTATAATGAATAAAACATTAAATAGGGAATAGAAATTGTGATTTAGGCTGTTAAGAATTGTACTGTTATATTTCTTGATAGTTCATGGGGAATAGATGTATTTTCATTTTATTTCTTCACTCATTCTACAATTTATGTAACCGGGATTCCATACAGATTTAGATTCAGCAGATACAATATAACATTTTACTAGGATAATGTCAAAACATAGTATCAATTATCTAATATGACTTTTAGATTTTTTCGTGAGCATAAGTCTATTAATCCCTTGTAGACGCAGCCCATTTTGGGCCTCAGGACTCCCCGCATTCCAAGACCCATAACTTTTTTATTTTCCCGTTAGTGTAGCTCAATGAAGGTTTTTTTTTTTGCAGAACGATAAAGAGCTAGAATGGAGCAGTGGTTGCTTGCTTCTTCATTCAAAGTTCTCCTCTCTGCAGTCCAGCAGTGAGGAGGAACGGGGGGCTTGGGACTCCCGTTTAAGTCATCGTGGTGGTCTCAGTGGTAGGATCAGGGCAGTCAGACACTTATCACCTATCCTTTGGATAGGTGTTAAATATTGTTGTTTTTTTTTTAGGGGGGATGATAAAAAAACAGGAATTCTCCTGGTCTTGTTTTGTTTTTTTTACTATACAATATTAACACCCTGTTAATCTTTATTCTATAAATCATTAAAGTCGCAAACGCTTGATCGCTTGTATAATGCTTTGAAATACTTTGTTTTCTATAGCATTATTGCCTGTCAGCGTTATACTGACAGGCAATCTATAAGGCCATAACCTAATAGGCTTATACCATAGGATTATGGTTAGACCGGGGGCATTTTGATAGGGACAATTAGGGACAATGGCAGAGATTTACAAAGCTAAATGGACCAGAATCCTGGCTTAATTTGAATAATTAAATTGGTGTAAAGGCTTTGTACCAGCCTTATTATGTGTTTTAGACACGTTTTGTGCCTCATTCAACAGTTTTTAACCCCTTCCCCCTGCTGGCATTCTGGGCCCTAATGTCCAAGCCATTTTTTAGATTTTTCCATTTTCACATTCGAAGAGCTGTAACTTTTTTATTTTTGCGTCGGCATAGCTGTATAAGGTCTTGTTTTTTGCGGGACGACTTGCAGTTTTTATTGGTACCATTTGAGAGTAGATGCGACTTTTTGATCACTTTCTATCACATTTTTTTTAAGTCAGGATTAACAGAAAACAGCAATTTTTCCATTGTTTTTTATTTTATTTTTTATGGCGTTCACCGTGCGGGTTAAATAACGTAACAGCTTTATAGTCTGGGTCGTTACGGATGCGGCGATACCAAATATGTGTAACTTTTTTGCTTTATTGTAGTTTTTTTTAATAGTAAAGCATTTTGTAAGGGGAAAAGCTGGGTTTTTCTTTTTTTTTTCACATTTTTTTTTTATTAACTTTATTAAACTTTTTTTACTTTTTTACTAGTCCCACTAGGGGACTTCACTATCCTCCGATCGCTATTGTAATACACTGCAATACTTTTGTATTGCAGTGTATTACTGCCTGTCCGTTTAAAACGGACAGGCATCTGCTAGGTCATGCCTGCGGCATGATCTAGCAGGCATTCGCTGCAGGCAGACCTGGGGGTCTTTATTAGACCCCCGGCTGCCATAGAAGACACAGACACTCGGCGATTTTATCGCCGGGTGTCAGTGAGATGAGAGGGAGCTCCCTCCCTCTCTCCAAAACCATTCAGATGCGGTGCTCGCTATTGTGCACCGCATCTGAGGGGTTAAACAGGTGAGATCGATACTAATATCGATCTCACCCGGCAGAGCAGGGACGCCCCCAGCCCTCAGCTGCTTCTGGCAGCTGAGAGCAGGGAGATTTCACGGCTCCCTGCTCTGTTTACTTTATTCTACAGCAGCGACGTAGTTTGGCGGCGCTCTAGAATAAAGCCCACTAATGACCGCCGTAAAAAGACGTATCGGCGGTCATTAAGGGGTTAAAGGGTCTAGAAAAGGGGTGTAGCTTAAAATGCACTAAAATTGCACCAAATTTTGGGCGCAAGAAATTGGTCTAAAGTAAGTCAATCAAGAGGTGGCATAAGAAACATGTCTAGCAAGATGCTCCAAATCTATCATACACCATTCTCAGACTAATCCGTCCGTGAGTTGGTTTGACGACTCGGTCTGTAACGACTCCTGTGTGCTCCTGAGATGTCATCTCAGCCTAATACTGATCAACTTTGATTTGATCAGTGTAAGGGCATGACCACATGTGGCGGATTTCCTCCGCAACTGTCCGCATCAATGCCGCACAGAATCTGCGTTGCAGATTCTGCTGCGGATCTGCACAAAATGTGCAGTACATTGATGCGGACTAGCTGCTGCGGACTGCGGGAAAAGTACTTCCCTTCTCCCTATCAGTGCAGGATAGAGAGAAGGGACAGCACTTTCCCTAGGGAAAGTAACCGAATTTCATACTTACCGGCCGTTGTCTTGGTGACGCGTCCCTCTTTCGGCATCCAGCCCGACCTCCCTGGATGACGCGCCAGTCCATGTGACCACTGCAGCCTGTGCTTGGCCTGTGATTGGCTGCAGCCGTCACTTAGACTGAAACGTCATCCTGGGAGGCCGGACTGGAGACAGACGCAGGGAGTTCTCGGTAAGTATGAACTTATATTTTTTTTTAACAGATACATGTATATTGAGATCGGTAGTCACTGTCCCGGGTGCAGAAACAGTTACTGCCGATCGCTTAACTCTTTCAGCACCCTGGACAGTGACTATTTACAGACGTCTCCTAGCAACGCTCCCGTCATTACGGGAGCCCCATTGACTTCCTCAGTCTGGCTGTAGACCTAGAAATACATAGGTCCAGCCAGAATGAAGAAATGTCATGGTAGTAAAACCAATACGCTCCGCAGCACACATAAGAGCTGCGGACTTCATTGCGGAATTTTGACTCTCCATTGAAGTCAATGGAGAAATTCCGCCATGAGTCCGCCACTGCTCCGCAACAGACAGAGCATGCTGCGGACACCAAATTCCGCTCCGCAGCCTATGCTCCGCAGCGGAATTTTACGCCTCGTCTAAACGAACACTGCTAAATTAAAGTGTAAGTCAATGGACAAACGGCTCCGCTGCGGATTAACGCTGCGGAGTGTCCGCAGCGGAATTTAAGTGAAATTCCGCCACGTGTGAACCCAGCCTAAGGCTTAGAAGATTCCTCATGAGTACACAGTAGCCGCTGCAGATCGAGCCGTCAGATCAGCTTACTGAGGGATTCGTCTGAGAATGTGAAACGGTACAACATTTTTGATAACAGTAAATGTCAAAAGTGCTATTCATGCTTAAATACATACATTTTGGGACAGTGCTGCAATACCTTGCACAGTCGCTACGGAAGTAACGACATATGAAAGTACAAACAGAAGTTATACCTATTTAAAAAATCGAGAGTCTGCAGCGCTTGTACGGGCATTGCAGCCCCTTCAAACAGCTGATCGGAGGACGTGGCGATAATGTATACAAGTAGAGATTCACCCTCACTGTAGGGTTAGTAAATAGATAATTGTCCTCAACAAATTTGATTAAAGAATGAATCACTGGAATGAGTCTGGAGTTTTTCTTCAAAACATAACTTTTACTGTAGAAAAATTATTTAAGACATAGTAATTGGACAATATATACAAATATAGTTTTGCATCAGTTGCAATGTTCCCTTGTCACCGCACCATTTAAAGTATGACTTTGATGTCTGGCCAATGATTTGTTTTTTCTCTTATTCCTCTCAAGAAATAAATAATATATACTTTGAGAGGTGAGCCACATTCAATACAGCTACAGAGGAGCTTACATTCCAATATTCATTTAGTTCCCAACATGTGGTGCATACGTTCCAATGTTGTGTTACACCATGCCTGGTGTCTGCTGCCAAGGTCCCATCTGGGCCTAGCCATCGCTATTGACTGGACTATCACAGGTACCCTTGCTCGGACTATAAACTTTACTTGGTACCCTGTTTGGCCAGCTGCTATCCCGCTACGGCGGTACGGCTCAGGGGGTCCACATACCTACAGATCGTGACAGATCCTACTGCAATTTGTTATAATAGTTTGCAATAGTTTAAAATTATAATGCACTACCATATTGTCTGTGAAAGCAATTTTGGCAATAAAATAATCCATGGAGAAGTCAGATTCCTTGTGGCTTCTATAGAGAAATATACAGTAGTTCTTGCATTCTCTGTGCACGGAGAGTGTGAAGGGGATGTCATGATATAATAATTCTCTCCATTGACAGAATGCAGGCACTGTATGTTGTATACGTTTTTTTTTTATCACATCAGATGTAGCAATTTAGAATGTCTACTATTACTATTAATACTTTCTTTTTCTTTATAATATTATTACTATTTTGAATAATATTACATAAAATGAAATATAAAACTTTTTTATTCATTGGTTTTAGATGATTTTTGGTATTAATAACATGTTAACTCTACTCTGAAGGTCAGAACGAAAATAGGCAATACTAAATTTATAAAGTTTTTTTTATACTTTACTACTTTTGCATAATAAGAACAATTTTTTTTAGGAAAACCAACAGTTTTTGTGTCGTAGCACTCCAAAAGCCATAACTTTTGTATTTTTCCGTTGACATATCCCTATAAGGGCTAATTTCTTGTGGGACTAGTTATATTTTGTTAATGGCACAATTTTGGGGTGGGATACATACACTATATGGACAAAAGTATTGGGACACCTACACATTACACCTACAGGAGATTTTATGACATCCTATTTTAAATCCATAGGCATTATTATGGTACCCTTTTGCAGCTTAACTGGCTTCTGCTCTTCTGGGAAGGTTTCTACAAGATATTGGAATGTGTCTGTGGGAATTTTTGCCCATAGATTCAAAAGAGCATTTGTGAGGTCAAACACAGATTTTGAACGAGGAGGCTGGGCTCGCAATCTCCATTTTAGTTCATTCTAAAGGTGTTCAAAGTCGTTGAGGTCAGGGCTCGATCAGAAAAGGGCCTTCCACAAACTGTCCCCACAAAGTTGGAAGAATGCAATTGTCCAAAATATCTTGGTATGCTAAAACTTTAAGATTTCCCTTCATTGGAAATAAGGGGCCTAGGCCAACCTCTGGAAAAAAATAAATAAACATTGCATTATCCATCCTCCACGAAACTCCAGTTGGCACAATGCAGTCAGGCAGGTAATATTCTCCTGGCATTCGCCAAACCCAGACTCGTCTATCAGACTGCCAGATAGAGAATAATACGTCACATCACAGAACATGTTTCCACTACTCCAGAGTCCAGTTGCGCAGTGCTTTACACCACTCCATCCAATGCTTGGCATTGTGCTTGGTGATGTAAAGCTTGTATTTAGCTGTTCGGTCATGGAAACCCATGCCATGGAGCTGCCGGCGCACATTTTTTGTGCTGATGTTAATGCCAGAGGAGGTTTGGAACTCTGCAGTTATTGAGTCAGCAGAGCGTTGTCGACTTTTATGCACTCGGCGACCCCGATATGTAACTTTACGTGGTCTGCCTCTTCATGGCTTAGAAGCTGTAGTTCCTAAATGCTTCTACTTTGCAATATTACCACTCACAGTTCATCATGAAATATCTAGGAGGGAAAAAATTCACAAACAGACTTGTTGCAATGGTGGCATCCTGTTACAGTACAACGCTTTAATTCAGCGAACTCTTTAGAAAAAAAAAATATAAAAAATGTTTCTAAAGACAGACTGCATGGCTAGGTGCTTGATTTTATACACCTGTGGCAATGTGCTGTGCCAAAATGGCAGAACTGTGGGCCATTGTTAGGTCCTTGGCTTCCATAGCAACCCATTGAGCCCCACACGATAATGTTGCATGGGGTGCAATGGAATAACAGGGGGCCCCCCTCCCTTTGAAACCCCTTAGGTGCTGCGGTTTCTATTGACGCAACGACACCATGGTAACCCAACATTGGCTGTTGACATCATGTCACTACAGTGACCTGTCAACGAAGTATGGATGGTGGCTTAGCAAGGACATTTTGTAACAGAAAGCATATTACTATATGTTTTACCTCAACATAGCACCGTAAATGGGGTTTCTGAAATTCACTGGAGTCTTGGCATATTCCTTTCATAGGAAACAATCTGCTACAGATTTTAAATATAAGGATTGTAGAAGTATTGAGATTTGATAAATGCAATCTTTTCCAGGTAGGTGGATAGTGTCACGTTCTCTCAGACTTTTTTCTTTCTTTAATGGTAAATACAAGGTCCGTAAAGAAAACAAGCTTTCTGTGGCTTCAGTACTTAGATCAAGACTTCAGTACTCTTAAGAACAAAAGAGGAAAAGCGATTCATAAGGCAAAAAATCTTATGAGCAAAGATTGGAGAATGAATTCTCCATATTTTGTGCCCACCATGTGGTGTTATGCTATGGAAACAACACTTAAATCCACCTTGAAATCAGAAGCTGCAGCCAACCTGCCTGCGGACACTCTGCAGTGATGCTGTCAGTGATACAATATAGGAAGAAGAACAGGAAGGTGATAGGTGCTGCTTCAGAGGTAATTCAGTAACTCATAGATAATATATAAATTACTTTTTAATTTGTATCATTACAGGTGTACAGTCAACCCGCTTTAGGACTGGACCAGTCCCCTATCAGTAAATGTACCATATGAATGAGAAGTACAATATGGTATATTTCAATAGAAAAGTCCATGAAGCAGCTAGATAGAGAATGACAGGATATATGTGAGAGGAACATCCAACAAGATAATTGGGAGGTTTGTTCAGTGGGAACATATGAAGTTCAATACAAAGTCTGCTAACTGCCTTACAGATTTTCATTCTTTTACTTATTAATTACTTATTAATTACTTAATAATAGAAATATATTAGGTAATTGCTGTAACTGCTATTCTAAAAGCATAGTTTACATTTTTGTTTTCTAAATGTAAAGTCATGCTTTCATTGTTTCTATACAGAAGTAAAATGTATGCCATACTATTTGATATTTTGACATGGCAATATGCATTGAAATTAGATAAACAATTTTTGTCAGTGTCAAGAATATATCTTGAAGGCATGCCAATATTATGCATTACGTTTTGAAAATAAAAATTGATTGAACCATACTGAGTAGACAGAAGATTTCTTTATACTTTATAAACTCCAGAATTTTCAGAAAATGACAACATTTTGTGGTAATTAGAAAAGCTATGCAGTTCTCCTATGTTAATATCGGAATTTTCTAAGTTTATGCAGTATCCTGAAAAAAAGAAGTGTGTAAGCAGAAATTGTCTGCTTAAAAGTAGAATTAGTTTCCACAGCTTTCTGATAAGAATTGCCAATTGTTTCTAAAATATATTTCAAATAAATATTTTTCACCTAGTGTACTTATTCTTAGCATTAGATATAAAACTTTATTTATGATTTCTCAGAGATCTTTGAGTAAACTTCATAGAAAAATCATTTCAACGCATTCCAAAAAATATAAACAAATCAGTATCTATCATTATGAACTAAATTTCCTCATTGTAAAACTCTTTATTTATTTTTTAAAGAACAAATCCATGGTTACAACTGTATGCAACATGGTAAGATTGAAGACGATGATAACATGTATAATAGTAGTGATGAAATTGAGAATAATAATAACACCTTTAGAAAGGGTAATTATATCCTAGCACTTCTAATAATAAGAACAATATTCAAAACAGGTAAAAATAAAAACAACAATTCCTAGTTTGTCATTTCTTTTATCATAATATTACCTGTACATGTTATTTAAAAGATACAATTTTTTGTATAATATATTTTTTTTAAAGTTCACCTTTATGTACTAAAGCTGAATGAAAAATTCTTAAAATGAAAGAAAAATATTGCAAATTTTTTTTACTCTAAATATATTGGCCCACATTTACTAATGCTATCCAATAGTTAGACAACATAAACTTTGACCAGACAAGCACAAAATGCACCAAATTTATCATAGTTGTTCATGCTGTATGATTTTAGCACATCTTTCGTGAACTGTTAGATACTTTTCCCTTTCTTATACTACCTTTGATTTGGCTTATTTTGCACTAGAATTTTGTGCTAGTTCTTTGCACATTTTTTATGCACATTGGTGCATTTTAAGCCATGCCCCCTTTCCAGTAAGCCCTTTTTTCGGTATTGTAATGACAGGGTAGGGAGACAGACAGGTGAGCCCTAATCTACCCGCCACTCAGTCCCTGCCTACTTGCAACGACCTATCCTAAGCGACGGGGTACAACTGGGCGATAGTCCCTACGCTCAGTAAGTGCAAGACAGACAAAACAGACAGGGGTACACAGAAGCAGGGAAACGGGGCAGCTGCCCACCGAGACACCGTGAGCAACAAGAGTGGTGAACGAGCCGAGTCAAACCAGGAGAGAGCGAAGTACAAAACGCTGAGCAGGAGAGAGGTCAGAAAGCCAAGGTCAATAACAAGCAGAGGATCAGTAGTACAAGCAGCAGCAGCAAGCCAAGAAACAAGCATAAAAGAATCACAGGCAAAGGAGGAACAGGAAAGACAGGTATAAATAGACAGTGGGTGGGAACTAGCTCCGTCTGGCCAGGCTGTGATAGGCTCTCCCACTCCTAAGCCTGCCATCCCGAGTTGTGGAAGATGGAGTCAGTCTCACAGACATAGGAGCGGGTGCAGACTGATTGCCCACGGGCGTCGACACAGAACCTGTGTCTGGCAAATCCTTTACAGGTATACCTTGAAAACGTGTCTAAGGAGTTGCAAACATTAAAATTGTGCCAGGACATTTTTCGACACATTTTAGACACAGATACAGTAGTAAATCTGCCCCTCTGTACCTGTTTATTATAGTTAAAATCCTCTTAGTTATTAGGTTCATATTTCCAAACATTTATATAAAATAAAAATAAATAAAATGTTCTTGTTCACCAAAAAAACATCTATTATTATAGATAATATATATTATTATTATTATAGGCCTATACTTTGAGTAAAGAATCTGCGCCCAGATTTTAGTATCTGTTTAAATGCCCCTGAGCTACCAATAGTCATTCTGAAATAAAGACGACAAAGCTATTTCTCAGAACAGGTGAAAGCTTGCAATTTGGATATTGGGTCATAAAGGGATCATTTTGCAGAGCAAGAGGAAAGCATAAAATGTAATTGTGGTAGTTTACATATATAAGTCTAATGTTTTGAACTCACAAATACTTAAAAACTCAGCCAGAATTTTAATATTTTCTATATTGACAAAAATGATATTCAAATTTTGGCAGTAGTCACTCAACTGAGCATTTGAGAGAACAAATTGGCAGCTTGCATCTTAGTACTGGTCAAAGTCCAAACTCTCCATGTCTAAATTGTTTTGTAGTATAACAAGGAGAACATTTGCATAGCTGGCTATAACAAAATAGCAATAATATCTTTGATAAACGATGATATAAACTCATCAATAGCTCAGTCATTAAACTTGTGAACAAGCCGTTGATTCATTTTGTTTTCACACATTTTATTTCCTACTCCTTTAATTGATATACTAAAATGAATTTACATTTCAGTGTGGTATATGTGTTCCTGGTTGTTTTTCATCTCATTGCCAGAATAATGATAACCTTTGTATTAGGCATTAAATAAAATCCACTATTTAACTATTGAACTCATTTAATTTCTATAGTAATTGCAAAGTTAGAAGGACAGAACTTATCTAGAAAATACTAGTGGATCTGTCCCAAAATGATATTAGCACCAAAAACAAAGACCAGATTGAGTTGAGTTTTGACTTTTTCAAGGAAACATCTGTTAATAATGAATACAGCCATTTACTGCCATTTAAAAACAATTCAGAAAAACTGCTCCCTAATAACATATGCTGTGTGTAAACCTTGTCTACTTTTTTTATTTTAGATTGCAAAATAATTTGTAGTGTATGTAACCAGTGCACACGGTTTCAATAATCACAAGCTCCTTTTCTATTCTTATAAACAAATCCCCATTGTAAATATTGCTGTATCTTAAATTAGTACACTGTACTCCTGTCAACCCGTATAGTCCCATTGTGTAGTTTGCAGTTTAAGGCTGTCACACGGTCATCAATTAACCCCTTAATACCGAAGGTATTTTAAACCTTAATGACAAAGCAATTTTTGAAGTTTTTCCATCGTCGCATTCAAAGAGCTATAACTTTTTATAGTTGACATAGCTGTATAAGGTCTTGTTTTTGCGGGACAAGTTTTATGGTTTAATAGCACCTTTTTGGGGTACAAATCATTTATTGATTTACTTTTTTTTTAACTTTTTAGGTATGGTAATAGAAAAAACCCTGAAATTTCGTCATTCTTTTTTGCGTCTTAAATTTACAACGTTTACCGTGTGGTATAAATAGCATAATAACTTCATGTAGCATGTCATTACGATTGCGGCAATACCGAATTTATAGTTTTTAGTATATTTTACTACATTTTCACAGTAAAAACACTTTTTTTCAAAATTATTTTTTTTGTGTTGCCATATTTTAAAAACCATAACTTTTTTATTTTTCTGCTGACATAGTTGTATGTTTATTTTTTGCGGGATGACTTGTAGTTTTTATTGGTACCATTTTGAAGTGAATGCGACTTTTTGATCACTTTTTATAAAAAAAAATTTTAAGTCAGGATGAATAGAAAAAAGCAATTCTGACATTGTTTTTTATTTAATTTTTTACGAATTTCACCATGCGGGTTAAATAATGTAATAATTTTATATTTGGAGTCGTCATGGATTCAGCAATACTAAATATGTGTAACTTTTTTTACTTCTTTTTTTTCATCATAAAGCTTTTGTAAGGGGAAAAAGTTGTTTTTTTTACTTGGGATTTTTATTTATTTATTATAGACTTTATTAAACTTTTTAAGCCTTTTTTTAGTCCCACTAGTGGACTTTACTATGCTTTTATATACACAATTGTATTATTGCCCGTCAGTGTAAAACTCACAGGCATCTGTTAGGCCATGCCCTAGCAGGTGTTCACAAAAGGCAGACCTAGGGGCTTTTGTTAGGCCCCCGGCTGCTCTAAAAACCATCCACACCCTGCGATTACATCGCGGGTGTGCCGATGGGGTAAGAGAGGGAGCCGCCCCTCTAAAACTACTGAGATGCTGCAGTCGCTATTGACTGCCGCATCTGAGGGGTTAAACGGGCAGGATTACATGACCGGAGACCTCTGCTAGTGGTCTCCGATCGTTGCCCTGGCTTCAGGAGCAGAGCGCCTGATTCATGTGAAACAACTTCTGAAGTGCCACCGTTAAAAGGCGGCACTTCAGAAGAACTACCCTGAGCGGCCGCCATAAAAATACCATACGGCGGTCATGAAGGTGTTGAAGTATCTTATCAATTGATTGTATTTATCATGATCATTGTCACAACTTACCTTCATATCAGATATTGGTCAGTAGACAATGGGCCTCCTTGATAAAAACTTGTATTATTTCCCGTAACAACCAATCACAGTTTAATTTACCAAGAGCAGTTTAAGAAATGAAACCGGAGCTCTGTTTTGTGGCTATAGAAAACAGGAGTAGTAGTAGATCTATTAAACAGGTTTAATAAATGACCAGTTGACCGATTGTGCTCTGCAAGTCATATGTTTAGATAATGTGTAGAAGAAAGGAATCTAGTAACAATTGGTTGTGATTCTTTTATAGAGACAATTGGAGAAATGTATCAATAATGTTGTAACATGCATGAATATAGGAAATCTGTGAAAATGGTGGCACATTGCATCTATTTTAAAAATAAATAAATTGCATATAACATAATAAGTTTAGTGCAACTTGTTTGGATTCTAGACACTTTTCCTTTCACAACCTCCTGGCTGGTATACATGTATGCCAATAATTTCTGTAAAAAAATGGCTGATTACTGAGTGGTATTCCAAAATTCCGTGGACTACAAATCAATAATGGCACAGTGATAACCCATTTTTGGACCATGTTTTTTCCCCTTATAGGTATATATTATCTTAATTTTTTTTCTTCTGCTTTCTTCATTCTCTCTCCAATTGCTTTATGCTTACTAAAAAGGTTCTGAACATTGCTTTATTGATGCTATAGTTGGGACTTCAGCATCCCACATATATCTGTAATATTTTGTTATACAACGTTAAACCCTGTTGTTTCGCAGTGCTTTCCCATTGTAATCCCCATCCCTCTTTCCATGTGATGTTTAAGATAGAAGATAGGAAAAAAAGGACCAATAAAAGGCGCTGCTAAACCAATGTAGGTTTTTATTGAAGTGTTGATGATAGGCTCCGCGTTTCGACGCAGAAATTGCGTCTTCATCAGGCCATGTGATGTTTGACACAATCAGTAAATAAAGAATTTATAAAAAAAAAAAAAACAACTAACTTCAAAACTGTTGAGGTAGACATAAAATGCATAACATATAATAATAACAATAATAAAATTATAATAATATAAAATAAATATAATGCACACCATGTATTACATTTTTAAGCAATTTGTGATATAACTCTTGGTGGCTATTGTACCAATAAAATTGATTGTGTGATATGTTTATTTTTATGTTGAAGAAAGTTGTCAGGTGTGGTGATTTATTAAAATGATATATAGCACTTAAAGGGGTTGTCCAGTTTCAGCAAATTATTGCTATTTTTTGTGTAATTAAAACTTAAAAAAAACTTTTCAATATACTTTCTGCATTAATTCCTCACAGTTTTCAAGATCTCTGCTTGTTGTTATTCAGTAGGAACATTTACTGTTTACTTCCAGTGGATAATAGTCTGTCTATGGTCATGTGATGGACACACAGGTGCACGGCTCCTTAGAGTTACAGTATATGTATCAGAGCAGTGTCTTTTAATGATTCCAGCACCTGTGTGTCTATCACATGACCATGGACAGAATTGTATCCATTGGAATTAAAGAGTAAGGGCATGACCAGACGTGGCGTATTTTTTCCGCCACTGTCCGCATCAATGCCGCACATAATCTGCGTTGCAGATTCTGTTGCGGCTCTGCCTAAAATGGGCATTAAATTGATGCGGACTAGCCGTTGCGTATTGAGGTACTTTCCCTTCTCTCTATCAGTGTAGGATAGAGAGAAGGGACAGCCCTTTCCCCAGTAAAAGTAAAAGAAATTCATAATTACCCGGCCGTTGTCTTAGTGACGCGTCCCTCTCTTGACATCCAGCCAGACCTCCCTGGATAACGCGGCAGTCCATGTGACCGCTGCAGCCTGTGATTGGCTGCAGCCGTCACTTGGACTGAAACGTCATCCCGGGAGGCCGGACTGGAGGAAGAAGCAGGGAGTTCTCGGTAAATATGAATTTCTATTTTTTTTACAGGTTGATGTATATTGTGATCGAAAATCACTGTCCAGGATGCTGAAACAGTTACTGCCGATCGTTTAACTCTTTCAGCACCCTGGACAGTGACTATTTACTGACGTCGCCTAGCAATGCTCCCGTAATTACGGGTGCACACACGTAGTCACCCGTAATTACGGGAGCCCCATTGACTTCTATGGGCCTGCCCGTGCCGTAATAACGGCCCGTGATTACGGGCGTTTTTACGTAGTGTGCATGGGGCTTCAGTCTCGCTGTAGACCTAGAAATACATAGGTCCAGCCAGAATGAAGAAAGATCATGTTCGTAAAACAAATACGCTACGCAGCACACATAACATCTGCGGACTTCATTGCAGAATTTTTACTCTCCATTGAAGTCAATGGAGAAATTCCGCAATGAGTCCGCAACAAGTCCGCTACACGTCCGCAACAACCAGTGTATGCTGCGGACACCAAATTCCGCACTGCAGCCTATGCTCCGCAGCGGAATTGTCCGCAATGTGTAAACGAACCTAACGAAAAAGATGTGGAAAGCTATGGAGAAACGTGTACGCTGCGGATTTACGCAGCGGACTGCCCGCAGCGGAATTCCAGAGCAATTCCGCCACGTCTGGTCATGCCCTTAATGTTCCTACTGAATAACAACAAGCAGAGATCTTGAAAACTGTGAGGAATTAATACAGAAAGTATATTGGAAAATTGTATAACATTTAATCATACGAAAAAAATAATTAATTTGCAGAAACTGGACAACCGCTTTAGGTCACTGTTGAATCTAGTATAACAGATGTAGACTGTTGTAATTATGTCCTTTTTAGCACCAGTTAATGTTTCAATTTGGTGATGAATGCCAGAAAAGTACAACTGGCTAGCGACAACACATTCTTTAGACAAAACGTAATATTTTTTTAAACCAATTTGAAAAAAATTGTGCAAAAATTAACATTATGGTGCAAATTGCCAGTGCCATATAATAGGCTTGTGCCACTTTTTGTCTGTCAAATTTATGCATCAGTCCACTGCACTTTATAGGTATATACATGCTCTAGTAATATGGTATGTGGGAGAGCAATATTGCAACTAAGAGGATTACTTACAGACAGAATTCTTGTGGTTGCTTTCTTTGCTGGGCATCATCTTTACCCCTCTAGATTTCAGTTCAATTGCCTTTTTTACTGTAAAGGAAGCACACACATGTCAATGAATTAGCAAAATCAGAGAAGGAAAATATTCTAAAGTAAATAAAGCCTTAAGTAGGCAATAAATAGAATTTCTGCTTTCTTGGAATTAAAAATGATTGGTTCTGACAGATGGAAATCTGCTCAATTGGTTGGAACACTACAGGCAATTCAGACTTGGCATACAATTTTCACTGAGAATTTTGGAGCGAATTTCACAGGGAATCCTCAACAGATCTACGTCAAAATCTGCATATGAAACATGTAGATTTTGTTGCATATTTAGCAGGAGATTTGTCACAGGTTTCTGCCTCTGCATTGCAAAGGCTGAAATCTGCAGTGAAAATCCCCTTTTTCCGCAATGTCTACACTAGTTAAATTAAAAAGGCAAAGAAGTTATATGAGTACAGATCCATATGTTAAACATTATATGTGCTCATTTATTTTAATAGGTTGTCTGTGTAATGTAGGACTGGACAAGTATGTTAAAGCAAGATGCTCTTTGAAACTGCTTTCCACTCAAGCCATAAGATGAGGATCCTGAACAGAGGATTCCCCTCTGAATCCCTTAATAGGTTAAAGATGTGTCAACCCTTACCATTGATTGGTGAAGGACCCCAATTTCTCATACAACCAATTCAATACAATATTGTGACATGCTAGCAAAAGCCTTGACAGGCTGCAGTTCAGATTACAACCACTGGGTGGCCACCCATAGACTCATATAGCATAGACATCTCATGACAGTATCACAAGATCATGTCTGTTTTCGAAGCTGGTCATTTCACGCCACACGTCTCAGGATATGTTGAGATAGGATAAGAGGAAAGGTAAGGAAGGACACATCTGTATGTAAAAATGGGTTTCTAAACTGGGCAACACCTTTAATAGAGTATTAAATACTGCTCCTTTGAGTAAAATGGTGAGAATACGGGTTCATATGTGTTTTGCCATTTATTAATTTGAAAACTGGTAAATACACCGGACAAAATTGTATATGAAAAGTATAGGTTTACTTTATGCATACAATTTATACAAACTTGATAGAGATCCAAAAAGGATATTGGGGGTCAGTGGTGGGCTGAGGTTGGTATATACTTGTTATTCTGTTCCCTTGCTATATCATCCCTTTCTCTGATTATTCTCTACTCTAGCTATGTGTTGTTATACAGCTATTTACCCTCTATCAGTGGGGCGATGGGGCATCTGAACACTTGGGATAAAGTTTTCTTTCCCCTTTTGTTTGTACCCGTTTTATGTATATACCACCTCAGCCTTACCATCTGTTTTTGATGTCTCTTTTCTTCTCCTTCCTTTATCAAGTTTGTATACATTTTATGCATATGTCTGCACAATAAAGTATATCTATAATTTTGATAAACAATTGTGTCCTGTGTATTTAGCAGTTTTCTATATTCTATTGTCACATAGGACATGAGTGCTCTTGACACCAATATGCTTATCTTTCTATAGGTTGCCTTCATTTATTAATTTGCTATAAATTAATTAAAATGAATTCCAAAGCACATACTTACTAACTCATCCACAAAGCAAAATGTATAATGCTCTCTTTAATATCTCTAATAACAAGCAATCTCTGCATCTACATTAAAACACTAACTACTTCTATAAACTTTCTAGATATAGATATTTCTTCCCTTCCTGTAAATGTGAGTTCTAACCATTTTTTTATCTTCAGCTTAATAGTAATAACATATCAGGCAACTGCTGAAACACAGTTGATTAGTAAACCAACATAATAGAATTGATTATTGCCAGTATACAACTTATTTTTAGACTTCAATATTGGTATAGAAAACTAGTAATATTTCTAATGGAGGGAATTCAATTCTGCTACATTGGATTATGAATAATAATACTTTCCACAGTACATTTGTATTGTTTTATTAATCTATATTGTGATTTTTTTCACACAATTGATTTTCTATATTTGAGAATGAAGTAATCAAGTGCATCAATCAATGTACATTGGCTTCGAGGAAGAATGCTAAAGTGAATCCCAAATGCCAACAATGTCTCTCTTGTAATGAGATCCCTGGGGGAATGTTCTTTGTCCAGAGTTTATCCTTAGAGAGAAAAGTACTTATCTTTTAAATTCAAAACATAACTTTGAGGGCATTCACTTTCATTCCATGAGAGAATATAGCAAAAGTACGAAGAAATTATTACAAATGTTTACTTGATGAATACAATATGGATCATCTGCAGGCAGAGTGCCTAAATAGTTAGCAAAAGTAATTTTTAAGGCTATATTGTAGAATGTCATATCGTTTGCAGGATATGTTTGTATTATAGCATTCACCACAAATGTAATTGTTCAACATTTTTTTAACCCTTCACTGCAGTAACTCCATATACAAATTATAATCAGTATTCCATTCCATTGCGGAATATATGTAGCACTTCAGATTGCCTAGTAACCACTTTACATCTTATCTTGGTGATCACAATTTAAGTACTCTACATGTATCTACCTTTCTGCTGGACAAAACAGCACAATGAAAACTTCTATATCTGACAAAAGAGTTTTGGCTGGGTATTGGCCCTTTCTTAAGATACTTTAGATCTCCAGTGACAACCAATTATGATTTTATTATGTATAAAGCATAGCTAGAAAGTGTAATTATGGCACACATCCTCATTGACCCTTAATTATTGAATTAAAACTTGGTATTAAAGCTTAAATAGTACCCGTCAGCTCCACGGACATGTCTGTTTTAATACATACCTGTATTTCCCATGAAATAACAACGTTGAGGTATATTTTCTTAAAACTCTGCACTGTGCCATTGCTCTGTTATTCCTCCTGGAAATTTATGAATAAATTGACAACTGGGTGTTACCATTCTACTTGTTAAATGGGTGTGTCCTTTCAAAGTCTGGCCCCGTCAGCACTGATTGGACATTATCAGTCTGTGTAGGGATACATGCCAAGCTGCTAACACTTAGTTGTCAATTTAATCATAAATTCCTGGGAGGAATAACATAGGAATAGCACAATGAAGAGGTACTGTAAAAGATGCTCCAGAAATGGGTAATACAAGTATTTACTAAAACAGACATGTCAGGAGACCTGACAGGTCCTCTTTAGGGCATGCCCAGACGTGGCGGAATTCTTCCGCAACTGTCCACATCAATGCCGCACAGAATCTGCGTTGCAGATTCTGTTACGGATCTGCCCAAAATGGGCAATAAATTGTTGTGGACTAGCCGCTGCGTATTGAGGTGAAAGTACTTCCCTTTTCTCTATCAGTGCAGGATAGAGAGAAGGGACAGCACTTTCCCTAGTGAAAGTAAACAAATTTCATACTTACGGGCCGTTGTCTTGGTGACTCGTCCTTCTTTTGGCATCCAGCGCGACCTCCCTGGATGACGCTGCAGTCCATGTGACCGCTGCAGCCTGTGATTGGCTGCAGCCGTCACTTAGACTGAAACGTCATCCTGGGAAACCGGACTGGAAGAAGAAGCAGGGAGTTCTCGATAAGTATGAACTTCTTTTTTTTTACAGGTTGCTGTATATTGTGATCGGTAGTCACTGTCCAGGGTGCAGAAACAGTTACTGCCGATCGCTTAACTCTTTCAGCACCCTGGACAGTGACTATTTACTGACGTCGCCTAGCAACGCTCCCGTAATTATGGGTGCACACACATAGTCACCCGTAATTATGGGTGCACACACGTAGTCACCCGTAATTACGGGAGCCCCATTGACTTCCTCAGTCTGGCTGTAGACCTAGAAATACACATAGGTCCAGCCAGAATGAAGAAATGTCATGTTAAAAAACCAATACGCTCCGCAGTACACATAACATCTACATTACATCTGCGGACTTCATTGCGGAATTTGGAATCTCCATTGAAGTCAATCGAGAAATTCCGCAATGAGTCCGCAACCAGTCCGCCACACGTCCGCAACAACCATTGTATGCTGCGGACACCAAATTCTGCACCGCAGCCTATGCTCCGCAGCAGAATTGTCCGCAACGTGCAAACGAACCCAACCACAAAGCTGTGGAAGGCAATGGAGAAACGGGTCCGCTGCGGATTTCCGCTGCGGAGTGTCCCCAGCGGAATTCCAGAGCAAATCCGCTACGTCTGGCTATGCTTTTAAGCTTTCTAGTCTACAACCAAAACTGAGTACTTGGCTAGAGATTGACTTCAAATTTCTAAGATCTAATTTCTAGTGATTTATGGATGGAGCTATGACCTGTAAATAGCATCTGCAAATGTGATTATCATCAGCCAAAAATTCTCTAGTTATTGCAAATTGAAGTGCTTCATTTACAGAACTAATAGAAGTTTTGGAAAAAGTCTGGAGCATTATATTTAAAGGCTATGTAAACCTTTCAAAGGCAATTTTTTTTAAAATAAAAAGGTCAATCAGTGTGATTGGTGGCACTTTATAAATAGTTTTTATTAAAAATTATTTTTACTGTGAGGAGGTTGAAACCTTGTGGGTGGAACTAGAAAGGGAGGTAAACACTGAAAAAATTACTTTTGGTGTAATCTATAGACCCCCCAATATAACTGAGGAGATGGAAGGTCAGCTATATAAACAGATGGAGCAGGCTGCACAGGCGGGTACTGTAGTGATAATGGGAGATTTTAATTTCCGGGATATTAATTGGTGTCATGTTTCGGCTTCAACTGCAAAGGGGAGACATTTCCTCAACCTGTTGCAGGAAAATTTTATGGGCCAGTTTGTGAAAGACCCGACTAGAGGTGAAGCTCTGTTGGATCTGGTCATTTCTAATAATACAGATCTTGTTGGGAATGTCAATGTTCGTGAAAACCTCGGTAACAGTGATCATAATATAGTTACATTTTACCTATACTGTAAAAAACAAACGCAGGCTGGGAGGGCAAAAACATTTAATTTTAAGAAAGCCAATTTCCCCAGGATGAGGGCGGCAATTCAGGATATAGACTGGGAAGAACTAATGTCAAATAATGGAACAAATGATAAATGGGAGATTTTCAAATCTACTTTGAGTTATTATAGTGCAAAATGTATTCCTATAGGTAACAAGTATAAACGACTCAAATTAAACCCCACATGGCTTACACCTTCTGTGAAAGGGGCAATACATGACAAAAAAAGGGCATTTAAAAAATACAAATCTGAGGGTACAACTGTAGCCTTTGTAAAATATAAAGAGCTTAATAAAATCTGTAAAAATGTAATAAAATTAGCAAAAATACAAAATGAAAGGCAGGTGGCCAAGGATAGTAAAACAAATCCTAAAAAATTCTTCAAGCATATAAATGCAAAAAAGCCCAGGTCTGAACATGTAGGACCCCTAGATAGTGGTAATGGGGAGATGATCACAGGGGATCAAGAGAAGGCAGAGTTACTAAATGGGTTTTTTAGCTCTGTATATACAACAGAAGAAAGAGCAGCTGATGTAGCCAGTGCCAGTGCTGTTAATATATCAGTTGATATACTGAATTGGATGAATGTAGAGATGGTCCAAGCTATATTAAATAAAATAAATGTGCACAAGGCCCCGGGACCAGATGGGTTACACCCTAGAATTCTTAAAGAGCTTAGTTCAGTTATTTCTGTCTCCCTTTTCATAATATTCAGAGAATCTCTAGTGACTGGTATAGTGCCAAGGGACTGGCGCAGGGCAAATGTGGTGCCTATTTTCAAAAAGGGCTCTAGGTCTTCCCCAGGTAATTATAGACCAGTAAGCTTAACATCCATCGTGGGGAAAATGTTTGAGGGGCTATTGAGGGACTATATACAGGATTATGTGACAATAAATAGCATTATAAGTGACAGCCAGCACGGTTTTACTAAGGACAGAAGTTGTCAAACTAACCTAATCTGTTTTTATGAAGAGGTGAGCAGAAGTCTAGACAGAGGGGCCGCTGTGGATTTAGTGTTTTTGGACTTTGCAAAGGCATTTGACACTGTCCCCCATAGACGCCTAATGGGTAAATTAAGGACTATAGGTTTAGAAAATATAGTTTGTAATTGGATTGAGAATTGGCTCAAGGACCGTATCCAGAGAGTTGTGGTCAATGATTCCTACTCTGAATGGTCCCCGGTAATAAGTGGTGTACCCCAGGGTTCAGTGCTGGGACCACTATTATTCAACTTATTTATTAATGATATAGAGGAAGGGATTAATAGCACTATTTCTATTTTTGCAGATGACACCAAGCTATGTAATATAGTTCAGACTATGGAAGATGTTCATGAATTACAGGCAGATTTAAACAAACTAAGTGTTTGGGCGTCCACTTGGCAGATGAAGTTTAATGTAGATAAATGTAAAGTTATGCATCTGGGTACCAACAACCTGCATGCATCATATGTCCTAGGGGGAGCTACACTGGCAGATTCACTTGTTGAGAAGGATCTGGGTGTACTTGTAAATCATAAACTCAATAACAGCATGCAGTGTCAATCAGCTGCTTCAAAGGCCAGCAGGATATTGTGGTGTATTAAAAGAGGCATGGACTCGCGGGACAGGGATGTAATATTACCACTTTACAAAGCATTAGTGAGGCCTCATCTAGAATATGCAGTCCTGTTCTGGGCTCCAGTTCATAGAAAGGATGCCCTGGAGTTGGAAAAAATACAAAGAAGAGCAACGAAGCTAATTAGGGGCATGGAGAATTTAAGTTATGAGGAAAGATTGAAAGAATTAAACCTATTTAGCCTTGAAAAAAGACGACTAAGGGGGGACATGATTAACTTATATAAATATATTAATGGCGCATACAAAAAATATGGTGAAATCCTGTTCCTTGTAATACCCCCTCAAAAAACAAGGGGGCACTCCCTCCGTCTGGAGAAAAAAAGGTTCAAGCTGCAGAGGCGACAAGGCTTCTTTACATTGAGAACTGTGAATCTATGGAATAGTCTACCGCAGGAGCTGGTCACAGCAGGGACAGTAGATGGCTTTAAAAAAGGGTTAGATAATTTCCTAGAACAAAAAAATATTAGCTCCTATGTGTAGAAATTTTTCCTTCCCTTTTCCCTTCCCTTGGTTGAACTTGATGGACATGTGTCTTTTTTCAGCCGTACTAACTATGTAACTATGTAACTATAAAATAGAATAAGGAGAAAAGAGCCACGGCGCCACTTGGTATGGATCAAAGAAGGTGAGGTGAGAATGGGAGGAAATACATATGCTCACCGTGTGGTTTAAAAGTGTTCAGCGCTGGGGTCCACGGGGTAGCTGCTGCCAGATCCGAGCCGGTCGCCGAGGTGACCGCTTGGGTACGAGAGATGCAGATAAAAACAATAGGATCTATAACGGCGCTGCTGCTTATTGTGGACAAGGTAAGTATCCTGAAGTCAAGTTTAAAGTTTGTAAAAACTGTTTAATCGCAACGCGTTTCAGCGCCGAACTGGCGCTTTCATCAGGCATGATGAAAGCGCCAGTTCGGCGCTGAAACGCGTTGCGATTAAACAGTTTTTACAAACTTTAAACTTGACTTCAGGATACTTACCTTGTCCACAATAAGCAGCAGCGCCGTTATAGATCCTATTGTTTTTATCTGCAACTATGTAACTATGTAACTTTTTTTAGATACAGCTGCTCTGTATTCTCTATGCAGAGCAGCTGTATCTTTTGCTATGACCTGAATCCATCAGTCCCACAGATCTGATGTGTTCAGTGTCAGCAGGTCCTGCGTGTCTCTGACACGCAGGATTCACCTGTAATCTATCACATCTAAGTTATGAACTTAGATGTGATAGATTACAGGTGGATCCTACATGTCAGAGACATGCAGGACCCGCTGGTACTGAACCCGTCAGGTCCGCTGGACTGACAGATTTAGGTCATAGCGAATGATACAGCTGCTCTGTAAAAATAATTTTTTAGAAAAACTATTTATAAAATTGCACCAATCACACTGATTGACCTTTTTATTAAATAAATGCCTTTCAAAGGTTTAGCCTTTAAATATAATGCTTTAATACATTTGTGCTTACATAGCTTGTCTATGTGACCAGGATAGATTGAATCATTCCAGTGTGTACCGCAAATTTCTGTGCATGACTCATTCACAGTATATACACTTTATCACATGCAAAATAACTTTTTTTTAAACACCGTCACTTATTTTTAAAATAAAATATGTAATTTTGTAGAAGTTATATATATATATATATATATATATATATATATATATATATATATATGTATATATATATATATATATATATATATATATATGTATATATAGAAGTTATCTGTACCTTGGAACTGGGCGTTAAATCCTTTCCTCCGGTGGTTACTGTCAGATGTAAAATGAAGACGCAGCCAATTTTTATTGCTTATAACAGGAGATGGCAGGCTCATCCCGGTTAACCTGCAAAGTAAAAAAAAAATCTATTTATTTGGAGACAAACAGTTATATTTTACCACATGATAAAATTTTATATAGCAAACTGAATACTGAGTTTGGCATATGTGGTTAAAGTATTCTGTCAATACATTCTTGTGAGGTACAAGAAACAATTAGCACATACAGTATATTACCAAATTGGACTAGTTCTGTCGTTCATGATTAGAAGCCTAATTGTTGAAGATTTATAGAGTTAATAGATAGTCACTTGAGAACTCTATTTTGGACTTCAGGAAAAAGCGATTTTGATTTTTTTTAACATCTTTTATTACTACATATTCTGAGAGCTATAACTTTTTTTATTTTACCATTGACATATTTGTATGAGGGTTTGTTTTTTGCGAGACGATTTATATTTTTCAATGGTACCATTTTGTGATACCTATAACTGATTGATTAACTTTTAGAAAAAAAAAATTGGGGGGAGAACAAAACAACAATTCTGTCATTGTATTTTTTTTTTACGCTGTTTATTATATGGTATAAGTAACAATTTAACTCTATCTGACAGGTATTTACATTTACGGCGATATCAGATATGTACAGGTTTTTTTATTTTACCACTGTTGCACAATACAAGCAATTTCCATAGGAAAAATTAGTTTTTATATCGACACATTCCCAAGAGCCATAACCTTTTTAATTTGCTATTGTCGTCATTTCATGAGGACTTGTTTTTTGCAGGACAAGTTATTCCTTTTTTACTAGTATCATTTGTGGTACATATTGCTCATTAATCAACTTTCAGAATTTTGTTAATGGGGATTAATGAGTTAAAATTGGTATTACACCACTATTTCTTGGTGGAATACTGTGCGGTATAAATAAAATGTTAACTTTATTATATATTTTATATAAATGCAGCAAAACCGAATATGTATATTTTCACTATTTTTGCACTTTTAGGCCCCCTGCACACGGCCAGTAATCACGGTCTTTAATCACAGGCACGGTCGACCGCGGACGGTTGCGGGCAGTCACCCACATTAAAAGTGAATAATCAGTAAATAGTCAGTAAGGGCAAAGCCCCACGTGGCGGAATTGCTCTGGAATTCCGCTGCGGACACTCCGCAGCGTTAATCCGCAGCGGACCCGTTTCTCCATTGCCTTCCACTGCTTTTTAGTAGGGTTCGTTTAGACGATGCGGAAAATTCCGCTGCGGAGCATAGGCTGCGGTGCGGAATTTGGTGCCCGCAGCATACAATGGTTGTTGCGGACGTGTAGCGGACTGGTTGCGGACTCATTGCGGAAGTTCTCCATTAACTTCAATGGAGATTCTAAATTCCGCAATGAAGTCCGCAGATGTGATGTACATGTTATGTGTGCTGCGGAGCGTATTTCTTTTGCTAACATGACATTTCTTCATTCTGGCTGGACCTATATATTTCTAGGTCTACAGCCAGACTGAGGAAGTCAATGTGGCTCCCGTAATTACGGGTGACTACGTGTGTGCACCCATAACTACGGGTGACTACGTGTGTGCATCCGTAATTATTGGAGCGTTGCTAGGCGACATCAGTAAATAGTCACTGACCAGGGTGCTGAAAGAGTTAAGCGATCGGCAGTAACTGTTTCAGCACCCTGGACAGTGACTACCGATCACAATATACATCAAAGAAAAAACCAGAGGAGATCCAGCGATAAAGATATAAGTAGGAAAAACTAGGTTTCCATTTTATTGGAATGCAAAAACATTACTGAAAAAACACCAGGAGGAAAAGACAAGGTGGTGATATGCGGCAATAGATAGCCTACGCGTTTCAGGCACTGGCTGTGCCCTTAATCATGGCTAAGTCGAGTGAGCTCCAGCAGGCAAACGAAGTGAATAAATACTAACTGAATGGGAGGTTGGATCTAGAACGAGGCGGCGCTCGCAGGTGAGTTGATTAGCTTATAACAAAATCAATCTTCCATCGTTATAAAGTTACGAAATTATATACTGGCTGTAATTATAAGCAGTGAACTAGTGCATATCATAAAATTTGGAATTGAAATGAATGAAGTGGAGCAGAAACTAATTATATGTAAAACTGTATGTATGATACGAGATTTCACAGACTTGTTAGAAGATCACGTCCCCGAAGCTTGCGGAGCATCACCCGACATATATTGATACACGGAAAACATGTGAACAGAGACAACCACAGAGAAAACACAGATTCATATGCGTTATGTGAAGAGAAACAAACAACCGCATGAAGATATATGTGAATGTGAACACAGGGAATAAAAAAAAGCATACATATAATGAAATAACATTGCTAATAAGACTGACATGCAAATAATAACTATAGAAAGTGCCTGGTATTCCACCTAACGTATATGTCCAGGAGATAATACATCTTATATAGCAAAAAACTGATAAATAATCCTAATACAGCTGGACAATATATAAAGGCATCTTGATTGTAATAAGGCTATGTAAATAAAAACATAGCAGCCAGAAAAGATCTATATATACATGCATAAACAATAACAGAGTTGAAATAAATATTGAGTAATTAATAAATAATACTAGAGTAATATTTGTAAGCTCCACTGTATTGCCTAAACAGATATATTAAAATTAAAGCAAAAGGAGCTTGATCCCTATGTGAAAAACTGAATGTGAAAGATAAAAATCATAAAAACGAAACAATCTTGGTGAAAGGATGTCAGAGTGAGGATATCACATTTGAGGCAGATGAGAGGCTCTGTTATATTGTCATATTCACAACCATCCAATATGGGTGAGCATAAGTTGTATAATCCTCGTGGGTGTCTGTTTAATATGTTTGATGGAACATTAGTTTAATAATTGAAAACATGAGAACCCACGAAGATAACACAATAAAATCAGACCATTCGGAAATACCACAGGTGGGCACGAGAGAACCAACTAGGGCAAGACAAAAGCCGCAACAGCACAAAGGCAAAATTTCTATATATATGTTTTTCCCAGTATCAAACCGGCAAGAAGTCGTGCCATTTCCAAAACAGCTTGACGGAAATGCAGACAAAGGTAAGTAACATAAAGGCACACATGCTAACTCAAACTTATATGGGTACATATAGCGAAATAATGACAGTGTGAGATAAGAATTAGCATGATATGGTGTGTCTGACACAACACTAAGAGATCGCTATATTGTCCCAATCTAGATGGGATATAAAGACTATATGGTAAAAGGGACATTTAATTAATATGTATATGTCATAATAATAGATACCAACTAGTGGACACAATCTATAATGAAAGGACACAAATGCCACAATATTGTTAAAAACAAATGGCCTTGTTACATACTATATATGGTTGAAACAAGAATTGGCAACAGGATCAATATAATTGTCAGTGTCACAAAACAGATGGTCCCGAATAAAGTAGAACCAGAGTAAGTCAGAACAAAAGCCCACAAAATAGGATATAAAAAAGGCCAGACTAAAAACTTCATCTGTAAGTATAATGAAAATGATGAAAATGCTGTACATCAAATAACAAGGGAGGAAAAAAGGAGGGGAAGGGACAAAATTAAGAAAAAATATAAAATATAGATGTAGCTGATCTGACAAAGAAAAAAGCTAATTTAATGGTATCAATAGTGAAACATTAGATCCTTGCGGAGATTAAGACCGCTTGGAAATCTAGTATTCAAATGGTAGATCCAGAAAGCTTCCCGTGTATGTAATCTATGTTTGAGATCGCCCCCTCTGCTAGTTTTAATAATTTTTTCTATGCCGTAGATTTTGAGGGAGTTGATATTTCTATTGTGACACATAATAAAGTGTTTACTGGCATTTGAGATGTTAACCATTGCCGGGTTTCGAATATAGCTAAGATGTTCGAGAATTCTAATCTTTAATTTCCTAGTAGTGCAGCCTACATATTTGAGCTTACACTGTGAACATTCCACTATGTAGATCACATGATCACTGTTACAATTAATATGAGTTTTGATTGGAAAGTTGGTAGTGTCATTAAAATTAGAGAAGGTTTTTGTGGTTTTGCTGACCGTGCAAACCTTACAGGGATGAGACCCACATTTGTAATAGCCTGTGTAATGCAACCATGTTGGAGACTTGGCTTTTGATGGTAGACAAGAAGGGGAAAGGATGTTTCCCAGGGTGGGTGCCCGACGGGAGACTATTCTAAAGCCATTTACTAGAATGGATTCGAGTTTGGCATCTTCAAACAGTATGGGGATATAACGTTGGACCATGGCACGAATTTCAGAGAACTGGTTGCTGTACTGTAATACAAGTGTAGGTTTTGATGTATTACTTGTTGTAGGAGTAACTTTATTTGTCTTAACCCTGTTGAGAGAGAGTAGATCTTTCCTATCCTTCTGGTTCACTATTGCTTGTGCTCGATCCAGTGTCCATTTTTTATAGCCCCTATTACTTAGTTTGTTATATATTTTTTGCTGTTCTGATAGAAAGCCCTGTTGGTTGGTGCAATTTCTTTTTGCCCTAGTTAGTTCTCCTACAGGAATGGACATGATGGTGTGTCTGGGGTGGCTACTAGTGGCATGAAGGATTGTATTGCCTGAAATGGGTTTATGAAAAATCTCAGTATGTATGCTCTTGCCTGCAAACCCCGTAAGTGTCAAATCTAAAAAATGAATAATGGTGGAATGACACGTGTGCGTAAATTTCAAGTTGAATGCATTCAAGTTGAGGAATTCCAAAAATTCAGGTATGGCAGATACATCGCCCTCCCAGATGATCAAGAGGTCGTCAATGTATCTGCCATACCAATGTAGATGATGAAAAAAAGGATTGCGGGCGGAGAAAATCGTTGTTTCCTCCCACCAAGCCATAACCAGATTGGCGATGGAGGGGGAAAACTTAGCCCCCATGGATACTCCTCTGTTTTGGAGGAAAAAAGTGCCCTCGTAGTAGAAAAAATTGTGTGTTAGCAGGAACAACAAAACCTCTGACATAAAAACTTGTAACGTCTCATCATATGCGCTGTATTTGGATATGTGATGTTGTAGCGCTTGAATTGCTATATGATGTGGTATCGATGTGTACAATGCCACAACATCACAGCATAGCCACGAAAATCCGGACTCCCATATTTTTTCATCAAAGATGTGAAGCACATCTTTGGTGTCTCTAAGATGTCCTGGGGTTCTTTGAACAAGGGGCTGCAACAAATAATCGAGCCACTCAGAGAGCTTTTCTGTGAGTGACCCGATGCCCGACACGATGGGACGCATAGGTGGAGGAATAATGCCCTTGTGGGTCTTGGGTAAGGCATATAAAATCGGAGTAATGGGGTTCTTAATTAGCAGATAGTCATATTGTTTTTTAGTTATAATGCCACCGTCTAGACCTTTATTGAGTAACTTGGTTAAGCTCTGTTGGAAAGTTGTAGTGGGGTTGGAGTCTAATTTGGTGTAAGTTTCTATGTCATGTAGCATTTTTGTTATTTGTTCATTATACATACATCGATCCATGACGGTTACACTCCCCCCTTTGTCCGACATGCGTATCACTATGTCTAGGTTGTTTTTCAAAGATTTTATCGCATCTTTCTGTTCAATTGTAAGATTATTTTGTGATGAAGTTTTATAGCTATTGTTGGCGATTTTGTGTAACTCTCTCTCCATAATGGACTGGAATTTATCCATTGAGTCAGTTCTAGACTGAGTGGGATAATATGTAGGATTGGATGTTGGAAATTTGCTCACTAATATGTCAGAAGGTGATGCATTCTGTTCTGCAAGATCAACTAAGTTAGATAGAGTGACTTGTTCTTGAAACATGAGTGAACGAAAAATGTTGTTGTCACATGGTACGCATTCTGAGGTGACAAAAACATTTTCCAAGGATGTCTCACTATCTGAGGAAAAGTGCCTCTTGATGGTCAAGTTGCGTATAAATTTGTTAATATCTAACAATGTGTGAAAAACGTCAAAATCTTTATTAGGAGCAAAATTCAGACCTAAGGCCAGTACTTCTATATGAGAAGGGGAAAGAGGGAACTGGGACAAGTTGATAACATCCATAGACTCCTTTACAGTCTCTGATTGCGCAGTCGGCGTGGTAGAATGCTGTCCGTGGCTTCTATGCTTCCTACCCCCCCTGCGCCCCCGTTTTTTGGGGGTCCACGTTTGGAAGGAAAGGGGTGTCTATATGAGCCTGCTTCTCGTGGTAAATCGAAATCAGATGTTCCCTCGCCTCCATCCGTTGTTTCTGGCTCGGTAGAGCTGAAGCTAACTCTACGTTGGCTTGTATGGCGTTGTCTGAATCTTCTACGGTCCTTCAGAATGGATTTGGATTTATATGACATATTATCCCTCCTGGTCCAGTTGAACACTTCACCTTTAGCGTAATCCTCTGTGTCTCTGAGGAACTTGCTTTTTTTAGTGTCCATAATAGATTGTTCTAGTTGGTCGATGTATTTGTGTGTTCTGGATTCCAGGATAGAAAAATCAGGTGAGCTGGACAACTTATTGGTTTCCTCCTTTAACTTCTGAATTTCCAGATTAAGTTCAGCCAATTTGATGTCTTCCTGTTCTGTAATGAGACCCATCAGTTTCAGAGAACATTCTGATAGAGTGGTATTCCATGCCTCTGTGAATGCTGTGGAATATTGGAACGTCGGGATTTTTCGAAGGCGCAATCCTCGTGGTACCATGTTCTTGGAAATATAATTCCTAAGTGTGGTTACATCCCACCAGACACGTGCTTCCTGAGCTAGGAGTTTCTCCAGTTCTCTAAATTGACATTGTAGCGATGAGTCTGGATTCTGCGTGTAACTGGAATCACCAAACACTGCTGCTGCTCTCTCAGCTCTGGATCTACTGTAATCCTGTGTCATTGTGAGACGTCAGATATACACCAAGATTCTCGTGTTAAAAATCAGTAATAAACTGGTTGATGTTACTGATAGTAAATTTTCTCAATGGGAATTAATTCAAAAATATATGTCCCATGTTGCCATAAGTAACCACCTTGTAGCCAATGTTCGAGTGAATTTATATAACCAGAGTAAATCTCCAACAATATCCAAATACAGTGGCTAAACAAAACGGCTGGTGTGCACGGAGGTTGGAGCCGTATACATAAGTAAAAAAAGTTTGAGGGAAAAAGGAATAAGGAGGAAACCTCCAGCTCACCAATCGAAACACTCCAGTGTTTGTAATCGCCCGGATCGACCGCGACGGCACACGGCAGCAATCGAAGAAAAAACCAGAGGAGATCCAGCGATAAAGATATAAGTAGGAAAAACTAGGTTTCCATTTTATTGGAATGCAAAAACATTACTGAAAAAACACCAGGAGGAAAAGACAAGGTGGTGATATGCGGCAATAGATAGCCTACGCGTTTCAGGCACTGGCTGTGCCCTTAATCATGGCTAAGTCGAGTGAGCTCCAGCAGGCAAACGAAGTGAATAAATACTAACTGAATGGGAGGTTGGATCTAGAACGAGGCGGCGCTCGCAGGTGAGTTGATTAGCTTATAACAAAATCAATCTTCCATCGTTATAAAGTTACGAAATTATATACTGGCTGTAATTATAAGCAGTGAACTAGTGCATATCATAAAATTTGGAATTGAAATGAATGAAGTGGAGCAGAAACTAATTATATGTAAAACTGTATGTATGATACGAGATTTCACAGACTTGTTAGAAGATCACGTCCCCGAAGCTTGCGGAGCATCACCCGACATATATTGATACACGGAAAACATGTGAACAGAGACAACCACAGAGAAAACACAGATTCATATGCGTTATGTGAAGAGAAACAAACAAGAGCATGAAGATATATGTGAATGTGAACACAGGGAATAAAAAAAAGCATACATATAATGAAATAACATTGCTAATAAGACTGACATGCAAATAATAACTATAGAAAGTGCCTGGTATTCCACCTAACGTATATGTCCAGGAGATAATACATCTTATATAGCAAAAAACTGATAAATAATCCTAATACAGCTGGACAATATATAAAGGCATCTTGATTGTAATAAGGCTATGTAAATAAAAACATAGCAGCCAGAAAAGATCTATATATACATGCATAAACAATAACAGAGTTGAAATAAATATTGAGTAATTAATAAATAATACTAGAGTAATATTTGTAAGCTCCACTGTATTGCCTAAACAGATATATTAAAATTAAAGCAAAAGGAGCTTGATCCCTATGTGAAAAACTGAATGTGAAAGATAAAAATCATAAAAACGAAACAATCTTGGTGAAAGGATGTCAGAGTGAGGATATCACATTTGAGGCAGATGAGAGGCTCTGTTATATTGTCATATTCACAACCATCCAATATGGGTGAGCATAAGTTGTATAATCCTCGTGGGTGTCTGTTTAATATGTTTGATGGAACATTAGTTTAATAATTGAAAACATGAGAACCCACGAAGATAACACAATAAAATCAGACCATTCGGAAATACCACAGGTGGGCACGAGAGAACCAACTAGGGCAAGACAAAAGCCGCAACAGCACAAAGGCAAAATTTCTATATATATGTTTTTCCCAGTATCAAACCGGCAAGAAGTCGTGCCATTTCCAAAACAGCTTGACGGAAATGCAGACAAAGGTAAGTAACATAAAGGCACACATGCTAACTCAAACTTATATGGGTACATATAGCGAAATAATGACAGTGTGAGATAAGAATTAGCATGATATGGTGTGTCTGACACAACACTAAGAGATCGCTATATTGTCCCAATCTAGATGGGATATAAAGACTATATGGTAAAAGGGACATTTAATTAATATGTATATGTCATAATAATAGATACCAACTAGTGGACACAATCTATAATGAAAGGACACAAATGCCACAATATTGTTAAAAACAAATGGCCTTGTTACATACTATATATGGTTGAAATATGTCATATAAATCCAAATCCATTCTGAAGGACCGTAGAAGATTCAGACAACGCCATACAAGCCAACGTAGAGTTAGCTTCAGCTCTACCGAGCCAGAAACAACGGATGGAGGCGAGGGAACATCTGATTTTGATTTACCACGAGAAGCAGGCTCATATAGACACCCCTTTCCTTCCAAACGTGGACCCCCAAAAAACGGGGGCGCAGGGGGGGTAGGAAGCATAGAAGCCACGGACAGCATTCTACCACGCCGACTGCGCAATCAGAGACTGTAAAGGAGTCTATGGATGTTATCAACTTGTCCCAGTTCCCTCTTTCCCCTTCTCATATAGAAGTACTGGCCTTAGGTCTGAATTTTGCTCCTAATAAAGATTTTGACGTTTTTCACACATTGTTAGATATTAACAAATTTATACGCAACTTGACCATCAAGAGGCACTTTTCCTCAGATAGTGAGACATCCTTGGAAAATGTTTTTGTCACCTCAGAATGCGTACCATGTGACAACAACATTTTTCGTTCACTCATGTTTCAAGAACAAGTCACTCTATCTAACTTAGTTGATCTTGCAGAACAGAATGCATCACCTTCTGACATATTAGTGAGCAAATTTCCAACATCCAATCCTACATATTATCCCACTCAGTCTAGAACTGACTCAATGGATAAATTCCAGTCCATTATGGAGAGAGAGTTACACAAAATCGCCAACAATAGCTATAAAACTTCATCACAAAATAATCTTACAATTGAACAGAAAGATGCGATAAAATCTTTGAAAAACAACCTAGACATAGTGATACGCATGTCGGACAAAGGGGGGAGTGTAACCGTCATGGATCGATGTATGTATAATGAACAAATAACAAAAATGCTACATGACATAGAAACTTACACCAAATTAGACTCCAACCCCACTACAACTTTCCAACAGCGCTTAACCAAGTTACTCAATAAAGGTCTAGACGGTGGCATTATAACTAAAAAACAATATGACTATCTGCTAATTAAGAACCCCATTACTCCGATTTTATATGCCTTACCCAAGACCCACAAGGGCATTATTCCTCCACCTATGCGTCCCATCGTGTCGGGCATCGGGTCACTCACAGAAAAGCTCTCTGAGTGGCTCGATTATTTGTTGCAGCCCCTTGTTCAAAGAACCCCAGGACATCTTAGAGACACCAAAGATGTGCTTCACATCTTTGATGAAAAAATATGGGAGTCCGGATTTTCGTGGCTATGCTGTGATGTTGTGGCATTGTACACATCGATACCACATCATATAGCAATTCAAGCGCTACAACATCACATATCCAAATACAGCGCATATGATGAGACGTTACAAGTTTTTATGTCAGAGGTTTTGTTGTTCCTGCTAACACACAATTTTTTCTACTACGAGGGCACTTTTTTCCTCCAAAACAGAGGAGTATCCATGGGGGCTAAGTTTTCCCCCTCCATCGCCAATCTGGTTATGGCTTGGTGGGAGGAAACAACGATTTTCTCCGCCCGCAATCCTTTTTTTCATCATCTACATTGGTATGGCAGATACATTGACGACCTCTTGATCATCTGGGAGGGCGATGTATCTGCCATACCTGAATTTTTGGAATTCCTCAACTTGAATGCATTCAACTTGAAATTTACGCACACGTGTCATTCCACCATTATTCATTTTTTAGATTTGACACTTACGGGGTTTGTAGGCAAGAGCATACATACTGAGATTTTTCATAAACCCATTTCAGGCAATACAATCCTTCATGCCACTAGTAGCCACCCCAGACACACCATCATGTCCATTCCTGTAGGAGAACTAACTAGGGCAAAAAGAAATTGCACCAACCAACAGGGCTTTCTATCAGAACAGCAAAAAATATATAACAAACTAAGTAATAGGGGCTATAAAAAATGGACACTGGATCGAGCACAAGCAATAGTGAACCAGAAGGATAGGAAAGATCTACTCTCTCTCAACAGGGTTAAGACAAATAAAGTTACTCCTACAACAAGTAATACATCAAAACCTACACTTGTATTACAGTACAGCAACCAGTTCTCTGAAATTCGTGCCATGGTCCAACGTTATATCCCCATACTGTTTGAAGATGCCAAACTCGAATCCATTCTAGTAAATGGCTTTAGAATAGTCTCCCGTCGGGCACCCACCCTGGGAAACATCCTTTCCCCTTCTTGTCTACCATCAAAAGCCAAGTCTCCAACATGGTTGCATTACACAGGCTATTACAAATGTGGGTCTCATCCCTGTAAGGTTTGCACGGTCAGCAAAACCACAAAAACCTTCTCTAATTTTAATGACACTACCAACTTTCCAATCAAAACTCATATTAATTGTAACAGTGATCATGTGATCTACATAGTGGAATGTTCACAGTGTAAGCTCAAATATGTAGGCTGCACTACTAGGAAATTAAAGATTAGAATTCTCGAACATCTTAGCTATATTCGAAACCCGGCAATGGTTAACATCTCAAATGCCAGTAAACACTTTATTATGTGTCACAATAGAAATATCAACTCCCTCAAAATCTACGGCATAGAAAAAATTATTAAAACTAGCAGAGGGGGCGATCTCAAACATAGATTACATACACGGGAAGCTTTCTGGATCTACCATTTGAATACTAGATTTCCAAGCGGTCTTAATCTCCGCAAGGATCTAATGTTTCACTATTGATACCATTAAATTAGCTTTTTTCTTTGTCAGATCAGCTACATCTATATTTTATATTTTTTCTTAATTTTGTCCCTTCCCCTCCTTTTTTCCTCCCTTGTTATTTGATGTACAGCATTTTCATCATTTTCATTATACTTACAGATGAAGTTTTTAGTCTGGCCTTTTTTATATCCTATTTTGTGGGCTTTTGTTCTGACTTACTCTGGTTCTACTTTATTCGGGACCATCTGTTTTGTGACACTGACAATTATATTGATCCTGTTGCCAATTCTTGTTTCAACCATATATAGTATGTAACAAGGCCATTTGTTTTTAACAATATTGTGGCATTTGTGTCCTTTCATTATAGATTGTGTCCACTAGTTGGTATCTATTATTATGACATATACATATTAATTAAATGTCCCTTTTACCATATAGTCTTTATATCCCATCTAGATTGGGACAATATAGCGATCTCTTAGTGTTGTGTCAGACACACCATATCATGCTAATTCTTATCTCACACTGTCATTATTTCGCTATATGTACCCATATAAGTTTGAGTTAGCATGTGTGCCTTTATGTTACTTACCTTTGTCTGCATTTCCGTCAAGCTGTTTTGGAAATGGCACGACTTCTTGCCGGTTTGATACTGGGAAAAACATATATATAGAAATTTTGCCTTTGTGCTGTTGCGGCTTTTGTCTTGCCCTAGTTTGTTCTCTCGTGCCCACCTGTGGTATTTCCGAATGGTCTGATTTTATTGTGTTATCTTCGTGGGTTCTCATGTTTTCAATTATTAAACTAATGTTCCATCAAACATATTAAACAGACACCCACGAGGATTATACAACTTATGCTCACCCATATTGGATGGTTGTGAATATGACAATATAACAGAGCCTCTCATCTGCCTCAAATGTGATATCCTCACTCTGACATCCTTTCACCAAGATTGTTTCGTTTTTATGATTTTTATCTTTCACATTCAGTTTTTCACATAGGGATCAAGCTCCTTTTGCTTTAATTTTAATATATCTGTTTAGGCAATACAGTGGAGCTTACAAATATTACTCTAGTATTATTTATTAATTACTCAATATTTATTTCAACTCTGTTATTGTTTATGCATGTATATATAGATCTTTTCTGGCTGCTATGTTTTTATTTACATAGCCTTATTACAATCAAGATGCCTTTATATATTGTCCAGCTGTATTAGGATTATTTATCAGTTTTTTGCTATATAAGATGTATTATCTCCTGGACATATACGTTAGGTGGAATACCAGGCACTTTCTATAGTTATTATTTGCATGTCAGTCTTATTAGCAATGTTATTTCATTATATGTATGCTTTTTTTTATTCCCTGTGTTCACATTCACATATATCTTCATGCGGTTGTTTGTTTCTCTTCACATAACGCATATGAATCTGTGTTTTCTCTGTGGTTGTCTCTGTTCACATGTTTTCCGTGTATCAATATATGTCGGGTGATGCTCCGCAAGCTTCGGGGACGTGATCTTCTAACAAGTCTGTGAAATCTCGTATCATACATACAGTTTTACATATAATTAGTTTCTGCTCCACTTCATTCATTTCAATTCCAAATTTTATGATATGCACTAGTTCACTGCTTATAATTACAGCCAGTATATAATTTCGTAACTTTATAACGATGGAAGATTGATTTTGTTATAAGCTAATCAACTCACCTGCGAGCGCCGCCTCGTTCTAGATCCAACCTCCCATTCAGTTAGTATTTATTCACTTCGTTTGCCTGCTGGAGCTCACTCGACTTAGCCATGATTAAGGGCACAGCCAGTGCCTGAAACGCGTAGGCTATCTATTGCCGCATATCACCACCTTGTCTTTTCCTCCTGGTGTTTTTTCAGTAATGTTTTTGCATTCCAATAAAATGGAAACCTAGTTTTTCCTACTTATATCTTTATCGCTGGATCTCCTCTGGTTTTTTCTTCGATTGCTGCCGTGTGCCGTCGCGGTCGATCCGGGCGATTACAAACACTGGAGTGTTTCGATTGGTGAGCTGGAGGTTTCCTCCTTATTCCTTTTTCCCTCAAACTTTTTTTACCACAATATACATCAACCTGTAAAAAAAATAGAAGTTCATACTTACCGAGAACTCCCTGCTTCTTTCTCCAGTCCGGCTTCCCAGGATGACGTTTCAGTCTAAGTGACGGCTGCAGCCAATCACAGGCTGCAGCAGTCACATGGACTGCTGCGTCATCCAGGCAGGTCGGCTGGATGCCGAAAGAGGGACGCGTCACCAAGACAACGGCCGGTAAGTATGAAATTCTTTTACTTTCACTAGGGAATGTGCTGTCCCTTCTCTCTATCCTGCACTGATAGAGAGAAGGGAAGTACTTTCACCTCAATACGAAACGGCCAGTCAGCATCAATTTACTGCACATTTTGGGCAGATCCGCAACAGAATCTGCAACGCAGATTCTGTGCGGCATTGATGCGGACAGTTGCGGAAGAAATACGCCACGTGGGGCCATGCCCTAAATAATCATCTAGCCTTTTTTTAAATGCTGACATAGTATCTGCCATTACTACCTCTTGGGGTAGGGCATTTCATAGTTTGACTACTGTAAAGAACCCTTTCCTATATTTCATTATTTTTTTACTTTTTCTTTTTAGTTCTACGTCAAGTACTTTTGTTAAGTCCCCAGCTACCATCACAACCCAAGTGCACCTCGCAATCACATCACAGGGCTGTTGAGTTGGTTTCAGAGAAAGCCCCGTTTAACCGCTTGCATGCCAGGGCCGCTATTGACCCCGTCACCTAAGGGGTTAAACGGCTGGGATTGGAGTTAGTTTCATTCTTAGCCATTACAGCAGGGTGTCTGCTGAATGTTACAGCTGACACCGGCTGATGGCGCAGGGCAGGAAGGGATTAATACTTAGTATTTCAAAGAGGTATATTGCCTTTATTTTTTATCATCATTTATTTATAGTTCTATATTTGGAATAAGGAGGGAACTCAGTCTACAAAAAATAACATGAAAATACTGCAGGTGTTCGTTTTCTAAACTCTTATATATACAGTGATTCTGGAGCTTTTTTGCCACTTTAAATATGGTATTATCAATTGAGTCTCCTCATACTGCCCAAAGGCATCATCTGTAGATAACATTTAGATTAGTCTATATATTCTTAAGGCAATGCAGACAAAGACTTAGGCCTTATTCACACGGACGTGTCAGTTTTGCGCGCACAAAAAATGCTGCGTTTTGCGCGCGCAAAAGGTCCGTGTGTCATCAGCATATGGTGCGTGGCTGCGCAATTTTTGCGCAGCCGGCATCATTAGAACAATCTGTTTTTATCTTTACGTTCATTTTTTTTTTACTACTGTTGCGCGACTCACGCGCGGCACCCGGAAGTGCTTCCCTGAGCCGAGCGCGAATTGCACGCACTCATTGACTTCAATGTATATATAGGACATGTTGTGAGTTTTACGCAGCGCACATACACTGCGTGAAATTCACTGACAGTCTGAATGGCCCCATTCATTAACATAGGTCCGTGCGACGCGCGTGATTTCTACGTGTGTAGCACGGATGTATCATACGTTCGTGTGAATAAGGCCTAAGGGTCATTTTACACTGGGCAATTTTGGGCATAAAAACAAGCACCTATCAATAAGACACCTCATTGATTGGCGCTTATTTTCTCCTTTCACAAGGAGCCATTATTAGTAATGTATGGGCATGAGTGATCATTACTATGATCGCTCGTCCCCATGTATCTTCATCATGTTGGCAGCACATCTCCCTGTTTACACAGGGAGATGTGCTGCCGACAACGATAATATTTTTTTTCAGAATTAGGGCACATTCAGACGTGGAGGAATTGCTGTTGAATTCCGCTGCGGACAGTCCGCAGTGGAATTCTGCAGCAGCCGTTTTTTTTATTTCTTTCTATACATTTTCAGGAAAGTTAGTTCAGACGTTGCAGAAAATAACTGTGCGGAAATTAGGCTGCGGTGCAGAATTTTCCCTCCGCAGCATGCTCATTCCATTGCAATTCCAGAAGTGGAATTTCACTACAGATTTCAGCCTTTGCAATGCAAAAACTGAAATCTGTGCCAAGTCCGCTGTGATATTTGCAACGTCTGAATTACCTGTCAAATATGAAAATGTTGGTGCACATTCGTTGCGTAATTGCCCCAAATCTGCACCAACATTTGCAGCGGAAAACTTCCACCACGTCTGAACATGGCCTAAATGATACGATGAGTTGATGAACGAGCTTTCATATGAACGCTTGTTTGCCCGATCATTGGCTCATGTAAAAGTGCCTTAAGTCTACTCTAAGGCCTCATTCACATGGGTGTATTTAGGTCAGTATTCTACATCAGTAATTGTAAGCCAAGACCAGGAGTGGGTCTGAAGCATGATAGCAGTGCAAATCTTTCCATTCTATTTTTTCTCTGTTTATGTTCCACTCCTGGAAATACTCCAAATACTGCTGTCTGAATGAGGTCTTAATGGTGTTTTGGCTGGTGCAAAATAGGAACTTTGTAATGATATTGGCAGATAATTAAGCTTAGATGTCTGGAGCCCGACTACAAAATCTATACCTGGGGTCTCCACTTAACAACCAATGATTTCAGATTTATATGCTGTATGTAAAAATTTATTTTGAATCTATATACAAAGTAAATGCATTCATTTGTATATTGAGCTTGTTTTGCCTAGCATGGTTAGCTTTTTGTGCACCAATTTCATAATTCAATATCCAACTTTCAGTCAATTCCAAAAACATATGGATTATTCCCACATGCATTTCTGGATGATTTCTATGTAAGTCTAATACTTTAATAAACCAGCACTTAACATTTTTCTTCGTAATCATAGAATACAATTTTCCATTCTAAACTTACATATATCCCCAATTCACTGAATTACCACTTTAAACTTAAATAGACACTTTGGACAAAACCTAAACACTGTGCTGCCAAGCGTAGGCATTTGTGGGCAGTACACAATACAGATATTCTATGAACACTAAACAGGGAATCCCATTAAGTTCGGTTCTAGGCATTGCACAGTGTATCAGTTTTGTCTGGAATGTTTCTTTAAGACAAAAAAATAACTATATGACAAAAGTTTTTGTTTTTTTTAAAGTCTTGAGGCATATTTGAGCTCTTAGTAAAACATTTGAAGGCTCTCCATATTTCTCAACTAACAAAACATTTTAGTCTTTATCACATGAAATTTGTGTCTATTGCAAAAAAGATACTAATAAAAAGTAGATTTTATGTCCAAATGTATTATTTAATGTAGGTTTAAAAAAAATATGTCAAAAGATAAACCAAAGATGTAACCCATTGCTGTGTAGTCAATGTCTTTGATGATCTGACTGATATTAAGTTTTAGCACATCAAAGTCTCTGCTAGAGTGGTAGGGTGCAACAGCGATTCTAATCTCTAACTATGTAGCCCAGCTGAAAATATATAAAAAAAGATGTGAAAGAAAGGAAAATTACTCACTACAAACCCACACACAAACACACACACACACACACACACACAACACACACACATATATATGTATATATATATATATATATATATATATATATATATATATATGCATATGTGATATTAATGGTAATTTTTTTGCTTCCGCTGCTTTCCGTTTGTCTCCGTTCGCTAGGTTCCCATTTTTTTTTCACGGAAACAAAAGTTCTGGAGACTGCACTTTTGCTTCCGTCAAAAAAAAAAAATGGAAACCTTTTTAATCTTTCGATCATCTCTTCCTCTAATGGAAGAGAGGTAAATGTACATTAACGGTAGTGTGAAAGAAGCCTTACTGCAATGATTTACTTGTGAAAATTTGCATTACCATTGATTTCAACGGAAACCTGCGACGGAACCCCTGAATGGAAAGCGAATGCTGATGTGAAACGGCCCTTAGTGACACACAAATGTTACCAAGGTGTCGGGATTGTGAATAGACATCGCATACCGGCTGGAGGTGATGTCTATTCACTCTCAAGACACTTCAGTAAAGTTAATGTGTGAGTATGTGACTGCACATCATGATCTAGCAAGACCACTATGTGCTGAGTACATGAATGGAGAGAAGTGTATGATGCTGATTGATTACTGATTGGTCAGCATCATACACTCCTCTGCACAACGCCCACTTGGTCAAAAGCTAAAAAACGCCCAGTTGGGCATTAGGAAAGTCATTAGCATAAAGCTAAAATAGGTCATAACTTGGTCAAAATGTATCGTTTTTCTAAATAAAAAACTGCTGTAATCTACATAACAGCACCAATCACATTATGAAGGAGACAGAGCTCTTATAATGGGGTGACAGAGCCTCTTTAAAAATAGATGAGAGTAACGGATTATACAACACTAGTGTGAACTTAGCCTTAGGATTCTGTATGTGTTTTATATTTAATTTATAGACTCATTATGTTATACTGTATATAAAGACTAATTTTGAAAGAAAAAAAATAAAACCTAAACCATTGTATGAATTATTCATTGTTAAAAACACAAAATACTTTCTAATATGGACTAATGAAATCCACCGTTTCTGTTAGAGTCCATACTGCATTTTTTTTGTTCACTAAGAGTAGATATCAATGAACATACAGTACAGAACTGTTAATATCTATATATAGTTTTTGATCAAATGTTTTAAATATTTGCATTCCCCCTTGAAATCTACTGTATTTCGAGTCCAATGTTCAATTATGCACCATCTTGCCTAAATCTTCACATGACATTATATTCTTTTGCATCAATTCCCACTGCTTACATTTTTAATTATACATAGTAAATCTTAAAAAATCGCACATCTGGCAAGGTCTCCGACCTCGCCGTTTACTTCAGAGTAAAGCACAAAAAACCCTATAGATGCTATTACTTACTGTCCGGTGAAGGGAAAAAAAGATTTGTGACTCCCATGAGGAAAGTCACAATATTTCCCTGGATCTTTCTATCCTTACTATCTTTATTAATCATTAACTCTTTATTAACCATTAGTTATGGTAATTGTCTAGCCCATTCTTAACCCCTTCCTGCTCCTGGACGTACTATTAGGTCATGGCAGCTGTATCGTTCGCGCTCCATGACCTAATAGTACGTCTCGGGAGTAACGGCCATTTCGGCCGTCCTCCCGACACATACAGGAGCTGTGACAGCTGCTGTCTTGTACAGCAGCTGTCACAGCTCCTACAGCGGGGACCGATCGCTGTGTCCCCGCTGATTAACCCCTTAAAAGCCGCATTCTACAGAGATCGCGGCTTTTTAGGGGTTAAGCTGCCATCGCCGGCCTGCTACACGATAGCGGCCGGCGATGGTGACTATGGCAACCGGACAACAAACAATGGTGTCCGCCTATGCCATAGACGGAAGCCTAGTGGGTCCTAACAACTTCAGGGCCCACTATGCTTGCTGTCAGTGAGTAGCTGAGTTCTAATACACTGCACTACGCATGTAGTACAGTGTATTAGAATAGCGATCAGGGCCTCCTGCCCTCAAGTCCCCTAGTGGGACAAAGTAATAAAGTAAAAAAAAAGTAAAAATAAAGATGTGTCAAAATAAGAAAATTAAAGTTTTAAAAGTAATAAAAGTAAAAATCCCCACTTTTCCCTTATTAGTTCTTTATTATTAATAAAAATATATAAACAAACAAATAAACTATGCATAATTGGTATCGCCGCGTCCGTAACGCCCTGAACTATAAAATTATTTCGTTATTTATACCGCACGGTGAACGCCGTAAAAGAAAATAATAATAAACCGTACCACAATCACAATTGTTTGGTCACTTCACCTCCCAAAAAATGGAATAAAAAGAGATCAAAAAGTCGCATGTACCGAAAAATGGTACTGATCGAAACTACAGTTCGTTACGCAAAAAATAAGTCCTCGCACGGCTTTATTGATTGAAAAATAAAAAAGTTCTGGCGCTTAGAATAAGGTAACACAAAAAGTGAATGATTTTTTACAAAAACTTATTTTATTGTGCAAACGCCATAAGACATAAAAAAAAACTATAAACATAGGGTATCGCCGTAATCGTATCGCCCCGCAGAATAAAGTGAATGTCATTTATAGCGCATGGTGAACGCTGTAAAAAAATAGAATAAAAAATCAATAGTAGAATTGCTGTTTTTTAGTCACCACGCCACCTAAAAATAGAATAAAAACTGATCAAAAAGCCGCATGCACCCCAAGAAAACTACAATGGATTACTAAAGGGGTCTAGTTTCCAAATTGGGGTCATTTTTGGGGGGTTTCCAATATTTTGGCACCACAAGACCACTTCAAACCGGACATGGTGCCTAATAAAAAGGAGGGCTCATAATCCACTAGGTGCTCCTTTGCTTCGGAGGCCGGTGCTTCAGTCCATTACCGCACTAGGGCCACATGTGGGATATTTCTCAAAACTGCAGAATCTGTGCAATAAGTATTGAGTTGCGTTTTTCTGATAAATCCTTTTGTGTTATAAAAAAAATGGTATAAAAAGGATTTTCTGACCAAAAAAAAAAAAATGTACATTTCACCTCTACTTTGCTCTAAATTTCTGTGAAACACCTAAAGGGCTCATAAACTTTCTAGATGCTGTTGTGAATACTTTGAGGGGTCTAGTTTCTAAAATGGGGTGTTTGATAGGGGTTTCTAATATATGGGCCCCTCAAAGCAACTTCAGAACTGAACTGTAACCTAAAAAAATAAATAAATTGGGCAATACTTCGCTTCTTACATTATACTGATAATGAGCCGTGCCCACCCCGAGATTACCCCAGTTTTGACCGTTTGTATAAACGGAGACCCCTATTAGACCGTTTCAGTGCCCGGTTTTCCCAAGCATACACCCCCGAGAAGTGTATTTCTATTGATGAGTCCCTGGTACATTTTAAAGGGAGGGTTCAATTCCGCGAGTACCTGCTGGGTAAGAGGGCAAGGTATGGCGTAAAGATGTATAAGCTGTGTGAGAGTGCATCAGGGTATACCTACAGGTTTAGGATATATGAAAGAAAGGCCACCTCCAAACCAGACTGCATCCTGGACTACAATAGGTACATGGGAGGGATGGACTTGTCAGATCAAATCCTGAAGCCCTACAGCGCCATGCGGTGAGGTATAAGAAGCTGGCCGGGCACATCATACAGATGGCATTGTACAATGTGTACGTGCTACATCGATGTGCAGGCCAGAGGGGAACTTTCCTGGAATTTCAAGAGGTGATTATCAAGAACCTAATCATTAGGGACCAAGAAGGGGGGGGCACCCAGTACTTCTGGAAGCGGGGCCACACGCATCGTACCTGGGCAACACTTTCCAGGAGAAGTTCCCCAAATTGGCAAGAAGGGAAAAAGTCAAAAGAGGTGCAAAGTCTGCTATAAGAGGGCGATAAGGGATGACACAATATATCAATGTGACACGTGTCCCGAATAACCAGAGCTCTGTATGAAAGAGTGTTTTAAAATTTATCATACATCCCTTGGTTTATAATTTACCCCAATTTTACTTACCCTGATGCACTCCGCACAGCTTATCCCCCCTCGTCTTTCCCCTCTGGGCCCTGCTGTGTGCCCAGGCAGCTGATAACAGCCACATGTAGGGTATTTCCATACCCGGGATAACCCACATTACAGTTTATGGGGTGTAGGTCTCCGGTCAAAATGCTCACTACACCGCTAGATGAATGCCTTAAGGGTGTAGTTTTTAAAACGGGGTCACTTCTTGCGGGTTTCAACTGTACTGGTACCTCAGGGGCTTCTGCATACATGACTTCGCACTAGAAAATCCCCAGTAGGCCAAATGGTGGTCCTTTCCTTCTGAGCCCTCCCATGGGCCCAAACGGCAGTTTTTCACCACAAATGGGGTATTGCGGCACTCAGAACAAATTGCGCAACAGAATGGGGTATTTTGTTTCTTGTGGAAATAAGAAATCTTCAGCCAAAACTACATATTATTTGAAAAAAATTATTTTGTTTTAATTCCCAGCCCAATTCAAATAAGTTCTGTGAAAAAACGATGGGGTCAAAATGGTCACAACACCCATAAATGAATTCCTTGAGGGGTGTAGTTTCCAAAATGGTTGGTTTTGATTGCTTTGATACCTCTGGGGCTCTGCAAATGCGACATGGCACCCGAAAACCAATCCAGCAAAATCTGCACTCCAAAGAACACACAGCGCTCCATCCCTTCTGAGGCCTCCCATGGGCCCAAACGGCAGTTTATCGCCACAAATGGGGTATTGCTGCACTCAGGAGAAATTGGGCAACAAAATGGGGTATTTTGTTCCCGGTGAAAATAAGAAATTTTGATAAAAAAATGACATCTTATTGGAAAAAATGCAATTTTTTTCATTTCACAGCCCAATTCAAATACGTGCTGTGAAAAAACTGTGCTGTCAAAATGGTAACAACAACCATAAATGAATTCCTTGAGCGGTGTAGTTTCTAAAATGGGGTCACTATTCGGGGATTCTTACTGTTTTGGCACCTCAACACCTTTTCAAACCCGGCATGCTGCCTAAAATATATTCTGATAAAAAAAGAGGACTCAAAATGCACTAGGTGCTTCTTTGCTTCTAGGGCTTGTGTTTTATTCCACGAGCGCACTAGAGCCACATGTGGGACATTTCTAAAAACTGCAGAATCTGGACAATTTATATTTTGTAGTGTTTCTCTGGTAAAACCTTCTGTGTTACAGAATTTTTTTTTAATAAAATTGAAATTCAGCAAGAAAAATGAAATTTGCAAATTTCACCTCCACTTTGCTTTAATTCCTGTGAAATGCCTGAAGGGTTCAACAACTTTCTAAATGCTGTTTTGAATACTTTGAGGGGTCTAGTTTTTAAAATGGGGTGTTTTATCAGGGTTTCTAATACATAGGCCCCTCAAAGCCACTTCAGAACTCAAGAGGTACCTTAAAAAAAAGGCTTTTGAAATTTTCTTAAAAATATGAGAAATTGCTGTTTAGGTTCTAAGCCTTGTAACGTCCAAGAAAAATAAAAGAATGTTCAAAAAACGATACCAATCTAAAGTATACATATGGGAAATGTGAACTAGTAACTATTTTGGGTGGTATAACCGTCTGTTTTACAAGCAGATGCATTTCAATTCTGAAAAATGCTATTTTTTCAACATTTTCTCTAAATTTTGCAATTTTTCACCAATAAACACTGAATATATCGACCAAGTTTTACCACGAACATGAAGCCCAATGTGTCAAGAGAAAACAGTCTCAGAATCGCTTGGGTAGTTTTAAGCATTCCGACGTTATTACCACATAAAGTGAAATATGTCAGATTTGAAAAATGGGCTCTGAGCCTTAAGGCCAAAACTAGGATGCGTCCTTAAGGGGTTAAGTATTGACATTGTTTTACGATTACTACATGTGCATGGCTCGTTAGAAGACACAGCTCCGATACACATACTGTAACTGTAAAGAGCCATGTACCTGTGTGTCCATCACATGCCCATGGACAGAATTTTATCCACTGGAAGTAAACAATACATGTTCCATCTAAATAACAACTAGCAGAGATCTTGAAAATCGTGAGGAATTAATGCAGAAAGTATATTGGAAAATTGTATAACTTTTAATAATACAATAAAAAACATTAATTTTCTGAAACTGGAAAACTTCTTTAACCCGTTAACGACATGTCATGTACATGTTCGTGGCAGCAGTGAAGAGGAAGTATGGAGTGGCCTCACTGGCTGAGCACGCTCCATACTTAGCAGGTGTTGGCTGAGTAATATAGCTGACACCTAACTGCAATGGGTGGAGTCAAAGATCACTTTGATTCCACCCGTTTAATTCAATAAATGTTGCAGTCGATAACGACCATGGCATCTAAGGCATTAGAATGTGGGGGTAACCCCTTCTGATGTGCCATCAGCCCCCCACGATGCTAATGTAGGCCCGCAGGTCTGCCATCTTTGTCCACCTATTAAGTCCCTCCTCTGGCAGGGCTTAATAGAAGCCTGTCAAAATTGCCATATACTGCTATACATTAGAAATGCAGTATATAGTGCAATGGGGGACTTGAAAAAAGACGTAAAAACAGTTAAATAATAAAAAAAATAAAGTACCAATATATATTAAAAGTAAAAAAAAAACCTTTTCACATTTTTCCCCCCATAGCAATGTTAAAATAGTAAAAGCTAACATAACTGGTATTGCCGCATCCGTAAAAAAGTCTAAACAATTACAATATAATGTTATTTAAGCACTTGGTCAACGCCATAAAAAAAAAAAATTTCAAACGTCAGAAATTGCTATTTTTTGGTTACCCTAGTTCCCTATTTAAATTGACTAAATAGTGATCAAAAAGTAGCATGTACCACAAAATGATACCAATAAAACTATAGCACACCCCACAAAAAAAACAGTAAGCAATCACATCATTAAATCGACAGAAAAATAAAAAAAGTTATGGCTCTTTGCATATGGCGACACAAAACAATTCTTTTTTTTTACAATTTTTTTTATGAGAGTGGTAAAACATACAAAAAAAACATAAAAATTTGGTATCGCCGTAATTGTATCAACCCGTGGAATAAAGTGAACATATAGTTTTTACCAAGCGATGAACACCATAAATATCAAACAAATAAAAATTGATGTTTTTCCCATTTCACCTTACAAATATATATTTTTTCAGTTTCCCAGTACATTATATAGTACATTAAATGGTGCCATGAAAAATTACAACATGTCCCACAAAAAACAAACCCTCATATGGCTAAGTTGACAAAAAAAAAAAGTTATGGCTTTTGGAAGCTGGCTAAGAATAAACAAAAAGGAAAATTGGCCATATCATTAAGGGGTTAAATACAATAATTCGGACTAGTTTTCACAGATGGGATTAAAAGACGATTAAAAGACTATTAAAAGACTACGGAGCATGGGGCTAAAAGATTCAAAGTCACTTTAACAAATATTATTGTACCTCTAAAGGGGGTTTTACACAGGAAGATTATCGGGCAGACGAGCATTCATATAACGCTTGTTGCCTATAATTTCCCTGTGTAAACAGGGGAATGATCAGCAGCTGACCGAACAAACGCTCGATCATCTGCTGGTCGTATCATTTTCAAAAACTCAAATATTATCGTTGTCGGAAGACTATCTCCCTGTGTAAAAAGGGAGAACGCGCTTCCAACATGATAATAATGGATGGGGACAAGCGATTAGAATAACGAGCGCTCGCCCCCATACATAGCTCTGTGTGACAGGAGCAAATGAGCGCTGATCAACAATGTCACGTTGCTCTGCGCTCGCTGCACCGGCTGCTTATTGGCCGGTGTAAAAGGGCCTTAACTGAGGGACTACAATGAACAAAGGTTTGTTATATTGTAGTATACTGTCCAGTTTGAATTGAAGACATTTTTGTAGCCCAGTGACATTAAGCAGATAGCATTGAAACAATTTTTATTTAATATTCTTAATAATGACAATCTATGAGGTCTTGCAATCCACAAATAACATGGTAAATATTGAGCAAACAAACGTGGTTGTTTTGTTTGGAGAAGATATTATTTGAACAGGAGTTCAGGTGAAGAAGTTAGGTCTGATTAAGTTTAAAACTAAGTTTTGTTTGAAGATTGTAGAATTGAACAAAGATTCCTAGCATACCAAAGAAGAGTGAGACGTAAGAAGTCCTGGAGTTGAGCGTATGAAAATGTCAACAGAATAGTAGAGGACAAGATTATGGAAGGATCCAAGGATCTGAGGTTGTATGCTGCGTGATTCGTAAAGATTGAGAAAAATTAAGGATAAGGCCAAGATGGACAGCGCTATGTAGGTTAAGATTGCAACTTTGAGTTGTATTCTCTGTGTACTGGCTACTCAAATACCGATGCTTAGAGCTGGCATAGATAAATGATGGGGGATCATCGAGAAAATTATTGCTGATAGCAAATATTAACATAACAGCTATAAACCTCCAGTTTAAATGTCAGAAGCCTTAACAGTTAAAATGTGCATTTATTACCTTACTCCTAAAATGTTAAAACTGGCGAAGGTTCATTCTCTAATAGGAACAATGTAAGTCAATATTAACTATTAGATTGTTACATTATTCAATCAATACAATTCAATAGACTTAAGAGATCATTTGCAAAACACTGCCTTTGTAAATTCATACAAATAGAAGTAGATTTAATCTAATGTAAAAATTTCCAGAGCACTCGTTTTTGGGTGCCAACATTTCTACACAAATGGTGCCCAATGCCCATATAATATACTTCACCATCACATTATCTGTGTGGTCTGTAGTCAGATATTGTGAGCATCAGTTATCCTAAAATACATTTGCTCTGTGAAGTAAATTATACTTAATATAAAAGTCATCCAGAATAGCTGTTCAAAACAGTTTTATTTAATTGCTGGAATCCATCTGAGGTATTTTGGCTTGTTACAATATTAATCTGAGTGTCTAATAACCTACTGAGGACTGATACAAATCAGTAAGTCCCATAAAATGTTTTATGATGATATATAGACATGAGGAAGACATAAGATTCTGACTGCAGTATTCCTGCATTCAGGTATGAACACATTATCACCCCAAATATTTTAGCGTATGCTTATGCTGAGCTGTAAGAATATTTAAGGTATATGGTTTCTTTAAACTTTTAAAGTGCCTCAAAACTCCAGCTGCAGGACTTCACTAACACTGTATATTTGCTTGCTGACTAAACATTGCAATAAACTAAGGGCTATAAACATGGCCAAGGGCACACATTAAGTAGAGGAGGCCCCACAGCAAAGATTAAATGGGGTCCCTATCTGATATTGGTGGATACCACCATATAAATAACCACATTAGATAGTAGGAATTTATATTTGTTTGCCCCTAAACTCTTTTCCATGATTACCCACCCTTGTTTTCTAACATTGTACAGCCTGTGGAGAGATTATTTCTGCCCAGTTTCTCACCACCTTTAATTATTATAATAATAATCTTTATTTATATAGCGGCAACATATTCGGCAGCACCTTACAATTCAGAGGGTACATGTACAAACAAAATCAGACGTTACAAAGTAACAATTTATTTAATAGTTTGAACAAGGGGAGTGAGGACCTTGCTCACAAGAGCGTACAATCTATGAGAGAAAAGGGGCGACACAAAATGTACAGTAAAAAGTGCTTGTTTTGTACAATGGTCCAGCCATCTTTTATAAACAGAGGGTAGTAGATATAAAGCTGCATGAACCAGTCACCCGCCAGTATCTGTGCGTGTGAGCACAGATATGACGTGTATTAGAGTGCAAGGTGTGTGGGGGATGCCGCTGAAAGAATGGATAAGGTTCTGAAGAATAATAGTGACAAAAGGACAGAAGTCAAATTTATAAAATGTGATAGGCCTGCCTAAAAAGATCTGCTTATAGGGCAAACGTAAAACTGTGAATGTTGTTAATTAATCTGATTGTCTGGGGAAGTGCATTCCAGAGGACTGGTGCAGCATGAGAAACGTCTTGGAGATGGGAGTGTTCCGATTATGGAAGATGTTAGTCTTAGATCGTTGCTAGAACGTAGAGCATGGGTAGGCTGGTTGACAAGTATGGGGAAGGAGATATAGGGAGGTGTAGAAATGTGGAGAGACTACTAAGTTTAAATTGAATTGTAAAGTGAATCCACAATTAATGCAATGACTGGCATAGGGTAGAAGCATTAGTGTAGTTGTTCAACAGAAATATTAGCCTGGCTGCTGCATTCTGGATGGAATGGCAAGGGGAGAGTTTGGAGAACGGAAGACTGATTAATAATGAGTTACAGTAATCTAGACAATAATAAATCAGAGCAGCAATGCAAGTTTTAGCCATTTCCACAGTAAGGGTATGTGCACACACACTAATTACAGTACGGGACAGTTGTCCTGCAACGAGGCAGGGACTCCTAGCATCGTACATAAGTATGATGCTAGGAGCCCGGCTCCCTGCACTGTGTTCGGTCCGGTACTTGCGGCCGAAATACGTCCGTCAATTCCGGACGTAATTAGTGTGTGTGCACATACCCTAAGAAAGTGCACATTCTGTAGTTGTTTTTGTGCTGCAGATGACATAAGCGTGCAAGTGATTGAATATAAAGAGTAAAAAAAAGATTGGAGACAAACATAGCACCAAAACAGAGGGCATGCTGATTAGGAGTTGGTACCAGATACTGTAATGGAAACATCAGGTTTAGGTAGGTTAGTAGATGATGGAAGCACAACGAGCTCAGTTTTTGAAAGATTCATTTTCAGACATAGAGAGGACATGATGTTAGAGACAGACAATCACTGGTATTTTGTATTAGAGCGGGGGTGATGTTATGGGATGTATATAATTGAGTGTAATCAGCATAGAGATAATACTGAAAGCCACATTTGTTAATAGTTTGTCCAGTGGGGGCTGTGCAGAGAGAAAAGAGGAGAGGACATAGGATTGAATTTTGGGTAACTACAACAGCAAGGGGAATAGAAGAAAAAGTAGATCCAGTAAATGATGAGTGGTCAGAAATTTAGAAAGAAAACCAAGAGAGAGCAGCACCGTTAAAGCCAATAGAGTAGTGCATACCGAGTAGGAGTTGGTGGTCTACATTGTCAAATGCTGCAGAGAGATCAAGAAGAACCAACAGAGAGTAGTTGCCAATAGATTTAGCCATCGTGAGATCATTTGTGACTTTAGTAAAGACAGTTTCTGAATAGTTTAGAGTGCTGAAGCAACATTGTAAGGGGTCGGGCGAGAGATAGCGAAATAGGCGAGAGTAGACTAAGAGTTCCAGGAGTTTAGAGATGTAGGGGAATTAGAGACAGGTCATTAGTTAGTGGTGCAGGGCAAGTGATATGTTTTTCAGTAATGTTTAAAATACAAGGGAAAGATCCTAGAAGAAAGAGAAAGGTTTTAGTTAGGTGAGTAGTGGCAACCTGGGACATTCACTAGATGAGGTGTGAGGAAATAGGATCACTAATGTAGGTAGTAGAAAGAGAAGAAGAGAGGAACCTAGAGACTTCTTCACATATTATTAGGTCAAATGCTAAAAGTGAAGATGAGGAAGTGTGGGAAGGAAGGAGATCGGTGCTATTTGGGGGTTGGGAGATAATATCATGTCGGATGTTGATAATTTTAACTTTGAAATTAGTGGCCAGGGCTTTACTACTGAGATCTGTGATAGGCGTCTGCACTTTAGGACTAAGACTAGAGAGAAGAGTTTCAAAGATCAGAGCATCAAAGAGATCAGAGAGGTGAAATAGGCTTGTTTGGCATGGATAATGGCAGATTTGTAGGTTTTAATAGAGGAAATTTGCTAACATATTTGATTTTCTCCATAGATGTTCAGCACACCTAGAGCACCGATGGAAAATACGCTTTTGGGGTGGGAGAAAAAGGTTGCCACCATCTCTGCCGGGAGGTTTGGTGTGTAGGGGATGCTGCTTTGTCCATGTTACTTTAAGAGTTTTATTGTAATGCTTGGCAGCAGGTTAGGGACAGGAGAATGATCAGATTGGGGACAGTAAAGACTGTAGAGTCCTTATAAGTTGCTGAGTATTAATGGTCTGCAAATTTCTGTATGAGTGGAAGGAAGGTCTATCCTGAGAAAGCTGAGATATTGTTTATAGTAATTGAGAGAAGGTTATGGTCAGAGAGTGGGAGGGGAGATTTAATGAAGTCAGAAACTGAGCAGAGACGAGAGAAGGCTAGATAAAGTGAATGTCCGCCTTCATATACAAGAGAAGAAAGAGCAGCTGATGTAGCCGGTGCCAGTGCTGTTAATACATCAATTAATTTACTAAATTGGCTGAATGTAGATATGGTCCAAGCTAAGTTAAATAAAATAAATGTGCACAAGGCCCCGGGACCAGATGGGTTACACCCTAGAGTTCTTAAAGAGCTTAGTTCAGTTATCTCTGTCCCCCTCTTCATAATATTTAGAGATTTTCTAGTGACTGGTATAGTTCCAGGGGACTGGCGCGGGGCAAATATGGTGCCTATTTTCAAAAAGGGCTCCAGGTCTTCCCCAGGTAAATATAGACCAGTTAGCTTAACATCAATCATGGGGAAAATGTTTGTGGGGCTATGGAGGGACTATATACAGGATTATGTGACAACAAATAGTATTATAAGTGACAGCCAGCACAGTTTTACTAAGGACAGAAGTTTTCAAACCAACCTGATTTGTTTTTATGAAGAGATGGGCAGAAGCCTAGACAGAGGTGCCCCTGTGGATATAGTATTTTTGGATTTTGCAAAGGCATTTGACACGGTCTCTCATAGACATCTAATGGGTAAATTAAGGACTATAGGATTAGAAAGTAGAGTTTGTAATTTGATTGAGAATTGGCTCAAGGACTGTATTCAGAGAGTTGTGATCAATGATTCCTACTCTGAATGGTCCCCGGTTATAAGTGGTGTACCCCAGGGTTCCGTGCTGGGACCACTATTATTCAACTTATTTATTAATTATATAAAGGATGGGATTAATAACACTATTTCTATTTTTGCAGATTTAACCAAGCTATTTAGTATTGTTCAGTCTAAAGAAGATGTTTGTAAATTTCAAGCTGATTTGGACACACTAAGTGTTTAGGCATCCACTTGGCAAATGAGGTTTAATGTAGATAAATGTAAAATTATGCATCTGGGTACCAACAACCTGCATGCATCATATGTCCTAGGGGGAGCTACACCGGGGGAGTCACTTGTTGTGAAGGATCTGGGTGTACTTGTAGATCATAAACTAAATAACAGCATGCAATGTCAATCAGCTGCTTCAAAGGCTAACAAGATATTGTCGTGTATTAAAAGAGGCATGGACTCGCGGGACAGGGATGTAATATTACCACTTTACAAAGCATTAGTGCGGCCTCTTCTAGAATATGCAGTTCAGTTCTGGGCACCAGTTCATAGAAAGGATGCCCTGGAGTTGGAAAAAATACAAAGAAGAGCAACGAAGCTAATAAGGGGCATGGAGAATCTAAGATATGAGGAAATATTAAAAGAATTAAACCTATTTAGCCTTAAAAAGAGACGACTAAGGGGGGACATGATTAACTTATATAAATGTATTAATGGCACATATAAAAAAATATGGTGAAATCCTGTTCCATGTAAAACCCCCTCAAAAAACAAGTGGGCACTCCCTCCGTCTGGAGAAAAAAAGGTTCAACCTGCAGAGGCGACAAGCCTTTTTTACTGTGAGAACTGTGAATCTATGGAATAGTCTACCGCAGGAGCTGGTCACACCAGGGACAGTAGATGGCTTTAAAAAAGGCTTAGATAATTTCCTAAAATGAAAAAATATCAGTTCCTTTGTCAAAGTGTAGAAATTTTTGCCTTCCCTTTTCCCATCCCTTGGTTGAACTTGATGGACATGTGTCTTTTTTCAACCGTACTAACTATGTGTAGGAAAATTAGTAAGTTGCGAAAGTCCTGGAAAGGAAGTTAAAGATAGAAACTGAGAGATAGATGAGGAAATTGGGTAGTCAATGGAGATGTTAAAGCCACCCATAATGAGAGTTAGATGTTAATTAAAAATAAGTTATGTGTCCAACCAGGGCTGGGCCCATATCTCAATGCCCTCATATCTGCCTTTTTGGTACAGTATGTACAGCCGGAAACATGGTCCAATTCATATAATTCGTTACTTGATTGAACGTATATAAACAGTTGCTTGAATAGAATAAATAGCAAATAATATTTTCTACTTCTCACTTGCACTTACTATTTGTCAAATACACTGTTTGGTTTATATCAATATAATGTATAGTGGTTTATGTAGTATAGAAAAATAATATAGCGCAATAAATATGACTTACAGATTGTCAAGCAAGATATAGTATCTCATCCCCTTGTTGTTTAAACAGCTAAAAATATCATCAAAAAGTCTTGTCTTTTTGGATTGCCTTTCCTGCTGAAAAATGTTCCCGCACTCAGAAGAAAACGATTGATTAAAAAGCATTTCACTTTTGGCGGGCTAGCTTTTAGAGTTTTTTTTAGCCTGGTAGCCAATTTATATGTCAAGACTTTTTAAATTTGATCAGAGTAAATGTTTTTCAACATAACTAATATAAAGCATTAATGATATTTGACATTATACCTATAGATATATCACTGTAGACCAGCTGTGCACAATCTGTGGCCCGCCATACAGTTCTGTATTGCCTTCAACCATCAGGACACAGACAAGCCAGTTTGTTGAGAAATACATGTTTTACTCTGATTCGTCCTTTAAAAGGGGTAGACCGAAAATTCTTAGGAGACATGTTGGCCATGCCTGTGTGCAGCTCCCTCCATTGTAGTTTATGGAAGTTGTAAAACACTCAGCTGTTTCTGTAAGGGCACATTCACACGTGGCGTAATTGCTGTTGAATTCCGCTGCGGACAGTCCGCAGTGGAATTCTGCAGCGACCATTTTTTACATTTGTTTCTATACATTTTTCGGAAAGTTACTTCACACGTTGCAGAAAATAACTGTGCGGAATTCAGGCTGCGGTGCAGAATTTTCCCTTCGCAGCATGCTCTTTCCATTGCGGAGAAGAAGCGGAATTTCACTGCGAATTTCAGCCTTTGCAATGCAAAAACTGAAATCTGTGGCAAGCTGTGATATCTGCAACGTCTGAATTACCTGTCAAATATGCAAATGTTGGTGCAGATTCGTTGCATAATTGCTCCAAATCTGCACCAACATTTGCAGCGGAAAAACCCTGCCACGTCTGAATGTGCCCAAACTCCCATAAACTTCAGCGGACATAGCTTCATGCATGTGCAGTCCCCTCTTCTGGAGTGCCAAAGAGGGGACTGATATTCTGCCAATAAGAGTCCTAGAAGCGGAACCCCCAAAGACATTTATGACATATACTGTCAATATGCGATAAATGTCTTAGATGGAAATACCCTTTTAAGTTTTATTGTGGCCCATAGGAGTGGTACAAAACGACAATTTAGCACTCGGAGGAGAAAAAATTGTGCACTCCTGATATAGACTAATCACTTTATTTGCCTTATAAATATACTTGATTTATTTTATTGAAGTGAGAACACTTCTGGGAGCCATAAACTTCCATGGGACTTATAGGACTTTAGGCTAGGGCGCAAATGCAATTAGTCATAGCAAGCCTGTGGGATTACCATAAAATTACCACAACTTCAATGTTTCTATATGGGAGAAAAGTCACAAATTACTGACCATGTCAGAGTTTTTGTGATGGCTGCATGCTCACTTGCAACTTTTTTTCCAACTTTGGAAACATTTTTAAGATCGCAGTCGCGGTAATCCTGTAATTTTACTGTCACTCGTGAGAAATGCCATGGTACCCTAGTATTTTTTAATTGACTTAGACTAGATTTTATTTAGCGGTGCAGTTCACAGTGCCCATGTCATCAATAAAAAAAAAAACTTTGACCATGTAACAGATAAACATTTTTTAAAAAGAGCTGTAAACACAGTGCACTAAAATGATATAATGTATGTACTGATTACCATTATTTATATATTTGAAGTAATTAATAATTATAAGGTGTACATATTAATTTCATAAAACATATATTGACACTAATAAGGATAAATCCTACCCAACATGAATGTTTAGATTAATAAGGTGATGTCAATAAACCAATTGCATTTACACCCAGGGGATTCCTTCAATAAATGTTTGGCCAAAAGATAAACAATGTATGGGTAAGATAAAGCCGTGGGTAAGGCAACGTTCCAACGCATATCGCCATATTGTGCAGCTTCCTCATGGTCTTTTAACTAGTGTCGAATTTATCAAACAATAATGAAAAAATGTAGCTCCATCCACTTGTACACCATTGCTATGCCACAACTTTTACATCACAACTACAGTACTGTCAAGTCAACTTACCTAAGGAAATGTGTTCTGTAATGGGCAGTGTCCAATATATGAACTGGTTTTGTTACTTGGTTTGAGCAGTTCTGAAGGCAAATCTGACAGGTCTGTGCTATCCTATCCATGGGCAGCATAGGATATAGGGGGATACTGAGCTTGGGGATATATTTTTATTATTTAATATAGTATTTTCATGTAAAAAGTTGTTTAAATGCTGCTAGGCCTCATAGAGTCCTGCTTCCCCACCGACACAGAGTGATTGACAGCTCTCACTCATATATTTCCAAATTTCAGCGTTTCTCCCTCTATCCTAGTCTGCTTTTGTCTAGGGATACATAGGAGACCTGACAGATTAGATGACTGGACATATTATAGTTATATTACCTGTCAATTAGACCTCCAGGAATGAAGGACTTTAAGTCCCTGTTTTCAGATGGACAGCTGATCACACTCATAGCCAATCCTCATAGAGATATATAAGAGAGAGTGATAAAAGCATTTAGCATGCTCAGCTTTCTTCCTCTCTCCCATTCATTATCATGGAGAGCTGCTGTACAACTTGGAGCACTATGTGTTTATCATCAGTGGCTCCCACTAACTTATGACCAGTCTATTTGACAAGTGATAAAAATTAAATATTTCCATTCCGTGGAAAATCTCTTTATATTTTGACTGCATTGAGTCGAACAAGAGCAAAATAATTAATAGTTAGATTTGTTGTTCCAGAGAATTATTTCTAAAGTAGAAACTCAGGTAGAAATTATAATAAAAAAATGTTAAGACTAATTTCAAACCCACTACATTGTCCCATCAGGTCAACATTTACCAGTATAAAGAAATGCTTCACCTGCTGGTAATATCTAGCAGAGGGAATAGTTCTTCATATCGACTATCAATGACATGGTGCTGGTAATGGCTGTTAAACTACTTGTCCAGTGCATGATTGAAACAGTACAATGAGTACTTTTCTTATATATTACACCAAAGGTTAATGAGACATAAAATGAGTATAGTTCTTGTAGGACCCAATTTTCCAAAGTAAAAGATTTCTCAAGAAAATAACCGCATTTCTAAATATGTCTTATGTGTAAGTTAACATGTGTCACCAGTGACACATTACTGCACAAACAAATAATACATTGTTGTTACTCTGCAGGTCATGTTGTCTCATCCATGTCCATCGCTATCCACTTCAATTAGCCAGTAGTCTGTCAATGATAGCCTCAAAATTAGCAACCTTTGTGGAAGCAAGAAACATTTTTATTGCAATTAATCAGACTTTAGATTAACCAATAAAAGGCAGTTTAATAGCATGTCAGTTATTCTGAGGCCATAATAATGTGTTTTGTCTCTCTTAATAAACTTGGGTTTCCATCATTAGAAGAACGGCTGGTGCAATACTTAGGCGGAAATTCTTTATTAAAGCTAACCTCAAGTTACTACATAAAATGCACTTTAAAGTTAGTGACCTTGAGTAAAAGTCATTAATTAAACTTCAATTCGAAAAAAGTTGCAAACTGAGTATTTATCCTTTTTCCCCACAATCCCTTGCAACATCTGGAACTTATAAATTGCAGGTACATGAACTATTCAGATGAGCCTGTCTGTAAAGCATCTGTACAAAATATATCTATATCCAGCATATATTGTTCTCAATACAGTTTTTTTTATTTGTTTTACTCAGGTTCCACAAGTAGCAGGTTGTATTTTAGTCAACAAATGATTTATTCAGCAGCTATGCTTCATGCACAAGTGATGCCACGTAAATGCAAGTGATGACACGTGATCTGAGGTTGGAGAGAAGCTGCAGAACAAGGCGCCTCCCTTGTGTATTCTATGTTGCTGCTAGTATCTATTAAGTGCTGATGTCATCAATGAGACCACATAGGGGAGAAGGCATGTTAAGTAGTGACTATCATTATGCACATAATTGCAGGATAGTAAATGGTGGTCACTATAAGGCCGGATTCACGCAAGCGTTTGCGTCTTGCGCACGCAAAAAATGCGGTGTTTTGCGTTCGCAAAAGGCACTTAACAGCTCTGTGTATCATGATCTGATGGTGCGCGGCTGCATGCTTTTCGCGCAGTCGCCATCATTATGACACTCCGTTTGTATGTTTGTAAACACGTGGTGCTTTTCTGTTTACATTCATAGTTTTACTGCTGTTGCACGAATCACGCGCGTACCACGAAAGTGCTTCCGTGTGGTGCGCGTGATTTTCACGCACCCATTGACTTCAATGGGTGCGTGATGCGCGAAATACGCACAAAGAACGGACATTTCATGAGTTTTACGCAGCGGACTCACGCTGCGTAAAAATCACGGACTGTCTGCACGGCCCCATAGACTAATATAGGTCAAAGCGAGGCGCGTGAAAATCACGGACGTATATCACGTTCGTCTGAATAAGCCCTAAATCTGACTTATTAGGACAAGTAGTAAAAAAAGAAGAGCTTCTGAAAGGAAGACCACATAGGTAAGACTTTAATAACACAACCACAGATTAGCAACACAATAGGCAATGCAAAAAATGCAAATACCCCAATGCATTACTTAACTGGAAGTTACTTTGAACCTATTTGTTTCACACATTACAATCTATATACTTGTGGTACTTACACCCTCACATTTTGTATAACACACACAAACACTCACACATGAAACTAGCAAGATACGACCATTTATATAAAGTAGCTTTTTTGTGTTGAGATTTAATTAACGGGATATTCTTAGGATATGCCATCAATGTGTGATCTGTGGAGGTCTGACAACATTTTTTTAAGACTTTGGGGCAGATTTACTACAGTGTCTGGGTCTAGAAAGTCTCGAGATATGGGCCGAGTGTTGGTGCAAAATGGTGCATTTTTGATCTTTGCACCCCACTAGGCACTTCTCAAAAGTGTTCTAAAAAAGAGGAGAGGTCTCGTGGATAATGGGTGTGGCTTGTTGGAAAGGGGGCATGACAAAAAACTGGCGCAAAATTCTGGTGCAAACTAAGCCAAATCGAAAGCGGTATAAGGTAAAAAAAAGTGTCTAACGGGTCATGCAAGATGCACCAAAATGATCATACAGCAAGTAAGATTAGATTAGATTAAGGACATTTTATGCCTGCCTGGGCTAAGTTTACGTTGTTTAACTATTAGACAACATTAGTAAATGCGGGCCACTGTGCTACTCATGTCCAGGCTCTACGCCTGGTTTTACTCTGAGAAGTGTTGTTTCTGGTTAAACTAGATGATCAGTGAGGCTATCAGTGGTCATGTTCCCACAGATCAAAAAGTGATGGCATATGAGATGCTGAACATTTGAAATTAATTGAACACCAGGTTTTGGAGTAAAGAAAAATTATACGGTAGTTACAATGCATTTATTTATACATTGATATTAGGAACGTTGCAACATGAAATGGCTGACCATCAAACACTGGATAATATGGCAAAACATTCCTTGTTTCAATGATTTGGAGGCTTTTTGCAGTAAACACAAAACATCATTAAAGGGGTTGTCCAGTTAAAAAAGTTATATATATATATATATTTATATTTTCATATACCCTATTAGGGAATTCTGAGTTAATAGGCACAAGTCCCATGTTCAGGATCCTCATCTCTTGGTCAGAGTGGAGAGCGGTTACAAAGAGAGTCTCTCGTTCCGAGGGACATTTCCTATCCCATTGATGTGAATGGGCACTGTGTAATGCCTAATCTTCCCTATGCTGGCACAGCAGGAAAGTTGAACACTTTCTGCCAGGATTCCCCACAGATTACAGCTGATCTAAATTTGATCAAACAATATCTGTCTACATTTCATTGTTGTCAAAACTGGCACAACCAAATTTTCAAGTTCACTTAATGGGTCAGATTTACTACTGTATCAGAATCCAGAAGGTGTTGAAAAATAACTATATAACAGCAAATAACTATAAAACAGCATTAGCAAATGTGGGCCAATGTGTTTAATTGAATTAAATGGCATTATTTTCACAGTTTACAATTTCCTTTTAAATTTGAACAAAGATGGCAGCAATATGTAGGTTTTTGTTTCTAGTATCCCAGAGTGGGAGTGATAGAGAATGCAATGTTCCTTTGATGTGCAGTAGTTAGACTGTGGCAGTGATCCCATGGGGCTACATTTCAGTCCTTTAGTCACAGCATGCCATAGTGAAATTAAAGTCTCTTCTAATTTTAATGATACATTGTTGTAATAAAAGCAATACATTAAGGCTAATATAAATAAACGAAACTTCAGATTTTTTTCAAAATATGTGATAAATAATCCCGCATAGGCTATGTAAAACAAAAATGTTTATCCAATAAAACAGTAAATGGAACTCTATGAATGAGAAATAATCTGGACATAATGAACAGTCTCTGAAGTCAACATCTAATTTCTTTGAAGAACGAATTTCGCTGATATAGATGATTTTATGAACTGCTTTTTACCCTATGTCCATAAAAATTCTTGATTAAGTATTTCTCTAGGTGTTCTTGAATTTAGACCTGAGTTCCACAGTTCGCTCGCATGGTTGTTACAGAAAAAGAATCAACATGTTTTTGACCCTTTGTTATTGATAAAAATAAAAGCTTTTCCGTATGAACCTTACGTCAGAGCAGTAAAAACAGTGATTTATTCATTCGTGTCAATGCATGTCATTTCAGCTCTATCACAGGGCTTTTCTCAAGCTTGAATGCATAAACCCATGTATATGTATATATATACACCAATCACTCATATCATTAAACCTTTGTAGACGTAGCCGATTTTAGTTTTTTCATTTTTATTTTTCAGTTTTCTGGCAGGGCTTAATAAGAGCACAGAGATGGCAGTACTGGGGGACATTAGTAGGCCCCCAGGCTGCCATGACAAGCATTGGCACCCCTGCAATCGCATTGTAACATGTCACCAAAAGGGTTAAAACCTCTGACAGGTGAGGTGAAAAACATTGATTATCCCGTTACAATGGAACCTGTTAAGGGGTGAGAAATATTAAACAGCAAGTGAACAGTCATTTCAAGCGTAAGGATCTGAGTGATTTTCACAAGGACCAAGAAGTAAATGGCTAGATGACTGTGTCAGAGCATCTCCAAATGGCAAGTCTTGTGGGGTGTTCCCAGTATGCAGTGGTTAGTACCTACCAGAAGTCATATAACAACCAGTGAACCAGCAACAAGTTCATGGGTGCCCAAGGCACATTGATGCGCGTGGGTAGCGAAGGCTAGCCCATATGGTCTAATCTCACAGAAGAGTTACTGTAGCACAAATTGCTGAAAAACTTAATGCTGGTTATGATAGAATGGTATCAGAAAGTGCATCATAGGTTTCTGCGTTTTTCGGCTGGGTGGCCACAGAACAGTAAAAGTGCTTATGCTGACCCTGGTCCACCAGCAAAAGACCCTACAATGAGCACGTAAGCATCAGAACTGGACCATGGAGCATTGGCAGACGGTGGCCTGGTATAATGAATCACGATTTATTTTACATTATGTGGATGGCCGGGTGCATGTAAGTCCTGTGGAAGACATGGCACCGGGATGCACCAAAAAAGGCTAATTGGCAGAGGTAGTGTCATGCTCTCCATCTAAAGAGGCTCCACTTTGGAACAGGACCTTAAGAGGTTTTACCACTGAGCACATTTATCACCTATCCACAGCATAGGTGATAAATGTATGATCAATGGGGGGGCCCATCATTGGGACCCCCACCATTCACTTAAATTAGTATTCCAATCCCCTGTTCCTCTTCATGCAGTGTGGAAGATTTTAAAGCAGCGGTGGTTGCATAGGTGAGCTGCCACTCCATTCAATGTACATGGGGTTGATGGAGACAGCCGAGCGCAGCGTTATCCTATCCTACAAATAAATGATATATGTGATTTTGTGGGAAAAAGCCTTTAAACATTTTTGTGCCAGATACCACAGGGAATCTTCAGTAGTCTTGTGGAATCCATGCTCCGACGGGACAAAGCTGTTTGGTGACAATAGGGAGACCTACACAAAATTAGGTAGGTGGTTTTAAAGAGGACCTGTCACTAAGTCATATAAGTTGAACTAGTTTACTGACCTGAATAGTGCTGTCTCCGCGATTGCAGAGCTGTTTTGTTTCCTGGACCTCCTTCTCCAGAGTTATGGCCCACTGTTGTGTTGGCTCTCTCTATGCTAATTTGCTATAGTTATCCCACAGGGTGTAAACTACCCTCAACTGCCTGGCATTGATTGGTCAGCATCAGAGGCAGGGAAGCTAACTTTATCCCGTTGGCTAACTACAAAAAACACAACAGTGGGGCAAATCTCTAGTACGGGGGTCTAAGAGAAAAACAAAAACACAGTGCTGGATTCAGGGAGACAGCGCTATTCAGGTCAGTTAACCAGTTCAACATATATGACGAAGTGAAAGGTCCACTTTAATGTAATGCGAATTGGTGTTCATATGATAGATATATGCAGTATATATTTATATATATAGATAAGTATATATATATATATATATATATATATATATATATACATACATACATACATATATGTTAAAAAATTATTACAAATTAAAACTATGTCATTTCAGAGATTTCATTTATAGCAGCCACAGGCATACAAGAAATCTCAGTCAGAAAGCAATCTATTGACTTCTAGGGGAGAGGGTTCTGGGCATGTTCTGTGACCTGTGGTCTCTGCAGAAAAGGGGAGACATTGAATCATGTGTGTTAAGCTTCAGGCTTTATAATAGAGTTGTTAACTTAATTGTAAAAACTTGATTTAAGTAATAACTCATTTTCTCATTATACCATTTATTTAAAGGGAGAGAGTCCTATGTTGCCTCAGCAGTTAAATTAGTCATAATCCTGCTTTCTGATCGCACCTTCTGTTCTGTTAATGTTTCATGTTGACCATACAACGTTCACCTCATTCAAATGACTTCCTTCTGAACTGTGTATCGGATTTCCCAGCATGTCCACTATCAGATTTTAGCAATGGATGACAGGGAAGGCCGCCTGAAAAGGGAAGGCGCTCCCTGCATAAAGCCCATACCTTGATGTGGGAGTTGGGATGAAACAGATAATCCTTTAGACTGTCTAGCGCTATATACCAAATCCAATAACAAACTAGTTGTTTAAGCCCTGAAGTTAGCACTTCGCCTCAGGTTTTCCTCTCTCTGACTGCAAAGGGGCAGAATTTTGGCAGATTTGCAGTCTGTCCGCAAGCCAAGACGTGATATCCCACCAAGAGCTTTAAAGAGCACTTCTTCTGCAATCTCTAATAATAGCGACTGGCACAGCAAGATAAAGTTAGATGAATCAGCCAATGTCATATTGCTCATATATAACTGGTGACAGTGGAAAAGGGTGCAGTGCGGGTACATAGAACAGGAAAACTGACACTACAGGCATTATAATGAGTCCTAGCTCTGTGGGGATTACTGTGCAGTTGGCACTGCTGAGAAAGTTTGAGGCTGACATTAGGCTGGTATTGCTCCAGATTACCTTTAAGAACTACATAATAATCTTTCCTATCTACTGAGTGCATTAAATGGCACAGAACTCTTCAAATAGAATGCCTGTTGTTGGAAGCCTTTCATAAAATAAGTTAGAACCTTTTAAATTAATTATTGCAACTTGTGAACCCATATTTATGTATCTGGTTCATTACATCTCTACTTGTTTCTGCCTTGCCCTTACAAAAGGCTCTTATCTAAAAATGCATGTTATATAACTGAGCTAATAAATGATAATTAGATAATAAATCAATGTAATGCAAGCTACAATTATAAATCTGTGATACTGAGCAGAGACATTCACTGTGATATATCTTAGTCCCAACAGTAAACTCTACACCTCAGAGGTGGCAAGTTTAATTATTTCCTAAAGGACTGCTGATGTGTCTGCTTAGACATCTGAATTTGAAACAGAAATTAATGTAACGGAACAGTTTTGAAATATAACTTGCCATAATAATATTACAGTGCAGAACTTCCACAGTCATAATATACACTATAAATGTCAATTGTCTTGATCATCAAGAATAATTACTTTTTTTGCATGTAAAGTGTCCATTAATTAAAGTGCTGCCTACTAAACCCAATCTTGAAAGGTGATTGCTCAGCAAGTTTCCAGGCAACAAGATAATGATCCTATAGAACAATACGACTAAACACAACACCCTTAAAGGGGTTGTCCTGTGTGAGCAAATTAATGTTATTTTTTTTTGTATAATTAAAAGTTATACAATTTTCCAATATACTTTCTGTATAAATTGCTCACTGTTTTTAAGATCTCTGCTTGTTGTTATTTTGTAGGAACATTCATAATTTACTTCCAGTGGATACAATTCTAGCTATGGTCATGTGATGGACACACAGGTACTGGGATCATTAGAAGACACAGCTCTGATACACAAACTGTAACAGTAATGATCCGTACACCTGTGTGACCACCACATGACCAGGACCCCAACAACCAGGGCCGGCCTTAGGATAGATGGTGCCCCATGCAAAATTATCTTTTGGCACCTGATCCACATCATAAAAAAAATGCCCCATAAAAAATGCCCCCCACAGTATAATGCCCTATAAAGTGCCCTCACACACTATAATGCCCCTTTAGTGCCCCCCCACACACACAGTTTAGTACTCCTTTTGTGCCCCCATACAGTATAATAATAATAATAATAATAATAATAATATTTTATATTACAACCCCTTCAAGGACACAGTATTTTCTCCTTTAATTGTGCCCACACAGTATTATGCCCCCTAAGTGCCACACACAGTATTATGCCCACTGTAGTGCCACTACACAGTATAATGTCTGCTTAGTGGCATCCACACAGTATAATGCCCCCCTCCCCTGGCTGTCACAAACAGTCCCCCCTTGTAGATAGTACCCACTGTAGATTGTGCCATACAGCCTCCCTGTAGACAGTGCCATAATCCATCAACTCCTCCTTGTAGATAGTGCTATATAGCCCCTCACCTCCCCCTTATAGAGAGTGCCATACAGCCCCCACCTCCCTCTTGTACAGAGTGCCCATCCCCCCCTTGTAGAAAGTGTAGACAGTGCCATACAGCCACCACCTCCCCCTTGTAGACAGTACCATACAGCCCCCCACCTCCCCCTTGTAGTCAGTGCCATACAGCACCCACCGCCGCACCTCCCCCTTGTAGACAGTGCCATTCAGCTCCACAACCCCATGTGGACAGTGCCATAAAGCCCCCCACCTAGCTCTTGTACACAGTGCCCCCATCTCCCCCTTATAGACAGAGTCATACAGCCCCCACTTCCCCCCTTGTAGACAGTGCCATACAGCCCCCAACCCCCCCCTTGTAGACCGTGCCATACAGTCCCCCACTTCCCTCTTGTAGCAGCGCCCCACAACACCGATGACGGGATACTTGCGTAGTCTGGCATGGTCCAGAGATATGATGAATGGCCTGTAGCCTAGTACAGAGTTTCCCAACCTTTTCGCACTCCTACCAAAATTTTTTAGAGAAAGACAGAAAATGGCTAAAAAAAGTACTACACTCTTAGGGTATGTTCACACGGCCTATTTACGGACGTAATTCGGGCGTTTTTGCCCCGAATTACGTCTGAAAATAGCGCCTCAATAGCGCTGACAAACATCTGCCCATTGAAAGCAATGGGCAGACGTTTGTCTGTTCACACGAGGCGTATATTTACGCGCCGCTGTCAAAGGACGGCGCGTAAATAGACGCCCGCGTAGAAGAAGTGACCTGTCACTTCTTTGGCCGTAATTGGAGCCGCTAGTCATTGACTCCAATGAATAGCAGCGCTAATTACGGCCGTAATTGACGCGACGTTCAAGCGCCTGCACATGCCGGTACGGCTGAAATTACGGGGATGTTTTCAGGCTGAAACATCCCCGTAATTTCAGCCGTAACGGACGCCCTCGTGTGAACATACCCTTAGGGTATGTTCACACGGCGGGGGTCCGTAACGGCTGAAATTACGGGGATGTTTCAGCCTGAAAACATCCCCGTAATTTCAGCCGTACCGGCATGTGCAGGCGCTTGAAAGCCGCGTCAATTACGGCCGTAATTAGCGCTGCTATTCATTGGAGTCAATGAATAGCGGCTCCAATTACGGCCAAAGAAGTGACAGGTCACTTCTTCTACGCGGGCGTCTATTTACGCGCCGTCATTTGACAGCGGCGCGTAAATACACGCCTCGTGTGAACAGACAAACGTCTGCCCATTGCTTTCAATGGGCAGATGTTTGTCAGCGCTATTGAGGCGCTATTTTCGGGCGTAATTCGGGGCAAAAACGCCCGATTTACGTCCGTAAATAGGCCGTGTGAACATACCCTTTTAGGGTATGTTCACACAGCGTTTTTTGTAAGGCAGAAAAAATCTGCAGATTTTGAATTGACAGCGTTATTTGAAGTTTTTTTCTCTATTTTTCTAAGCCGTTGAAGCTAATGCAAAAGACGGAAGCAAAAAAAGCACTCCAAATGAGCGCCATAGGTATTTTCTACCTCCTATTAATTTAAATTGGAGCTCAGAGGTTGGAACCACTTGAAGACCATTATACCCCACTCACAGTAAAACAACCATCAGCCAACCACTCACAGTAAAATAACCATCAGCACCCCACTCACAGTAAAATGACCATGAGCCCCCCACTCACAGTAAAATGACGATTAGCCAGCCACTCTCACTAAAATGACCATCAACCCGCCACTCACAGATGCCCCCTGTAGATAGTGCCACACAGCCCCTTGTAGGTAGTGCCACACAGCACCCTTGCAGGTAGTGCCACACAGACCTTGTAGTTAGTGCCAGACAGCCTCCTTGATGATAGCACCTCCTCCCCCTTCCTGTAGATAGCGCCACTGTAGGTTCCTGAAGGAGCAGAATCCCCCTGTGGCCAGGGATTCCACTCCTGGATGGAGCGCTTGATGTCTCTGTCCATATATGGACAGTGACATCAGGGGTAACACCTGAAGCGGAATCCCCGTCCACAGCATTGCCTGACAGGGAAGTCAGGGGCTTCTCCTGGAGCCAAATCACTGGGCAATGCCGTGAATGGGGATTCTGCTTCAGGAGTTGCCACTGATATCACTGTCCATATATGTAAAGAGACATAAAGCACTCCATCCAGGAGCGGAATCCCCCGCCACAGGGTGATTCCGCTCCTTCAGGTAGCTACAGTGGCACTATGTACAGGAAGGGGGATGGGGCGGTGCCATCTAAGAAGGTGGGGGCTGTTATCTACAAGGGAGATGTGAAAAATCTTCTCCTCAGATGCACTTTACGCTCTTAGGAAGAGGAGAGAAAGCATGGCCGTGGCAGTGGTTCAGAGGAGTGTCTGTCGTCAATGCTTGCACGTGTGTGAGTGAGTCTGGGAGCCTTGCCCGGCTCTCTGTCGTCTTTACGCTCGTGCTGTGCCTGCTCTGTCTCCATGGACACGCGTCCTTGGGGGCACGCAGGCGCAGTGCGAGCGTGACGACAGACAGCGGGGATCTCGCGGCTCGAGTCGGACTCTCGCACATGCGCCATGGACCGGAACGGGAGGACGAACACCGGAACAGAATAACCATTATCCACCCAGTAATATATAAAACATGACAGTGCTAGATCATTATACACTACCCCCTGAGGAAGCTAGACTGGCGAAACGAGGGTCGGGGCGCTACCATTTCAGGCTGCAGTGTGTGGCCACTTCAACATTCACTCTTATGGGTAAGCCTACCACAATACCTTTTATATCCTAAACTGGCAGCTTTTTGCCTGACTAGGACACTCTTGTCTTGACCTATCCTTACTATTATGGCGTAATCTTCTATGCAATCCTTTGAATCTGGGCACTCTGTAACACACAGCTATATGCTGAACTTTGTGTTTCCCTCAACCATTGTATTTGTGTTGTTAATATTAGGTTGCAGACACGCCTCTATTCATATGACTCAGATGGTTTTGTCAATGTCAGGCACATATATACTGCCAAGGAATTTGTCTGATGGGTAGGATATCCTAAAAACTTCACCTGTTTGAAGCCACTACACAGTTTTTTCAGATCCCTTTGAATTTTATATACGTATTATCTTGTGTTGTATGTCCTAATAAAATTTTGATTTTTTATCATATTCGTTAGCGTAATGACTTCTTTTTCTCTAAGTTTCTTATAATGCAATGAAGTTTGCTATGTTACTAGTACACAATAGAGGTGCCTAGACACTTGCCATTTGGCACCTAACTTGTGACCTAACCTGTTGAGTCTTTATATTTAAAGTGTTTAAAGTTATGTACAAGTGGGCGTGTATTGCGTTCGTTACATCTGGGCGTTTTTACTTCTTTTACTAGCTGGGCGTTGTGACTAGGAGTGTATGATGCTGACGAATCAGCATCATCCACTTCTCTTCGTTAACACCCAGCTTCTGGCAGTGCACAGACACACAGCGTGTTCTCGAGAGATCACGCTGTGACGTCACTTCCCCAGGTCCTGCATCGTGTCGGACGAGCGAGGACACATCGGCACCAGAGGCTACAGTTGATTCTGCAGCAGCATCAGCGTTTGCAGGTAAGTAGCTACATCGACTTACCTGCAAACGCCGATGCTGCTGCAGAATCAAATGTAGCCTCTGGTGCCGATGTGTCCTCGCTCGTCCGACACGATGCAAGACCTGGGGAAGTGACGTCACAGCGTGATCTCTCGAGAACACGCTGTGTGTCTGTGCACTGCCAGAAGCTGGGTGTTAACGAAGAGAAGTGGATGATGCTGATTCGTCAGCATCATACACTCCTAGTCACAACGCCCAGCTAGTAAAAGAAGTAAAAACGCCCAGATGTACATACACAATACACGCCCACTTGTACATAACTTTAAACATGCCCAGTTGTACTTTAGAAAGCCTCATTTGCATAAATATAAAAATGGTCATAACTTGGCCAAAAATGCTCGTTTTAAAAAAAACAAAAACGATACTCTTATCTACATTGCAGCGCCGATCTGCTGCAATATGAGATAGGGGTTGCAAAATCTGGTGACAGAGCCTCTTTAAGGCTAACAGTTAATGAAAATCTAAAATTTAGTCTCTCAGAAAATTAAAATATTAAATAAGCCCGATTTCAAAAAGGATTTTCGTTTCAATAGTTTTTTATTGGGGTTTTTTACATAAAGCATGAAACATAAACATATTATTCAATACCGAAATGTTGGCCTACTGAAAAGTATGTACAGTACATGCACTCAATACTTGGTCATGGCTCCTTTTGCATGAATTACTGCATCAATGCGGCGTGGCATGGAGGCAATCAGCCTGGAAGCCCAGGTTGCTTTGATAGTGGCCTAAAGCTCATTTGCATTGTTGGGTCTGGTGTCTCTCGTCTTCCTTTTGACAATACACTATAGATTGTCTATGGGGTTTAGGTCAGGTGAGTTTGCTGGCCAATCAAACACAGTGATACTGTGGTTATTAAACCAGGTATTGGTACTTTTGGCAGAGTGGGCAGGTGCAAAGTCCTGCTGGAAAATTAAATCAGCTTCTCCATAAAGCTTTTCAGCAGGGGGAAGCATGAAGTGCTCTAAAATTTTCTGGTAGACGGCTGTGTTGACTCTGGACTTGATATAACACAGTGGCAAACACCAGCAGATGACATGGCTCCCCAAACCATCACTGACTGTGGAAAATTCACACTGGACAGCAAGACATTTGTATTGAGTGCCTCTCCACTCTTCCTCCAGACTCGGGGACCTTGGTTTCCAAATGAAATGCAAAATTTACTGTCATCTGAAAACAAGACTTTGGACCACTGAGCAACAGACCAGTTATTTTTCTCGTTAGCCCAGGTAAGACACTTCTGACGTTGTTTAAAGGAATGCAACAGTTGTAGTCCATATTCTGGATACGTCTGTGTGTGGTGGCTCATGGAGCACTGACTCCTGCTGCAGTCCACTCCTTGTGAATTTCTCCTAGATTTTTGAATGGCCTTTTCTTGACGATCCTTTCAAGGCTGCGGTTATCCCTGTTGCTTTTGCACCTTTTTCTACCACACTTTTTCCTTCCTCTCAACTTTCAATTAATATGCTTGGATACAGCACTCTGTGAACAGCCAGCTTCTTTAGCAATGTCCTTTTGTGACTTACCCTCCTTGTGGAGGGTGTCAATGACTGTCTTCTGGACAACTGTCAAGTCAGCAGTCTTCCCCATGATTGTGTAGCTACTGAACTAGACTGTTGGGACCATTTAAAAGCTTAGGAAACCTTTGCAGGTGTTTTGTGTTTATTAGCTGATTAGAGTGTGACACCATGAGTCTACAATCTTCAACTTTTACCCAATACTCTAATTTTCTAAAAGACTAAATTTGGGGTTTTCATTAACTGTTAGCCATAATCATCACCATTAAAATAAAAAAAATGCTGGAAATAGATCGCTCTGTGTGTAATGAATCTATATAATATAGGAGTTTCACTTTTTTTTATTGAATTACTGAAATAAATTAACTTTTTGATGATATTTTAATTCATTGAGAAGGACTAGTATATATTTGTATTGTCCTAATATTTGCATTTTATGACATTCTAAATTGTGGCCATTCATTATTCTTGTTACTATATTGTTGCACATCTTTCACTATTTATCTTGGTTGTTACGTATACTATACAATTTTTAAGCTTATGATACAAGCTACTGACACATGTACTGGTCCTAACCGGTTTTGCTAACAGTTCACCTTACCGAAATGCTATTATGAATCTAAACTTGCTTTAAACCCTTGATCTCTATCATGATCCAGGTTGTGATACATGCAGAGGCAGACAGAAAACTAGATTTTATAACCCTGAGTTCATCATGTATTGATTGTATACTCAACTATGTACTTCAGATATAGTGACTTTTGAATAACAGGAATAGTTTTCATAAAAAACAGATAAGAGGAGGTTAATATTTTACAATAAATAAATCGCTGCATTGAAGCAAGACAACTAGTAAATCTAACAAGCCATTAATTTACATAATAGTAGATATAATAATAGTGGTCCTACTCCTCGTATTTTACATTCACGTCTATCTGCCCATTTACGTACAAATAAGTGCCCAGTGTGCCAAGGAACAAAACTGTTTCTCATATATTTTCAATTAAAAGTTGGATTCATGAATTATATAGGTTAAAAAAAAATAAGTCTATAAGTTTCCATTTGCCCCAAAGCTAAAAATATTATTATAGTCTGTTTTTGGACAATTAAACCAATTTGAAATCTAGAATGTTTAAAATCTAATTGCCGCAAGGCCTGTGAAATATCCATTATATGAAGTAATGAAGCAGATACAATAGCAATATGGTTTGTGAAACATTTTGAACTTTTTTAAAGGTTAAGTTTCAATAAAGATCATTTACTGATTTCTGCTAAACTAAGTGCAGACGGATTATGAAATGGCAGTGCATTAGTCAATGAACTGCAATGGCATTAACAAGCTTAAAATTGGAATATTGTTTAGTGAAGTACTTCTTATCCTCACATCGGTCAGCGTTATTATTAAATGCAATGATATGAACTAGGTAATAATTCATTGTAAAAGTAAAGTGCTAGTTTTAAAGAATTATTGTTGGTTTATGGTCACTTGGCCAATTTCCATCAACAATATTTAAATATGATTACTGAACCTAAAAATAATCACGAGTAATTATAATACTATAATATTATAAAAACATCTGTCATTTCTCATTCCTTAAAGTGTGCTCCTGACAAAATATTTAAAGTGATCCTGCAAGACGCAGCTAAGTGAGTGGGCGATCAGGTAACCTAGACAGAAGCTTATGCTGCAAAACTCCTCAAGTAATTAATTGGCTCTTTACAGGAGAAACTTCTAGAGTCATAGACTTGCCTGGGCTACAGGATTACCCATTCTCCTGGCTGCGCATGCCGAAAGCACTTTGAAAATTCTCATGGGTGAATAGACTATATTACTTTAGGTACATTTTAAATGAAAATTCTAGCCAAAATTGAAGAGTGAGTTTTCATCAGTCTTCCTCTACCTCACATCACAAAGCAAGGGGCATTGATGACCTTTGCCTATGGAATTGTTGTATGGTAACATTGTCATGCAATAGATCTGTTCTAGTACTGCAGGGCCATATAGAGACCTTTACAGAACAGGTGTATAAATGATCTGATATGCATAGTAACAAAATCACTATTTGAAGAAACACTGTGCAAAATGTATATATTGTGTTTTGCCTAGTGCTGGATTTGAGATGCATGGCACAGGGATTCAAAGAACACCAAAGAGAGAATCCATGTGTCATGAACCACCCCTCAGGCCATACGCTATGTATAACTAAGTGTATCAGTTTTACCTGGAGTGTTCCTTTAAAGTAATTGATATGGTTGCATGCAGCACCAATGTAATGTTCAAAAAAGGGCTACCGAATGGATTCCATTAAAAGCAAACAATACATTCACAGCAAACAGTTAAATCTTGTAAAAAAAAAAAGTATCAATTGTAACTGCTTACCAGGGTAATAGAAATAAGTGTGTGTGTGTTTGTGTGTGTGTGTGTGTGTGTGTGTATGTGTGTGTATGTGTGTGTTTGTGTGTGTGTGTGTGTGTGTGTGTGTGTGTGTGTGTGTGTGTGTGTGTGTGTGTGTGTGGATACTACAAAGTTTATAGCAACAATGGTACAATAGGCAGTAACTCACATGTATAGAATATAGACAAAAGCTCTACAGAGTAGTTGAAGATGTTTTCTGTAATATCTTGTGTGAGATTGATACGTGTTTTTTTTTTTTTAAAGCTTAACATCTCCTTGAAAGCCTATAAATGAGATAAAGAGTGTGCCACATCTACAAAAACAACTGTTTGTTTGGAACTAATCTCCAAGCAAAGTATTAAAAAAAATCAAAGTCTTGTTCTGAAAGCCTCATAAAACAATTTATTGACAATACTTCAAAATACGTCACAATTCATACTGAAAGAAAATCTGTCCTCCTCTGTAAATGATAATTAATCCACGATAAAAGCCTGCAAAACTGACAAAGATAAAGATTGCGTTAATCTCCAGTATAACTGTTGTCCAAGGTTGATGGATGAAATAATGGCTCATGTTCATTTTCATTATCTTAAAATGAAACAGAATACAATTTTAGAAGAATCATTTAGTCCTGAAAACACATGCTTGTCTTCAATCCTACATTTTCATGAATGTGAGAATATGTAGCAATCATTACTCATGTTGAACTTTCAATAACAAGAAAAAAATATTTTACTTTACTTACTACTATCTGAGCTACAAAATATAACATTTCCTAGCACACAATTTGTTAATGGTCCATATGGCAAGTCACAGACATGTATTTGCTTTAGACACTTAACATTTAAAATGACAGCTTTTCTTCAATCATATTTTTGATGTACAATCCAAATCACTGCATAACTCCCCGTCACATGCATTTTATTTCACTGCAAAACCATATCAAATATGTTTGTTTTATTTTCCGGGGTAGTGATACAATAGGGAGTATTAAACTTGTTTGCTCAAAAAGTGATTAGTTAACATATTATCTTTTAGTCAATCTGGTGTCTTTGTATTCTGTGCTTATTTAAGAGTTTTATATCTATCTAACAATCCATCTATCCATTCATCCAAACTGTTGGGCTGTGGACATCTCAGCCGGTTTTTACTACCATCCCATTCATTTTTATCCAATCAGGACAAACTGTCTAATGTGACTCTCCCCCTTATATTTTAACAAGGGTTGTGAGTTCTCTGAGTAATTTATCTATCTATTTTATCCATCTATCTAAAGTCTTAGGATACAGGTGTAATAGCCGCCAACCACTCCCACTGCTGTATACTCACCAGTCCACAGCATCTTCTGGCTCTCAGCCAGCGCCGCGTATCTCCTTAACTCTGCTCTAGACCTCTCACAATGCTGGCAAACTCCTTCTGGCTCTGCCGCTTCAAGGGAAAGTAAGCTGACCCTTCTCCTTTTAATGGGCCAGTGCATGCCAAATTTCACCCCGCTTTTCTGGGTATAAAAGGGCACCTCCCACATTGCTCCATGCTTAAGCAATTACGTTAAAGGGTAACTAAACATTCAAAAAACTTCTGACACGTCATATTGACATGTCAGAAGTTTTGATTGGTGGGGTCTGAGCACTGAGACTAAAACAAAGCTGCAGAAGTGCTCGTGTGAGAGTTCAGCCACTTCGTTTCTGTACATGCTCATAGACTCTCTATTGAGCCCGTAATCCGATACATTGATTTCCGGAAAAAGCCGAACAGAAACGAAGCAGCATTTTTAAACATAAGGCCAGGTTCTTTAAACCAGGTCCTGTTATGAAACTTTTGTAATTATTATTGTCACTAACTCTGGGGGTACAAAGATAGCGAAACGCGCGTTGGGGTTGTACCGTGGACCTTACAGCACGGACATATCGTGAGACCTCCACTCTTTAATGGGTAAGACAACATCACTATAACTGATTACCACATAAGTACTGAGTCTCTCTATGTCACTATATTTTGGCCAGGCACTGATTCACTTTTGCCATATAAACACTAGGACATCGAGAACTAGCAGTACATGACCCACTTGCTTGTGATATTATATATACTTTATTGTATGGGTAGTGAATGTGGGTCTGCCCTAACATACTACTTTTTTGTCGAATTAGTCCTGTGCTGTATTGTATACCACGGTATTAGTACTAGAGTCTTCTTATGATGTGTTCTTAAATGTATGTCATTTTTCTATTAATAAAATTTATATATTCTTGTATACTTAGACGTTGTAGCTCTTTTTTCTCTGGTATGGTTATGTAATTATGGAGCAGTCTACTTGATATAATATGGGGGGAAGTTGGTTTTTCAAACTTTACCTAGCCTGTAACCAACATATGCTTAGAGTTTATCTATCTCCATTTACCACATAAATTACCTGACTTCCAGCAAAACCAACTTCCTAGGGGAAACAATGTACGTACATACACACATGCATGTATACCTGATTGTCATATAACACATTTGTTTACTTCCATTACTTTACTTCAGTGCCATTAGAAGCTTTGACTATGATGGATGGCTTAAGCATAATTTGCTTACTAAACAATGCAGAAAAAGATGTCTTATTTTACTACAAATAAGAATTTTGCAGATGAGAGGATATTCATTTATATCTCAGTAAAGAAAATTGATAGAACATGTTTGAGGATTTATTAAAGTAATATTTTCATGATTTGATTTAGTGCAGATTATATAGGCAGGTTTATTTAAAGTGAACGTTAAAGGGCTTGTCTAAACCCATTTTCATATACCCTATAAGGCATATAATGACCACTGGGTTTGGGCCAACTCAGTTGTACCCCCCCCGTGCTAGACCCCTAGCTACACCTCTGATGGCCACTGGTGGACGGGTCGGGTCACATGACCCGCCATCAGCGGCCATAGTCAGCCTCAGAGACGCGCAACAGCAGGATAGCATGAGCCCGTCCCTTCCCACACCCGCACAATTATCATTGCTTTCAATGTTGCAGGGACTTATTTTTTGGAATGGGGCAAAGTACCAGCATCTAGCTACGAATGATGTTGACATACATCAGTAAAATAGGGCTAAGTACGGTAGTAGGGAGTCCCAAGTAGAAGTCTCGCCCAAAAGTGTGTCCTGGCCTCAATAAGTTTGGGAGCCACCGCTATAAGAGAATTCTAACTTACTAAGGGAAGCCTCCTGTTTATTTTAATGAGCATTGTGTATTGCTGAATTTCTGTAGTAGTGGCTGTACAGGGAAGTTGAACACTTACTGCTAAGTTTCACGACAGATTACAGCTGATCATGGGAGGTGGACCCTTTGTGATCTGCATTTTATCAAGGGACCTTTCTAATAAGTATTGTCCAAAGTGGAGAACTCCTTTTACTTTCTAAACTTCATCAAGAGATAATACAGTGCAAAAACAAACAATCAATAGAGCATGCATCATTAAAAATATATAATTAAATAAAAGGCTATGAAAATCGGGTGGTTTTTAGACTATTTTATGAAATTCCATTCGGTACAGTATAACATCTGACAAAGTCAAAGCCGCCACCTGCGAAAATAGTCTAAATGGAGGCCAGCAAATCTCAGAAAGACTGAGCCTAACTTTTTAAATATTCAATCCGCCTTGGTCATGGGACCTGCATAGCATTCTTTTTAAGCACGTAAAATGTTTAAAAATCTTAAAATAGATTTAATTTTGATATACATTTTTTTTTATTATGAACGTCTTGAGGAAAATTGCTGCTGATCTCCAACCTATACTTAACAAAGACAATAAACTGAAGGAAATATTCCCGGATTTACCTCTCCTTGCATACAAACAGCCACCAAACCTAAGGAATCTCCTGGTCAGAAGTCCCTCTCATCACCATCAGAAACTGGCACCTTTCCTTGCAACAGTAGAAAATGCAAGACCTGTACCAACATCTTGCCATAAAACACCATCCACAAAATAAACACGCAACAGGTCTATTAAATTACTGGCACGTTCTCCTGTACATCCTCCAATGTAGTGTACATGATCCTGCGTACAAGGTGCATCAATAAAGGAATCTACATTGGGGAAACCATACAAAAACTACAAACCAGGATGAATCTTCACAGACATACAATAAAACAGGTGGTGGATACACCCGTGGAAAACACTTCTCTGGACCTGATCACAGTTTGGCAGATTTAAAGGTCCTTATTCTGAAGGGTCATTTTAAAAACAACAGAGAAATAAAAATTTGGGAATTCAAGATGATGATAAAATTCCAGTCATTGACACAAGTCCTCAATCTAACACCTGGATTTATGAGCCACTACATGGACACATGTCACGTCCCCCATCAGACTGACTCCAGATGCCTTATCTCCTAAATTATCACCCCTATAACCTCAGTTTTATTGCCTCGGCTTATCTTAATGATGTATCACCTCATGTACTAATTGTCTTTGTGTAACATCTTAAATGTTGTGGTTTTTTTCTCAGTCATTCATTTGTAAACCTGCCTGGAGAAGGAGCCTGTGTGCTCTGAAAGCTTGCATATAGAACTTTTATGGTTAGCCAATAAAGGTATCATACCTACTATACTTTTGTCTTTTTTGACACAAAAGTATTTAACATTGCATATTAAAAAGCTAAAAGAGGTCGCCGTGAAGTGGCGAGTAGACTTATACAGTTTGATTAAAATGTTTACTCAGAATATCATGCTCATATTTATAAAGTTTGCTTTTCCGCAATAGATCAATGTATAACTAATGGATATGTTGTCCAGGGTTTTCTGTCTTCCTTGTGGGATATAAAAATAGTTGCTTCCTTGTTTTTGTTTTTTTTATTCCTTTGTTTCAGCACTCAACCCATTTGACCCTGGTGTTTTTGAATAGCAGGAAACTGCAAAGGATTTCTACTTATTTGCCCTTAGTCTGTCCACTGAGGCCACATGGAAAGGTGATTTTTTTTTTATCTGTTCACTTGTTTTTTTTTCTTGTTTTTTATGTTTTGCTGTCTATTTAAATAAATATTATATATAAAGAAAGTCTACTGTGCCATTATTCAATGATACATGATATTTGGAGCAAAGAGAAAGTGATCTATTTGTGCATGTATTTAAAACGTTGTTTCTATTTCAATACTGGTACTGTGTGTTTTAACCACAAAGTTTTTTGCATGTTGCCATTAAAGAGAACCAGTCACTAGGTCATATAAGTTGACCCACTGTTGTGTTGGCTTCCTATATTCTAATTTGCTTTAGCGGTTAGCCAATGGGGTGGAGCTAGCTTCCCTGCCTCCGATGCTGACCAATCAGCGCGAGGCAGCTTGATGGTGATTTATACTCTGTTGGCTAACTACAACAAATTAACATATAGAGAGCCAACACAACAGTGGGCCATATCTCTGGAATGGGGGGGGGGGTCCAGAAAAAAAAAACTGTGCTGGAATCAGGGAGACATGGCTATTCAGGTCAGTTAACCAGTTTAACTTATATGACCTAGTGACAGGTCATCTTTAACTTTTAGGTGCTTGGCCACAAACCAGGAGGCGATCTCTGGATAAAACCAACTGCCATCTGTTAAAGAGCAATATGTTCCAGACATATTCTCTTTTCTCTAAATAATTCCTTGTATACAAACTCAGTAATAGCAGGGAGTCTGCTGGCAGGTCCCCCTTTATGATCCTTGGCAATGACTAAACCTTGATAAATAATTCAATAATTTACAAATTATAAGTCTTTTGCATATACAGAAGAAAAAGTGCATTAAATAAATACACATGCTTAAAATGATAGCAGAAGATAAAGAATATAATTGAATATAATTCATAAAACATAAGGCCTAGAATGGTTTTTATAAGATATAATCACTAAACGATTAGCATTATCATAGCTATTGTTTTAACTTCAGTGATATTCCATCTCTATGTCCTTTTAATATATGTCCCATAATAGGAACTATACATCTTAAGGACATTTTAATTGTAATGTCTAATTTAAATTCCCTTCTCATTTATGAGGATAGAATCAAAGTAGTGAAGAAGAAATGGCATGAGAATGCTCAGAGTAAAACACAGTGTAGTTTAAATACACTTAAAAAAAAAGCTGTTAAGTAGATACAAAAACTCACAGTAAAAGCTTCAGGTAGCATATTTAGAGTGGGAAAAGAAAATGAACTTGTGTTGTTATGAATTCAGTCTTCGTGGAAGGTAGAACAATAAGCATACAGGTAAAGTGAGTTAAACTACTCATGACAGATGGACCAATTCACTGTGGGACTTTTCAGAGATAACAATTGCCATTTTTTAGACATATAAGGTGACTTTCCTTTGTTTTTTTATATATTTATTATGGCATTGCAGGAAAAGCGGTATCGCTTTGAGAATTCATAATGCATTAATAATACATGTGTAAACAAGACAGTAAATAAAAGCAACATTTCCCACATTGCAAAAAAGGAAATGCATAATCTCAAATGAAAGAAATTACATTTGTTTGAAGTTGTAGGTAGCTTACTAAACATTAACCTTGGCTTTAAGTACTGGGAACAAAATATGAGGTATAGAAAGCACAAAAGGAAAATCCAAGTTTACTTTCCTAACAGAGGTACTATTGTATATTTATTTTAGGAATCATTGTTTTCTTGGAAATGGAACATTGACTTTCTGAGCACCATCATTCATAAACCTGATAATTAATATCAAATGATATTATTGTTTAGGGGACGAAGGTGTCACCATAAAATATACCTTCATCAAGTCAGACTGATATCACCCAAATTACATTTCACAATTGACGGAAAGAGTTTCCACAGTATGACTATATTTCACCCCCAAAAGAAAGCTCATAAGGTAGACAATAATGAAGGACTACAGTATATACCTATCTTGTTTAATAAAAATGTTAATGCATACTTGGCAACCTTCCCAGATTGTCCATGCATCTCCCAAAAAAGGGAAGATTTCCTGGATCCCAGGAAGGGCAGACAAGTCTTTTGCAGTGCTGGGAGGCTGATCAGCAGTAGTACTCAGTCATGTCCACCGCATCAAATCATTACAAAAATTCTTCACACATTGCATATAAAATCTCCCTGATAAGGATTCTAAGGGTATGTGCACACGACCGTTTTTCAGACGTAATGGAGGCGTTTTACGCCTCGAATTACGCCTGAAAAGACGGCTCCAATACGTTGACAAACATCTGCCCATTGCTTGCAATGGGTCTTACGATGTTCTGTGAAGACGTCATTTTACGCGTCGCTGTCAAAAGACGGCGCGTAAAATTACGGCCGCGTCAAAGAAGTGCAAGGACACTTCTTGGGACGTAATTGGAGACGTTTTTCATTGACTCCAATGAAAACCAGCTCCAATTACGTCCGTAAAAGACGCAGCGAAAAACGCGAGTACTTGTAAAAACGTCTGAAATTCAGGAGCTGTTTTCTCCTAAAAGGAGCTCCGTAATTTCAGACGTATTTGGCGTTGTCGTGTGAACATACCCTTAAAAGTTATTTTGTTTTTACTACAGATGAAGTGAGACATGAGTAGACCACAGAATTCACTTTTAGAAAATTTTTATGTTAATACTTGTTGCTTTTTGATAGTAGTTGTTTCCACCTTGATAATCTTCTATGAATCCCATTGTTGGCCAGTTTCTTTCTACTGTGTCATGGACACTGATTTAAAGAGGCTCTGTCACCACATTATAAGTGCCCTATCTCCTATATAAGGAGATTGGCGCTGTAATGTAGGTGACAGCAGTGCTTTTTATTTAGAAAAACTATCTATTTTAAATCACTTTAGTAGCGATTTTTAGCTTTATGCTAATGAGTTTCTTAATGACCAAGTGGGCGTGTTTTTACTTTCGACCAAGTGGGCGTTGTAGAGAGGAGTGTATGACGCTGACCAATCAGTGACCAGTCAGTGTCATATACTCCTCTCCATTCATTTACACAGCAGCATCGCGTTCTTACTAGAACACGATGTGCAGCCACATACACACACATTAACGTTAATCAAGTGTCCTGATAATGAATATGCATTACCTCCAGCCTGGACGTCATGTGTATTCAGAATCCTGACACTTCTGAATCTTTTCTGTGAGATTCCAGCAAGCCACGCGTAATCTCGCGAGATTACGATGTAAACGAGATTTTGTTTCCCTTGCTGGAAATCTCACAGAAAAGATTCAGAAGTGTCAGGATTCTGAGTACACTAGACGTCCAGGCTGGAGGTAATGTATATTCATTATCAGGACACTTGATTAATGTTAATGTCTGTGTATGTGGCTGCACATCGTGTTCTAGTAAGAACGCGATGCTGCTGTGTAAATGAATGGAGAGGCGTGTATGACGCTGACTGGTCACTGATTGGTCAGCGTCATACACTCCTCTCTACAACGCCCACTTGGTCGAAAGTAAAAACATGCCCACTTGGGCATTAAGAAACTCATTAGCATAAAGCTAAAAATCGCTCATAAAGTGGTTTAAAATAGATTGTTTTTCTAAATAAAAAGCATTACTGTCACCAACATTACAGCGCCGATCTCCTTATATAGGAGGCACTTATAATGTGGTGTGTACAATGTAATTCTATATAATGTGTGGTATGTGTATAGTGCCTATAGTGTAAATGTGTGTATAGTGTGTGCATGTAGTGTGTGTATATAGTGTGTGTAGTTTCAATATATATAGTGTTATATAGTGTGTGGTGTGAGTGTGAATTGTATATAATGTGTGTGATGTACAAAAACAAAAAAGTACATCTCAAAAAGTCTAACTGACTGCTGAGGGCTCTATGGGCGGAGAAATTATTTCCCATCCATAGAGCCCTCTGCAGTCAGTAATATGCTCAGAACCCTTCTTGCAGCATAATCCCCCCCATAGAGCCCTTAGTAGTTATTATACAGCAAGGGGGGGGGGGGGTCAGAGCATCTGACTGACTGCTGAGGGCTCTATGGGGGGCATAACTCCTTCCCCCTAGAGCCATAAGACACAGACGCTCAGACCCTCCCATAGAGCACTCAGCAGTCAGTCAGATGCTCTGGCCCTCAGGAGTTATTTTATTGCAAGGGGAGGGGTGTCAGACTGCTTAAAAGGTAACTAAACTTTAAAAAAAGTTGACATGTCATAGTGACATGTCAAAAGTTCTCATTGGTGGGGATCTGAGCACTGAGACCCCCACCAATTGCTAAAACAAAGTGGCAGAAGCGCTCAGGTGAGTGCTGTGCCACTTTGTTTCTGATGTTTTTGCTCTGATAGCCGAGCAAACATTGTACGGGCATACACCGCTCCGAGGAAAGACTATCAGAAATTAAGTGGAACATTGATTTGCCACTTTGTTTTAGCGATCGATGTGGGTCTCAGTGCTTGGAAACTGTGACACGCCAAAAGTTTTTTAAAAGTTTAGTTTTTATTTATTGGTCTGAGTTAATATATGGGCCTGAGGTCTTAATTTGTTTAGGGGTTTGGTCTGGAGTATAAAACAATTTAGGGTGTTTCTGAATTGTTGTGTTGCTATAGATGGTAACACCCATGGCAGCGGACCGTCGAGATTACTCACCTCCTGACGGCCGCAGCCATGGATCAGTGAGCGGTGGCCCGCATCTCCTCCTCAGGAGACGCCAGCGCTTATTTCCGCTTCACTCTGCTGTGTCCTGTAGGGTGCACGCTGGTCCTTTAAGACCAGGCACGAGCATGCGCTCCTGAATTAGATACCAAATTAGCCCATGATCACCCTGGACTATAAAAAGGGCCCTGCCCCTTTCTGCATTGCCGGAGCATTGTTGTGTTACCCTTGTTAGTCTTTGCAAATGGTCCCTTAGTCTTTTCCAGTTCCCAGTGTTCCCGTTCCTGCTACCTGTATCCTGTATAACGTGCTACCTGTTCCTGTGTCGTAAAGAGTTGGAGTCGTGTTGTGCTGTATACTACGCCTTCCGTGTTACATCGCGCCTGGTGTCTGCCTGCTGCCAAGGTCACATCCGTGCCTACCATCGCTACTGTCTGAAGTTACCACAGGTACCCTTATGCAAACTATAGACTTTGACTTAGAATCCTGTTGGCCAGCTGCTATACCGCTACGGCGGTACGGCCCAGTGGGTCCACATACCCACAGATCGTGACATAGACGCTGAAAATGGCTGCAGAATCGAGGGGCAAAGATTGCTCATCAGGAAAGATTCAACTGGGCTGAATGCAATCCGCCTGGATGTGTTCATTCCACTGAATCTAGCTATCAATAAAAAAATTCAATTGATTGATTGAAAATTGGGTCCAATCCAATCAACAGTAAGATTTTTATGTACTTAGCACAGATTGCAAATAAAGACTACTTAGACTTTATTTGAACTCCAACTTTTGCAGGCAACATTAATCAGGAAAAAGTAAAAAACAAAAACCCATGTGAGATAGATACCATTTTCTATGTTTAATTTTATCAATAAGAATATATTAGCTTTATACTGCAATTTAATATAATGACAGCACTACTGATAGCAATTTTCAAGAAAGGCAGCAAAATCTCTATGAATATTTAACCAGCGGCGAGATTATTGCTGTCACAGAGGGTGTAACCGGGACTGGGCCTGGAGAGGAAGGGTCCTACAGGAGGCCCGCCCTAAAAACCCCTAGGCTACCACATCATGGGTCAGGTCTTTGTGTGCCCCATGGCACAGACTTTGCCTGTTGTGGCAGGCAGGGGGGATCTGGGGCAGGCCCTGTGGAGACACGAGAAGACGGAGGAGCCGTGAGTAAAAGTTTTATATATATATATATATATATATATATATATATATATATATATATACACATACTGTACCAGTCAAAAGTTTGGACACACCTTTTTATTCCATGTTTTTTGTTTTTTTACATTGTATAATCATATTGAAGACATGATAACTATGAAGGAACACATATGGAATTAAGTGGTATATAAAGAGTATTAAACAAACCACAATATGTTTTATATTTTGGATTCTTCAAAGTAAACCCCTTTTGCTTTGATGACAGCTTTCACACTCTTGGCATTCCCTCAATCAGCTTCATGAGTTAGTCACCTAGAACGGTTTGCTAACATTCTTAAAGGCGTTTTTAGAGGTGCTGAGCACTTGTCGGCTGCTTTTCCTTCACTCTGCGGTCCAACTCATCCCAAACTATTTAAATTGGGTTTAGGTTGAGTGATTGTGTAGGCGATGTCATCTGACGCAGCACTTCATTACTCTCCTTCTAGGTCAAATAGCCCTTGTATGGCCCGGAGCTGTGTTTGGGGTCATTTTCTTGTTGACTAACAAATGATGGTCCCACTAAGAGCAAACCAGATGGGATGGAATGTCGCTGCAGAATGCTGTGGAAGCCATGCTGGTTAAGTGTTCCTTGAATTTTAAATAAATCACCAACAGTGTTTCTAGCAAACCCCCCCCCCCCCCCACACTATCATACCTCCTCCTCTATGCAGCCATCCGCTCATCCTTTCTGCATCTCCCAAAGACATGGAACAAAAAAATCACAAATTTTGACTCATCAGACCAAAGAACATTTATGTGGGCTCTAATCTGAGGTTCTGTTATTTTGTGATTTCTGAGGCTAGTAACCCTATTGAACTTAGCCTCTGCTGCAGAGGTAACTCTTGGTCTTCATTTCCTGGGGTGGTCCTCATGAGAGCCAGTCTCATTATAGTTTTTGATGGTTTTCATGACTGCACTTGAGGATACCTTCAAAGTTCTTCAAATTTTCCGGATTGACTGACCATGTCTTAAAGTAATGATGGACTGTTGTTTCTCTGTACTTAGTTGAGAGTTTCTCACCATAATGTGGATTAGAACAGTAGTTGAATAGGGCTAAACACTATATAGAAGTGTTTCCCAATCCTATCTTCCCAAACTGATGCTTTCAAACACATTATGAAGGCAAGAAATTCAACAAATGAACTGTTGACAAGCCATACCTATTAAGCCATACCTTCTTATTTGAAAAACATTCCAGGTGACTACCTCATGAAGCTGATTGAGAGAATGCCAAAAGTGTGCAAAGCTGCCATCAAAGCAAAAGGGGGCTAAAGAATCTAAAATAAAAAATATATTCTGGTTTAACACTTTTTTGTTTACCACCTAATTCCATATGTGTTCCTTCAAAATGTTCATATCTTCAATATGAATCCACAATGTCCAATGGTGTGTCCAACCTTTTGACTGGTACTGTTTACACACACATGCACAAACACGCACACAAACGCGCACACACACACACACATGCGCACGCACACACACACTTTTTAAAACTCAGTTTTTCACAATTCCTAACATTTAATTCTAGTACACATTCCTTCAATTAGGTCAGTTCGGATCGCTACTATATTTCAAGAATGTGAAATGTCATAATAATATTAGAGACAAATATTTATTTTGGCTTCTATTTCTTTATTCACATTCCCAGTGGTTCAGAAGTTTACATACACTAAGTTGACTGTGCCTTAAAATAGTTTGGAAAATTCCAGAAAATAATATCATGGCATTAGACGCTTCTGACAGGCTAATTGACATCATTTAAGTTAATTGGAGGTGTACCTGGGGCAGTATTTTAAGGCCTACCTTTAAGGCCTACTTGACTCTTTTCTTGACATTATGGGAAAAAAATCTAAAAAAATCAGTCAAGACATTACAAAAATAGTTGTGAACCTCTGGTACATCATTGGAAGTAATTTGCCAACTCCAGAAGCTACCACATTCATCTGTTCAAATTATAATTTGCAAGTTTTAACAACGTAGGACCACGCAGCCATCACACCGGACAGGAAGGAGATGCGTTCTGTCTACTAGAGATGAACATACTTTGGTGCGAAAAATACAAATCAATCCAAGAACAACAGCAAACAACCTTGTCAAGATGCTGGAGGAAAAAGGTATAAAAATAGCTATATCAGTAGTACAACATGTCCTTTATCGACATGACCTGAAAGACTGCTCAGCAAGGGAGAAGCCAATGCTCCAAAATCGCCATAAAAAAAAAGAAGGTTACAGTTTGCAACTGCAAGTCCTCTGGTCTGAGGAAAAAAAATGGAACTGTTTGGCCATAATAACCATCGTTATGTATGGAGGAAAAAGGGGGAGGCTCGCAAGCCAAAGAATACAATGAAGCACGGGGTGGCAGTATCATGTTGTGGGGGTGCTTTTCTGCAGGAGGGACACTTCACAAAATAGATGGAATTATGATGAAAGAAAATTATGTGGTGATATTAACCCCTTCCCGCTGCAGCCCTTTTTCAGATTTTAATTTTCGATTTTTTCCTCCACACCTTCCAAAAGCCATAACATCTTTATTTTTCCGTCCATATAGTCCTATAAGGGCTTGATTTTTGCGGGACAAGTTGTAGTTTTTCATAGCACCATTTATTTTGCCATATAATGTACTAGGAAATGGGCAAAAAAATATTTGCAGGTAGGAAAGGAAAAAAACAGCGATTCCTCCATGGTTTTTTGCACGCCGTTTTTACGGAATTCACTGTGCAATTAAAACAACAAGTTAATTTTATTCTGTGGATCAATACGATTACGTCCATACCAAATATATATAGTTTTTTCTATATTTTACTACTTTTACACGTAAAAACCTAAGGCTGGGTTCACACGACCATGTTACGTCCATAATGGACGGAACGTATTTCGGCCGGAAGACCCGGACCGAACACAGTGCAGGGAGCCCGGCTCCTAGCATCACAGTTATGTACGATGCTAGGAGTCCCTGCCTCGCTGCAGGACAACTGTCCCGTACTGTAATCATGTTTTCAGTACGGGACAGTAGTTCCACGGAGAGGCAGGGACTCCTAGCATCGTACATAACTTCGTTACACTGAAGTGTCGGCTGTAACAAACAGCCGACACCCGCATCGTATGGAGCGGGTTCACTCTGTGAGCACGCTCCATACTTCCCCTACCCGACTTTGGCGTATGGATACGTCAAATGTCGGGAAGGGGTTAACGCAACATCTCAAGACATCAGACAGTAGTTAAAGCTAATCCTTACTGACCAAAGAGAGGAAATGTGTAGTAGGATTAAATGTCAGGAATTGTCAAAAACGGAGTTTTAATTAATGTGGCTAAGGAGTTTGATGAGGGGGTGTCTGGCTCTCCCTGTTTACATCCATGGATTTACCCATCACAACTTTTAATGGGAGAATTCCATAGTTTTACTGGTATCTTGTTATATTGCCCCTTCTGCCATAAAAGAAAATACTTGTATAAATATATTTTGCGGATTATGAAAGTTTAATTCTCATATCCATTCTAAAACCTATTATATAGCTGTTTGTTCTTTAATCATTGGAAACATACACATTATTTTTAAAGGCTACAAGCCCAGTCATTGTGCATACTCTGTCTTTCTCCACTTCTCTTTTTTCCAATCTTGGTATTAAGAATTGTATCAAAACTGCACTGTGTAAACATGGCCAAACATGGTCCAATCTAGCTGCCTAGACATTCTTCTTTTGTGATGATTACTAAAGTCTACTTAGCATTTCTATAAACTTGGGGCTATTTGGAAAGTCTACCACTGACATCTATCCACCATCAACGCCACAAAGATATATGTGGGGGTCTGCCTCTCCAATTAAATTTACAAAATGTCCTCTCTAAAGCTATATCAAATGTGCTATCTTCTAAGAAATGTTACTCTTAATTGGCTGCCACATTCACATTATTGACATTATTCTTTCTCCTTACATTTTTTTTTAATGTTTGTTGCCATAAGAATGTAAAGTAAAGGATCATATGACAGATCACATTAATTTCTAAGGGATGCAAACAGATGCATCAGTTCAGACAATTTAGATAATTTACCAGTCACGAGGCCCATAGATATTTGTGACAGTCACAGGGCCAACCCAGGATGGTGTGGTCCTTTTATATTGCCAATGGACTTGGCGTGGGGCTAAACTGGGGAGCGGAGTCTAAGGGATAGCTAGGTATTCACCCTTTAACCTCTGTACAGAGATGTGGACATTGCCGCTAGAATCCCGAGGTCACTACCCCAGAGTAGTCTCCATTAGCAAAGGTTGACATGAGCAGGTGAGATATACTAATAGTAGGTAAGATATACTAATAGTAGACAAGATGCAAAGTCCATACTTAGCAATTGTCAGTGTAGGTGGCAAATGGTCACTCACAGTTAGCAGAACAAGAGGTCAAGGCAAGCATCAGGCGGTCGTCACAGTAAACACGCAAAAGGTCAGAGCATGCGTCAGACAGAACAAGGCCAAGTTCAAGCAAGGTCGGCCACAGATAATCCAATAGAGCTGTAGAGCAATGCTAGAAAACTACACTAATGGATCCTAATTGCTAAAGCAAAGAGCAATGGGGAAAGTCACCTTATGTACCTGGGAGAAGTGGAAAGCTGAATGGATTTTGGCGCATGCTGGTCTTCTATGTGAGAAGGTCAGCGCATGTACTAGGAAGCGACAGAGAACCAGGAGGAGAGGGTTGGCAGAAAAGTCAGTGTGCTGCGTGGCCAGGAGGTACGGCACAGCGTTAAGCTAGGCAGAGAAGACGCCAAGGATGCAGCCATGATATTCGCATAAAATGTTGTGCTCTAGATTTTATGAATTTCCATTAACACAGTTTTCTTGAAAACAGCATGTTTTACTGTGTTACAGTTGACATGCCAGAATTGTCAATTCACAGATTTGCTCATCTATACAATGGGAGAATTAATTTAGCTATATTCTTCTAAATTCAGTAAAACTGAAGTAAATATTCTGGTCATCTCTACCAGTAAGCGACATGTGTGCGGAGCCTGTACGGACGCACAAGGAGCTTCTGTATATTACAAAATTGTAGGCACTCAATGTGCAACTGCATTGCTCCATCACATATGGCGCAGTTTTAGGAGGGAGGGAATAGTTCTTTAACTCAGCATCCGATGGGGCATGCCACAATTTTTTTCAGTTGGATTCCATATGAAATCAGAGACATAAAGAGACACGATAAAGCCCCATAACCTCTTTTGGTGCCGTAGTATAGTTCCATACAACTTGGAGGAGGTTCAGACCGGTAATATGTTTCGATGCATGAGATCTAAGGGAACATTCAGACGTGGTGGAAATGCTGTTGAATTCCGCTGCGGACAGTCCACAGTGGAAATCTGCAACTGAAGTTTTTTAGGTAACTTAGTTCAGACATTGCGGAAAATAACTGTGTGGAATTTAGGCTGCGGTGCAGAATTTTCATTCTACAGCATGCACATTTTGTTGCAGAGAAGCGGAATTTCACTGCATATTTCAGCCTTTGCAATGAAAAAACTGAAATCTGTGGCAAGTCCACTGTGATTTCTGCAACGTCTGAATTACCTGTCAAATATGCAAATGTTGCTGCAGATTCGTTGCGTAATTGGCGCGAATCTGTACCAACATTTTCATCGGAAAAATTCTGCCATGTCTGAACGTGCTCTCACTCTTCCAAGGTTGTATTCGAAAGCAGCATTTTTTTGGCAAAAACTGCCATTTTTTGTGGCGTTTTGCCTGTAATTTTTAATGCACAAAAATGCTGCTGCAGGATATTGGCTTGAAGTCAATAGGGAAATAAAAAGCAAACTACAAACATGAAATTTTTTAGGTGGCTATTTTCTATATTGCATTGCGATTTTTGGGTCAGTGATGATTTTTCAAAATTGCAGCAAGGCTGCCTTTTGTGTTTTTTCAAATAAATATTGCCATTTTCTCTCTGGATATGGCTCTTCAAAAAAAAAACGCAAGTGTCAATGTGTATTTCATTTTTATTTTATTTATTTATTAATTTTATTTATATATATTTTTTTTTTTACGAATAAATCATGTGTTGCAAAGGTCCAAAAAAACAACAAAAAGGGTGTGAGAAGGAAGCCTAAACAGTAATTGTTAAAGCAATAAGCTGAGCCATGCTTAGGGCATGCCCACACGTGGCGGATTTCCTCCGCAACTGTCCGCATCAATGCCGCACAGAATCTGCGTTGCAGATTCTGCGGCGGATCTGCCCAAAATGTGCAGTAAATTGATGCGGACTAGCTGCTGCGGACTGCGGTAAAAGTGCTTCCCTTCTCTCTATCAGTGCAGGATAGAGAGAAGGGCCAGCACTTTCCCTAGTGAAAGTAAACGAATTTCATACTTACCGGCCGTTGTCTTGGTAACGCGTCCCTCTTTCGGCATCCAGCCCGACCTCCCTGGATGACGCGGCAGTCCATGTGACCGCTGCAGCCTGTGATTGGCTGCAGCCGTCACTTAGACTGAAACGTCATCCTGGGAAGCCGGACTGGAGACAGAAGCAGGGAGTTCTCGGTAAGTATGAACTTCTATTATTTTTACAGGTTGCTGTATATTGGGATCGGTAGTCACTGTCCAGGGTGCAGAAACAGTTACTGCCGATCGCTTAACTCTTTCAGCACCCTGGACAGTGACTATTTACTGACGTCTCCTAGCAACGCTCCCGTAATTACGGGAGCCCCATTGACTTCCTCAGTCTGGCTGTAGACCTAGAAATACATAGGTCCAGCCAGAATGAAGAAATGTCATGTCAAAAAAGCAAGACGCATCCGCAGCACACATAACATGTGCATGACAGCTGCGGACTTTATTGCGGAAATTAGAATCTCCATTGAAGTCAATGGAGAAATTCCGCCATGAGTCCGCAACCAGTCCTCCACAACTCCGCCACAACATCCACAAGATCCATTGCATGCTGCGGACACCAAATTCCGCACCGCAGCCTATGCTCCGCAGCGGAATTTTCAGCCTCGTCTAAACGAACCCTACTAAATAGAAGTGGAAGTCAATGAAAAACGGCTCCGCTGCGGATTAACGCTGCGGAGTGTCCGCAGTGGAATTCAAGAGCAATTCCGCAACGTGTGGCTTTGCCCTTACTGAATGTCATTCCTGAGGAGTATATAGGCCCCATGTGTTTGTTTTTAGTCTCTGTGTTGAACTTTTTCCTTAGCCTTTTACACATTATTATAAAAAGAGAACAGAACTTTTCGTTTTTTTACATTTATACTACTACATCAACCTCTTCATTTTAAAATCCATTGTACTTACACCTGAATACAGATAAAATACTCATTAACAATTTGAAAAAAATATTAAATCTCCAGGAAGAACAATTAAACACTGTTTGAGCACTAAAATACATGCAGTGAGGTAGAACATCTTATTTTGAAATGCTTCATATTTATTTCATGTATTTAAAGAAAGCTCGTTTAAATAAGAATGCAATACAATTTACTAAAAAAGGAATAAAGTCAAAAGTCAAAATGTAGCCCACTAATCATAAAGTCTAGTACATTATATACCCATCTAAAAATAAAAGTTGAATATATCATAATATATTAAAAATATATCATATTATATGCCCACAGTATATCTTTTACAAATTATATTTTTGCAGCAAATAGATAATGGTGCTTTCTGTAATCTGTTTTGTAACTTGCTTAATGAATTTACTTTTTCTTAAGTATCACATGGTGTTTCTCTAAAATCATAGAGTATAGCAAATATGGAAGTGCTGCTCAGGTTTTTAGCTACTATAGCTTAAACAATACAGACAGTTGCAATTATTTAGCATAATGCTATAAGAAAGTCTTCCATTTAGAAATAAGGTCATTCCTATAATAACATGCAGCAAGTTTATCATTCACTGCAACACAGACCATATTGCTCTGCAAGTCCATCACATTTGCCAACTTTTTGGCCAAAGAGGGATATTCGAAGAGCTTTTCGGGTTTAGGAAATCCATTTTCAAATAACCTATAAGGTAGGAACGCACTAGGCGACTACGCTGCGTAAAACGACACAGCGTATCCACCCTGAAAGCCACAGGAAATTCCCCCTGGAAAACCGCACCAAATAGTGGTGCAGTATTTCGGGCGGTATGTCCGCTGCGTAAATCCTGCAGGAAAAAGTTTATACTTACCCCGGCCATAATCATGGTGACACGTCCCTTTCTTCTGAGCGTAGCTCAGACTCCAGGGATGACTCTGTAGTCCATGTGACCGCTGCAGAATTTGATTGGAGCAGTCACATGGGATAAAACATCATCCCAGGAGAGCGGGCCGCACTCAGAATAGAGGACTACCGACGGGGTAAGTATGACGTTTTTTATTGAAAAAAAGTTTGTTTATTTGCTCACTTGCTATTTTTTCAGCGGAATCGCAGCATAAATTTTTTAGCTCCTTTACCCACTAGAGTCTTGCCTTCAGTTTCCCTTAGACAGCAAAGGTACTTAGACTGGTCATCTGCTGTTATAGCACATTGGTGTTAAAGAACACTGAGTTGTGCATTCGGACATGTCAGATGGAGCATTAATGTATTTGACTGCAATTTATTTGACTGTGCAGTGCCTGTTCATCAAAACGATTCTTGATATCTTCCTCTGACCGTTTTTCGTTAACAAGTTGTTAGCTCCACAGTATCCCCTTTTATTGGACTTTTTACTTGATCACAACATTCTCGGTTTACTCTCGACACCATTGCACGAGAAAATCCCACAAGGTTGGATGTTCTTGAAATACTGACCCCACCGATGACCATGACTGGTTCGCAGTTGCTCAGATCGCTCAATTTTCCAATTTTAATGTGGATTCACATTGAAACTTATCCACAAAAAAACTTGCTAGCTTGAGTTTATGCTGCACTGTGTGTTTACCAGTTTAATTTCCATACAGGGGTTTACCAGTTTAATTTCCATACAGGGAAGCTCCAATCATGAACGGGCAAGGGTCGCTAAAAAAAAAAAAGTGACCATTCAGTGTATGTACTACTGTATTTAGCAATAAATCATGAGATAGTACAAAAGGTAAATGCTAATATACAGCTAAGAACCAAATAGAGTCATATAATGTATGTATGAATGCAAACTGTTTATCAGTTTCAAATGAGGAGCATTTCAGGAATAAAAATCAATAGTACAAGCAAATATTAGAAACTTTGCAATATATCTTATTAAAGAAAAAACATCTTTCTCCTCCTCCCTGCTGTATCCTGCACTTTTCATTCACTCTCAATTCACTGCTAAAATCTGTCCTGTCTCTCAAGATGGATTATCAGCTCACTGAGGGATAAGATTTCATGCTGCCCATAAAATTATAAGGAGGGGGGAAGGACAGGAGGGACCAGGACCAGGGTGGGAGAAAAGCAGAAAGAGAGATACACAGATACACTGCTGCAGCTTATAGTAAGTGTTATATCTCACTCCTGGATTTACAGCTCTACTGCTTATTACTGCTGTATAATGTCTTTGATTCTGTTGTTTCTGAGAGTGTACTACAGAGAGATAAGAGTGCAGGATCCTTTTCTTTTCTGTGTGCTTTGCATGGGAGACATGAAAGCAGTTAGGCTCCACACACTAGCTCAGGGAAAACTAAGAGTTAGAGCCTGCAAATGGGAAAGCTGCTTAAAAAAATGCAGCATACAAGTCATATAATGGTCAGAAAGAGTGTTATTCTTCATGTACATACATATGATAGCTTATTCTGAAACGTCAACAGAAAGGTTAGGTACGCTTTGAAAGAAGGAAATGTTCTGCAGTGTACATGACTGTATGCATTTTGTCAGGGGCAATCACAGACAGTAGAGGGCCCCTATGCATGTTCAATATAAGGCCCCTTGCTTTCCATCTGATAATTTAGAGAAACCAGTCCCCAATCAATCAATCGACCAGTAATTTTTAGACATGGGAAACATTTGTTTAGCCTTTTGCATGCAATCTTTTAAACAGTAGGTAGGATTGGGCCCCATTGTCCACAGGGCCCCCTTTAAGCAGTACCTGACTGTTATATATATATACAGTATAAAATATTACATTTTGCAAAGGCTAGCAGCTTGTCAGTACTAGTAGCTTCTGGAGGTCATTCTGTTTTCTAGCAGCCTGTATAATAAAAGACAGATAGAGCCAATTTGTTTTACTCGTAACATTAATATAGAAGATTACATTGTATGGAAAACATAACAGGAAACCATCCCTAAAAGAAATGTTCTGATTTTCAGAGTTACCAGCTGTGCTGTCTCAGAAGCCAAGATCTACCCAATTCTATTGCATTAGTTACAGGAAAGCTAATTTATCCCTTGACACACTAATATTGTACAATCAAATTTATAAAAATAAGCCGACTTTATGCAGTTATTTCGTTATCAGAAATTGGACCTCACAATTTTTACTAAACAAAACAGTTTGACTGCTCTGAGATGCAACCTTTCGATTGATTGTAATGCTCTTTTGTTATATTCTGCGTGTATAAAATATATAAGTGGATGCGGGTGAAGGTGACGGTGATGGTAACATCTGTTTCCTTAAAAAAAATTATCAACTGTACATGACAAGAACAGGTTTCGGAATTATACAACTATTCTATAGAATTAATACAGAGCAAATGTCAGAAACCATGATTTTGGCTTTTTTTTTAAATCTCAAGTGAAAATGACAATTAAAAGGAACCTGTCATATGGAAAATACCATCCAATATTTTATCAGTATGTTATAGATTAGGGATGAGCAGATTGATCATTGTTAGGGGGGATTCACACGAACGTGTATTGGGTCCGTGCGGGCCGCTTGGTTTTCACGCGCCACGCACAGACCAATACAAGTCTATGGGGCAGTACAGACAGTCCGTGCTTTTTGCGCAGCGTTTGTCCGCTGCGCAAAAAGCACGACATGCTCAATATCAATATTGAAGTCAATGGGTGCGTGAAAACCACGCAGGTCGCACGGTAGCACTTCCGTGCGAACCAACTGTTTCGCGCACCAGCTGTCAAAAGGATGAATGTAAACAGAAAAGCACCACGTGCTTTTCTGTTTCCAAACATCCAAACGGAGTGTCTTTGAGATGAGCGAACCCGGACAACCGAATCGAACTTCACAGGGTTCGGCCGAACTCGTTTTAGCCGAACCCGGCAAAAAAAATTCCGGTACGCGACGTCAGGAGATAGTCACTGTCCAGGGTGCTGAAAGAGTTAAACTGTTTCAGCACCCTGGACAGTGACTTCCGATCCCAATATACATGTACGTGTAAAAAAAAAAGAAGTTCTGACTTACCGATAACTCCCGGCTTCTTCCTCCAGTCTGACCTCCCGGGATGACAATTCAGTCCAAGTGACAGCTCCAGCCAATCACAGGCCAAGCACAGGCTGCAGCAGTCACATGGACTGCCGCGTCATCCAGGGAGGTGGGGCCCGATGTCAAGAGAGGCGCGTCACCAAGGACGCGTCACCAAGGCAACGGCCGGGAGGGAAGTTCTCGGTAAGTACGAACTTTTTCTTTTTTTTTAACAGGTTTCTCGATATTGTGATCGGCATTCACTGTCGAGGGTGCTGAAAGAGTTACTGCCGATCAGTTAACTCTTTCAGCACCCTGGACAGTGACTGACGTCGACTAGACTCATCTCTATGATGGCGGCTGCGCGAAAATCACGTAACCGTGCATCATACACGGATGACACATGCAGCTGTCAAGTAGTTTTTGCGCGTGCAAAACGCCGCGTTTTTTGCGCACGCAAAAACGCAACGTTCGTCTGAATCAGCCCTTATATGAAAAAAAATTCAGTTTAACTTGTATTTATCACAAAACGATGCCTTCAATCAAAAACAATCACCAACTCCAGATTTTGTTATAGAGCTTACACTTATAGTGATCCTCCACCATGCAAGACTGATGGTTGTAGATATGGTTAAAATGGTATTTTAATTTTTGGTCTCCTACATACTGATTGCTGTTACTTTCAAAATCTTCGATTTGGACTCGCTACTCCATACACCTTACTCCATATCTCAGATGTCCAGTTTTGGTGTTTTAGTGCATTGTTTTTTTTATTATATAATTCCTCACAAACAGCTTTATCTAGTTAAAAACTCCTTGAGAGTGAAGTCTGAATGAGATAATTAACAACTCAATAGCGAGTGCCGAGTGCCGCATCTGAGTGATTTTGGAGAGAGGGAGGGAGCTCCCTCTCATCCCATCGGCACCCGGCGATAAGATCGGTGTCGGTGTCTATTATGGCAGCCAGTGGACCTAATAAAGGCCCCCAGGTCTGCCTGTAGTGTATGCCTGCTAGGTCATGCCAGAGGCATGGCCTAGCAGATGCCTGTCCGTTTTACACGGACAGGCACTAATACACTGCAATAGAAAAGTATTGCAGTGTATTATAAATGTGATCGGAGGATCGCATAGTGATGTCCCCTAGTAGGAATAGTAAAAAAGTAAAAAATATAAAGATATTACATTATTTATCCCGCATGGTGGACTCCGTAAAAAAATAAAATAAAACACAATTCAAAATATGCTGTTTTCTGTGAATCCTGCCTTAAAAAAAAAAGTGGTAAAAAGTGATCAAAAAGTCGCATCTACTCCAAAATGGTACCAATAAGAACTATAAGTTGTCCCGCAAAAACAAAGCCCTCATACAACTGCATTGGCGGAAAAATAAAAGTTATGGCTCTTCTAATATGGAGACACAAAAACAATTTTTTTTTTAAAAAGTGTTTTTACTGTGTAAAAATAGTAAAACATAAAAAATCAATATAAATTTGGTATCGTTGCAATTGTAACAACCCGCTGAATAATGTTATTGTGTTATTTATACCACACGGTAAACTGCGCAAAAAAATGTGGCAAAATTGCTGTTTTTTTTCTTATCCCCCCAAAAAAAATGAATCAAAGTTAATCAATAAATTATATGTACCCCAAAATTGTGTTGTAAAAAAATACAACTTCTCCTATAAAAAACAAGATCTTATATAGCTATGTCGACACAAAAATAAAAAAGTTATAGTTCTTTGAATGTGATGATGGAAAGATGTAAAAAATAGCTTGCTCATTAAAGAGACTCTGTCACCAGATTATAAGTGCCCTGTCTCCTACATAAGGAGATCGGCGCTGTAATGTAGGTGACAGTAATGCTTTTTATGTAATAAAACGATCTTTTTTCACAAAGTTAGGAGCGATTTAAGTTTATGCTAATGAGCTTTCTTAATGCCCAAGTGGGCGTACTTTTACTTTCGACCAAGTGGGCGTTGTACAGAGGAGTGCATGACGCTGACCAATCAGCATCATGCACTCCTCTCCATTCATTTACACTGCACTAGCGATATATATATATCGCTATGTGCAGCCACATACACAAGCCCTAACATTACTACAGTGTCCTGATAATGAATACACATGACCATCCAGCCTGGACGTCATGTGTACTCAGAATCCTGACACTTCTGAATCTTTTTTTGTGAGATTCCGGCAAGCGAAACCAAATCTCGTTTAGCGCCGAGATCTCGCGAGATTTCGTAACCGTTGCTGGAATCTCACAAAAAAGAGTCAGAAGTGTCAGGATTCTGAGTACACATGACGTCCAGGCTGGATGGTCATGTGTATTCATTATCAGGACACTGTAGTAATGTTAGGGCTTGTGTATGTAGCTGCACATAGTGATATAACTATATCGCTAGTGCAGTGTAAATGAATGGAGAGGAGTGCATGATGCCGATTGGTCAGCGTCATGCACTCCTCTGTACAACGCCCACTTGGTCGAAAGTAAAAGTACGCCCACTTGGGCATTAAGAAAGCTCATTAGCATAAACTTAAATCGTTCCTAACTTTGTGAAAAAAGATTGTTTTTTTAAATAAAAAGCATTACTGTCACCTACATTACAGCGCCGATCTCCTTATATAGGAGACAGGGCACTTATAATGTGGTGACAGAGTCTCTTTAACCGGTTAAGGACTAGGCTGTTTTACAGCTAAATGACCAGAGCAAATTTCACAATTTTGCTATGCGCTTCTTTAGATGACTATAACTCAGCAGGTGAATAAAGTTCATCTTTGAATTTTACACTCTTTTTAAAGGACAGATAGGGCTTTGTTTTAGTGGCATTTGTCAGTATATATAATTATTTTTTTTTTCTCTAAAGTGGGCAAAATTGGAAAAAAATGCAAGAATTTAACAATTGCGTCCGTTTATGCTAGCATTTTTCACACACGGTATGAACCACGGCCAAAATTAATCTCCTTTCACATTCTTCCACTTCTCCCGTGCATGGGGATACCAAATATGTGTGCCTTATTCACTGTGCGGGCATGTGCCAGGGCTTGGCATAAAAGGAGGCTTTTTGGCCTTTTCGGTCCAGGAATTTTGCATTTGATTTTATAGCCGCATACTGTTTTCTGGGGGGCCTAATGCTGCTGAAACATTAGAAACACCCCATAAATGACTTCATTCACACAAGTAGACCCCACAAGGTTTCCTTCAAGGGGTTTATCATATTTTTAGCAAGTCCAGTTTTCTTCTGAAAGTTTCTTGAATAAGATGGAACAAAATAAAATCAGCACTTTTTTAGCAAATGCGTCAGTTTAGGCTAGTATTTTTCACACACGGTATAGACCACGGCCAAAATTCATCTCCTTTCACGTTCTTCCACTTCTCCCGTGCATGGGGATACCAAATATGTGTGCCTTATTCACTGTGCGGGCATGTGCCAGGGCTTGGCATAAAAGGAGGCTTTTTGGCCTTTTCGGTCCAGGAATTTTGCATTTGATTTTATAGCCGCATACTGTTTTCTGGGGGGCCTAATGCTGCTGAAACATTAGAAACACCCCATAAATGACTTCATTCACACAAGTAGACCCCACAAGGTTTCCTTCAAGGGGTTTATCATATTTTTAGCAAGTCCAGTTTTCTTCTGAAAGTTTCTTGAATAAGATGGAACAAAATAAAATCAGCACTTTTTTAGCAAATGCGTCAGTTTAGGCTAGTATTTTTCACACACGGTATAGACCACGGCCAAAATTCATCTCCTTTCACGTTCTTCCACTTCTCCCGTGCATGGGGATACCAAATATGTGTGCCTTATTCACTGTGCGGGCATGTGCCAGGGCTTGGCATAAAAGGAGGCTTTTTGGCCTTTTCGGTCCAGGAATTTTGCATTTGATTTTAGAGCCGCATACTGTTTTCTGGGGGGCCTAATGCTGCTGAAAGATTAGAATCACCCCATAAATGACTTCATTCACACAAGTAGACCCCACAAGGTTTCCTTCAAGGGGTTTATCATATTTTTAGCAAGTCCAGTTTTCTTCTGAAAGTTTCTTGAATAAGATGGAACAAAATAAAATCAGGACTTTTTTAGCAAATGCGTCAGTTTAGGCTAGTATTTTTCACACACGGTATAGTCCACGGACAAAATTAATCTCCTTTCACATTCTTCCACTTCTCCCGTGCATGGGGATACCAAATATGTGTGCCTTATTCGCTGTGCGGGCATGTGCCAGGGCTTGGCATAAAAGGAGGCTTTTTGGCCTTTTCGGTCCAGGAATTTTGCATTTGATTTTAGAGCCGCATACTGTTTTCTGGGGGGCCTAATGCTGCTGAAACATTAGAAACACCCCATAAATGACTTCATTCACACAAGTAGACCCCACAAGGTTTCCTTCAAGGGGTTTATCATATTTTTAGCAAGTCCAGTTTTCTTCTGAAAGTTTCTTGAATAAGATGGAACAAAATAAAATCAGCACTTTTTTAGCAAATGCGTCAGTTTAGGCTAGCATTTTTCACACACGGTATAGACCACGGTCAAAATTCATCTCCTTTCACATTCTTCCACTTCTCCCGTGCATGGGGATACCAAATATGTGTGCCTTATTCACTGTGCGGGCATGTGCCAGGGCTTGGCATAAAAGGAGGCTTTTTGGTCCAGGAATTCTGCATTTGATTTTATAGCAGCATACTGTTTTCTGGGGGGCCTAATGCTGCTGAAACATTAGAAACACCCCATAAATGACTTCATTCACACAAGTAGACCCCACAAGGTTTCCTTCAAGGGGTTTATCATATTTTTAGACAGTCCAGTTTTCTTCTGAAAGTTTCTTGAATAAGATGGAACAAAATAAAATCAGCACTTTTTTAGCAAATGCGTCAGTTTAGGCTAGCATTTTTCACACACGGTATAGACCACGGTCAAAATTCATCTCCTTTCACATTCTTCCACTTCTCCCGTGCATGGGGATACCAAATATGTGTGCCTTATTCACTGTGCGGGCATGTGCCAGGGCTTGGCATAAAAGGAGGCTTTTTGGTCCAGGAATTCTGCATTTGATTTTATAGCAGCATACTGTTTTCTGGGGGGCCTAATGCTGCTGAAACATTAGAAACACCCCATAAATGACTTCATTCACACAAGTAGACCCCACAAGGTTTCCTTCAAGGGGTTTATCATATTTTTAGACAGTCCAGTTTTCTTCTGAAAGTTTCTTGAATAAGATGGAACAAAATAAAATTAGCTTTTTTTTTTAACAAATGCGTCAGTTTATGCTAGCTTTTTCACACACAAAATGGACCACGGACAAAATTCATCGCATTTCACATTCTTCCTCTTCTCCCGTGCATGGGGATACCAAATATGTGTGCTTTATTCATGGGCATGTGCCAGGGCTTGGCATAAAAAGAGGCTTTTTGGCCTTTTCGGTCCAGGAATTTTGCATTTGATTTTAGAGCCGCATACTGTTTTCTGGGGGGCCTAATGCTGCTGAAAGATTAGAATCACCCCATAAATGACTTCATTCACGCAAGCAGACCCCACAAGGTTTTCTTCAAGGGGTTTATCATATTTTTAGACAGTCCAGTTTTCTTCTGAAAGTTTCTTGAATAAGATGGAACAAAATAAAATTAGCAATTTTTTAGCAAATGCGTCAGTTTATACCAGCATTTTTCACACACGGTATAGACCACGGTCAAAATTAATCTCCGTTCACATTCTGCCACTTCTCCCGTGCACGGGGATACCAAATATGTGGCCTTATTTATCACATAGAGATGTAGGAGGGCGGACGATAGAAGAAGCTTATTTCACATATCGCTTTTTTTCAAAGCTGGTTTTACAAAAAACAGAGTTTCTATAAGGGTATGTTCACACGGCGGGGGTCCGTAACGGCTGAAATTACGGGGATGTTTCAGCCTGAAAACATCCCCGTAAATTCAGCCGTACCGGCATGTGCAGGCGCTTGAACGCCGCGTCAATTACGGCCGTAATTAGCACTGCTATTCATTGGAGTCAATGAATAGCGGCTCCAATTACGGCCAAAGAAGTGACAGGTCACTTCTTTGACGCGGGCGTCTATTTACGCGCCGTCATTTGACAGCGGCGCGTAAATATACGCCTCGTGTGAACAGACAAACGTCTGCCCATTGCTTTCAATGGGCAGATGTTTGTCAGCGCTATTGAGGCGCTATTTTCAGACGTAATTCGGGGCAAAAACGCCCGAATTACGTCCATAAATAGGCCGTGTGAACATACCCTAACACTTCCAAAATATCTGCTCGTCCACACTTACATTCTGCTCAGGGGTGTAGAGTTGCAGAAATAAATTATTCAGGGAATTTATTAGCGGTCTTATTTTGAACAACCGATCCCGGTTTGCATCGGTACTTGGGGGGGCCTGTGCGTTGTCATTGAAGTGGAGGAACCTCATTATTGTCTCATAACGAGACCTGGGCATTACTGCAGAATATACTGGGGTGGCTTGGGCGGGTCTTGTTGACCAGTAAGACCTAATGGAGGGCTTTTTGACAATACCCATATTTAGGGTGAGCCCCAAATTTTTTTTTAATTCCTGCAAATTGGTGGGCGTCCAATCTCTGGCATGGGTGGATGAAGGTTTCTGCCTTATATATTGCGTGGCATATAAATTTGTTTCGTGGACAATCTGATTTAGGATGTCGTCCGTTATAAATAAATGGAAGTAATCCATTTGGACAAAATTTGTATTGTCCACGGTTATGCCAGGAGTGGTCGTAAATCCGTGGATTCTAGGCCCAAAAGATGGGGCAGGTGCCCATACAAGAGCCTGGACTGGAGGGACCAGGCTGTCCCGTGCTACAGCGCTACTTGGCCCTGCGCTTTCATGTTCTGCAGTTTCGACTGCATCAGGGACAACGTCCCCTGAAGATGAACCTGAAGTGGCGCTGTCATCGTCACTACCTAAAACAGGTTCCATCTCGGACGCCATCTCTGATGCGGTCTCCGACTCAGACCACAGCATGGCGTATGCCTCCTCGGCGCTAAACAACTTCCTCGCCATAACGTAACTAACACTAACACTAACTAAACAAATTTTATTTTTTTATTTTTTTTATAAAACACACAAACTAAGGCCCCATGCACACGACCGTGCCCGCAATTGCTGTCTGCGATCGCGGGCACGGCCGGCCGCTGACTGACAGCCGCATTTTCGGGCCGTGCTCCCATACAAAGTATGGGAGCACGGCCCGCAAAATGCGAAAGAACGGACATGTTCCATAATTCCCGGAACATTTCCACGGCACTGACACCCTTCCGTAGTGCTACTGAAAGGTGTCAGCGTTCAATGAAAGTGAATGGCTCAGTTTTTGCGGACCGCAGTTGCGGTCCGCAAAAACGGAGGTTTTTTGCTGTCGTGTGCATGGGGCCTAACTGCTATATATATCTACACTACCGCTAACAAAAAAATAAACCGCTATTGCTATATATATTATATATATGTGGATATATATATAATTATATACTCCCTACCTGCCTATTCTAATAGAATAAAAGAAAGAAAGGTAGATAGATAGAAAAAAAGATAGATGGATAGATAGATTGTATAGATAGATAGAAATCTATCTATACAGAGAATGTTTTATAGTGTAACAGTTTTTTTTTTTTTCACTGTAATCTTCTGGCAGCAATTCTCCCGAGTCTCTTCTTCTCCTCAAACTGAAACAATATTTGAGGAGAAGAAAAGAGGCAGGAGATTTACTGCCAGAAAACTCAAAATAAAACAAATGTGGTCGCTGTGATTTTCACAGCGACCACATGTTCAGGGACCATCAGATTGGTCCCTGATACTCTGCCCAGTGCCCAGAGCTGTTGGTAACAGCGAGGGCACAGGGCTGTGTGCACGCGATCGCGGGCACAGGGCTGTGTGCACGCGATCGCGTGCACACTGTTTTATAAGCAGAAATGCATGTGATCGCTGTGATTGGTTGTCACAGCGACCACATGTTCAGGGACCATCAGATTGGTCCCTGATACTCTGCCCAGTGCCCAGAGCTGTTGGTAACAGCGAGGGCACAGGGCTGTGTGCACGCGATCGCGTGCACACTGTTTTCTATGCAGAAATGCATGTGATCGCTGTGATTGGTTGTCACAGCGATCACATGTTCAGGGGCCAAAAGATTGACCCCTGACATTCTGCCCAGTGCCCATGGCTGTTAGCAACAGCCAGGGCATAGAGCTGTGTGCACGCGATCGCGCGTGCACAGTCTCTGAAGTGCGGCCGTATATATACTATACGCCGGACTTTAGAGACCCTGACCGCTGGCCGTATATTTACGGCCAGCGGTCGGGAACCTGTTAAGGCCTAAAATAGGCTGGTCATTAAGCGATTAAATACTGTTAGATTTTATATTATTCTTGCTAGTATTTTGTGTTGGAGGCTTTTCTCTATTACTCTGACACTAAAAATTAATCATTTGGGTGTAATAGCCATTTTCACCGAAAAGTAAATAAACAAAATGTTAGTCTCTGGTCCTAGCTACCATTGCTGAAATTAGGTTAACCCCTTAATGACCGGCCTATTTTAGACCTTAATGACCAAGCCATTTTTTAAGTTTTTCCATCGTCGCATTCCAAGAGCTATAACCTTTTTATTTTTGCGTCGACATAGCTGTATAAGGTCTTGTTTTTTGCGGGACAAGTTGTATTTTTTAATAGCACGATTTTGGGGGACATATTATTTATTGATTAACTTTTATTAACTTTTATTTGGGGGGAAATAGAAAAAAAACTGAAATTTCGCCACTCTTTTTCGCGTCTTAAATCTACGCCATTTACCGTGTGATGTAAATACCACAATAACTTTATTCAGCGGGTTGTTACGATTGCAACAATACCAAATTTGTATCGTTTTTGTATGTTTTACTACTTTTACACAGTAAAAACGCTTTTTTTTCAAAATTATTTGTTTTTGTGTCTCCATATTTGAAGAGCTGTAACGTTTTTATTTTTTCGCCGATGCGGTTGTATGAGGGCTTTTTTTTGCGGGAAGACTTGTAGTTTTTATTGGTACCATTTTGGAGTAGATGCGACACAGAAAACAGCAATTTTTCCATAGTTTTTTATTACATTTTTTACGACGTTCACCGTGCGGGTTATATAATGTAATAGATTTATAGTCGGGGTCGTTACGGACGCGGCAATACCAAATATGTGTAACTTTTTAACTTTATTTAGTTTTTTTAATAGTAAAGCATTTTGTAAGGGGAAAAGCTGGGTTTTTCTTTTTTTTCACATTTTTTCTTTTAATTAACTTTATTAAACTTTTTTTTCACTTTTTTACTAGTCCCACTAGGGGACTATAATATGCGATTCTGCGATCGCATTTATAATACACTGCAATACTTTTGTATTGCAGTGTATTACTGCCTGTCCGTTTAACACGGACAGGCATCTGCTAGGTCATGCCTGCGGCATGATCTAGCAGGCATTCACTCCAGGCAGACCTGGGGGCCTTTATTATTGTGCACCGCATCTGAGGGGTTAAACGGGTGAGATCGATACTAATATCGACCTCACACGGCAGAGCAGGGATGCTCCCAGCCCTCAGATGCCTCTGGCAGCTGAGAGCAGGGAGATATGACAGCTCCCTGCTCTGTTTACTTATTCCGATGCCGCAACGTAAAAAGTCTATGGCATCGGAATAAGGCCCGTTAGTGACCGACGTAGAAACACGATGGGCCGGTCACTAACGGGTTAAATCAGACTTTTTCTAACTGTAATACAAAACATTTACTATGGTGAGCAAACCTGTCATCATTCAGGGAGTGGTTGAGTGACACTTCTACTCTATGATTGCAAGAGACATTTGTCAGATCAACTATCTATGACAACTATAATCAAAGACATATTAGACAATGTGTATGACCTGTCATTCAACATCAGCTAAGTAATAAAATAGTAAAGCACAAGGCCTTAAAGGCTATGTACACCTTTTTTGCTTATTTTTTTATAAATAGGTCAGTGAGTAAGTTTAGTGCAACTTCATAATTAGTCTTTGTTAAAAATTTGTTTTACTTTTTTTATATACAGCTGCTCTTTATTTTGTATACAAAGCGGCTGTATCTTTTGTTTTGACATGAATCCGACAGTCTCGCGGACCTGACAGGTTCAGTGTCAGCTGGTGTTGCTTGTCTCTAACACCCAGGATCCACAGGTAATCCATCACATCTAAGTTATGAACTTAGATGTGATAGATAAAAGGTGGATCCTGTGTGTCAGAGACAAGCAACACCTGCTGTCACTGAACCCGTCAGTCCTGCAGACCTGACGGGAACAGGTTTTAGCGCTAAATATAGCTGCTGCGTATAGAGAATACAGAGCAGCTGTATCTAAAAAAAGTAAAACTAATTTATACTAAAGTCTAATTAAATAGTTAAACCAAACATACTGACTGACCTGTTTATAAAAAAAATACAAAAAATGTCCATGAAAGGTTTAGACAGCCTTTAAATAAAGAAACAATTATTGCAGACACTACAATTTTATTCATCCTAAAATAAAATTAACACAAATAGCAAAATAAATTATCAGCAAATATTAACCATTAATTTATTTTCTGTCAAGTTGCTAAAATTCTATAAATCTTTGTTATATCAGTTATTCGGAAAGCTAATTGCAAAACCAACCTGTCTACCATTGTAGACCATATAGAAGTTGTCACTCAGCTTTCCCAGAATCTGTATACTTATGTAGTAATGTATATCCTTTTACCATTGAACTCTATAACAAGGAAGATAGGACGATTTTCTGTTAGGGGTCCTATGAAAGCTAGTGACGACCATATTGGTTGTTAAGCAGATTTTCCAGAAAGATTACTTAGAAATGGATAAACAGAGTTTTATACAGCATGTAAAGAAAAAGGAAACAGAAACATCGATGTTAACAGGTGATATTTTACAATCTTAATTTAGTTTGTGGCCTCCATAATTTGCCATATAAAGGGGCTGTAATAATGGGAATAATTAGCACCCACAACATTAACTTCTTAGACATCCGTTAAAACGATTAGAATATACAATGGCAGTATGCCTCTCTAATCCAAATAGAAGAGCTCAAAAAGTTGAACACTTTGAAAATGGCACAGTAAGATAAAGGTGACCTTTTGTTCATTGCTAGTGTCTGCATTTTACTAAATTATGTATTTTCATTTCACATTTACCTGTCTGGGAACATTATAATAGTGTCATGAAAATATTTTATTATAGTTGAATAGGACTTTAAGTTTGATGTTAACTGTTTTATATATTTTATGTCAACCACATAACTCTTTTCTTTGTGAAAAGTACTTTAGATGTCTTATACATTCATTTGTAACATGCATTGTGTGAAATATCAAGTGATGAATAACAAAATACACCTTAAACCTCAATTTGTCTGTGTCCTTCTCGACTTCAACTGTCTAAAGTGAAAGGAGCTGGACCCTTGGACAAGTGTGGAGCAGTTTTGGGGGTTGGGGTAGGAGAAGTAGTTTTTTGTAGACAACTTTTTTTTTATTCTGCATTTACCAAAATTACTAGCGACAGCATCGGGCTGGCCCACCGGAGGACCAGAGGATCCTCCAGTGAGTCCGGGTAGCGAGCTGCCTTTATCCGGCAGTGGAGCAAGGAGACATTGTCTCCCTGCCCCGCTACTTACTCTTGTGGGCAGGGCCGCCCGGCGCATAACATTTATGGGCCAAGCGGCACGGGCCCCTTCATTCCCGGTGGTGTCGCTAGCGCTGGGGGGACCCGGGGACAGTGACTGCCACATTCAATTGTATCTGCATCCTCTGGATGCAGATACAATTGAATACTAAAGGCTGCAGGCCATGTTAGGGCTGCAGCCTATAAGGCACTGGGAAGAATCCTTGTGCAGGCCGGCGTGATGACGTCAGTGCATCATGCTGGACTACGCAATGGTCCCATCTCGGCGTCCCGAGGCTGTGGAGCAGCTCCGTCCATCGCGGAAACGAGGCTAGGTAAGTAAAAAAATGTTGGTGTTTACGGGGCTGTGTGGCCCCATGTACATGGGGGGGGGCTGTGGGGCACTGTTTACAGTCGGGGGGGTGTGGCACTGTCTACAGTTTGGGTTCTGTGTGGCGCTGGCTACAGTGGGGGTCTGTGTGTCACTATCTACAGTGGGGGGCTATGTGGCACTGTCCACAGAGGGGGGCTGTGTGGCACTTTCTACAGTGAGGGGCTGGGTAGAACTGTCTACAGTGGGGGCTGTGTGTGGCACTATGTACAAGAGGGGGGCTGTGTGTGGCACTATCTACAAGAGGGGGATCTTTGTGGCACTAGCTACAAGAGGGGGGCTTGTGTGGCATTATCTACAGGGAGCTGTATGTGGCGCTATTATTATTATGGGGTCTAAAGGGGTACTATTATAGTGTGTGTCACTGAAGGGGCATTATTTCCATCTGGGTGAGGTTTTTGTAGACGTTGGGGAAGTGCTAGAAAAGTGAGAAGCTAAAGATGTTTGTGTTACAAATTCTACAGAGGCGATTAATAGTCGGGAGAAGGTGCCAGGGCAATCTGGGCCAGATGAAGAAGAAAAGGAAAAGTGAGCAATTCTAATCTGAGAAGACATCACTGGTGAGTCACTGGATTTCTCTATATAGTATTAACCCCTTTGCACACCCGGACGTGTCATTACGTCCAGGTGCGGGAGTGATGTTTGGTGCGAGCTCAAGTGATTTACAGCTGACACCCGGGACTAACAGCCATCGCGCTATTTAACCCCTCAAATGCTGTGGTCAATCGCACCTGCAGCATCTCAGGCGTTGAAAAGAGGGGGGCTCATCCCCCCCGACAGGATCCACCTGTTATCGATCACATCTAAGTTATGAACTTATTGCTTGAATTTGGTTAACTATTCTGATTTCTCATTAAACTATTTCAATATAATATCACAACATGCTAGCAAAAATCTTAACAGGCTGCAATTCACATCACAACAATGTGGTGGCCACATATAGACACATACAGTGCTGTGAAAAAGTTTTTGTCCCCTTTCCAATTCCTTCTATTTTTGCATATTTGTCAAATTTAAATGTTTTAGATCATCAAACTACTTTTAGTATTAGACAAAAATAACCCAAGTAAACACAAAAAGCTGTTTTTAAATGCTGATCAGCCCTACCTGGCCCCAATGTGAAAAAGTAATTAACACTTTAGAACTAAATCAGCCAGTTACCCAAATTCATTGACAATTGGGTTCAATTTTACTAGTCACACTCAGGCGATAATACTGCCAGAACTATTGAATTTGCACATCACTTAAAAAAGGTCCTGTTTGGCAATGTGAAACAGGTTAGAAAGATTTAAAAGCAGCACACGATGACACGTTCTAAACAAAACAAAGTCATTGAAATACCAGACTTTTGGGAGAATATATTTTGTGCACTGATGAGTCAAAGGTAGAACTTTTTGGGTTTTGTTACATGTGATGTATAGCTAACACTGCATGTTACCATAGGAGCATCATAACAACAGTCAAACATAGTGATGGTAGTGTGATGGTCTGGGGCTGCTTTGCTTCTGCAGGACCTGGACGACTTGTCATAATTGAGAATGTCCTCTCATTGGTGTGTTACCTAAAGCCTAAGTGAAGTTGGGTTATACAGCAGAACAATGATCTGAGGCACACAAGCATGTCCACCTGTGAATGGCTCAAAAGAAACAAAATTAAGATTTCTGAGTGACCAAGTCAAACTCCTGATTTGAATCCCATTGAGATGCTGAGGCAAGACCCTCAACAGGCAGTTCATGCTCGAAAACCCTCCAAAGAAAAGTGGGACAAAATGCCTCCACAGCAATGTCAATATAAAAGACATTTGACTGCAGTTGTTACTGCGGCACAACCACTTATTAAGTTTAGGGGGATTACTTTTCTTACATGGGTTATATAGGTTTTGAATAAATCTTTATTCTCAATAAATGGAATGATCGTTTATAATCTGGATCATCTCAAACCTATAAAAGCGACAAATTAACAAATATAGAAGAAATGTCTGAGGGCAAATCATTTTTCACAGCACTGTCGTGCATAGACATATTGTGACAGAGCATCGCGAGACCATGTTTCGTTGTTTTTTTTAAAAGCTGTCTCGTGCCACACATCTCAGGATATGCTGAGATAAGAGGAAAGGTAAGGAAGGACACAACTGAATGTAGGAATACCAGATTGTACATTTCAAATTACAACTTGAACACTATTGTTTGTATCCAGTTATATATTATTTTTTTCACAATATTAAATTTTCATATTTTTTTTTTTGCAAAACAATTACATTCAAGATAAATTCAGGTGTCAAATTAAGGTCCCAGCAGTTCCAGAACACTACAAAGTAGCAGGCACCACATAAATGTTAAATCAGTAATATAGTAAATGTGACATCCATTTTACATACGTGGCCAATGTACAATATGGGATCAAGCAGTGGGTTATTCCAGAAAATAATAAGCAAACAAAGTAAAAGAATAAACAATTAAAGAATATAATATAAAGAAAGAAACAAACATAAATAGGAAATAACTACACCTATAAGATTACAACAATGCCAACAGTACTTTTTTAAATGGGCGTAAATTAGTAACCAAAGGGCGTGAGTCTGTTAATCAGTACAGAAGGAAATGTATACCATCGATGCACCAATGCTTAAAAGAGAGATGTTGAAGAAGGTTGTAAGACATACCCTGGTGTTGCGGAGGCAAGGTATTGTGTCCAGGGTTTCCACAGAGAGAATTTTAGACAAATTATTGGATCTCAGAGCAAACATTCCTTCCATTATAAATTAAATATTTATAAGGTTGATAAGCCCGGGGATATAAATAATGACATTTCATTTCCAGGACCTTGCTATAAGTAGACGTGCTGCAAGTATAACATGACTGACCACCACTTGAAAAGACACCGGAATCAACTCCATCTTCAAAACACATAGAGCCTTTGCTGGGTCCAGAGGAATCGTGCATGAAGCAATAGTAGAAATGAGGCTAAATATTTCACTCCAGAAGGAACATACCCCAGGACAATACCACCACATATGTATATATAAGTATGACGAGCTGGATTTTGCAATTGGCGTAGGGGTTAGATACCATCTCAATAATAATTTTTGGGAAGCTTCCCAATGTTGAGCCCCTTTAGAGACCTTTCTAGTCCAAGAAAAAGCATGTCCCCAATCCTCAAAAGAGTATACAGATTGAAATTATTTTTCCCAAATTGAGCAATAAGGAGGCTTGCTAAGGGAGAGGCAGGAGATCAGGTCATTATAGAAACTCGAAATGCCTGTTATTTAACATGTGGGTTCAAATAAGAATCTGTTGGCAAAGGAGGGCAACATGGATGTTACAGTATATACGAAGGTAAGTAGGTAGCAAATACATATATACTTATAAAAGTCATTACTGGGGATAGAGTATTGACTAGCTAGCTCGGAGAATGACTTTAACCCCTTCCCACTCCTGGACGTATTATTAGGTCATGGTAAGTCCATTTCGGACGTCTTCCCGGCACATACAGGAGCTGTGACAACTGCTGTCTTGTTCAGCAGTTGCCGCAGCTCCTTCAGCGGGGACCAATCGCGGTCTCCCCGCTGATTAACCCCTTAGAAGCCACATTCAATAGCAATCATGGCTTCTTAGGGGTTAAACCACCATCTTCGGCCCGCTACATGATAGCGGGTGGCGATGGTTGCTATAGCAACCGGAGGCCTAACAATGGCCTCCAGCTATGCCATCTATGGAAGCCTAGTGGGTCCTGACAAAGTGACCACTATGCTTGCTGTCAGCGAGTAGCTGACAGCTCTAATACACTGCACTACGCATGTAGTGCCAGGTATGAGAATTGCGATCAGGGCCTCCTGCCTTCAAGTCCCCTAGTGGGACAATATAAAAAAGTTACAAAAAAGTTGTGTAAAAATAAAAACAGTAATAAATGTAAAAATCCCCCTTTTTCCCTTATCAGTCTTTTATTATTATTAAAAAATATATAAATAAACTATACATAATTGGTATCGCCACGTCCGTAACATCCTAAACTACAAAAGTATTTCGTTATTTATCCCGCTCGGTGAACACCATAAAAGAAAATAATAAACCATACTAGAATCACAATTTTTGGTCACTTCACCTCCCCAAAAAATTGAATAAAAAGAGATTGAAACGTCGCATGTACCTAAAAATTATTCTGATTGAAATTACAGTTTGTTATGCAAAAAACAAGCACTCACACCACTTTCTTGATGGAAAAATAAAAAAGTGATGGCTCTTAGAATATGGCAATACAAATAGTAAATGATTTTTTATAAAAATATTTTATTGTGCAAACGCCATAAGACATAACAAAAACTATAAACATATGGCATCATCGTAATTGCATCGCCCCACAGAATAAAGTGAATATGTCACTTATAGTGCACGGTGAACGTTGTATAATTTTTTTTTCTAAAAAACAATAGTAGAATTGCTGTTTTTTAGTCACCACGCCTCTTAAAAAATAGAATAAAAACTGATCCAAAAGTCGCATGCATCCCATGAAAACTACAATAAATTCCTCAAGGGGTCTAGTTTCCAAAATGGGGTCACTTTTTAAGGGGTTTCCTCTGCACTGGTACCTCAGAAGCTCTGCAAATGCGACATGGCGCAAAGAAACAAATCCAGCTAAATCTACATGTCAAATAGCGCTCCTGCCTTTCTGAGCCCTGCCGTTTGTCCAACCAGCAGTTTATAACCTCATAAGAAATTGCTTTACAAATGTTGTGGTGCTTTTTCTCCTTTATTCCTTGTCAAAATTAAAAATGTGTACCTTTTATCTGAAAAATTTGATTTTCAATTACACAGCCAAATTCCACAAAATTCAGCAAAAAACCTGTTTGGTCTAAATGCCCACTATACACCTCAATAAATTCCTTGAGGGGTGTAGTTTTCCAAATAGGGTCAATTTTGTGGGGTTTCCACAGTTTTCGCCCCACAAGACCACTTCAAACGGCATGGTGCCTAATAAAAAGGAGGCCTCAAAATCCACTAGGAGCTCCTTTGCTTCTGAGGCCTGGGCTTTCAGTCCATTACCACACTAGGGCCACATGTAGGATATTTATAAAAACAGCAGAATCTGGGCAATAAATATGGAGTTGTGTTTCTCTGGTAAAACTATATGAATAAAAATGTAATAGAAAGGATTTTCTGACAACAAAAAAAAAGACATTTGTAAATGTCACCTCTACAGTGCTTTAAATTCCAGTGAAACACATAAAGGGTTAACCAACTTTATAAATACTGTTTTGAATACTTTTAGGGGCCTAGGTTCTAAACTGGGGTGTTTTATGGGGGTTTCTAATATATAAGCCACTCAAAGCAACTACAGAACTGAACTGGTATCTAAAAAAAAGGCTTAATTTTTCAAAATTATTCAAAATGTGAGAAATTTCTGCTTATGTTCTAAGCCTTGTAACATCCTAGAAATATAAAAGAATGTTCAAAAAATTATGCCAACATATAGTAGACATATGAGAAATGTGAACTAGTAACAATTTTGGGTGGTATAAAGATCTGTCTTATAAGCAGATTCATTTAAATTCAGAAAAATTCTATTTTTTCCAAATTTTCTCTACATTTGGCTATTTTTCACAAATAAGCACTGAATATATCGACCAAATTTTACCACTAACAGAAAGCCCAATGTCCTATGAGAAAACAATCTCAGAATTGCTTGGATAGGTTTAAGAATTCTGTAGTTATTACCACATAAAGTGAGATATGTCAGATTTGAAAAATGGGCTCTGAGCCTTAAGGCCAAAACTAGGATGCGTCCTTAAAGGGAACCTGTCAGCAGCATTTCACCTATTGAACTTTACTTATCCCTCACTGGTCGCTGCTATAAAAAGTTAATTGTCATTATCCCCTCTCCTAAACTCCTCCTCTGACTGTAAATAACGGTCTGCAAACATTTTGCGCCTTTTATCGTAATAATCCGGTGTCACTTTGTGGGCACACCCCAGAAGAGGACATCAATGTACAAGCGCAGGATTTTGTGAGCTGGGGGAAGGCGAGGAGCTGTCAACCAATAGTTAGGAGGCAGGGTTAACTCAGAAAGACTTGAGGGATGAAGATTTGACTCTTTTATGCTCATTAGCATACGGTGTTTGAACACTATAAATCAGAATACTAAAGCTATAGAGCCGACTAAGAAGACAATTATAGGTTATAAAGAAATGTTTTTCACCCACTACCTCCAGGTAGTGCTGGTTTAATAGGTTAAATGCTGGTGACAGGTTCCCTTTATGGGGAATGATCAATAAATAGCATCTGGATGTGGGAAATCCCCCCAGAAATCCAATTGCCCAGAGGAATATCTGGCATTTCAGATATCAAATACATATATATATGTATATATACAGAATCATAATTTTTTTTATTGTGATGCACATAATTTGGTATAATGTCAAGCAACCAACTTCTGTTATCCCGATTCTAGTTATTCAAAATCATAAATCTATACTTTGATTGACACCATTCCTTTTTAAATCTGAGAATTATATCCGTTATCTTTTTATTAAGCTTGCTGTGGTAACAGTCCAGTTGAAACTGAACATAGTTTGTCATTTTTATTTTTAAACCATATTCCCCTATTTTATCCATTCAATTTTCATTACCATGCAAATGTACAACAAATATTCCCATTGATAGCTTCAGAATATTATACTCGTTTTTCTAAAAGACCATTTTATTATTATAAATAATATCCAGTCCATAAAATCTCCAGATACCAGACTTTTACTTGAGGCTTACGCGTACGAGCATCCGAACAGCGTCTGTAGCTAATACAAGCGTGTGTGGTTACTTGGCTACCACAATTGTAGCAGCGGTTCACAGTATTACAGCCTTCTCCCACTCACATAAAGGGGAGAAGGCTGTAATACTGTGAACCGCCGCTAAAAGTTTGTTGGTGATTCACAGTGCGAGTGCTGTGGCCCGTTCAAAACAGCTGAGCGACAGGGCACCGGGAGTCAGACCCCGACCAATGAAATATTGATGGCCTATCCTGAGGATACATTTCATTTATTACATATCTTCATGTTGTAACTTAATTCTGTCCAATAGTTTATTTTATTTAATAATTATAAAAAAAAAAGTTTTTAAAATGTGTTAAAAATTCAGGATTGAAGTTTCCTCCGATTCCAGTTATTACCGTGGGAGTGTAACTGTCAATCACAGCCAGACTCACCCTCCAGACCATGCAGAACACTTATTGTGCACGCATGATTAACGATAACGTACATTTGCGGCAGCTTGTGAGAACTTAAACCATGCTGATGTATGTTATTTTACGAGAAGTCCTAATGTGTTTTCTGGTTATCTATGTCACTGTAATCCCCTAAACATTGTGCCTCGACAATTTTTTCTCTATGTCTTCGTTTTCATTACTTTCCAAAATTTTAATTCAGTCTAAGGGCAGATAAAATCCAGTGAGATAAAAATCCCTTTATATCCATAATGGTTGATCATGAACTATGTTTAATTTGCATTATAAAATACAGAAGTTTATCTTGACTCTGATAACTTGCTGCAGCGTGATGTCACACAACAAAAGCCATTGAAAAGTCAAGTCAACGTTTCTTGCCACTGTGTATTTAATTTGAAGATAAATATGGCTACATCTGTGTTTATATATACCATTTATTTTAACAAAATATATTGCATTTTTGTTGATTTAAAATGGTGCTCTTCGGTTGTACAATGTAAGTTTATGTACTATATTCTAAACAAAACTTGTAGATATTGGGCAAAACAGACACTTAATGAACATTCAATTTAGCATAATGGGGGAATACATTCTGTTTACACTGCTACATAAATTGTGAATAATGAACAAGTACATAAACTCATATTTAACCTTGATAAGTTTTTAATACGATGAAATTTTCTAAGCCTGAAAATAAGTCCATAGTAATTCAGAAAGTTGACAACATGTTAAAAGGTACATTTTTATTATCATCCATTTTATTGTATTTACAACTTCAGTTTAACAAAATGTACTTTGTTGTCATTTTTATTTGAGGAAATACTATTTTATCTTCAGCCACTAAACATTATATTTATTCTAATATTCTAGTAATTCATAGAAAATAATTTTAGAGATCGTTTCTGGCATAGCCATAGCCTTCTTCCCGTAAACTTGCTTTATGGCTTAAAAAAACATTTTCATATATCCTATTAGGGAATTCTGAGTTGATTTAGGGGGTCCCCGTGTTCAGGAACCTCATTTCTTGGACAGAGTGGAGAGCAGTGACAAAGAGGGTCTTTTGATTGGGAAAACCTCATCCTATTATGTCCTGCATTACTTAATTTCACCTGTAATGGCACTGCAGAAATATTGGACACACACTGATAGATTTGCCCAAAGATTTCATCTGATTGCTGGGATTCCCAGCAGGGGCACACTTTATGGTCTGTTTATTGTCAAGGGACCATTCTAAAAAATAGAGATTGCCCAAAGCGGACAACCTTTTTTAAAGACCTAGTTGTCACAAATTTTACCATCAATACAAGATCCAATATGAATAAAGATGTTTTGTTTGCAGCTAAACACTTTTAGGACTTCAATTAGCTAATGTACAAGCAGTAGTGCAATAAAGGTGGATTTACACTGTAGCAAGGGCATGACTGTATTATCATTAGACATACAGAAAAAATGCAGAAAGCTAGTCATAGAACAAATTTTTTAAAAAAAGGAACAGAAAAATGTCTCACCACTTCTTTCATCCAGTTATTAGTATTCCAGTCTTTACCCACAAATGTACGGATGCCTGCTGGCTAGCAGTAAGTCCATAGGAGCCAAAAAAATACATGGAATCCAGCACTTGTATTAAAATAATTATTTATTATTCCTTAGCTCTTAAAGCATTAAATCATGTCGCAATAAATGTCCATGAGTAAAGTGTTTCCTCCCGATACGTGTTTCGAACACTATGATCCATGGTCACAGCATGGATTGGGTTCAAATAATAAAAATATAATCAATGGTTACATTCCAAGGAGATGTTTAAATAACATGTATTAAATAGAGAGGCATTCTGGATGGTTCATTTAAATACGAGGTTTCCAGAGGGGCTGAATTATAGAAGCAATTTGCTACACATTAACTAAAGAATGTCCTGGATGTTAGTGCCTTTATAAGGCTTTGTTATGTAAGCGTTGATCTTACTTCACTTTCCTATGGGATTTTGTATATATGGGGTGTTTAAGCTATGGGAATGTTACCCAAGACGTAGTTATATACTGTTTTGTATGCTGGTTCTAGCAATGACATGGTTAATGGGTTCAAGATTTATAGGTCCAGGATGGTTTTAAAACACACACGTATCTGAATCCAATCCATGCTGTGACCAATTACTGTAGTGTTCGAAATGCGTAAGTGGGAGGAAACATGTTACTCATGGACTTTTATTCCGGCATGATTTAATGCTTTAAGAGTTAAGGAATAAAAAATAAGCTATTTTAATACAAGTGCTGGATTTCTACATCTCTTTTGGTTCCTACAATCGTAGTATATTTTAGATTTGTTTAATTATTGGTTGACAATTTAAATTTTAATATTGTCCCATTCCAAGAACCATAACATTTTTATTTTTCCGTCATCACAGCTGTACATGGGAATTTTTTTCGTGAGATGACTTGTATTTTTTTAATGGTACCAGATAACATACTATATAATGTACTGAGAAACGTATTTTGTAGATGGAATGGAAAAACAAAACCTCAATTGTTTCTTGTGTTTCGTTTTTGTGTGGTAAAAAAGACGTGAACTTTATTCTACAAGTGACTACGGCGATATCCAATTTATAATATTATTTTTACTATTTTTATTTTGTGTTGCCATTTTGAGACGCATAACTTTTTTTATTTTGGGGTACATTATATATATATATATATATATATATATATCACTTTTTGTTGGATTTTTTTTGGGGAAACAAAGTGACCAGAAAACAACAATCCTGCCATTTGGGAATTCAATTTTACCAATGGCGTTCACCCGGGGGAGGGGGGGAGGGGTGGTTATACTTAGAAGTTTACTTTATTATTGCTTACATTATTATTTGCAAAAATTGGAAAAGGGTGTGTTTTTTTACTTTTAGCTATTTTTTTATTTGTATTTTTTTCAATTTTATTAAACATTTTTGTACGTTACCATGCGATTGTTCGTGTAATACCTATGTATTGCAGTGTATTGCCTTTATCTGTACTCTACTATTAAGCCCTACCTCTGGAAAGGCATAGTAATAGACCACTGACAGCAGACCTGGAGGCCTTCAATAGGTCTTTGGCTGCCATGGAAACTGGCGCTTTTGTCACGGGCAGGTGTGATCAAGAGTCAAAGGGAGCCCTTTATCTACCTATTCAGATGACACCGTCGCTATTGACGGTGGCATCTGAGGAGTTAAATGGCAGTAATTGGAGTTGTCTCTGATCCCGGCCGTTGCAGCCGGGTGTGAGCTTTTGGAAGCTCCTGAGCCCGCACCATATATGGTTAGCGCACATCCGCCATACATGTACAGCGGATGTAACTAAGGAGTTAATTATAATTGAGTTGTATTTCTCCTAAGTGTTTTCCAAATTGTTACAAACTCAGAATGGACCCTACTCCTGCCTGAGAAGTCTGCCAATGTATTATGATTTTATTAAAGTTAATTGGCACCCTTATATCTGCATAAGGAAGCTCTGTTTTCTTGGTTTTATAAATTATATAATTCTAGCGACATTTAGCAACCACTAGGTGTAGCTAACTACATATGGATTAATACAACTAGTATTGAGCTTTTTGGAAGTAATTTAAATCTGTATGCAGTGAGCCCTCTCTAGTTGCAGCTGTAGGTATCCACTTCAGTGCCCAGCCCCTCCCAACATGGGCACCATAGCATTCGCATACCCTGCCTCTATGTCAGGCAACGACTGATTATAGGCCATTTAAAGATATTGCACACTAAAATACTTAAGTCTCCTTGTTTCTAGATTAAATTGTATCTTTCAGTTGCAATATGTATCAATTTATGCATTACTTATATTTACATGCATATATGTTATTATGTCATCACTTGGTTCCGGAAAAATAATGGAGTCCAAATGCTTTGGTATATGTTTATTTGCTAGACTTTCTTGCCCTGCAGAAAATGTCATTTTGAACAGCTAAATAAAAAAATGGAACATTTATGTTTCCAGTTCAGTAACAAGAAACATAAAAGTTGTAATTGTCATGGTCAAATTCAAATATAATATCTGGCCTGAACCGAGATATCTCAGAACTTGCTGCTTGATATTTATTGGTAGAAAATATAACAAGCATAACAATGCTTAAAAATGTTATATACTGTACTTCTGATTAATACATGTCCTCAGTTATGCATCTAACACCTTATAATATTGTTAGGAAATATTGTTTTTCAGAGCGTATTCAAGTAGGTCTGTAAATTGTTTTGGCTCAGATGGGGGGGGGGGGTGTATTTTCTAGTCATGGAACTGTGACCCACTAAGAGAGTGGGTGGAAGATGGGCAAGTCAGTAAGTGGAGATATGGAGCACAATATAACATTAACAAAGGAACTTGGATAACCAAGTAATAAAGTCAATAAGTAATGACTAGATTTGTCATTATAATGGGTTAGTAGAGCAGCCAAGCCCATACTCTGGCAAAATGAGTAAAACATATGAGTGAAAGTAATCAATAGGGCATATGATGTGAAGTACCTGGGGGGGGGGGGGGGTTGAACATTATAGTGGCAACATTAGACACCTCACTAAGTGCAAAAGATACAAAGGCCAAGAAAAGTTAAAACATTAACCCCTTCCCGACATTTGACGTATCCATACGCCAAAGTCGGGAAGGGGTTTGACGTATCCATACGCCATACCTACATAGGTATGTTATTTTTGCCTGATGAAGAGGTCGGTTCGAACTCATAACGCGTAGCTTATTCTGATTAAAACATCTAGTATTTTATCTCCTGCCTCCTATGGACTGATTGCTATATACACTCTGCATGTACCTTCTATGCAAAGAGACAGCGCTGGGGAAGTATTCCTATTTTTCTACATCCTTCTACACTCATCATAACACGGTGCCTGTGTGGCTCCCGGATGGAATCCTAGCTGCAGTCTCCTAACTTGTCAAGCACAAGAGGGTGTTGTGCCCCCAGCACAACACCTTTTGGTAAGTATAATTCTTACCGCCAAGCCCCTATTGCCTTTCCGTTTTGATGATGCACTATGTGCGCTGGGTGTTCTCTCCCTTTTTTCATTCCTTTGACTTTTAGAATAACAGGGTAGTGATACCTGAGAGTCCCCGTTTGCTGCCACTTCTTCACCAACTGTAAATTACCTCCAGTTTATTTGCGGGCGTTATGCTTTGCAACTGCCCGCAAATTTAGTCAGTTGCTTCAGATGTGTGGTAAGCCACATCCCGTTGGCCATCACTTTAGGCTGCAGCTCCACTAGTGGCGAAGGCCTCTTCACTAGTTTAGTGCCAATACTGGCAATATGCAGCCAAAAATGTTCTCCTAGGCAGTGGGCCACTGGGTATATCCTCAGATGGTTGGCTGGAGTGGGTCAGCAGTGATGTTAGATGCTCTGTGCCCCGTCAGAAAATCTAAGCCATGGCTACTGTTGAGGGATGGGCCACAAACTAGAATCCACCCGTGAAGATGCATTTTAAAATTCTCCTGACAACCAGATCTGTGTGATTGGAGAAGAGCCGGCCTTATACCTGTAAGTAAGGCAGATCATCCTGTACTGGTACCGATTATCATGTACTGATACAGAACACTGTTTTTGTAGCCACTCTCCTAGAAAAACACGTATGTATAAATGTAATAGAGGTTAGTTTTTACTATATCAGTGCTCATTTGACAAAACTCTTATTATCAGATAAACTGTAACAAATGTACAAATCCCTACAAAATTTAACCCATTGCTCAATGTACATCCTTGGACTTTATAAGCCATACAATAAATATTTGCTACATAGTTGAACAATAAAACAGAATTATTAGAGTTTAGTAATCAGATACATGATTTTGTACATTTAATCAAAAGACTAGTTACTTTTTACAGTAACTTTCAATTTTCTTGTGAATTCTGAAAATTTCCAAAGCACTAATCAGATCTTAATTTTCTCATCATCTAGTTGTATGCAAATTACGAACGGGGTAGTAGCTTATGAATTTCAAACACATGTACAAAAGAGATTTATTAAAATAAAATACTATTTTACAGCTGGGTAATTACAACAAATATGATAAGACAGGTTGAAATTATAATTAACATTTTCTTTTGTAAAACAATAAAAGGAAAGAATGATCTTTTCCACGAACTGAAAGTAAGTTAGAATGTCTGACGTCTTTCTGTAACTAGCTGTAATTGTCTGTCTAAAAAAAGACAAGCTGTCTACAGTCCTGCAGAGACATTGCTGTGTCACTTTTTAGACAGATATTTGCAGAGACTAAGGCTTCAGTCTGACAGCTCTGTTCGCTGTTATAGAAGGAAAGAGGTCAGTTTTTGCTTGTGCCTTGTGGGAAAGGGTGCCAAAAATAGCGGTAAATGCCCTTGGCACCCTAACAACTATCAGCAGACACAATCATTCATTGACCATTACTGCTGCATAGACTTCTCTGTCTGCGATAATCTCGGATCCCAGAAAGCATGACCGGAAGTTAATGTCACCTGCAAGTAGCCGCTGGCTGCTTGCAGTAAACTTCCTGCTTTTGCTAGAGGAGCAGAGTGGCATGGGAGAATGGAAATGGCATCATATGCTATGGCTATTACTTTTTAAGGGGCTGTCATTATACTACTGTTGACATTATAAGGGGACTACAGAAGTCCAGGTACTCTATGGTATTGTTATTTGCGAAGCATGATCCAGTATTGGGTATTATTATTTGGGATCTGTATGGCACAATTATGTAGTCACTGCATGGGATTATTAGAATATGGCAAATTGATTTAGGTATTTGGTCTTTATAATATGAACACTGTATAAAACGTTGTTGTACATTTTAGATTTTGAATAATTATATAACAAGTGTTCAAAAAAAAAAAAAAAACATACAAACTGTTTTAATATTGTACAGCCATTTATTTATTGCTGCATCTACCAGAATGATTTGCCTCATTTATGGGAGATTAACCTATGCACCACAAAGAACACAGTTAAATCTTATTATAAAAAAGGACTTAGCTCTGGGTAGTTTTCTTACAGAGAAATAATTGCCCCAGATATGGGGGGCAAATTTACAGAAAAAAATTATATAAATAACCTCATGTTGAAAACGACTTATATGGCATCTCATACCATTCATGGATACCCAGTTATGTATTTCAGAAAAATACCAACTTCAGTAAGATGTCTTACACTTCTGGTGTAATTACCCACAATCCATAATCATAACTCAAGTTACACGCACTCACAAGTACAGGCAGTAAGATACAGCTTCAAAAAGATTCTTGGATAAAAGAAAATAATGTCCATTTATCTAATATTTTATCCTTAGCATCCTCTTAGCAATAGAAAAAAATAACTGAAAGAAGAGCCGATTATTTGAATTCATGGAATGCAGGAGACTGATTTCCTAGTGCCTGGTAAACAAGAAGTTAAGATCTTATCCGCGCTGCACATCTTACATTTCTGAGAATCTGGGCACCTTGATGGGCTTCTGGGCATCTTATATATTAAATGTTGACTGTCTTTTTAACTACCATTGTTACCATGTTCATACCTTTACCTGTTGTTACTATGTTCATACATTTACCTGTTTGTGTCTTTGCATTTGTACTTTATTGTATTAAATTATTTCAATATTTTTGCCAGAGAAGAAATGAAGTGTCAAAACTGATGGTTATTAACCCCTTAAGGACACGGCCAATTTTGGCCTTGAGGACCGAACTATTTTTTTATATTTCCCTCTTTGCATCCCGGCGCTCATAACTTTTTCATTTTTTGTCCTTCGTAGCTGTATGAGACTTTGTTTTTTGCGGGACGAGTTGTACTTTATGTAGGTAACATTTTTTGGTACATTTACATTATCGTTTAAGTTCTATAAATTTTTATTTTGGCAAATATGTAGAAAAAAAATCAGTTCCGCTGCAGTTTTTTTTTTTTTACCCCATACACCGATCATCATAAATAATGTTATATATTTATTGTAAAGGTTATTACAGACGTGGCGATATCAAATATGCATATATTATTTCATCTTTTGAGACTTATATTTTGAATAGTTCATTTATTGTAAAAAATTTGTATTTCTGTGTATTTTTTTTACAACTTTTTTTTTTATTAACTTAACTTTTTTTTTAATCCCATAGAGGGAATTTTCATTTTGATTTTGATTTTTGAACTTTAATGTACTGGCATATATCTATATGCCAGTACGTTAGCCTGTGTACTGATTGTACACATTCAGTTGTTAGGGCATACCTAAGTATGCCCTAACAACGGGGAATATGGTCAGACAGCCCTGGGGTCCTTCAATGGACCCTGGGCTGTCTGTCCATACCAGGTATAGACATCAATCGCGTCACAGGAATTTTCTGTGACGCGATCAAACGGGAGATCCCCTTCTCACTATAGCTTTGAATGCTGCAATCAGCTTTGATCGCGGCATTTAAGGGGTTAATGGCGGAGAGAAGAGGTTTCTCTTCTCTCCTCCGATAGAGCGGGGCTGCGGCTCATCATGGCGTGCGGTCACTGGCTGTCACACAGGACGAGAATACTCATCCTGATGTGCCAAGTACCCGCCGCTCAGGACGAGCATTCTCGTCCTGTGTCGGCAGGAGGTTAATATTTTACTTAGGTGACCACAGTGCTGTGGGACTGAGAGGAGAACAATAAGAGAAGAACAAGGGAAGGGCATGCTTAATGTTGTGATTTGTGCAACAAATGGTCTGCATTATTTAATAAGAGCAGACAAAAAGATACTTATAATGCCTGACTTAATGTGTGGCCTATTTGATGGGCCAAATCTAAGGCAACAATCTGTGCCTACAAGCACCTGAGATTTAAATACGATACATTATGTACAATGAAATATGATGGATTAAAAAAGAAATAAGAATATTTTAGTCAGGTTAGGCATTTTTTCAATTACAACTAACTCGGCGAAGCCTGACTGTGTGCTATTGATACATGACTTAGGAAAAGGAAGTTAACATATGGCTGATATACGTTATGGGGAAAAACAGATGCTAGCTGCTATAATGTAGAGAGAATACAGTAACAGTTGATAAAAATAACACAAAGCTTTCATTACATAGTTAGAGAAAATATACACACTGTATATGATAGTTGTAATAGCACTATACATTTTACATCTTTGACAGGCGCTTTCCAATGGGTACTTAGTGGCATTATCTGTGTCCAGTATAGCTATCCATTACTATGGACCATGACATTGAAGTCAGGAATTCAGATGCCATTGGACTATTACACAGTTTGACTAGTGACTGTAGAACAAGCAAAATGATAAGCACTTTCTAACCAGCTTCCTTCTATTCTAAAATATGATTAATTCCAAAACATGTCTATAAGAAATTAATTATAAATGTAATAATTCACTCATAAATAGAAGAACATTTTTCAGTAGTTTAACTCGTACAGTAGGGGGCTTTTTTTCCTTCTGGCTTCTTTAACTAACAAAGACAGCATGGACTATGTGAAGTTAAGATATTAAAAACTATGTGAGTCCGTGGATATATGTATGTATGCCTTTGCACTGACAAAAAATACTGAGGAAGTTTTTAATATTTAATTTACCATTGAACAAATTAAGGACAACTCTTCTGTTGAAGAGCATGAAATGACCTGTGTGTGCAGCTTTTCTAGTGACCGGTATGATAATTTTGTTGGCAATTTACCAAAATTAAGGTTTTCCTAAATGCCTACATAACTGTCCAGGGATTCTTCTTTCAATATCAATTAACTTGTACTAGTATAATGCCTGCATATTATCAGCGAATGGAAACACTAATACAAAATGTATGTGGTTGGTGATGGTCAAACACAAACTCTTATGTTTTGAGCTCTGCATCACTTCAAATGAATTCTTGTAGCATGTCTACCGACTCAACTAAATGAGCTGTGGGCAACAATTGTATTTCTAATAGTATTTATAGAACACCTTGAGGAGTCCTCAAGAGTCAGAGACATAGACATCTAAAGGCAGAGGATTATTATATCCAACAGCCTAGTATTTCTTAGGCTCTGTTCACAATAGCCTCATGGATTATGTTTATAACGGAGCACTGACAACTTTACCGGATCAGTAATTAAGCAGATACTGTCAAATTCCTATTGACTTTAATAGGGTCCTTTGGGGACCTGACTGGGTTCCAGTATTTTTGACAGCGAGAATACGCTACAGACTGTGCTATTTTGGATGCTTAAATAACCAGAAAGGTCTCTTTAAATATGTTATTAATGTTATATTGTTTAGTAAATACTAAACACTGGGGGGACAAAGAACTATCAGTGCAGGAGCAGCAGGGAACTGGAAAGGTGAATTTGATCCTATTTTTACCGACATGCATGTTATACAAAGTTTTTTACTATCTTTAACAAAAAAATATGTTAAATAGTAGATCTCTATATTTAAGATATTCAACTAATGGATACAGTATCAATGATATGACATTGTCGAGGTGGTGGTAGTCTAATGCCATGCACCGCTCACACAAAAGCAGACAAAGCGCATGCCATCTAGGTATCAGAATGCAGTAGCAAGACTATTACAGGTTAACACAGGGGTGGGCAAACTTTTTGACTCGCGGGCCACAATGGGTTCTAAAATTTGACAGAGGGGCCGGGCCAGGAGCATTTGGAGGGAGTGTTTGGGCCGGATATACTAAAGCATTAAATGTAGTGTGTGCAAACCTCATAGCACAGTAAGAACACTACAACCCAATTTATTAACTGTCTTTCAAATGTGAAAAATAGCCCTTATCAGTTAATAAATTTGTCTCAAGGAATATGCAAGATATGGCATTTACATACTATTTCGCAGATACTGGGAGGAGGAAATGTAAATAGATTAAAATAACATACGCACTGTGATTTATCAAGAAAAAAGTTCTGTTGACTCTGTAAATTAGCTGCCAACCTCTGAGCAGTAGCCGCCCGTTCTTGTGTTGACTGCTTGCTAGCATAGTTTGCATGCTTCGTGGCAAAGTGACGGCTGATATTGTACTCTTTGAAAACCGAAGGGCTTAATGGTGACGTGAAACGAAGTGAAAATTAAAGTGAAATAAAGAGAAATACGCGCCACATTAACCCCTTAATGACCGGGCCATTTTGCACGTTAATGACCAAGGATTATTTTTTGTTTTTTCACGGTCGCATTCCAAGAGTCGTAACTTTTTTTTTATTACGTCGACATAGCCGTATAAGGGCTTGTTTTTTGCGGGACGAGTTGTATTTTGTAATTGCACCATTTTTAGATGCTTACAATATATTGATTAACTTTTATTAACTTTATTTTAGGAGAGAATTGAAAATAAGCAGCTATTCCAGCATTAATTTTCACGTTATAAATTTACGCCGTTTACTATGCAGCGTAAATAACATGTTCACTTTATTCTATGGGTCGGCACGATTACAGGGATACCAAATATGTAAAGGTTTTATATGTTTTTCCTACGTTTGCACAATAAAAACCCTTTTAGAAAAAAATTACTTGTTTTTGCATCGCCGCGTTCCAAGAGGCGTAATTTTTTTATTTTTCCGTCGATGTGGCCGTACGTGGGATTGATTTTTGCGGGACAATGTGTAGTTTTCATTAGTACTATTTTGGGGTACATAGGACTTATAGATGAACTTTATTTTATTTTTTATGGGGGGAATGGGAGAAAAGAGAGAATTTTGCCGTTGTTTTTTGCGTTTTCTTTGGACGCCGTTCATCCGGCGGTTTAATTAATGTGTTCATTTTATTGGTCAAGTTGTTACGATCGCGGGGATACCATATATGTGTATGTGTGATTTGTTTTGACCGTTTTATTAAATAAAACCACTTTTTGGGGCAAAAAAGTAGTTTTATTTGACTTTGACTGTAATTTTTTTTATTTTTTTTTTCACAAACTTTATTTAACGGTTTTACTTTTTTTTTTTTTTAGTCCCACCAGGGGACTTCACTATGCGATGTGCCGATCGCATATATAATGCTTTGGTATACTTCGTATACCAAAGCATTATTGCCTGTCAGTGTAAAACTGACAGGCAACCTGTTAGGTCATGCCTCTGGCATCGCCTAACAGGCAGATGCTGAAGACAGACCTGGGGGTCTTTGTTAGACCCCCGGCTGTCATGGAAACCCGACGGCGACCCGCGATTTGTTTGCGGGGGCGCAGATCGGGAGACAGAGGGAGTTCCCCCCTCTGTCAAACACATTAAATGCCGCTGTCACTGTTGACAGCGGCATTTAATGGGTTAAACTGCCGGAATCGGCGCGTGCTTCGATTCCGGCAGTTGCAGCAGGAGCCAGGCTGTGTATAACAGCCGTGCTCCTGCCGCTGATCGCGTGGGTAAACTGTCAGTACCCGCGCGATCACAGGACGGATATATCCGTCCTCCTGCGCGAACTAGCAGCTGCTGAGGACAGATATATCTTGGACAAGTTCGGCGGGCCGGATTAAAAAGCCTAACGGGCCGTATGTGGCCCGCGGGCCGTAGTTTGCCCATGTCTGGGTTAACACCATCTTTTTCTTTGCCAATCTTGGTACAGCCTCTAAAAGAAACGCTCTCTCAGCAAGCATATAAGTAGACTTGTAATACAGTCCAAGCATAGACTCTTCACTTTAGGACCTATGCCCCTAAGGGTACAGTCACATATGGATTGCTTGCACTGTAATTCCGCAAAGAAAACATACGCTGTGGAAAACTTTACAATGTATGCCTATGGGAAAAATATTCTGCAACACAAAAAGTAGAGATCTCCGTCTGAGTTGCGGAATATTTTTCCTATGGCATACATTATAGTTTTCACAGCATATTTTTAGGCTGTGGAAATACAATGCAAGTATGCCACGTGTGAGTGCACTCTTACAAGGTTTTTCAATAAACCTATTATAGCGTAGGAAAAATACAAAACCATTTGTAATTCTTCTATCGTGCATCATTAGGGCACATTCAGACGTGGCGGAATTGCTGTTGAATTTCTCTGCGAACAGTCCGCAATGGAAATCTGCAGCAGCCGTTTTTTACATTTGTTCCTATACATTTTTAGGAAACGTAGTTGAGAGGTTGCGGAAAATAACTGTGCGGAATTTAGGATGCGGTGCAGAATTTTCACCCCGCAGCATGCTCATTATGTTGTGGAGAAGCAGCGGAATTAAACTGCGGATTTCAGCCTTTGCAATGCAAAAACTAAAATCTGCGGCAAGCCTGCTGTGATAACTGCAATGTCTGAATTACCTATGAAATATGCAAATGTTGCTGCAGATACGTTGCGTAATTGCCCCGAATCTGCAGCAACATTTGCAGCTGAAAAATTCTGCCAGATCTGAATGTGCCCTTGTACCGTAACTCACTGCGCTAAGATAACTCAGTAAGATAGTGGGATTGTGAGAGTCATACCTTGTCTAGGTGATAGAAACTCAAAAATCAACCCTTGAAGCGGCGCTGGTCCCTTAGAGCCTTGGTCTTTAGTGTTGCATGAAGAAGCAAACACCGTTTGAGTAAAATAGTTTTTAATGGATACAGGCGACGCGTTTCAGGGCCGAACCGGCTCCTTCCTCAGGCAGTATCAGAACACAAAAAAACACAAAAAAAGTTTTGTTTTTTTTTGTGTTCTGATACTGCCTGAGGAAGGAGACGGTTCGGTTCCGAAATGTGTCGCCTGTATCCATTAAAAACTATTTTACTCAAACGGTGTTTGCTTCTTCATGCAACACTAAGGACCAACAGGATACTGCGCTCTAAGGGACCAGCGCCGCTTCAAGGGTTGATTTTTGAGTTTCTATCACCTACACAAGGTATGACTCTCACAATCCCACTATCTTACTAAGAACTGGTCCAAGGGTTTGTGTTTCCAGTACAACCCGTGGCTTGCAGTTCTCTGACGTCTAATTACAAATCCAAAGTCTACATCTTCAGGGGTGTCGTGCTCCCAGACGACATCACCAGGTGAGCATATTTATCGCCATATCATCTACTTTTTTCCTTATGTAGGTAATGCCCTATGGTTGCGCCGGTTTGTATTCTCTTTTTCTTCTAGCGAAAGATAACTCAGTAGGCTTCACGTTCAGCCCTATCAGAAACTAGAGGTAATTCAACTTTATATGACAACTAATTTAGCCAAATGACAAACCCAACTGTGCATCATTGACAAACTCTGCTTATATCAATTCTTCCACCTGCATAAATATAAGCCTGTAGCAACCTGACTAAATTGAACTTAAAAAAAATTTGCTTTGCGTGGAAAGGAAAGCAAAATGTCATTAATAATATGGATCAATTTGGCATTTCGCAAGCAACCAATGTAGCAGAAAGAAAAAGAAAGAAACATAGAATGCCAAGAGCAGCATGTGCTTTGTGGAAAACCTGCCTGGGGCTCTGAAATACCAGATGTATTCATGTGAAATAGTTTAATGTTTTCTACCTAGAAAGCATAAATGTATGGATTGCTCACAATTTCACAAATAAGTGTTCCGTATCTTAAAAGCTTTAATGTCCCCACAAAGATTAACTGTCTGATTTAGATTTCTTTTTGTGAATGTAATATTCTATTATATATATATGTAGGTGTACAAGTATTTCTGATGAATGGCCCATATATTACTGTTAAACATATATTCTCATTTATTTCAAAGACCTATGAAATCACATTTAAAAAAGCAAATGTATAAAAAAACAACCTAAATAATTTCATATATTTAAACACTATATTTCACGTGAATGTATATAACCAGTCATGTCACTTGGGGTGAATTCACACTGTAGAACTGCTGCAAATTTTCAGTGCGCACTAAAAAAATCCACAGCAATTTACAGTTCAATACATGTGAATGGGGTTCTAAAAACCACATCTACATGTAGTGAAACAATCTGCATGGACTTGAGGGCATGCTGCGAATTTTCGAATCCACAGCATTTAAATTCTGTTGCGGTTTTGTCGCACATTTTCACCACAGATTTTAACTTATAGAATGCATAGGGAAATCTCTGTTAACCCTTTCAGGATGAAGCCCTTTTTCAAATTTTCACTTTTGTTTTTTTCTCCCCACCTTTCAAAAGCTATAATTTTTTTATTTTTTCGTCTATATCGCCATACGAGAGCTTGTTTTTGCGGGACAAGTTGTCGTTTTTCATGGCACCAATTATTGCACAGCATAATGTACTGGGAAGCTGAAAAAAAATATTTGTGGGGTGAAATGGGCAAAAAACAGCGATTACGTCATATTTTGAGGGGTTTTGTTTTTGCATTTGACATGGATTTTGTCATGGATTAGGTGCAGATTTACTGTATAAGGCCCCATGCACACGACCGTAGATTCCATCAGTAATTACGGACCCATTAATTTCTATAGCTGACAGACACCTTCCCGTATACTTATGGGAAGGCATTTGTGCCGTAGAAAGACTCCGCAAAAGATAGGACATGTCCTACCTAATTTACTGTTGTAAGTCACAATTAGAATATAAAGGATTATGTAAAGATCCTTCTTGTTAATTATGCATTTTCTGTAGAGGCGTAAAATCTTGAGAATTGATTCTAGTCAATACAAGAGAAATCAAGCTGCAAAGCTTCATAGCTGAATACAGTAAGTAAATACAGCATATAAGAGTAAATATCCTTTTATTAAAATGTTCCATCCTATATTTTCAGATATAAAAATAAAACTTAAGGTTTGTGAGAAATATCACTATATGAAGTAACCTAATCTTAGGGGAAAACACAAAGGGAAAAGAAAGTCATAACAAGGCAGTCTAATTTCAATATTTGTATCTCTAACATTCATATTGGCATTCATATTCATAACACAAGTATAAGGAATTCTGTAAAAATTATATTCTTCACCAAAATTAAAGTCACTAGGAGAAGCATAAACTGAGTGAATTTATTCTACCATCCCTATTTCTGACCTCATATAACACTACTTAAGACATGGCCTTAGGGCTTGTTCATATCAGCATTGGGCTTCCATTCATGGGTTCCGTTAGACCTTTCCGCCAGAGAAAAGCGTGAACGGAAAGTCAAACAGAAACCATAGGTTCCCTTTGCATTATCATTGATTTCAATGGTAATGCTTCCATTGCAAATGGTTTCCGTTTGTTTCCATTACGTAACCTTTGTTTTTTTAGTGGAAACAATAGCGCAGTCTAAAAAACAAAACGTAAATCTCTTGTGGAACGGAAACAAACCATTTGGAACGGAAGCATTACCATTGATATCAATAGTAATGCAAACGGAACCTATGGTTTCTGTTTGGCCTTCCGTTCATGGGTTCCTCTAACGAAAGGTCTAACAGAACCCATGAACAGAAGCCTAACGCTGATGTGAACTCACCCTTATTTATACAAAAAATCTCCACTTTCATCTGGAATTGTGCAAAACCACATTCTCTTTCTGATCTGCTAGACATTTTTCCCAAGGGCCATTATCAGAAGTGTCTTCACTCCATATACTTTACTAGTCAGGGCCCTCTGTACCCCTTCTATGCCTTTTATGTTGCCCATGTCAGAGTTTATTTTTGTCTGATTCTGTGGCATGCTCCATCAGATGCTATATCTACGGAGGTATTTGCCTCCATACACACAGCACCTGATGGAGCCTGTACGGCGGTAGGGGGAGGCCATGCGACTCTGTACTAGGGTGCCATATGCCCTTCAGGCACTGTTGTACAGGCTCTTTGAACATGGATCTGAAATTGTGCATGAGCCCTTAATGTGTTTACCTCTGGAATATCTCCTTAACCAAATAAAATGGATAACATTAACAGACAAGTGGATGTTAGGATGTTTTTGACAAATTTCTTAGATGGATCAATAGCTCAGCAATCTATGGTATTGATTTGTATGAAAAATAATTGAAAGTAAAAAAAACTATTTATTGATGTTCCATGACCTTTGATTTTAGCATTTGCTTTGCTCAGGCAAAGGAGACATCTAAGTGATAAACATATATAACCCACCAAGTTCATTCAGCTCATTAGCTGTTGTGCTATATTCTATTATTTTCCTTTTTTTTTGGGGGGGGGGGGGGGGGAATAGAGTGGTTGTTCTGTAGCTCACAATGCATGCACAATTACTAGGTAAATTGTGGAGATTATTTTACTATAAATGTTACCCTGCAGTCCATGTTTAATTTTGTGTTAAAACTGAATGACTAAGAAAGAAGTGAAATGAATAATACGTTTCCCAATTATTAAGTCATCCATACTTCTTAACCCCTTCCCTTCGCAGCAATTTTTCGGATTTTCATTTTCACTTTTTCTTTCCAACCTTCCAAAATACATATTTTGTTATTTTTTTTCATTGATATAGTCATATGAGGGCTTTTTTTTATGCAGGACATTTCTTTTTTTTTTTTGCACCATTTATTATACCATATAATTTACTGGAAAACTGAAAGATGTGGGGTGGAATGGAGAAAAAACAGTGATTCCTCCATTGTCTTTTTGTTTTTTTATTTACAATGATTAAAAATGACATGTTAACTTTATTCTGCCGGTCAATACAATTACGGCGATACCACATTTATATACACTACCGTTCAAAAGTTTGGGCTCACCCAGACAATTTTGTGTTTTCCATGAAAACTCACACTTATATTTATCAAATGAGTTGCAAAATTACTAGAAAATATAGTCAAGACATTGACAAGGTTAGAAATAATGATTTTTATTTGAAATAATAATTTTCTCCTTCAAACTTTGCTTTCGTCAAAGAATGCTCCATTTGCAGCAATTACAGCATTTGGCATTCTAGCTGTTAATTTGCTGAGGTAATCGGGAGAAATTTCACCCCATGCTTACAGAAGCCCCTCCCACAAGTTGGATTGGCTTGATGGGCACTTCTTGCGTACCATACGGTCAAGCTGCTCCCACAACAGCTCTATGGGGTTGAGATCTGGTGACTGCTCTGGCCACTCCATTACAGATAGAATACCAGCTGCCTGCTTCTTCCCTAAATAGTTCTTGCATAATTTGGAGGTGTGCTTTGGGTCATTGTCCTGTTGTAGGATGAAATTAGCTCCAATCAAGCGCTGTCCACAGGGTATGGCATGGCGTTGCAAAATGGAGTGATAGCTTTCCTTATTCAAAATCCCTTTTACCTTGTACAAATCTTTCACTTTACCAGCACCAAAGCAACCCCAGACCATCACATTACCTCCACCATGCTTGACAGATGGCGTTAGGCACTCTTCCAGCATCTTTTCAGTTGTTCTGCGTCTCCCAAATGTTCTTCTGTGTGATCCAAACACCTCAAACTTCGATTCGTCTGTCCATAACACTTTTTTCCAATCTTCCTCTGTCCAATGTCTGTGTGCTTATGCCCATATTAATCTTTTCCTTTTATTAGCCAGTCTCAGATATGGCTTTTTCTTTGCCACTCTGCCCTGAAGGCCTGCATCCCGGAGTCGCCTCTTCACTGTAGACGTTGACACTGGCGTTTTGCGGGTACTATTTAATGAAGCTGCCAGTTGAGGACCTGTGAGGCGTCTATTTCTCAAACTAGAGACTATAATGTACTTGTCTTGTTGCTAATTTGTGCAGCGGGGCCTCCCACTTCTCTTTCTACTCTGGTTAGAGCCTGTTTGTGCTGTCCTCTGAAGGGAGTAGTACACACCGCTGTAGGAAATCTTTAGTTTCTTGGCAATTTCTCGCATGGAATAGCCTTCATTTCTAAGAACAAGAATAGACTGTCGAGTTTCACATGAAAGCTCTCTTTTTCTAGCCATTTTGAGAGTTTAATCGAATCCACAAATGTAATGCTCCAGATTCTCAAGTAGCTCAAAGGAAGGTCAGTTTTATAGCTCCTCTAAACAGCAAAACTGTTTGCAGCGGTACTAACATAATTGCACAAAGGTTTTCAAGTGTTTTCTAATCATCCATTAGCCTTCTAACACAGTTAGCAAACACAATGTACCATTAGAACACTGGAGTGATGGTTGCTGGAAATGGGCCTCTATACACCTATGTAGATATTGCATTAAAAACCAGACGTTTGCAGCTAGAATAGTCATTTAGCACATTAACAATGTATAGAGTGTATTTCTGATTAATTTAATGTTATCTTCATTGAAAAAAACTGTGCTTTTCTCTCAAAAATAAGGAAATTTCTAAGTGACCCTAAACTTTTGAACGGTAGTGTAGGTATTTTTATGTTTTACTTCATTTACAATGAAAGATCAAATTATTAAAAATCAAATTTGTTTGATGCCGCCATATTTTTCACCATATTTTGAGAGGTGTGAGGCCTTATTTTTTGCAGACTTTTCATCTCTTTTTATTTCATTTTTATGTGGGAGATGGGGTGATTAAAAACCAGAGATTCTGGCAGTTTAATTTTTTTTACAGTGTTTACCATGCAAGTTAATTAATCATATATTGTAAGGCTAAGTTCACATGGGGCGGATACGCTGCGTAATAGCACGCAACGTATCTGCTCAGTGCGCCTCAGGGAATTCCAGGCAAAAAACGCACCAAACTGAATGTCCGCTGCGGAAAACAGCAGCACTTACACGTTTCATCCCAGGAGACCGCTGCAGCCTGTGATTGGCTGCAAAGGCGGTCACATGGGATAAAGCATCATCCCAGGAGGCCGGCCCTCTGACTTCATAAAGGCCGGCCTCCTGGGATGATGTTTCATTCCATGTAACCACCGTTACAGCCTGTGATTCGCTGCAGCTGCAGCGGTCACATGGGAAGATTTTTTTTTTTTTGCAGATTTGCGTTTTTTGCGTCAGAATCGCTGCGAACCCGCCGCGAAAAACGCAACAACTGCGTTCAATGGGGAAAACCCGCAACAAATAAGCAGCATTTACGCAAATACAATTCACATGCTGCGTAATAAAATTCCGCACTGCAGGTCAATTTCTGAGTGTTTTTTCTGCTCAGTATTTACGCAGCGTGGGCATGACATTTGTTTTATCTCATCCACTTTGCTGCTACTGTATTTGATGCAGATTTTCCAAAGCTAATTCTGTTGCGGAAAATCCACAGTATTTACGCAACGTGTGAACTGACCCTAATAGTTTGGACTTTTACAGACACAGTGATACCAGTTCTGTCAACCTTTTTTTTTCACATTGCTTTAGGTTTATTATATATTTTATAGATAGTGCTCATTCATCTGACAACAATTTTTTTCTGATGCCAGCATTAACCAAGTTCTTGCGATTCAACTGCGCACATGTTTATTTAAATGCGGAATGAGAAATACGCTACTCCCAAACACCTCTGACAGCGGCTTATCTCTATTCTGTTCTGATACACAGACCACATATAAGTGGTGACAGGCTGTAGCATGTGGCAGAGACATGGTAAGGAAACAGTACGTGTTTAGTAGCGTTCAGTACACAGACAAGCGGCAAGAGGTTGTAGTGTAAGGCTTTATTCAGACGAACGGGAATCACGTCCGTGCAACGCGCGTGATTTGCACGCGCGTTGCACAGACCTATATTAGTCTATGGGGCCGTGCGGACATGTGCATGATTTTTACTCAGCGTGAGTCCGCTGAAAAAAAGTCACGACATGTCCGTTCTTTCAGCGTTTTTCGCGCATCACGCACCCATTGAAGTCAATGGGTGCGTGAAAACCACGCATGCCGCACGGAAGCACTTCCGTGCGAACTGCGTGATTCGCGCAAGAGCTGTCAAACTCTGAATTTAAACAGAAAAGCACCACGTGCTTTTCTGTTTACAAACATCCAAACGGAGTGTCTTTGAGATGAGCGAACCCGGACAACCGAACCGAACTTCACCGGGTTCGGCCGAACTCGTTTTGACCGAAACCGGAAATTTTTTTTACGGTAAGCGACGTCAGGAGATAGTCACTGTCCAGGGTGCTGAAAGAGTTAAACTGTTTCAGCACCCTGGACAGTGACTTACGATCACAATATACATGAACGTGTAAAAAAAAAAGAAGTTCTGACTTACCGATAACTCCCTGCTTCTTCCTCCAGTCTGACCTCCCGGGATGACAATTCAGTCCAAGTGACAGCTCCAGCCAATCACAGGCCAAGCACAGGCTGCAGCGGTCAAATGGACTGCCGCGTCATCCAGGGAGGTGGGGCCGGATGTCAAGAGAGGGACGCGTCACCAAGGCAACGGCCGGGAGGGAAGTTCTCGGTAAGTACGAACGTCTTTTTTTTTTTTTAACAGGTTGCTCGATATTGTGATCGGAATTCACTGTCGAGGGTGCTGAAAGAGTTACTGCCGATCAGTTAACTCTTTCAGCACCCTGGACAGTGACTATTTACTGACGTCGACTAGCCTCATCTCTATGATGGCGGCTGCGCGAAAATCACACAGCCGCTCATCATACACTGATGACACACAGAGCTGTCTAGTGGTTTTTGCGTGCGCAAAACGCCGCGTTTTTGCGTCCGCAAAAACGCCACGCTCGTGTGAATCCAGCCTAAGGCAGAGACGTAGTCAGGAAACAATCCAGAAAGAAACTAGACTAGGCAGTAAGCTTAATAGTCTGGCGAGTAGGGAATTCAAGGTCCAGACTTATATAGTAAGCCAAAAGGGTGAAGCTAATTAGGCAATCAAGGCAAGCAATATTAGGATCTAAGAGAGCCTGGACAATAAATTTAGTAGAGGAGATATCCAACATTTCTAATGGCTCAATAAGTAGATCTGCTGCCTGTGACACAGGAGTTTCTGGGTCTTAATCCTGACACCTAACCATTACAGACAATAATTTTAATGGTGGCCTGGCAGAGACAAGGGCAGGGAAGAACCACCCATGAGATCAGGAGCAGTTAGGGCATGCCCCCACGTGGCGGATTTCCTCCGCAACTGTCCGCATCTATGCCGCACCTAATCCGGGTTGCGGATTACGGCTGCGGATCTGCCCAAAATGTGCAGTAAATTGATGCGGACTAGCTGCTGCGGACTGCGGAAAAAGTGCTTCCCTTCTCTCTATCAGTGCAGGATAGAGAGAAGGGACAGCACTTTCCCTAGTGAAAGTAAACGAATTTCATACTTACCGGCCGTTGTCTTGGTGACGCGTCCCTCTTTCGGCATCCAGCCCTACCTCCCTGGATGACGCGGCAGTCCATGTGACCGCTGCAGCCTGTGATTGGCTGCAGCCGTCACTTAGACTGAAACGTCATCCTGGGAAGCTGGACTGGAGACAGAAGCAGGGATTTCTCGGTAAGTATGAACTTCTATTTTTTTACAGGTTGCTGTATATTGGGATCGGTAGTCACTGTCCAGGGTGCAGAAACAGTTACTGCCGATCGCTTAACTCTTTCAGCACCCTGGACAGTGACTATTTACTGACGTCTCCTAGCAACGCTCCCGTAATTCCGGGAGCCCCATTGACTTCCTCAGTCTGGCTGTAGACCTAGAAATACATAGGTCCAGCCAGAATGAAGAAATGTCATGTTAAAAAAGCAAGACGCATCCGCAGCACACATAACATGTGCATGACAGCTGCGGACTTCATTGCGGAATTTAGAATCTCCATTGAAGTCAATGGAGAAATTCCGCCATGAGTCCGCAACCAGTCCGCCACTGCTCCGCAACAGACAGAGCATGCTGCGGACACCAAATTCCGCTCCGCAGCCTATGCTCCGCAGCGGAATTTTACGCATCGTCTAAACGAACACTTCTAAATTTAAGTGGAAGTCAATGGAGAAACGGCTCCGCTGCGGATTAACGCTGCGGAGTGTCCGCAGCGGAATTCAAGTGAAATTCCGCCACGTGTGAACCCAGCCTTATAGAAGATGTTATACAGCAGTTATTGAAGAAGTTTTGTACTCACATTCTAGAACTATGGGATGGAATGCAGGTAAGCAGAAGAAAATGGTGGTAATGTGCATAGAGCTGGAGATTTTAATTAATTTAGTAAAGATGAGTTTTTGTTAAGGAATATTATTAAAAACATTATTATTTATCTAAGTTTATTCATAATTAAAAGAAAGTTTAAAAATCACTTCTAGTGATTTGTCAGGAATACAGATAAAGCTGGATTAAAGGTTCAGCGTTAAAATCAATTGATTCCCAAGTGAATTAGTAAGAATTGACCAAACACCACTTAAAGTAGGATAAATTAAGTCTGAATTCCATAGAGATCTTTTTCGAGTAATTAATGTTCATAGCTAGGTAAGTGCAGTTTTCCATAGTTACATTTTGCAGCCACACAGACAAATCTAGCAACAGTAATTGGCATAGTAGAATATAGTTCATTTAGTGTGGTTTACCTTATTGAAAGTTTTCCTATGCCTAACCATGATGTTTCAATTTCAAATAAAGTGAATTAAAAAAGGTTCATTTTATTAGAGTATAAAAATATTATTTTTTTTCCTTCTCTGGTTAAGAATTTTGTGAGTTTCTAGAAAATCTGTTCAGACTCATTCAGCCAAACTTATACATAGAAATGACTTCACTTATTATCATTAAATCAGCATTTTGCTTTGAGTTACAGGTATGAATGGGTGGTTCATGACATTTACTAGTAATTTTCATTCTGAGAGTTCTTGTCAATCACTTTATAATCATTTTGCACTAGTGGTAACATAAAGTGTGTTAGAATTAAAAGGAAAACCTTTTTGTGGTTTATAATTACTATTTATTGATTCTGCTTCCTGTCAATATATGATCAATTTTTAAGTACAATTTTTGAAGGTCCTTCCTGGAATGAGCTGTGATCCAACAGGGCAGTGTTCTCAATCAGTATCTTATTTTTTTTATTTTTTTTTATAAGATATCTGCGTAAGCTCTAAGACTTAGGATAAAAACACTGTTTCAACTTTGATTCCTGTAGGTTACAAATAATACAGCCCTAGTGTTCCACCTTTCTTATAGAAAAAACACTCTCCTTTTATGTGACCGACCACTGTTTCACATGAATGGTAACAGATCAAAACTTCAATGATTTGGTTACTTTTATGTGATCCTTCTGGCATCATACATGTGGTGATTATTATTTGGAAGTCCCATCATTTGTTGTATCATGACAACTGCAGCCTGGGATATTAACGTGAACTCATGCAGAAAGAGCCACCTGGATGAAGATCTGGATCGGCGAGGACCAGATAAGTATAACTTTGTTGAGTGTGTACCTTTCCTTTGGGCAAAAGCAGGATTTTCTTTTTTTGCCTGGAAGGTCACTTTCATCATGTTACTGTTCCTGGCATCTTTCTTCTTGTGTGTGCTGAGTAAAGGCCCTTTTACACCGGCCAATTATTGGGCAAAGAAGCGTTCCCAGAATGCTGGTTCCTGATAATTGCCCTGTGTAAAAAGGGCAACGAGCAGCCGATGAACAAGCAAACGCTTGTTGATCTGCTGATTGCATTGTTTTAAATGCGGAAAGTATTATCGTTGTCGGCAGCACATCTACCTGTGTAAACAAGATGTGCTGCCGACATGCTAAAAAATTAATGGGGATGAGCGATCGGAGTAACGAGCGCTTGTCCCCATACTAGCACCTTGTGATAGGAGCAAATGAGCGCCGATCAATGAGCTGTCTTGTTGATAGGCGCTCATTTTCACATCCCACGTCATGTACATGATCTAATGACAAACTCTCTCTGCATTGCAAATAAAGAAAGTACAGGTAAAGTTCATGTACATTTTATTTTTATTAGTCATTCTAAACACTAGATAAGCGGTCCATATGTAAAGGTTTCAGTGTAGTCATAGAGTTGGTATCCATAGAATTATAGATGGATTTATTTTTACACTTACAGTAATCTGTTCTCTACCTTTATGATTTGCTTCAATGGCTGCTATCGTAACAATTTTCCTCCTTAAACTGACCACCTTTAAATAAATGTAATATTGCTAATTTGCTTGTATTTGGTTGCTCCCAATATTGTACAAAGTATAACTTCGTAAAGACCTAATCATTAAATTCACATTTCTTTTAGTATATATATATTTTTTTTTAAAGTGCAAGGCAGTAATTATGTATCAGCTAAAATATACCACTGTAAAGTGAAACCAAGGAATGAGTCAAGTAACATTGTAGTGCAAGAATGATTTCATGGATTCATAAGGATAAGCAATCCCCCAGGTGCACAGAGCTGTAGACTGAAAAGGTTAAAAGTTTTTGTTGCTTGCCGGTGACCAGATTTCACATCTTAAAAACTGATGTCTAAAATGGAACTGTATGTTACTTGAGAACAAAGGGACCAGAGTGAGCATACAAGCTCCGTTACCAATTGATTTTGGCTCAGTATACCACTTTATTTAGACATCAGGAACATTGTTTTCCTTGTAAATGTGTTCCACTTTCTCCTTGTACACGTCTAAATAAAAACAAATAATGTAATTTCTGTAGCCATACCTACACTTTACAAAGTCCTGTATGGTTTAACAGCATGATTAAGTACTACTTTCCAAAGGAGTAAACAAAAATACTTAGCAGGCGTCTACAGACAAGAAGAAACACAGCTCTGTTAATTGCTATGTTTATGTAGAGCCATGTGTATGTAGGAATGCAGCAATAAAACGCAACATCCTTTTGCCCAATGCACACAAAACTAAACCATATCCATTGCTAGGTTGAATATTCAGTGTATTTCTTTCTGTAACTGTTCGGATATGTGACCAACGAAGGTATCTATAGTATACTGGCAGCCCCTACAGCTGCTACGGTGAACACGCAGGTATCACAACGTTGGCGAACAATGGAGGGGGAGGTTAATATTATTTTTTTAAGGGTCATGTGACTGTCCCTGAGAACATTTAAATAGTGACAGTGGACAGATAGGGACACATAGGGACTATCAGACTATATGACAGATCTGCATGTACAGTTTTGGGAGTCATACAGTTGCTTCATCCACATTATCTGAAGCTGCGTCACCCACTACTGACTACACAGTTTGTGGGGAAATGCATCTAAGTTATTGTGAGAGTGTCACTTTAAGGATATAAACAACGTTTGGGTTTTTGCCTAGTGTTAACTGCCAGTTATATGTTTTTTTATCCTGGAACCTACGTAGTTGTAGTAATGCTATAACATCACTGGTGCCACTAGTTCACATTAATAATGTCAGCTGTCAACAGCTGGGGAGCCGCATGCAGGGTACTTGGAGTTGGGAGTCACATGTGGCTCCCTGAACTTTTATGGTGGACACTGGTATAGTGTATTAGAACTTGAGAAAACTTAACACAAGGAGTTACAAAAACAAAGCAAAAAGTAAAAAAATTATAGCAATTTTTCTCATCTCTAGTCCTTTATTAATAATAAAAAACATATGCAGTAAACAACTGATGCCATTAGCCTCTCTAATGAAGATTTGTTTGCCAAATGTACTTGTATCGACCCTAGATATTTTTATATTTATTAATACCATCATCTCTGAGGTATATTTTTTAAAACTGAATAATGAAATTAAATAGTGAAAAGTTTTCTTTTCCTCTGGTATAACAGTATAGACTAAAACTTTATTTGGAATTTGTTATAATTAGAAAACACAATTTCCTATTACAACGAACAGTTTGTTTCCATGGAAATCCTCCACCTACACAATGTTCTAGATGAAATACAAATGGGGAAAAAATTTTGTTTTTTTTATACTGGCTCAGGATATTCTGTATCAATGCACATAAACAAGCATGTGAGACCTTCAAAAATGCTGATTCATCTCTTCTAAAATTTAATTTTGAAGCAAAAATGTAATATAGAAGTAATAGCATTTTCAGCTATTCCTGCATTGCTTTTCCTTGATATTGCAAATAAAACAAACAGACATGTTATAAATAAACCTGCAGTGCAAAAGTACTACTTGTAATTCTAACCTTACATTCACGTTCTGAACAGTGTGTGAGGAAATAGCATAACAAGATACTATAAGCGTCTCACATATCTTATTTTTTTTATTTTTTTTATATATTATAGTAACATATTGGTTTGCATTGCATTTTTTTTTATCACCATGCATAACAGACAATCTAAGTTTATTAAACACTATAATGTCTGCTAAGCAAGATTTCTATCAATTCCCTACATAAAGTTAAGGACTAGTTAAAGGAACATACTCTGGACAAGACTGATACATTGGGTCAGATTTAATATTGGTACTGCGCCAATATTAAGCTGGTCTAAGCTGCAACCTTCTTTTTGGCACAAATCATTAAAGGGGTTGTCCCACAAAACACATGTATCCCCTATCCAAAGTATAGGGGATACAAGTGTGATTGCTGGGGGTCCGACCGCTGGGACCCCCAGCGATAAGCAGAATGGGAAACCTAAAGTCCCCCAAAGTGCTCCATGAAAATGTAGCGCTTGTGCGCATGCGTGACCGGCTTTCCATTAATTTCTATGGAGCTGCCGGACACAAGCCGGACACAAGCTCCGGATGTCCCACAGAAATGAATAGAGCGCCGGTCAGGCATGCGCACAAGCGCTCCATTTTAATGGAGCACTTCGGGGGACTTTTGGTCCTACATTCTCCTTATCACTTGGGGTCGCAGCGGTCAGACCCCCAGAGATCACACATGTATGCCCTATCCTGTGGATAGGATAGGGCATACATGTGTTTTGTGGGAAAACCCCTTTATAGACCCATGTATTAATGAAATGCGCAAAAAAAGGACAGATGTTTGAGACACGTCTGACAAATGGGCATGCTTTAACAGAAAGGGGACGTAGCTTAAGATGCACCAAATTAGAAAAGCGGGCTAACGTAAGCCAACCAAGCTGTGGTGTAAAGTTAGACAAAAGTGTCTAAAGGTGCGACAAAATGTAGTTTCCAGCATGAGCCACTGTGATAAATTTGGTGCATCTAGTCTAATTCATCGCTGTCTGACTTTAAGACAGGATTGGTAAATCTGTCCCATTGTGTTATGCCTATTGCAGGGCCTGAGGGGCGTTGCATGATGCAGGGATTCTCTTTATGAATCCCTGTTTTAAGCACCGATCTCTTAGGCCATGCACTGGACATAGAACAATGCATACATTTTGGCCAGAGTGTTCCTTTAAGTAGTTATCAGCTCTACTTTCATATGTTTGTTTAAGTTCTTTATTAAAGTTTAAGTTCACATTGGGAGAGCCAAAGCTGAACCTGCAGCTATATGTTAGGGATGTGAATATATAGTAATTCCCTGCTATACTGTAATTCTGTTTCCTTATATGATTGTTAACAATCTAATAATAAATCAGGGATTGGGTGGGGAAGTAAAATTCTCTGAAGCTACCATGTAACACAGCTAAGCATAAGCAAACTGTTTTTTACGCAAGTCAAAGTGGAGGTGAAGTTGAAATGTATGCCTATATAATTATGCACTCTATATAAATTATAAGTTATTGTTTCATTGTGTCTGGGAGAGGTATCTTTTCCTCTACAAATACTTTGCCCATTCATCCGATTCTCAAACAGAATTGTTGGGAAGAAATGAAAGCAGCAACAGCAATGATCAGTGCATGGATAAAGGTTACTATAGAGGGCTGCCAATTGTCTCTGGGTCCATTACTCAAAGGAAGCTTGGAGTAATAGCGTTGTTCAATGGCTTGTAGCACTCCAAGGAAGAGATGGGTCTTGATATGGACTTTGCAACTTGTAGCAAAGAACTTCCTTATCCCTTGCAAGTACACTATATTTTAGTTAATTATCATCATCCTCATCCTCATCATTCAGCTATCTGCAAATTCAAGGCCATCCGTACTGCACCTGCCACATTGCAGTATAAAAGGTCTGATACGTGGACATCTTATATTCCTGGAATCAAAGAATTTAATCATCTTGGAGTTAGCTCAACACCTGTTATCCAATGAATGATTTGAGTATAATTTGTACCTTCACCTCCCACATCTCCTTGGACTCAAGCACTTGTCTCAAACACTGCATTTATTAAAACTGTAAGATCATGTACACCATGTCCATTCCATTCAAAAAATGCAGGGCAGACATTGTGGGCCCTGGGATATGCTCTTGTTCTTATCAAGGTTATCTAAAGTGACCAAAGAAACTAAGGAAGGGAGCAGATTGGGACCAATCTTTCGAGGAACCTAGATTGGTTAACATATGATAGACACATGTTTCATTAGTAGTCAACATGCAAAAATCCAATGAACGATATGAGAATACAAGTACATACATTACCTTCTCAAGATGTTCCATCCTTGACCTCAACCAAATTAACAAACCTAATTTGATATGAAAAAAGACCCACCAAAATACATATGAATTATTTGAATTTGTAGGTGTACTTTTTTTTATTTTTCACAAATGGAGGTGGACATATTAAAAGTATCTCAAAAGATGCTTGTGAAAACAAAATAGAGAAATCATCTTGCCTTGTGTTTGAGCCATTGCTTTTATTTTGTGTGACGAGGTGAAAAAGTAAGAAAGTTTAGAGCTGTAAAAAATGTAGTTCCTAAATAGATTATTAGTGTGTCTATATGGTTTTTCAAAAATGTTCTTTTTTTTTTACAATTTAAAATAATCATTTACATACAACATTACTTTCCCTCTTTTTAATGTGCGTTGCAGATTGTAAGTGATCAAAGGCGTTTCAGCTCATTTTAAGATGACAGCACAGAGATTGAACACAAATGAGCAAAGACGAAACACTTTACCTTACAGTAGCTTCAGCTAGAATGCCACATACAGAGAACTGGACAATTAGCATGCCTTGGAATTTAGACAGGAAGGAAACACTGTAGTTAAAAGCCTTAGTTATCATTCTTTTAACCTAAACTTCATCAATAAATCAACTAGGTAAGTCATAAAAAAATTTTATTGCATAAAAAAAAATTGCCTCTGCTAACTACATATAGTTCAAAAGAGATAACTAAAGAATAATACTAATATTCGGAGAACGTGATTGGTTTATGTGCAGGGTAATGAACATACAGACAAGCAGTAGAAGACTGACTAAGGGCTGAGCATTTCATTGAATTCAGTCTTCTACTGCTTGTCTGTATGTTCATTACCCTGCACATAAACTAATCACGTTCTCCGAATATTCACAGCGCAACCAATCTGAAAGTTTACAGTGCTTGGGAATAAGTGACTGGGGCAGAAGAGGATGGAGGCGCAGCCTTATATAGTGGTTCGAGCGGGTTCCCCAGCAGCATTTAAAATAAACAGGATCCTGACCTGTCCACAGAGTTTAAGGCAGCACAGGGTATTTCAGGAGATGAGCGTGCGGATCTTTTGCGGGGTGGTGACTTGCCAATCATGTGAAGGTGTTATTGAGGACAGGAGTGGAGGAGAGGTAACAGACTGAGAGCTACGTAATGGTAAGAGCAGAGTTCACAGCAGCACAGAATATTTCAGGAGAGGAGCGTGCAGATGTTGAGGAGTGTATGACGCTGACTGGTCACTGATTGGTCAGCATCATACACATAAACACGCCCAGTTAAAAACACAATACACGCCCAGTTGGACATAACGAAAAAAAAACGCCCAGTTGTCCATTTCAAAGCTCATTTGCATATATGCACACGACCGTAAAAACTCCCGTTATTCCGGGTCGTATTTACGACCCGTAATAACGGGCTCATAGACTTCTATTGACCATGGGTATCTTCCCGTTTTCTTACGGGAAGGTGCCCGTGCCGTTGAAAAAGATAGAACATGTCCTATTTCAGGCCGTAATAATGACACGGGCAGCCCATAGAAGTCTATGGAGCTGCCGTAATGACGGGTGGCTACATGTGTGCACCCGTCATTATGGCAGCGTTGCTAGGCGACGTCAGTAAATAGTCACTGTCCAGGGTGCTGAAAGAGTTAACTGATCGGCAGTAACTGTTTCAGCACCCTGGACAATGAATTCCGATCAGAATATAGAGTAACCTGTAAAAAAAAAAAAGACGTTCATACTTACCGAGAACTTCCTGCTTCCTAAAGTCCGGTCTCCCAGCCGTTGCCTTGGTGACGCGTCCCTCTCGACATCCGGCCCGACATTCCTGGATGACGATTCAGTCCAAGTGGCCGCTGCAGCCAATCACAGGCCAATCACAGGCTGCAACCAATCACAGGCCAATCCCAGGCTGCAGCGGTCACATGGACTGCCGCGTCATCCCGGGAGGTCGGACTGGATGTCGAGAGGGACGCGTCACCAAGGCAACGGTGACGCGTCCCTCTCTTGACATCCAGCCCAACCTCCCTGGATGACGCGGCAGTCCATGTGACCGCTGCAGCCTGGGATTGGCCTGTGATTGGCTGCAGCCTGTGATTGGCTGCAGCGGTCACTTGAACTGAATCGTCATCCCGGGAGGTCGGACTGGAGGAAGAAGCAGGGAGTTATCGGTAAGTAGGAACTTCTATTTTTTTTACACGTTGATGTATATTGTGATCGGAAGTCACTGTCCAGGGTGCTGAAACAGTTACTGCCGATCGTTTAACTCTTTCAGCACCCTGGACAGTGACTATCTCCGCTGGGTTCGGTCAAAACGTGTTCGGCCGAAACCGGTGAAGTTCGGATTCGTTGCGAATCGAACTTTTCCCGATGTTCGGACCGAAACCGGGCTCGGTTGTCCCGGTTTGCTTATCTCTATTTATAATATACACCATGTTCCAAATTATTATGCACATTGGATTTAAGTGTCATAAACATTTAATTATTTGTTTTTCAATTAAACTCATGGATGGTATTGTGTCTTCGGGCTCTTTGGATCATTGTAATCAATCTCAGACACTGTGATAATTAGTTTGCCCGGTGTGCCCAATCAAAGGAAAACTACTTAACAAGGACGTTCCACATTATTAAGCAGGCCACAGGTTTCAAGCAATATGGGAAAGAAAAAGGATCTCTCTGCTGCCGAAAAGCGTGAAATAGTGCAATACCTTGGACAATGTATGAAAACATTGAATATTTCAAGAAAACTTCAGCGTGATCATCGTACTGTGAAAAGATTTGTGGCTGATTCAGAGCACAGACGGGTTAGTCCAGATAAAGGCATAATGAGGAAGCTTTCTGCCAGACAAATTAATAGGATTAGGAGAGCAGCTGCTAAAATGCCATTGCAAAGCAGCAAACCGGTGTTTGAAGCCGCTGGTGCCTCTGGAGTCCCGCGATCCTCCAGAGGTTTGCAAGTGTGCATAAAACTATTATTCGGCCACCCCTAAACAATGCTCACAAGCAGAAACGGTTGCAGTGGGCTCAGAAATACATGAAGACTACTTTTCAAACCGTGTTGTTTACCGATGAGTACCGTGCAACCCTGGATGGTCCAGATGGATGGAGTAGTGTATGATTGGTGAATGGCCACCATGTCCCAACAAGGCTGCGACGTCAGCAAGGAGGTGGCAGAGTCAGGTTTTGTGCTGGAATCATGGGGAGAGAGCTGGTAGGCCCTTTTAGGGTCCCTGACGGTGTGAAAATCACCTCTGCAAAGTATGTAGAGTTTATGACTGACCACTTTCTTCCGTGGTACAAAAAGAAGAACCGTGCCTTCTGTAGCAAAATTATCTTCATGCATGACAATGCGCCATCTCATGCTGCAAAGAATACCTCTGTGTCATTGGCTGCTATGGTCATAAAAGGAGAGAAACTCATGGTGTGGCCCCCATGTTCCCCTGACCTCAACCCTATTGAGAACCTTTGGAGCATCCTCAAGCAAAATATCTATGAGTGTGGGAGGCAGTTCACATCAAAACAGAAGCTCTGGGAGGCTATTCTGAAATCCTGCAAAGATATTCAAGCAGAAACTGTCCAAATACTCACAAATTCAATGGATGCAAGAATTGTGAAGGTGATATCAAAGAAGGGGTCCTATGTTAACATGTAACTTGGCCTGTTACGTTTTTTTTTTATTGAAAGAGCTTTTGATTTCTGTAAATATGACCTCCTGATGCTGCAAATTCAACAAATTACCATTTTAGTCCTCTTTGCAACCTTTAAAATGTTTTGATCTCTGTTGTGCATAATAATTTGAAACAGTGCATTTTGAGTTTTTTACTTCTAAAAAAAAATCTGTTATCATTAGGAGATTTGTTCAATAAAATTTGCATTATACTCCAACAGTTGATGGCTTAAAGATTATACTGACTGTCATTTGCATCGACTATTTAGGAAAATCAGCGAAAAATAACATTTGCATAATAATTTGCTACTGTATCTTAAGCCTAATTCATATCTGCATTGGAGGCTCCGTTAGGGGCCTCCATCGCATAATTCACCGAAAATACCGGAAACCTTAGCACACCATGCTGCGCTGTTGTTTCCGGTAAATACATGGACACCCCTGACGGAAACTCGTTGGAAACCATTAAAGTCAATGGGTTCCATCGGGTTCCGATTGTCTATGTTGTTCAATGGAGCCTGCGCTTCCGGCATTTGCATTGTTCTCTTCTGACAGCGCAGAACAACGGAATGCCGAATGCAGATGTGAACAGGGCCTTACTATGCAAAAGAGGGGGGATTTTTTTCTAATGTTAGCTCACTGCAATCCTCTGACAGTCTGGACTAGTAGCTAGCAATGTGCAATATGCTTGGCATCTACAAATAGCAGTTATCTGTCCGTTTCCACCCTTCTCAGAGCTATCTTGACAGTGACATATAGCTGTAATACTGATATTATACCCTCTATAGGATTGCATTGTATTTTTAATATCAATGTGGTTTGTCTTTTTGCTATTCAATAAAGATTATAATTTTTTATACAATCAAATAGATTTTTCTACATTAACTTGTTAGTTGGGGAAAAAAAACTGGCTTTTGTTTCCTTTTAGCAATTTCCGTTATTAATACTATACAAAAGAGACACAACGGGTAGCATTATCAATTAAACACAAAGAAACACAAAACTCCTCTAGATATAAGTACAAAGTAGATTTCAAACTATACATAAATATCCCTACCCATCTCACAATATATACAATAAATGACAACATGCATAGAATAATATAATGGTAATAGAGGAGAGCTTCTGTGAAAGCAGTCTAAGGGCTTATTCAGACGAACGGGATATAAGTCCGTGCAAAGTGTGTGATTTTCACGCGCGTCGCACAGACCTATATTAGTCTATGGGGCCGTGCAGACAGTTGCGTGATTTTTACGCAGCGTGAGTCCGCTGAGAAAAAGTCAGAACATGTCCGTTCTTTGTGCATATTTCGCGCATCACGCACCCATTGAAGTCAATGGGTGCGTGAAAATCACGTGCACCACACGGAAGCACTTCCGTGGGACGAGCGTGATTCACGCAGCAGCTGTCAAACTATGAATGTAAACAGAAAAGCACCACGTGCTTTTCTGTTTACAAACATCCAAACGGAGTGTCATAATGATGGCGGCTGCGCGAATATCACTCAGCCGCGCATCATACGGGGCTGACACACGGAGCTGTTAAGTACCTTTAGCGCGCGCAAAACGCCGCGTTTTTTGCACACGCAAAACGCACACGCCTTATACATGCCAATAAACACTAGACGCATGTTTCGCTGTCACAGTAGCTTTGTCGGGAATAGATTTCTTTTTTAAAATCTTAATCTATATGAGAGAACTAATATCTAAGAACCCCCCCTTCTTTCCTTTAATCCACGTCCTATCCGCTGTTTAAACTTGATGGACATTTTTATAAGCATGCTAACTATGTATCCATGTAAAACTAAGGTGATGTGTAAAGGTCCTTGTTACATTTACAAGTTAAAATTCATTTGCTAATGCTATGACATTGTATTCACATAGACTATTAATGAAATTAGATCAAGAAGATGCAGTCCTTCTTTGAGCGCTCCCTTAAAAATCTGTTTCTTATTTTCTTATTAAGCTTCTTTGGAACATAGATTCTTATATTTGAGACTGGTACAACAGTGTGATATAAAAAAAAAAAAAAAAAATCGCTCTATCTTTACCTTTTTAAAAGATTTTTTTTCATATTATGTTTCCTGGCTAAATCAGAAAACATTTTAATAGCAACAAAATTAAATAAATACAGGATTCAAGCATATACTGTGAAATACCAATAGGTTTATATAGGCCATAAATATGCCAGAAATCAGTTCCATTGGCACACATTTCACACGTTAATATCTGCATACTTTCTTTTGTTGTATTGAATAACATAGGCTGCTATCCTATTTCATAGTGAAAATTCTGCTAGCAGAACTAGATTTAGCTTAAAGAGAACATGTCTCTTGCCCAAAAAAATTGCATGCACCTCACGGATTTTGACACTTTTTATTTTTTTCTTCTAGCCCCCACTGTTGCTGAGATATCGGTGCCCTTAGTTTTGGTGCACGCTAGAAAAGAAACAAAACAAAAAGCAACAGAATCTGTGAGGCGCCTGCAATCTAACTGACACAAAAGTTTGAACAGCACATGCCAACAAAATGAAAGAAACATTGTGTTTTATTTTGTTGGCATTTGAAGTTCAAACTTTTGTGTAGTTTATGTGATCCATATATGTGGGGTTAGTGACTGCCTCCATTTTCTGATCTTGCACTCCTCCAATTCTGCCCTGGGTGATTTTAATTAGTTTATTGCTGGTTCCTACCATCCCCAAGAATATGTAGGTTTAGTCCCAGTTCTGGGTGTATGTGCAGCTTAGGTTCCCAACTCATAGAGGTCGCTTTGTTGTGGCAGGTGGGCTCACACAATGTGATGAAAATGTGCGCTAAGAACATCACTATTGTAAGTAGATTTAGCAGTAATGCATATTTATTTATATTTAGTGGCTTAGGTGGCAATAGTGTTCGCAGTGTGCTGTCGCTATTTTCTTGTGTGCTGTATACATTTTCAGTCACAGGTGTTCTTGCACCTGTATACACGTTTTATTTCATTTTGTTGGCATGTGCTATTCAAACTTTTGTGTTGTTTATGTGATTCAAATATGTGGGGTTAGTGACTGCCTCCATTTTTTGACCTTGCACTCCTCCAATTCTGCCCTGCGTGATTTTAATTAGTTTAATGCTGGTTCCTACCATCCACAAGAATATGTAGGTTTAGTCCCAGTTCTGGCTGTATGTGCAGTGTAGGTTCCCACCTCATAGAGGTTGTCTAGTTGTGGCAGGTGGGCTCACAATTTGATCAAAATGGTCGCTAAGAACCTCCCTATTGTAGGTTGATTTAGCAGTAATGCATATTTATTTATATTTAGTGGCTTAGGTGGCATTAGTGTTCACAGTGTGCTGTCACCATTTTGCTATGTGCTGTAAAAATGTGCAGTCACAGGCATTCTTGCACCTGTATACACATTTTGTTTCACTTGGTTGGAATGTGCTGTTCAAACTTTTGTGTTGTTTATGTGATTAATGTATGTGGGGTTAGTGACAGCCTCCATTTTTTGATCCTGCACTCCTCCTATTCTGCCCTGGGTGATTTTAATTAGTTTATTTCTGGTTCCTACCATCCCCAAGAATATGTAGGTTTTGTCTAAGTTCTGGGTGTATGTGCAGCGTAGGTTCCCATCTCTTAGCGGTCGCCTTGTCGTGGCAGGTGGGCTCACACAATTTGATCAAAATGTGTGCTAAGAACCTCCCTATTGTAAGTAGATTTAGCTGTAATGCATATTTATTTATATTTAGTGGCTTAGGTGGCATTAGTGTTCAAAGTGTGCTGTCACCATTTTCTTGTGTGCTGCTATCTAACTGAGATGTTAGTTGTAGTTTTTTGGGCAGGTGACATATCTTCTTTAATTGCTTGCTGTAAAGAATCTGCCAGGCACAGCGGGGTTAACTCCCAGAACTAATCAGTCAGCACCTGAGAATACATCCCTGAGACTGACTCCTGCTTCCACCATTCAGGCTGGCAGGCTTAGGAGTGGGAGAGCCTATCGTAACCTGGCCAGACTCAGCTAGCTCCCGCCCTCGGTCTATTTAAGCCTGCACTTCCTGTCCCTCGGTGCTTGTTATTGCTTTTGTTTCTTTCCTTGTGGTTCCTGGCCCAGCTACAGCTCCTGCTATTTTTGATCCTGCTCCATACCGACCCTGGCTTACCGACTACTCTTCTGCTTTTCGTTTTGTACCTCGCACACTCCTGGCTTGACTCGGCTCGTTCACCACTCTGGTTGCTCACGGTGTTGCCGTGGGCAACGGCCCCTTTTCCTTGCTTGTGTTCCTTGTATGTTTGTCGTGTTTGTCGTGCACTTACTGAGCGCAGGGACCGCCGCCCAGTTGTACCCCGTCGCCTAGGGCGGGTCGTTGCAAGTAGGCAGGGACAGAGTGGCGGGTAGATTAGGGCTCACTTGTCCGTCTCCCTACCCCCTGCCATTACATAATAACAAGCCCATACCTAGTCTACCCCTGGTCCCTGACACCACTATGGATCCCCGTGAGACCCTGGCTCAGCAAATGCAGGGTCTCTCCCTACAGGTCCAGGCCCTGGCTCAGAGGGTCAACCAGCCTGATGCTACCCTGGTAGTTCCCCTCACCGCACCTCTTGAACCCCACCTCAAGTTGCCCGACCGGTTCTCAGGGGACCGGAGGACTTTTCTCTCCTTTCGGGAGAGTTGTAGGCTTTACTTTCGTTTAAAGCCTCATTCCTCAGGTTCTGAGAGCCAGCGGGTGGGTATAATTATGTCCCGGCTCCAGGAAGGGCCCCAAGAGTGGGCCTTCTCCTTGGCTCCTGATGCCCCTGAACTTTCCTCCGTTGATTGTTTCTTTTCTGCTCTCGGACTTATTTATGACGAGACTGACAGGACTGCCTTTGCCGAGAGTCAGCTGGTGACCTTAAGTCAGGGTAAGAGACCTGTTGAGGAGTATTGCTCTGACTTTCGGAAGTGGTGCGTAGCTTCTCGGTGGAATGACCCTGCCTTAAGGTGCCAGTTTAGGTTGGGTCTGTCGAATGCCCTGAAAGACCTGCTAGTTTGCTATCCCTCTTCTGACTCCCTAGACCAGGTTATGGCTTTAGCGATACGACTTGACCGACGTCTCAGGGAACGACAACGTGAACGTTTATGTGTTTTCTCCTCCGACTCCCCCATGATGCCTCCCGAAGCTCCGTTGCTTCGTTCCTCCCCGAAAGATTCAGAGATACCTATGCAACTCGGGGCCTCCGTGTCCCCCCAACAACGTAGAGAATTCCGCAGGAAGAATGGTCTCTGCTTCTACTGTGGGGACGACAAGTATCAAGTGAACAACTGTCCTAAGCGTAAGGTTGCAGCCAGAGAACTTCCGCGTCTAAGTGATCATCGGGGAGGTCACTTGGGCGCACAGGTATTTCCAGTAAATATGAAACGTACTAAGATCTTGCTTCCCTTTCAGGTCTCTTTTGGTGGTAGGTCTGCTACCGGCAGTGCTTTCGTGGATTCAGGGTCCTCTACTAATATCATGTCTGTGGAATTTGCTATGTCCCTTGCTATGCCTCTTATTGATTTGCCTAAACCTGTCCCGGTAGTGGGTATCGACTCCACTCCTCTTGCTAATGGTTATTTTACACAGCATACCCCTGTTTTTGAACTCCTTGTTGGCTCCATGCATTTGGAGCAATGCTCTGTACTGTTGATGCAGGGATTATCGTACGATTTGGTTCTAGGTCTTCCCTGGTTGCAGTTGCATAATCCTACGTTTGACTGGAATACGGGGGAGCTAACCAAATGGGGTAATGAATGTTGTACGTCATGTTTTTCTGTTAATTCTATTTCTCCCCCTAAGGAGGCGAATACGCTACCCGAGTTTGTTCAGGACTTCGCTGATGTTTTCTCTAGGGAGGCCTCCGAAGTGTTACCTCCTCATAGAGAATAAGATTGCGCTATCGAATTGGTACCAGGAGCTAAGCTTCCTAAGGGTAGGATATTTAATCTTTCTTGTCCCGAACGTGAAGCTATGAGAGTGTATATCCAGGAATCCCTGGCCAAGGGTTACATTCGTCCCTCTTCTTCTCCGGTAGGTGCTGGCTTCTTCTTCGTGGGGAAGAAGGATGGTGGTGTGGGTGGTGGTGGACCGCTTCATTAAGATGTGCCACTTTGTGCCCCTCAAGAAACTACCCAACGCCAAAACGTTGGCTACCTTGTTTGTCAAACACATCCTGCGTCTCCATGGGGTCCCTGTCAATATTGTTTCGGACAGAGGGGTACAATTTGTTTCATTGTTTTGGAGAGCCTTCTGTATGAAGTTGGGGATTGATCTGTCCTTCTCCTCTGCCTTCCATCCTGAAACCAATGGCCAAACGGAGAGGACTAATCAGTCTCTAGAACAATACTTAAGGTGTTTTGTCTCTGACTGTCAATTTGATTGGGTCTCTTTCATTCCCCTCGCCGAATTTTCCCTTAATAACCGGGTCAGTAACTCGTCAGGGGTCTCTCCTTTTTTTTGTAATTACGGGTTTAATCCACGGTTCTCCTCCGTTTCACCTGGTAGTTCCAACAATCCTGAGGTAGAGGTCGTTCATCGGGAACTGTGCACAGTCTGGGCCCAGGTTCAGAAAAACCTAGAGGTGTCCCAGAGCGTACAAAAAACTCAGGCTGATAAAAAACGTTCTGCTAACCCCCTGTTTATGGTCGGGGATCTGGTGTGGTTGTCGTCTAGGAACTTGCGTCTCAAGGTTCCGTCCAAGAAGTTTGCTCCCCGGTTTATTGGGCCGTATAAGGTCATTGAGGTCCTCAATCCTGTCTCCTTCCGGCTGGAGTTACCCCCGTCTTTTCGGATACACGATGTGTTTCATGCCTCCCTCCTCAAACGCTGCTCCCCGTCCTTGGCTCCCTCGAGGAGACCTCCTGTTCCCATCCTCACCCTTGAGGGGGTGGAATTCGAGGTGGCCAGGATTGTGGACAGCAAGATGGTCCAAGGCTCCCTCCAGTACCTGGTCCATTGGAGAGGATACGGGCCCGAGGAGAGGACTTGGGTACCCGCCCGGGATGTTCACGCTGGGGTATTGGTCAGGAGGTTCCACCTGCGTTTCCCCAGTAAGCCAGGTCCACTTAGAAAGGGTCCGGTGGCCCCTCATAAAAGGGGGGGGTACTGTAAAGGATCTGCCAGGCACAGCGGGGTTAACTCCCAGAACTAATCAGTCAGCACCTGAGAATACATCCCTGAGACTGACTCCTACTTCCACCATTCAGGCTGGCAGGCTTAGGAGTGGTAGAGCCTATCGTAACCTGGCCAGACTCAGCTAGCTCCCGCCCTCGGTCTATTTAAGCCTGCACTTCCTGTCCCTCGGTGCTTGTTATTGCTTTTGTTTCTTTCCTTGTGGTTCCTGGCCCAGCTACAGCTCCTGCTATTTTTGATCCTGCTCCATACCGACCCTGGCTTACCGACTACTCTTCTGCTTTTCGTTTTGTACCTCGCACACTCCTGGCTTGACTCGGCTCGTTCACCACTCTGGTTGCTCACGGTGTTGCCGTGGGCAACGGCCCCTTTTCCTTGCTTGTGTTCCTTGTATGTTTGTCGTGTTTGTCGTGCACTTACTGAGCGCAGGGACCGCCGCCCAGTTGTACCCCGTCGCCTAGGGCGGGTCGTTGCAAGAAGGCAGGGACAGAGTGGCGGGTAGATTAGGGCTCACTTGTCCGTCTCCCTACCCCCTGCCATTACACTTGCTCAGTTTCATCAGTGTGAATGCAGCGATGGGCTCTTCCTATGCTGATATTATTTTTTTATTTTATTTATTTATTTTGACTGATGCCATTTCATATCAGGTTTTCTTGCTGTTTTTTCCTGCCATTTTTGGAATCTAAAAACACTGCAGCCAGAGGTTTGCTGGTAGTCAATCGGACAATATAAACATTTCTACACATAATGCATTTTTTTTTTCACTTTTTTTTTCTACGTTTGTCCCCCTTGACTTGTTTTTTTTTTTTCAAATTCCCAGCATGCCCTAGGTGGGGCGTGTTTCGTATCTATGGACCCCATTTTGAAAAAAATAAAAAAATAAATTGTACAGGAAACTGTACTTGCCTGCATGGCTTATGTTGCAGTTTCAGTGCAGTTTTTTTTAATGTGAAGGAAGCCTAAAGACTAGTGTGTGTACACATATTTTTTTTGCTAGATGTCATTAATTTTTATAGGAGGCAAACAAACATTAGACATAATCTTGTATCAGTTCAAAACCAAAATGTGGCAAAAAAAAACAAACAAAACCATAAAACAGATGCTAGTTTGAACACTATCCGAGTCCCATGATTTAATCCTCGTATTTTTTTGTGCTCAAAGACTTATCTCATTTTTATATATGTTTTTCGAAAAAGCAAAAGACATACCCTAGGGGTAAAATATCTGAAAGTATAGTAGAGTAGTTACTTGAAATACATACAACATCGTGAACTAACTTTATTTTTGAAGTTGTAGCTAATACTTGCACGTATCAAACTATGTTATGTGGAGAAAAGATACATACACAGAGGTCTGACAATATGGGATGCAATGGTTGCAATTGCTCCCGAGTTCGGGTGCATAATAGCGGCTTTACCATATACAAATGCACCAGTTATACTCACTGATAATTTTTCTCTTTTAGTCAGGGTTTCTGTTATTTGTGATGACAATAATAGCAAAGTCTGCAACGCAATTCTTGCTGTCAGAAATGCTGGAAATCTTGTGGACCCCATTTTAAGTCAATGGAGTTTGTCAGAATCAGTCAGCATACATTTGAAAGCGGATCCTGCATAGCTGTCTTGGGCTCTGTTATAATCAGAAGCCATGACACTAGTGTGAACGGAGCCTAACAAATGGTACATGATAGTTAGATCGAAGCCTGCTTCTTGTCATCCATTTTGTAGTATTTTTCCTGTGAACAAGAATTTATTTTGTTCTCTTATCTTAAAACTATTACATTCTAGAATTAATTTGTGTAACAAACTGTTTAAACATTTGTTCCTCTTTCTTAGATATGGCCCAACAGATATGTTCCACCACAAACCGTAAATAATCTTCCTCTTTTCTAGAGATAACCCATTACACACTCTGAGGACGTGGCTAAGAATATGATGACTTCATGTGACAATGTATATGTGTTCTCATTATGATTGGATGGACCAAAGGCCACGGCCCCCTCTTATGTGATTGGAGGGTGAGGTGACATGGCCAACATTGATTGGATAGACCAAAGCCCACGGCCCCTTTTATGTTATTGGTGAGGGTGACATGGCCAACACCCCTTTTAATGATATATAACATATATATTGTTCCTTAATAAACCAGAGAAGTTTGATTACTCTTACATATTGTGTCAAGTGTGTTGTTTCTCTCCAATGCATCATACCTCTTGTAAGCTCTCCCACCCATTTTAAGCCAGATGGAGACTACAACGAGGTCCAGTTGATGACCTGCCTAAATTGATGTCCACAACAATTTATAGGGGGCCCAGTTACAAATTATGAAATGAAGCCCAGGACCAGGAGCTTAAAATTATCCTTCTGAATACAGAACTTCTGTTTTTAAAAAAATGTATAGTAGTTGTTGGTCTATTTATAGGTAAATTATACCAGGCATTATAACTTTATTAGCATATACACTACTCAACATTGAAATTGCCACACCAGTAAGGAAATTTTTTGAAATTGTGGGAATAACATGATCCATAGACATGTTAATAATATGCAAATGACAAAAAAATGGACACAAAATATTCCAAACATCTTGATGTATTAAGTATCAAGCACACACAGAAATACATGCACCTACATGCCTTGGCATGCTATCAATTAGGTCATTAATGGTTGTCTGAGGAATGTTATGCCACGCTGGATGCACTTTGGCACGCAAATCATCAAGATTGGCTGCAGACAGCTCCCATTGCAATTGTTCCAGATGTGCTCGATGGGAGACAAGTTTGGAGAAGCTGTAGGCCAGGTAGCACATTAAGGCCACACCGGCTGCTCATATTACGACAAGCAACATGCAGCCTGGCATTGTCCTGTTAAAAAACAGCTTCTGGGACAAAGTGAAGTGAACCACTGGTTCCACGACCAAGTCAATGAAACACCGAGCTGTCAGGGTACCTGAAATGAGGGTCCAGCTACAGTACATTTTGCCACCCCACCCCATAATCCTGGAAGTAGGACTCGTGTGTAGTTCCCTTGCGAAGGCCTCTTCATGGCGTTGCCCAAGTGATCTCCAGACCAATCTCCAGCTATCATTGCATCCAAGACAAAAGTGGGACTCATCGCTGAAGAGAATAGATCTCCATTCCAGCCTCAATTGCTGTCTTGCTGTGCACCATCATAGCCTTTGAGAGTGGTGGCGTGTGGTCAAGAAAACACCTGTAGCTGGATGTTTGTCTCGTAGCCCAATGTTGTGCAAACGCCTTCTGATGGTTTGTGTCAACACTGGTTGCCACCCTAGGCTTGGGATGTGACGTCCAATTTCACTTGCAGTACAGAATAGATCACTGCACGCTATTCTTGCAATCAGACAATCCGTCCGTGCAGATGTTCACCTCCAGACACCTCTTGCTGTCATTCCAGTTCGATGTTGTCCTCCCAACCTCCGGGATACACAACATTGAACAGTGCTGACATCTCGGCCTAAGCGCGTAGTGACTGATAAACTAAGATCTCTCAATTCAAGGATTTTGTCATTCTCAGTTTGCGACAAGTGGTGATAACTGGCACGTCGATGAACAGCAAGCATCGCACAACCATGCCACACCACTTGATCCGATTTTGGAGGTTCCATGTGGCTAAAAAAAATGTTGCTTTCGATCTGGCTTTTATGCCCCTCCCACATTCCACAGATTGGAGCAAGGTGCTTGAAAATTTGCAGATCTTGGTGACACCTGCTACTTCCTCTATTTGCATAACCTTACGGCTTGTCCTTCTTGGTGTTGCAATTTCAATGTTGAGGAGTGTAGAAGAAAAATATATATAAATAAGCAGAAGTTATTGTTATAATTTCAAGTACCTGGAAATCTATTGATGCTGTTTCTATCTATTCACGTTGGGTTCAAAATGAAAAAATAAAAATAAACATGCTAGCAACAAAAAATAAATTAATGAATTTAGGGTTTACTAAACAACAGGTATTTTAAAATGCACAATTGTTGTGACCTTGTTTACTAAAAATAATGTTTTTTTAACTAAATACTTATACTAATAGTAATAGTAAATGTGTAGCTGTGTTCCTTTTAGACTATTATATTAGATGCCTTTTTCATTTCATATTTTTCTTCTAAAACTCCTCTCAGTATGTTGTTTTTATTAAGATGTTGACTGTACTCTTAGCAATGAATATGCAAATTCCTGTTATTATTTTATGAAGGACAGCCATAGCAAAGTGTATAATGAAAACATTTATGCTGCGTGCAGAACAAAAATGTTAAATGAAATTTCAGTTTGGTGCTTCTCGTTTTTTTGCTGTGAAGAATATTATAAATTAAAAAGCTGCAAACTGCAAAGTGTTCAAAATTGTACTGAGCAACCCTAATACCCTTAAACCACGACTGGTAACAGTATTGAATCTATACTTAGAACTGCAGCAGCTAAATCAAGTTGGGACCATAAGTTTACAATTGAGTAAGTATGATTGGTTGCCTTGTGTGCTAAACAATGCATAAACAACACTGTATTTTTCCACTGAGATTACAAAAAGCTATAAAAATATAAAATATTATGAAACACAATATATGCATTAGTACAGAAAAACAAGAAAGATTGAACATGACAATTAAGAATGGGTTCACACAGTGCAGTTTGGGAGTAGATTCGGCATACACTTATTTCTATACTATTTTTAAAAAACCTAAACTGGAATGGGATCTAAAAAAGAGATGAGATATAGAACTTTTGTTTCTACTTTATAAGACTTTCAGCAAATTGCACTGTAAAAAGTAAAAAGCATTTATATGAAACAAGTTCTCCCAGAAAGAGTAATATTTTCTGAGCTAATGGTTCTCTCCAGTGCAGGAAACGGCTTTCCCTATAGTGATGCCAGAATAAAGCAGCTTTCTTCTATTTCTCCACAGAATAGCCAACTGCCTTCTTAGGACATAACATCAGGCTCAAGAAAAATTAAAAGGTGTTGTCTATCGCGTAGAGCTGGGGTTCTTAGCCCCTTCTTTAACAATACGGAATTTCCACCAGCTGTGAAGAAGACTATCTTTGTGACCTGGTCTTCCGCTGCAGACACTCGGTTATGCCAGGTGATGTCAGACGATGGACGGCTTCCCTCTTTCTCAGAACTCCAGGGGACCTGTCCTGGGAGGACTCTTTCCTGGTTTGAATACGCTGAACTTTCAACCTTCCTCCGTTCTACCCTACCAAGAGGGCTGCAATTGAATACAAATACTACTTTCGAATCTATACTGCTTCAATTCTCTATACCAGGCCGAGTAATCTCTACGCTCTATACCCTCCTCTTGGATGCTCCGTCTGATCAGCCTCTTGCATGTGGGATCTAATTTTTCTTTTGACTCACAAAATGCTTACAGGCATGTCATGCCCTAGAAAATAACTTTAAGATATTGACTAGGTGGTACCGCTGCCCTCAGATCTTGCCCAAAATTTACCCTAAAGGGTCTGACATAAATTGGCATTGTGGTATGGAGACTGGAATGATGCTACATATTTGGTGGTCCTTTCAGTGTTGCAGATTTTCTGCAAGGACATTTTTGATATCTATGCCCAGGTTGCGGGATGTCTTGTGGTGCCCACTCCTCAGATTGCTCTCTTGTCTTTGATCACTGGTCGTGTATCAGGCATAAAAAGGGACTTCTTAGACACTTTCTGACTGTGGCTCGAAGAGTCATTCCTAAACACTGGAAGACCACTGAACCCCCCCCCCCCCCACGATTAGAGAATGGGTGGTTGAGTTGGATCTTCATCATAGAATGGAATCTCTGATGGTGGATGATCATGATCACTCTGACCAAGTCATGCTTCTCTGGCTTGCATGGTCCTCATTCTAATCAGGTCTACTCTTTGCTGCTTGTTTAGGTTGAGATTTGCCTTTCTTTTATTCTGGCATATGAGATGTTCTCTGGGTTTTGACTAACATCTAGTATTGGGATTACTACTCTTATTCCTTAAACCCCCCTTCCCCCTTCCCTCTTCCCTCCCTATATATTTATAAATTATTATCAATTGATTTCATTATTTTTTTCTTCTTCTCTCACCTCCCCTTCTTTATTTCCCCTATGTCTTAACCTTAACCCCTTAATGACCGGGCCATTTTGCACGTTAATGACCAAGGATTATTTTTTGCTTTTTCATGGTCGCATTCCAAGAGTCGTAACTTTTTTTTTATTCCGTCGACATAGCCGTATAAGGGCTTGTTTTTTGCGGGACGAGTTGTATCTTGTAATTGTACCATTTTTAGATGCTTACAATATATTGATTAACTTTTATTAACTTTATTTTAGGAGAGAATTGAAAATAAGCAGTTATTCCAGCATTGATTTTCACGTTATAAATTTACGCCGTTTACTATGCAGCATAAATAACATGTTAACTTTATTCTATGGGTCAGCACGATTATGGGGATACCAAATATGTAAAGGTTTTATATGTTTTCCTACGTTTGACTAATAAAAACCCTTTTAGAAAAAAATTACTTGTTTTTGCATCGCCGCGTTCCAAGAGCCGTCATTTTTTTATTTTTCCGTCGATGTGGCCGTATGTGAGCTTGATTTTTGCATGCCAATGTGTAGTTTTTATTAGTACTATTTTTGGGTACATAGGACTTATAGATTAACTTTTATTTTATTTTTTATGGGGGGAATGGGAGAAAAGAGAGAATTTTGCCATTGTGTTTTGCGTTTTTTTTGGACGCCGTTCATCCGGCGGTTTAATTAATGTGTTCATTTTATTGGTCAAGTTGTTACGATCGCGGGGATACCATATATGTGTATGTGTTATTTGTTTTGGCACTTTTACTGAATAAAACCACTTTTTGGGCAAAAAAAGTCGTTTTATTTGATTTTGACTGTAATTATTATAATTTTTTTTCTACAAACTTTATTTAACTGATTGACATTTTTTTTTAAAGTCCCACCAGGGGACTACACTATGCGATGTGCCGATCGCATATATAATGCTTTGGTATACTTAGTATACCAAAGCATTATTGCCTGTCAGTGTAAAACTGACAGGCAACCTGTTAGGTCATGCCTCCGGCATCGCCTAACAGGCAGTTGCTGAAGACAGACCTGGGGGTCTTTGTTAGACCCCCGGCTGTCATGGAAACCCGACAGCGACCCGCGATTTGTTTGCGGGGGTGCCGATCGGGTGACAGAGGGAGCTCCCTCCCTCTGTCAAACACATTAGATGCCGCTGTCACTATTGACAGCGGCATTTAATGGGTTAAACTGCCGGAATCGGAGCGCGCTTCGATTCCGGCAGTTGCAGCAGGAGCCAGGCTGTGTATAACAGCCGTGCTCCCGCCGCTGATCGCGTGGGTACACTGGCAGTACCCACGCGATCAGAGGACGGATATATCCGTCCTCCTGCGCGAACTAGCAGCTGCTGAGGACGGATATATCCGTCCTTCGGCGTTAAGGAGTTAAAGGGGTTGTTCAGGAAAACATTTTTTTCTAAAAAGTGTCCCCCAGCCTTGGTTTGCCTTTCCTAATACCTCTATTAAACTTCTAACCAGTTTCTGTTTGATCTCCATCGTCACTGCTGCTCTTTCTGTTTGTTTACATCCCTTACTGTCTGTTTACATCCCTTGCTGTCTGTTTCCGGTCTTGTAACCTACCAAACCCATGATTCCCTGCTGCATCTGAGGAGACAGTTGCATCCCCCCTTCCTCCAAAGCATCTCAGCTATTTGCATACTGCCACGCCCCTATATGTTCACAGGTCCTTCCCTGCTCTAATTACAGGCAGCTCCCTCCCTGCACACTGTCCTACACACTAATAATCATTATCCTTTGTGCCTCCATCTATCCCTGATCTAAGTATAGGCAACCATCTCCCTCCCCCGCCGCTTTCACAGCCTGATAAATGTGTATACATACATACATACATACATACATACATACACACATACACACATATAGGCATAGGAGGGGGCGTGTTAGAGGAGAGACAAGGCGGCCAGGCAGCGCAGAAAATCCTAGAGTGAAGGAGGAGGAGGTGTGGACGACGAGATAGGAGGAGGGGGGAGTGCTCTATGATTGATGATGTTCCATGTCTTTTCTAAGACAGCACTTCCGACTGTGTAGAGACACGGCGCGTCATCCACTAACTTTAGGCTCTATTCACACGACAGGGTCCGAGTGTCGGCCGATAAAACGGCGGTTTTGGTCCGTTTTTCTCGGCCGTTTTAATTTCATTTGTACATTTTCTGTCACACACTGCCCTCTGTAGATACTGCCACACAATGCCCTCTGTAGATAATGACACACACTACCTTCTATAGATACTGCCACAACCCCCTGTAGGTAATGCCACACAGCTCCTGTAGGTAATTCCACACAGAACCCCTTGTAGGTAGTGCCACACAGACCCCCATGTAGGTAGTGCCACACAGCTCCCCTGTAAGCAATGCCACACAGCCCCCTCTAGGTTATGCCACACAGAACCCTGTAGGTAGTGCCACACAGCCCCTCTGTAGGTAGTGCCACACAGAACCCTGTAGGTAGTGCCACACAGCCCCCATATAAGCAATGCCACACAGCCCCCCTGTAAGCAATGCCACACAGCCCCTCTGTAAACAATGCCACACAGCCCCCATGTAGGTAATGCCACACAGACCCCCTGTAGGTAATTCCACACAGCCCCCCTGTAGGTAATGCCACACAGCCCCCCTGTAAGCAATGCCGTACAGCCCCCTGTAGGTAAAGCCGCACAACCTCCCTGTAGGTAATACCACATGGCCCCCCTGTAGGTAATGCCAGATGGCCCCCTGTAGGTAATGCCACATGGCCCCCCTGTAGGTAATGCCACATGGCCGCCCCTGTAGGTAATGCCACATGCCCCCTGTAGGTAATGCCACACGGCCCCCCTGTGGGTTATGCCACACAGCCCCCTTGTACATAGTCACCCCCTTCATGTAGGTGACGGCTCCAGGAGAAGTCCCTCACTTCACTGTCCACAGCGGTGGGGATTCAGCTTCAGAAATACATGACGTCACTGTGTCCATATATGGGCAGTGAATGCAGGGACTTCTCCGAGAGCGGAATCCCCAGCCACAGCGGTGGGGATTCCACTACAGAAATACATGACAACACTGTGTCCATATATAAACAGTGAAGTCAGGTACTTCTCCTGGAGCGTAATCCCCGGCCACGGATTAGGGAATTCACTCCTCCTCCTTCTCACATGCACTTCAGTGCCGGAGCTCCAAGAGTGAAGAAGGAGGAGGAGGTGGCGTGGACGACGAGACAGGAGGAGGAGGGGGCGTCTACTATGATTGATGACGCTCCGTGTCTTTGGTCAGCCAGCACTTCCTGCTGTGTAAAGACACGGCGCGTAATCAACTACATCTACAGGCGGCGGGACCAGAGGAGGCGGAGCTCTAAAGAGCTCATGAAACATCCACCCGGCCCACTGCCTGGAAATCTAATTGATGACGCGCCGTGCCTTTCTCAGCCGGAAGTGCTGGCTGAGCAAATACGCGGTACCTGACAGGAAATAAAAAAATTACCCTGGGTACGGTCACGTGATGGCAGATCAGAACAGAAGAACGCTGGCACAAATAAGTACACACTATATTAGAAATGTTATTAAATATGACTAATTAAGTTAAAATTTAAATAAAGTGTATTCCCGGACAACCCCTTTAATTTAATTCACACACCTATGCTACATGTTGCTTCTTTATTACAGTAGTTATGTGTGCTCATTTATGCTATGTGGTATATGTACCACCTTATGGATGCTTATATTTGTTCATTGTTATTATATTACTGTTGGATACATTCTCTTGATTATTTGTATTCTCTATGTTTCTAATGCTACCATTATTGACATTGCTATATTCTGTTATGTACATATTTATTTCTACCTTTTGTAATTTGGAAAAACTTTTACTAATAAAAATCAGATTACGGAAAAAAAAAAAGTATTGTCTCATCAAAGCAACCCCTGTACATATACCATATTAATACATATGAACATAATTGATGGGTCCTTGCTTGGGACCCCCTCTATGAGCCAGAATGGAGAGCTGTTCTTTAAGTTCCGGCAGACTCGAGCTGTCTATGTAGTACATGCACTCCATTCATATAAATGGCTACCATGGACTACTACATTTCCCCTGCAGCAGCTGACTACCCCTCAGCAAAATCAGCTGTTTGTCTGATGAGACAACTCCTTTAGCTTTCACTTTTTCTCTTTTTTAACCAGGCTTAATGACCTGTACACAATGCATATAAAATAGTGTAGACCTGCCGGTAGTCTGCCTTTAACAATAATGTCATGTGGACTTTTTTCTTTATAACTTAATGAAAACTTAAAGAGGAAGAGTTACACTTAACAATTTATCTGATGACTGATTTTATAACCTGTGCAATTCTCTTTATTTTCAGGCTAAATTAAAAATGATTCAGAGAAAAACAATACTAACAGATTTTAAAAAAATCCTGCATATCAAACAAACATTCCTCTGCAGCAATTTCACATTGGAGTACTGTATTTGGCCTGGTTCTTCCTTAATTACAAGTCTCCCCCTTTACAGTGTGATGCGTAAGTGGCATTACAATATGTGGATGTCAAATTAGTATCGACAATAGAGGTCTTTAGTTGTCAAAGTCAGATTACCCATATTTCATTTACATATTCAGTAGACGGAAGCTATATGAAGATCTTGATGATGATACATTAAGTTCACACATGGCAGAGTTTTCCCGCTGCAAAGGTTGGTGCAGATTTGGGACAATAACGCAACGAATCTGCACCAACATTTGCATATTTGACAGGTAATTCAGACTTGCAGAAAAGACAGCGGACTTGCCACAGATTTCAGTTTTTGCATGGTAAAGGCTGAAAGCCACCGTGAAATTCCGTTTCTTCTCTGCAACAGACAGTGCATGCTGCGGAGGGAAAAGTCTGCACCGCAACCTATGGTCCGTAGCGGAGTTTTCCGCAATGTCTGAACTAACTTGCCTAAAATGTATTGAAACAAATGTAAAAAACGGCCGCTGGAGAATTCCACTGTGGACTGTCCGCAGCGGAATTCCACAGCAATTCCGCCACGTGTGACCATGCCCTTATAGATGGTGCTAAATTATTTCTCACATTAGTTATAAATGAGCATCATGTCATACAGTTTTATATCCAATAATATTTTAATGCACAGTTAGTCAAGTGAAGTTAAGCAGTTTCAAGTAGCCTAAGAAGAGGATTGTCTCAAAACGTTATCCCCTTTCTAAATGATATTTTCTCATATAAGGATATCATAAAGGGGGCTCTGTTATTGCATTTTGTTATTATATTTGGACCTTAACATCAGACAAACTACAGTTTATATAAAGGGGCTTCCTGTACATTGCTGTGGTAAAATAGGTTTAACTGCATTATGTTCTTTGATGCTTCATTCACAGAAATCAATGCTGGACACTGTCCTTTTCAATCAATTTGATTGAGGACTTTTTTACAGTTTAGAACGCTATGTGCCTTTAATAAAAAATACTTAAAAGAGACCTCCAATAGAAATACAACTTTCCATGTCTGCACCCCCCACCTGACTATATATCACACTCTACACTTTTTTTTTAATGTATACTGGATTTACTTTATGAACTGCTGCCTTGTCTGTGCTTTAAAATAGCCTCCATCTTGATTCTCAGATTTCCCCAGTTTTCTCTTCCCCTCTGCTTTGCTATCAATCCCAGGATGCTTCAGCACAGAATCACATGCCCAGCTAAAGACCATACCATTTCTGCATACTGGAGGACACTGTGATTATCATTCTCTCCATATTCTCCTAAACCATAAATATATAGTCAGGGAGGCTACACTTTTCTTCTACATTATACCTGTGTGACAGCAACCTGTCTAAGTATCAGTGGTAGTTGATGATAGAAGTTTCTGTACCCCCCTGTGCAAAACTAGTGTGACACAGGAACTGATGAAGCCTCTGATGGGTGACACACAGATCTCGATAGACTCAAGTAGAGAAAGCGTGTCACTGAGCCTGATTCACACTGCTGCTAAGCAACCATCTCAGTCTGATATATAGAGGTAGAAGCAGCAAGAAAAATAACGGGTGAGAGACTGACACATGGAATACGGCAATGGAGCACATGGGAAACTTTCGTTTTGGCCGGAGTGTCCCTTTAATTGTGTTAATAAGAAATAGTAGAAGGGTTACTGTATATAGATCATCACATAATATTGTATCTTGTTACTTTGTTTTATTGTTTCAATGATGTTTGCAAGAACACACAGTAAGTAGTTAAGTTATGACATTTTTAGTAGCTAAGGAGCTCTGGAACGCCAGTCCCTTGTCACCTCATATGATAGGAATGAATCATGTCTGCGGTCTTCTCACTCTGCTCTTTCTTTCCAAATTCCCTACCTGAGCCATGCTACATGATAATCAAATGCTTGAAAAATCTGTTATACCACAAGCTTAAATACATCCTTCTAACGGACATCTCTACCTGTAGTTTTTTTTTTTTTAAATGACAATAGATCTGGGGATATGAGTTTACAGCTGAATGAGGAAGACAGGAAGGAAAGGAGCACAGGAGCAGACACAAATTAATCACATCATCATGGGACCACAAATGCCAGAGCAGGAACATAGGCAGGGATTATGAACTGGCAGGATCACGAGCAAAAGCCAGGGGCGTAGCTAGGGGGGGGGGGGCAGGCTGGGCATGTGCCCCGGGCGCAACTTAGAGGGGGGCGATAGCGCCACCCCCTCCTGCACTATAATTGTGCCTGCGTCTATAGGACACAGGTACAATTTGAACCAATGAATGGCCGGGTACGAATCGGGGGAAAAACAGACGAAACTGCATTGTGTATGTCCTGCAAAAGGACCTTTAAACATAAGGTCACATGACCTTATCTCTGAAGTTCTATTGCTTAGAGACCTGCTGGTCCCATGACCGCAGGACCTCGAGCAGCAGCAGCAAGACTCCACAGAGAAGACTGACTGTGTAAGTATAAGGGGATTGATTTGATTAATGGGTCTGTATTTAGAGGGACTGTATTTAGGGGGTCTGGTGTGGGGGTCTGTATTTAGGGGGCCTGGTTTGGGGACTGTATTTAGGAGGTTTGGTGTCTATTAGTTTAAGGGGTCTGTATTTAGGGGGTCTGGTCTAGCGTCTATATCAGTTTAAGGGGGTTTAGGGTCTGTATATTTAGGGGTCTGTGTTAGTTTAAGTGGTCTGGGGTTGGTATTTAGGGGGTCTGTTTTAGTTTGAGGTCTGGGGTCTGTATTTAAGGGGTATGGTCTGGGGTCTGTATTAGTTTATAGGGTTTATTTAGGGGGCCTGTTTTAGGGTCTGTATTAGTTTAGGGGGCCTGATCTGGGGTCTGTATTAGTTTATAGGGTCTATTTAGGGGGCCTGTCCTAGGGTCTGTATTAGGTTAGGGGTCTGTACTTAGGGGTCTGGTCTGGGGTCTCTATTAGAATAGGGGGTCTGGTCTGGGGTCTGTATTACTTAAGGGAGTCAGGTCTTTTGGTCATTATTAGTGTAGGGGTCTGTATTTAGGGATCTCTATTAGTTTGAGGTCTGGTGTCTGTATTTAGGGGGTCTGGTCTGGAGGGGCTGTATTTAGGGGTGTGGTCTGGGGTCTGTATTAGTTTATGGGGTCTGTATTTAGGGGTCTGTATTAGTTTTGGGGTCTTTATTTATGGGTCTGTATTAGTTTAGGGGGTCTGTTCTGAGGTCTGTATTAAGGGAGTCAGGTCTGGGGTCATTATTAGTGTAGGGGGTCAGGTCTGGGGTCTGTATTTAGGGGTCCGGTCTGAGACCTGTATTTATTCAGGGTGCTTGTTCTGGGGTCTGTATTTGTTTAGGGGGGTTCTGGTCTGGGGACTGCAATAGTTTAGAATGTCTGGAGTCTGTATGTATTCTATGATCTAGTCTGTGGTCCAAATTTATTAGTCTGAGTAAAAGGGGTTGTCCAGGTACATTGATAGGTCATCAGTATAAAAAACGGTCTGTGCCCGGACCACCCCTTTAATGTATGGTCCTGGGCCTTGGTGTCTAAATTTGTGTGTTTCTATAGGGGCTGGAAATGGCTGCAGAAGTGTTGGGCAAAGATGTGTCATCAGGAGAAGTCGCCATAACGGTCTGCGTCAGATGGAGAAGAAAAGAAAACGGCTCCCATCAGAGAAGACGTCACTGGATCTATAGGGGACCTCCTCTCCGGACATGTCTGTTGCAGGTAATCATTGTATTCTATATATTTCTAGAAAACTTAGAGAAAAAGAAGTCATTACGCCATAGATGTAGTGAAAAAATTAACATATTTTATTGGGACATACAACATAAAGGGTATTACATAAAATTCAAAAACAGATCCGAATAAAAATAGGAGCACAGTGTGGCGGCTTCAAGGATTTTATAAATTAGGGGTATTCGGCCCACCGTAACACAAAATCCCTGGCAGTAAGTCATAAACCGGAATGGATAATAGGTGATCCAGTCTAAATAAATTAATTATTGCATACGTAACAATGAAGATAAAAAAATGCTAGTGGAGATAATAAATGCAAAGTATCCGCAAATTTGGAGCGAAAAAAAGGACTCGCTAAAAGAGTCATATGTTTCCTCCAAAGGTTATTCAGAGTGTTTAGAAAATTGAAACATAATAAGTTATAGCATTACAAAAGATAGGATGTAGCAATAAAGTAAACTAGGATCAGAATATAGTAATGTGACTGAGTACGCCAGGGAAAGAGTCAAATATCTTACATAGAGAGTGTGAAGCTGGGCTTACCCATAGAGATGGACGTGATAAGAAGCCCCGCACTGCAGCCTGACAACGTAGCGCCCCGACGCGCGTTTCGCCAATGTGGCTTCCTCAGGGGGTAGTATATGGGATGCTGCAGTATCATGCATATATATACAGTTCAGTTGATTTAAAAATTATGTGATTCCGGTGTCCGTCCTCGCCGTTCTGGTCTACGGCGCATGCGCGGGAACCCGACCTGAGCCGCGAGATCCCTGTCCTCTGTCGTCACGCTCTCAGTGCGCCTGCGTGCCCCCAAGGACGCGTGTCCATGGAAACCAAGCAAAGCACAGTGCGAGCGTAGAGACGACTGGGAAACAGGGCGAGGCTCCCAGGTTCAACTGCAACAAGCGCAACCCCAGGACATGGGAAGATATTGAATTAAATATAACAATATGTGTGTGGTGTTGCGAATAAGAATACAATGAACAAGTGAGAAGTGTGTTATGTCTACTAAAAATGAATACACAAGAAAGAGAATGAGAGGCAGAGAAAGAAGAAAAGAAAAAGAGAAGAAAGGAAAAAGGGGGAAAAAAAGAAAAAAAGAAAAAACCGAAATAATAAGAAGAAGAAAAGAATCACAAGACGTGGAGCAAACAAGTAAGTGCCAAGATATAACAAATAATATAAATATGACAATTTAATAAAAATTGCAATTATTAATTCATAAAAGTGTAAACATAACAAAAAATATATATGTATAGTGGTTTATTTAAAAATATCAACAAATTACGTGAAACATCACTAGTTTACAGAATAATAAAAGTAGAAAAAATGGTGATTGATAAATAGTAATTAGATAAGAAATCATAATTAATAAATGAATTAATGAATAAATTAAAGTAAAAAATAATAAATGAAAAAACAATTAAATAAAAAACATATAAGTAAAAGTAAATAATGAAGAATAAAAATAAAAAACTAATGAAACACATAAATATCAAAAAGGTGTGAAGATCATGAAAACCATGAATAGGCGACGCATCTATTGCGATCAGTGAACCACAAAAATAACAACAGAGAAAAACCAACCAAAAAAACACATAAAGACATTGAAAATAATACATTAAAATAAAATAAGTATTAAATAAAAAACGATACAGAGACAAAAGATCACAACAAGTGACAAAAATGTATAAAATATTCAAAAATAACAAAAAATAATAAATACGAAAAATACGCCATAAATCAATGGCATAAATATAATTATGGTTTATATCAAATATAAAAAAATATATAAAAATCTTCTTCTTGTCCATAGTAGTAGGTTGATACATCAAAGATGTAATTGCGTGGTATATCGAAAGGACGGCAAGTTCGGAATCACTCAATCTAAGCATGAAAATGCAGAAAGAACAGGCATTATTAACGATTAAAAATACTTTAAAATTAATTAAAAGGGAAAAGTTAATACGAAGGAAGTTTACTGGCCGAAAAACGTTATAATCCAAGAGGTAACGGATCTATTACAGAAAGGCAGAGAAACTCAGGTTTTCATTGAGCCCATGTGGAGTCATGGTACCCAACGTAATAATCCACCTGCACTCTTTTTGTGCAAGTAACTTTTTAGCATCCCCCCCTCTGACGCCGCAATGGATTCGATCAATACCTCTCACGCGAAAAGTTCTGGGGTCACATCCATGTTTTAATTTAAAATGTCTTGGGATGGTTTTTAAGGTCGTCAAATCAACTACTTCTTTTGCTGCGGATATATCCCGTACATGCTCCCTCACCCGTAATCTTAATTGTCTGGAGGTCAGGCCTACGTAAACCATAGGGCAATCACATGTAGCGTAGTAAATCACGTGAGTGGTGCTACACGAAATGTATTGCAAAATTTTAAAACGTCTATCCGTCTTTACAGAATCGAAAGTTGTGGTCCGCAGAATGTTGGCACAAGCTACACAATCCCCGCAAGGGAAGCAGCCTTGAGCAGGACCTCTAGTCGAGAAAGGATTCTCTCGTTTGGGAACATGGTGGCTCTGTATAAGGATGTCCTTCAAATTGCTGCTTCTTCTTGCGGTCATTAGAGGGTGTGGAGGTAGTGTTGGAGCAAGTGTTCCCTCCAACTGTAATATGGACCAATGTTTTTCCAAGATTCCTCTCATTGTTTGCCACTGGTTATTGTGGGTCGAGATAAATCTAATCGAGCCAGGCATCTTTTCCTTCTGTTCTGGAGGTGGTGGATTAAGTAGGTGTTTCCGTGCCACACTCCTAGCCCGATTGTAGCCCTGCTTAATACAGCGATGACTGTAACCCCTCTCTTTGAAACGTTCCCTTAGATCTTGAGCCTGATTCTCAAAGCTAGAGTCCGAAGAACAGATCCGCCTCATCCTCAGAAACTGACCAACCGGGACAGCCTTGATCGTGGAATAGGTGTGTGCCGAGGTCGCATGTAGAAGGGAGTTGACCGACGTCTCTTTTCTAAAGACGTCGGTCTGTATTCTCCCGTCGTGATCTGATGAAATAGATATATCCAAAAAGTTCACCCTTTGTCTGTCATGGACAAATGTCAACTTGATGTTCCAAGTGTTGATATTCAATTTTTGCATAAAGTCAAAAAGTTGTAGTTCAGTGCCCTGCCAGATGAAAAAAACGTCATCGATGTAACGTAACCAGCATAGCAGATGGTTGTCGGCGTAGGCGCCGTCACCGTGCACAACCCGCCTCTCCCAAAGACCGAGAAACAGGTTGGCATATGACGGCGCGCACGCCGCCCCCATGGCCGTGCCTCGTTTTTGAATATAAAAAGAGTCTTTAAAGACAAACAGGTTATGCGTAAGGATGAACTCCAAAAGATCAACTATCAGATCACATAAATGGCTGTCCCGGTTGCTCACTCCAAGGAAGAAGCGGACCGCCTCAATACCATCTTGATGACTAATACACGTGTACAAGGACTCCACATCTGCTGTAACCAGTAGCATGTCTGCCTCCAAGTATATGCCATCAATTCTTTTCAGTACTTCAGTAGTATCTTTTACAAATGATGGTAGGCATTCAACTAAGGGCTTCAAGTAGAAGTCGATGAACTTACATGCCGGTTCACATAGGCCCCCAATCCCTGAAACTATCGGGCGACCCGGAGGATCCCTAATATTTTTATGGATTTTAGGGAGGAGGTAAAAGGTGGGGATTTTGGGAAATTCCACCATTAGACCATCCAGTATTTTTTTAGGGATAATTCCCTTCTCAAAGGCACTATTTAAGATTTTCATTAAATCCGAGGAGAAGGTGCCTATAGGGTTATGGCTCAGTTTACAATATGTTTCTTTGGTCCGCAATTGCCGGAAAGCTTCTCTCTCATATTGTTTGGTTGGCCAGACCACAATGTTACCCCCCTTGTCCGCTGCCTTGAAAACCACGTCTTCAAGTGACTGTAAAGATTTAAGTGCTAAGCGCTGTGCAGCTGTAAGGTTATCATATTTGTTATTGATAGAGATCTTTTTAAAATCTTCCATCACAAGTTTTGTAAAAATCTCGACTTGTGGACACAGGGACAAGGGGGGGAACCTCTTGGATCGGGGTACAGTCAAATTAGGGAACCCACCTTGTTCTAGGGGTATTTGTTCCTGCAAAAGTTCCTCCAGGGCCAACAGCGTTTCTCTTTCCAAGGGACTGTCCAGACCTATATGGCTAACACCCCTCCCATGGAGTTTCCGCAGCACCAATTTTCGTGAGAAAAGGAACAAGTCCTTTACCGCTGTGAAGAAATCAAATTGATTACTTGGGGAGAATGTCAGTCCCTTACTTAGAATCTCACATTGCGTGTCAGAGAGGGTATGTGTCGACAGGTTAATTACCTCTAAATTTCTTGATTTCTTGCCCACGGAGTATGGAGATGGTGACTTCCGTTTGGTGGCCTGTCTCTCCCTATTTCTCCGAGGGAAATTTAGATTTTGGCCAGATGCAGTATCCCCATTCCATCTAGTTTCTGTACTATCATCATTGGAGGTTTGAGAGGACATGGACCCTGATCTAGAACGAAAACCAGAGCGCGTTCTGCCATTCCTCCACTTATAGACCCGACCTTGTACATAGTCGTTATTGTCTCTCTGGAATTTTTTGGTTTTAATTGAGCAGATTTCATTTTCCCATTTTTTAAAATCTAATTCCAGATCGTTATTTAGTTTTTCCAAGGCCTCGGTGGAAAGATCTTTTTTCATGATCATGTTCAGATCATCTATTTCTTTCTCGATTGATTTTAATGAAGCATTATTGGACTGGATCAATAGATCCATGTAGCCACGTGAACACGTGGTAGACAAATGTTCCCATTTGTCTCTGAAAGTTTCTTCCTCACTATGAAGGGTGGGAAAAACCTGAATCCTCAAACCTCTTGGAATAAATCCTTTAATTAAATATCTTTCGAGGAACGCTTTGTTCCACCATATTTTAGTCCTTTGCTTAAAAAGACTCTTCAGCTTATTAATTAATTCCCTCGTATCTTTCCCTTTATTATCTAAAAACAAATTCGAATCTTCTTTGAAAACGACATTAAGTTGTGAGATCCAGGACTGATCTCGCACTCGAAAGTCCATATTAGGCCCAGAGCCCAAAGCTGTGAGAAACACAGAAAAGCAACAATTGAAATATAAGGACTTACCGGGTTAGGTAGATAGTTAGGCGTCAATTAACAAGTGTCCAATACGCCTCGTTATATATAAATAATGTAGCAAACTTCATTGTATCATAGAAAACTTAGAGAAAAAGAAGTCATTACGCCATAGATGTAGTGAAAAAATTAACATATTTTATTGGGACATACAACATAAAGGGTATTACATAAAATTCAAAAACAGATCCGAATAAAAATAGGAGCACAGTGTGGCGGCTTCAAGGATTTTATAAATTAGGGGTATTCGGCCCACCGTAACACAAAATCCCTGGCAGTAAGTCATAAACCGGAATGGATAATAGGTGATCCAGTCTAAATAAATTAATTATTGCATACGTAACAATGAAGATAAAAAAATGCTAGTGGAGATAATAAATGCAAAGTATCCGCAAATTTGGAGCGAAAAAAAGGACTCGCTAAAAGAGTCATATGTTTCCTCCAAAGGTTATTCAGAGTGTTTAGAAAATTGAAACATAATAAGTTATAGCATTACAAAAGATAGGATGTAGCAATAAAGTAAACTAGGATCAGAATATAGTAATGTGACTGAGTACGCCAGGGAAAGAGTCAAATATCTTACATAGAGAGTGTGAAGCTGGGCTTACCCATAGAGATGGACGTGATAAGAAGCCCCGCACTGCAGCCTGACAACGTAGCGCCCCGACGCGCGTTTCGCCAATGTGGCTTCCTCAGGGGGTAGTATATGGGATGCTGCAGTATCATGCATATATATACAGTTCAGTTGATTTAAAAATTATGTGATTCCGGTGTCCGTCCTCGCCGTTCTGGTCTACGGCGCATGCGCGGGAACCCGACCTGAGCCGCGAGATCCCTGTCCTCTGTCGTCACGCTCTCAGTGCGCCTGCGTGCCCCCAAGGACGCGTGTCCATGGAAACCAAGCAAAGCACAGTGCGAGCGTAGAGACGACTGGGAAACAGGGCGAGGCTCCCAGGTTCAACTGCAACAAGCGCAACCCCAGGACATGGGAAGATATTGAATTAAATATAACAATATGTGTGTGGTGTTGCGAATAAGAATACAATGAACAAGTGAGAAGTGTGTTATGTCTACTAAAAATGAATACACAAGAAAGAGAATGAGAGGCAGAGAAAGAAGAAAAGAAAAAGAGAAGAAAGGAAAAAGGGGGAAAAAAAGAAAAAAAGAAAAAACCGAAATAATAAGAAGAAGAAAAGAATCACAAGACGTGGAGCAAACAAGTAAGTGCCAAGATATAACAAATAATATAAATATGACAATTTAATAAAAATTGCAATTATTAATTCATAAAAGTGTAAACATAACAAAAAATATATATGTATAGTGGTTTATTTAAAAATATCAACAAATTACGTGAAACATCACTAGTTTACAGAATAATAAAAGTAGAAAAAATGGTGATTGATAAATAGTAATTAGATAAGAAATCATAATTAATAAATGAATTAATGAATAAATTAAAGTAAAAAATAATAAATGAAAAAACAATTAAATAAAAAACATATAAGTAAAAGTAAATAATGAAGAATAAAAATAAAAAACTAATGAAACACATAAATATCAAAAAGGTGTGAAGATCATGAAAACCATGAATAGGCGACGCATCTATTGCGATCAGTGAACCACAAAAATAACAACAGAGAAAAACCAACCAAAAAAACACATAAAGACATTGAAAATAATACATTAAAATAAAATAAGTATTAAATAAAAAACGATACAGAGACAAAAGATCACAACAAGTGACAAAAATGTATAAAATATTCAAAAATAACAAAAAATAATAAATACGAAAAATACGCCATAAATCAATGGCATAAATATAATTATGGTTTATATCAAATATAAAAAAATATATAAAAATCTTCTTCTTGTCCATAGTAGTAGGTTGATACATCAAAGATGTAATTGCGTGGTATATCGAAAGGACGGCAAGTTCGGAATCACTCAATCTAAGCATGAAAATGCAGAAAGAACAGGCATTATTAACGATTAAAAATACTTTAAAATTAATTAAAAGGGAAAAGTTAATACGAAGGAAGTTTACTGGCCGAAAAACGTTATAATCCAAGAGGTAACGGATCTATTACAGAAAGGCAGAGAAACTCAGGTTTTCATTGAGCCCATGTGGAGTCATGGTACCCAACGTAATAATCCACCTGCACTCTTTTTGTGCAAGTAACTTTTTAGCATCCCCCCCTCTGACGCCGCAATGGATTCGATCAATACCTCTCACGCGAAAAGTTCTGGGGTCACATCCATGTTTTAATTTAAAATGTCTTGGGATGGTTTTTAAGGTCGTCAAATCAACTACTTCTTTTGCTGCGGATATATCCCGTACATGCTCCCTCACCCGTAATCTTAATTGTCTGGAGGTCAGGCCTACGTAAACCATAGGGCAATCACATGTAGCGTAGTAAATCACGTGAGTGGTGCTACACGAAATGTATTGCAAAATTTTAAAACGTCTATCCGTCTTTACAGAATCGAAAGTTGTGGTCCGCAGAATGTTGGCACAAGCTACACAATCCCCGCAAGGGAAGCAGCCTTGAGCAGGACCTCTAGTCGAGAAAGGATTCTCTCGTTTGGGAACATGGTGGCTCTGTATAAGGATGTCCTTCAAATTGCTGCTTCTTCTTGCGGTCATTAGAGGGTGTGGAGGTAGTGTTGGAGCAAGTGTTCCCTCCAACTGTAATATGGACCAATGTTTTTCCAAGATTCCTCTCATTGTTTGCCACTGGTTATTGTGGGTCGAGATAAATCTAATCGAGCCAGGCATCTTTTCCTTCTGTTCTGGAGGTGGTGGATTAAGTAGGTGTTTCCGTGCCACACTCCTAGCCCGATTGTAGCCCTGCTTAATACAGCGATGACTGTAACCCCTCTCTTTGAAACGTTCCCTTAGATCTTGAGCCTGATTCTCAAAGCTAGAGTCCGAAGAACAGATCCGCCTCATCCTCAGAAACTGACCAACCGGGACAGCCTTGATCGTGGAATAGGTGTGTGCCGAGGTCGCATGTAGAAGGGAGTTGACCGACGTCTCTTTTCTAAAGACGTCGGTCTGTATTCTCCCGTCGTGATCTGATGAAATAGATATATCCAAAAAGTTCACCCTTTGTCTGTCATGGACAAATGTCAACTTGATGTTCCAAGTGTTGATATTCAATTTTTGCATAAAGTCAAAAAGTTGTAGTTCAGTGCCCTGCCAGATGAAAAAAACGTCATCGATGTAACGTAACCAGCATAGCAGATGGTTGTCGGCGTAGGCGCCGTCACCGTGCACAACCCGCCTCTCCCAAAGACCGAGAAACAGGTTGGCATATGACGGCGCGCACGCCGCCCCCATGGCCGTGCCTCGTTTTTGAATATAAAAAGAGTCTTTAAAGACAAACAGGTTATGCGTAAGGATGAACTCCAAAAGATCAACTATCAGATCACATAAATGGCTGTCCCGGTTGCTCACTCCAAGGAAGAAGCGGACCGCCTCAATACCATCTTGATGACTAATACACGTGTACAAGGACTCCACATCTGCTGTAACCAGTAGCATGTCTGCCTCCAAGTATATGCCATCAATTCTTTTCAGTACTTCAGTAGTATCTTTTACAAATGATGGTAGGCATTCAACTAAGGGCTTCAAGTAGAAGTCGATGAACTTACATGCCGGTTCACATAGGCCCCCAATCCCTGAAACTATCGGGCGACCCGGAGGATCCCTAATATTTTTATGGATTTTAGGGAGGAGGTAAAAGGTGGGGATTTTGGGAAATTCCACCATTAGACCATCCAGTATTTTTTTAGGGATAATTCCCTTCTCAAAGGCACTATTTAAGATTTTCATTAAATCCGAGGAGAAGGTGCCTATAGGGTTATGGCTCAGTTTACAATATGTTTCTTTGGTCCGCAATTGCCGGAAAGCTTCTCTCTCATATTGTTTGGTTGGCCAGACCACAATGTTACCCCCCCTTGTCCGCTGCCTTGAAAACCACGTCTTCAAGTGACTGTAAAGATTTAAGTGCTAAGCGCTGTGCAGCTGTAAGGTTATCATATTTGTTATTGATAGAGATCTTTTTAAAATCTTCCATCACAAGTTTTGTAAAAATCTCGACTTGTGGACACAGGGACAAGGGGGGGAACCTCTTGGATCGGGGTACAGTCAAATTAGGGAACCCACCTTGTTCTAGGGGTATTTGTTCCTGCAAAAGTTCCTCCAGGGCCAACAGCGTTTCTCTTTCCAAGGGACTGTCCAGACCTATATGGCTAACACCCCTCCCATGGAGTTTCCGCAGCACCAATTTTCGTGAGAAAAGGAACAAGTCCTTTACCGCTGTGAAGAAATCAAATTGATTACTTGGGGAGAATGTCAGTCCCTTACTTAGAATCTCACATTGCGTGTCAGAGAGGGTATGTGTCGACAGGTTAATTACCTCTAAATTTCTTGATTTCTTGCCCACGGAGTATGGAGATGGTGACTTCCGTTTGGTGGCCTGTCTCTCCCTATTTCTCCGAGGGAAATTTAGATTTTGGCCAGATGCAGTATCCCCATTCCATCTAGTTTCTGTACTATCATCATTGGAGGTTTGAGAGGACATGGACCCTGATCTAGAACGAAAACCAGAGCGCGTTCTGCCATTCCTCCACTTATAGACCCGACCTTGTACATAGTCGTTATTGTCTCTCTGGAATTTTTTGGTTTTAATTGAGCAGATTTCATTTTCCCATTTTTTAAAATCTAATTCCAGATCGTTATTTAGTTTTTCCAAGGCCTCGGTGGAAAGATCTTTTTTCATGATCATGTTCAGATCATCTATTTCTTTCTCGATTGATTTTAATGAAGCATTATTGGACTGGATCAATAGATCCATGTAGCCACGTGATCCAGTCCAATAATGCTTCATTAAAATCAATCGAGAAAGAAATAGATGATCTGAACATGATCATGAAAAAAGATCTTTCCACCGAGGCCTTGGAAAAACTAAATAACGATCTGGAATTAGATTTTAAAAAATGGGAAAATGAAATCTGCTCAATTAAAACCAAAAAATTCCAGAGAGACAATAACGACTATGTACAAGGTCGGGTCTATAAGTGGAGGAATGGCAGAACGCGCTCTGGTTTTCGTTCTAGATCAGGGTCCATGTCCTCTCAAACCTCCAATGATGATAGTACAGAAACTAGATGGAATGGGGATACTGCATCTGGCCAAAATCTAAATTTCCCTCGGAGAAATAGGGAGAGACAGGCCACCAAACGGAAGTCACCATCTCCATACTCCGTGGGCAAGAAATCAAGAAATTTAGAGGTAATTAACCTGTCGACACATACCCTCTCTGACACGCAATGTGAGATTCTAAGTAAGGGACTGACATTCTCCCCAAGTAATCAATTTGATTTCTTCACAGCGGTAAAGGACTTGTTCCTTTTCTCACGAAAATTGGTGCTGCGGAAACTCCATGGGAGGGGTGTTAGCCATATAGGTCTGGACAGTCCCTTGGAAAGAGAAACGCTGTTGGCCCTGGAGGAACTTTTGCAGGAACAAATACCCCTAGAAAAAGGTGGGTTCCCTAATTTGACTGTACCCCGATCCAAGAGGTTCCCCCCCTTGTCCCTGTGTCCACAAGTCGAGATTTTTACAAAACTTGTGATGGAAGATTTTAAAAAGATCTCTATCAATAACAAATATGATAACCTTACAGCTGCACAGCGCTTAGCACTTAAATCTTTACAGTCACTTGAAGACGTGGTTTTCAAGGCAGCGGACAAGGGGGGTAACATTGTGGTCTGGCCAACCAAACAATATGAGAGAGAAGCTTTCCGGCAATTGCGGACCAAAGAAACATATTGTAAACTGAGCCATAACCCTATAGGCACCTTCTCCTCGGATTTAATGAAAATCTTAAATAGTGCCTTTGAGAAGGGAATTATCCCTAAAAAAATACTGGATGGTCTAATGGTGGAATTTCCCAAAATCCCCACCTTTTACCTCCTCCCTAAAATCCATAAAAATATTAGGGATCCTCCGGGTCGCCCGATAGTTTCAGGGATTGGGGGCCTATGTGAACCGGCATGTAAGTTCATCGACTTCTACTTGAAGCCCTTAGTTGAATGCCTACCATCATTTGTAAAAGATACTACTGAAGTACTGAAAAGAATTGATGGCATATACTTGGAGGCAGACATGCTACTGGTTACAGCAGATGTGGAGTCCTTGTACACGTGTATTAGTCATCAAGATGGTATTGAGGCGGTCCGCTTCTTCCTTGGAGTGAGCAACCGGGACAGCCATTTATGTGATCTGATAGTTGATCTTTTGGAGTTCATCCTTACGCATAACCTGTTTGTCTTTAAAGACTCTTTTTATATTCAAAAACGAGGCACGGCCATGGGGGCGGCGTGCGCGCCGTCATATGCCAACCTGTTTCTCGGTCTTTGGGAGAGGCGGGTTGTGCACGGTGACGGCGCCTACGCCGACAACCATCTGCTATGCTGGTTACGTTACATCGATGACGTTTTTTTCATCTGGCAGGGCACTGAACTACAACTTTTTGACTTTATGCAAAAATTGAATATCAGCACTTGGAACATCAAGTTGACATTTGTCCATGACAGACAAAGGGTGAACTTTTTGGATATATCTATTTCATCAGATCACGACGGGAGAATACAGACCGACGTCTTTAGAAAAGAGACGTCGGTCAACTCCCTTCTACATGCGACCTCGGCACACACCTATTCCACGATCAAGGCTGTCCCGGTTGGTCAGTTTCTGAGGATGAGGCGGATCTGTTCTTCGGACTCTAGCTTTGAGAATCAGGCTCAAGATCTAAGGGAACGTTTCAAAGAGAGGGGTTACAGTCATCGCTGTATTAAGCAGGGCTACAATCGGGCTAGGAGTGTGGCACGGAAACACCTACTTAATCCACCACCTCCAGAACAGAAGGAAAAGATGCCTGGCTCGATTAGATTTATCTCGACCCACAATAACCAGTGGCAAACAATGAGAGGAATCTTGGAAAAACATTGGTCCATATTACAGTTGGAGGGAACACTTGCTCCAACACTACCTCCACACCCTCTAATGACCGCAAGAAGAAGCAGCAATTTGAAGGACATCCTTATACAGAGCCACCATGTTCCCAAACGAGAGAATCCTTTCTCGACTAGAGGTCCTGCTCAAGGCTGCTTCCCTTGCGGGGATTGTGTAGCTTGTGCCAACATTCTGCGGACCACAACTTTCGATTCTGTAAAGACGGATAGACGTTTTAAAATTTTGCAATACATTTCGCGTAGCACCACTCACGTGATTTACTACGCTACATGTGATTGCCCTATGGTTTACGTAGGCCTGACCTCCAGACAATTAAGATTACGGGTGAGGGAGCATGTACGGGATATATCCGCAGCAAAAGAAGTAGTTGATTTGACGACCTTAAAAACCATCCCAAGACATTTTAAATTAAAACATGGATGTGACCCCAGAACTTTTCGCGTGAGAGGTATTGATCGAATCCATTGCGGCGTCAGAGGGGGGGATGCTAAAAAGTTACTTGCACAAAAAGAGTGCAGGTGGATTATTACGTTGGGTACCATGACTCCACATGGGCTCAATGAAAACCTGAGTTTCTCTGCCTTTCTGTAATAGATCCGTTACCTCTTGGATTATAACGTTTTTCGGCCAGTAAACTTCCTTCGTATTAACTTTTCCCTTTTAATTAATTTTAAAGTATTTTTAATCGTTAATAATGCCTGTTCTTTCTGCATTTTCATGCTTAGATTGAGTGATTCCGAACTTGCCGTCCTTTCGATATACCACGCAATTACATCTTTGATGTATCAACCTACTACTATGGACAAGAAGAAGATTTTTATATATTTTTTTATATTTGATATAAACCATAATTATATTTATGCCATTGATTTATGGCGTATTTTTCGTATTTATTATTTTTTGTTATTTTTGAATATTTTATACATTTTTGTCACTTGTTGTGATCTTTTGTCTCTGTATCGTTTTTTATTTAATACTTATTTTATTTTAATGTATTATTTTCAATGTCTTTATGTGTTTTTTTGGTTGGTTTTTCTCTGTTGTTATTTTTGTGGTTCACTGATCGCAATAGATGCGTCGCCTATTCATGGTTTTCATGATCTTCACACCTTTTTGATATTTATGTGTTTCATTAGTTTTTTATTTTTATTCTTCATTATTTACTTTTACTTATATGTTTTTTATTTAATTGTTTTTTCATTTATTATTTTTTACTTTAATTTATTCATTAATTCATTTATTAATTATGATTTCTTATCTAATTACTATTTATCAATCACCATTTTTTCTACTTTTATTATTCTGTAAACTAGTGATGTTTCACGTAATTTGTTGATATTTTTAAATAAACCACTATACATATATATTTTTTGTTATGTTTACACTTTTATGAATTAATAATTGCAATTTTTATTAAATTGTCATATTTATATTATTTGTTATATCTTGGCACTTACTTGTTTGCTCCACGTCTTGTGATTCTTTTCTTCTTCTTATTATTTCGTTTTTTTCTTTTTTTCTTTTTTTCCCCCTTTTTCCTTTCTTCTCTTTTTCTTTTCTTCTTTCTCTGCCTCTCATTCTCTTTCTTGTGTATTCATTTTTAGTAGACATAACACACTTCTCACTTGTTCATTGTATTCTTATTCGCAACACCACACACATATTGTTATATTTAATTCAATATCTTCCCATGTCCTGGGGTTGCGCTTGTTGCAGTTGAACCTGGGAGCCTCGCCCTGTTTCCCAGTCGTCTCTACGCTCGCACTGTGCTTTGCTTGGTTTCCATGGACACGCGTCCTTGGGGGCACGCAGGCGCACTGAGAGCGTGACGACAGAGGACAGGGATCTCGCGGCTCAGGTCGGGTTCCCGCGCATGCGCCGTAGACCAGAACGGCGAGGACGGACACCGGAATCACATAATTTTTAAATCAACTGAACTGTATATATATGCATGATACTGCAGCATCCCATATACTACCCCCTGAGGAAGCCACATTGGCGAAACGCGCGTCGGGGCGCTACGTTGTCAGGCTGCAGTGCGGGGCTTCTTATCACGTCCATCTCTATGGGTAAGCCCAGCTTCACACTCTCTATGTAAGATATTTGACTCTTTCCCTGGCGTACTCAGTCACATTACTATATTCTGATCCTAGTTTACTTTATTGCTACATCCTATCTTTTGTAATGCTATAACTTATTATGTTTCAATTTTCTAAACACTCTGAATAACCTTTGGAGGAAACATATGACTCTTTTAGCGAGTCCTTTTTTTCGCTCCAAATTTGCGGATACTTTGCATTTATTATCTCCACTAGCATTTTTTTATCTTCATTGTTACGTATGCAATAATTAATTTATTTAGACTGGATCACCTATTATCCATTCCGGTTTATGACTTACTGCCAGGGATTTTGTGTTACGGTGGGCCGAATACCCCTAATTTATAAAATCCTTGAAGCCGCCACACTGTGCTCCTATTTTTATTCGGATCTGTTTTTGAATTTTATGTAATACCCTTTATGTTGTATGTCCCAATAAAATATGTTAATTTTTTCACTACATCTATGGCGTAATGACTTCTTTTTCTCTAAGTTTTCTATGATACAATGAAGTTTGCTACATTATTTATATATAACGAGGCGTATTGGACACTTGTTAATTGACGCCTAACTATCTACCTAACCCGGTAAGTCCTTATATTTCAATTGTTGCTTTTCTGTGTTTCTCACAGCTTTGGGCTCTGGGCCTAATATGGACTTTCGAGTGCGAGATCAGTCCTGGATCTCACAACTTAATGTCGTTTTCAAAGAAGATTCGAATTTGTTTTTAGATAATAAAGGGAAAGATACGAGGGAATTAATTAATAAGCTGAAGAGTCTTTTTAAGCAAAGGACTAAAATATGGTGGAACAAAGCGTTCCTCGAAAGATATTTAATTAAAGGATTTATTCCAAGAGGTTTGAGGATTCAGGTTTTTCCCACCCTTCATAGTGAGGAAGAAACTTTCAGAGACAAATGGGAACATTTGTCTACCACGTGTTCACGTGGCTACATGGATCTATTGATCCAGTCCAATAATGCTTCATTAAAATCAATCGAGAAAGAAATAGATGATCTGAACATGATCATGAAAAAAGATCTTTCCACCGAGGCCTTGGAAAAACTAAATAACGATCTGGAATTAGATTTTAAAAAATGGGAAAATGAAATCTGCTCAATTAAAACCAAAAAATTCCAGAGAGACAATAACGACTATGTACAAGGTCGGGTCTATAAGTGGAGGAATGGCAGAACGCGCTCTGGTTTTCGTTCTAGATCAGGGTCCATGTCCTCTCAAACCTCCAATGATGATAGTACAGAAACTAGATGGAATGGGGATACTGCATCTGGCCAAAATCTAAATTTCCCTCGGAGAAATAGGGAGAGACAGGCCACCAAACGGAAGTCACCATCTCCATACTCCGTGGGCAAGAAATCAAGAAATTTAGAGGTAATTAACCTGTCGACACATACCCTCTCTGACACGCAATGTGAGATTCTAAGTAAGGGACTGACATTCTCCCCAAGTAATCAATTTGATTTCTTCACAGCGGTAAAGGACTTGTTCCTTTTCTCACGAAAATTGGTGCTGCGGAAACTCCATGGGAGGGGTGTTAGCCATATAGGTCTGGACAGTCCCTTGGAAAGAGAAACGCTGTTGGCCCTGGAGGAACTTTTGCAGGAACAAATACCCCTAGAACAAGGTGGGTTCCCTAATTTGACTGTACCCCGATCCAAGAGGTTCCCCCCCTTGTCCCTGTGTCCACAAGTCGAGATTTTTACAAAACTTGTGATGGAAGATTTTAAAAAGATCTCTATCAATAACAAATATGATAACCTTACAGCTGCACAGCGCTTAGCACTTAAATCTTTACAGTCACTTGAAGACGTGGTTTTCAAGGCAGCGGACAAGGGGGGTAACATTGTGGTCTGGCCAACCAAACAATATGAGAGAGAAGCTTTCCGGCAATTGCGGACCAAAGAAACATATTGTAAACTGAGCCATAACCCTATAGGCACCTTCTCCTCGGATTTAATGAAAATCTTAAATAGTGCCTTTGAGAAGGGAATTATCCCTAAAAAAATACTGGATGGTCTAATGGTGGAATTTCCCAAAATCCCCACCTTTTACCTCCTCCCTAAAATCCATAAAAATATTAGGGATCCTCCGGGTCGCCCGATAGTTTCAGGGATTGGGGGCCTATGTGAACCGGCATGTAAGTTCATCGACTTCTACTTGAAGCCCTTAGTTGAATGCCTACCATCATTTGTAAAAGATACTACTGAAGTACTGAAAAGAATTGATGGCATATACTTGGAGGCAGACATGCTACTGGTTACAGCAGATGTGGAGTCCTTGTACACGTGTATTAGTCATCAAGATGGTATTGAGGCGGTCCGCTTCTTCCTTGGAGTGAGCAACCGGGACAGCCATTTATGTGATCTGATAGTTGATCTTTTGGAGTTCATCCTTACGCATAACCTGTTTGTCTTTAAAGACTCTTTTTATATTCAAAAACGAGGCACGGTCATGGGGGCGGCGTGCGCGCCGTCATATGCCAACCTGTTTCTCGGTCTTTGGGAGAGGCGGGTTGTGCACGGTGACGGCGCCTACGCCGACAACCATCTGCTATGCTGGTTACGTTACATCGATGACGTTTTTTTCATCTGGCAGGGCACTGAACTACAACTTTTTGACTTTATGCAAAAATTGAATATCAACACTTGGAACATCAAGTTGACATTTGTCCATGACAGACAAAGGGTGAACTTTTTGGATATATCTATTTCATCAGATCACGACGGGAGAATACAGACCGACGTCTTTAGAAAAGAGACGTCGGTCAACTCCCTTCTACATGCGACCTCGGCACACACCTATTCCACGATCAAGGCTGTCCCGGTTGGTCAGTTTCTGAGGATGAGGCGGATCTGTTCTTCGGACTCTAGCTTTGAGAATCAGGCTCAAGATCTAAGGGAACGTTTCAAAGAGAGGGGTTACAGTCATCGCTGTATTAAGCAGGGCTACAATCGGGCTAGGAGTGTGGCACGGAAACACCTACTTAATCCACCACCTCCAGAACAGAAGGAAAAGATGCCTGGCTCGATTAGATTTATCTCGACCCACAATAACCAGTGGCAAACAATGAGAGGAATCTTGGAAAAACATTGGTCCATATTACAGTTGGAGGGAACACTTGCTCCAACACTACCTCCACACCCTCTAATGACCGCAAGAAGAAGCAGCAATTTGAAGGACATCCTTATACAGAGCCACCATGTTCCCAAACGAGAGAATCCTTTCTCGACTAGAGGTCCTGCTCAAGGCTGCTTCCCTTGCGGGGATTGTGTAGCTTGTGCCAACATTCTGCGGACCACAACTTTCGATTCTGTAAAGACGGATAGACGTTTTAAAATTTTGCAATACATTTCGTGTAGCACCACTCACGTGATTTACTACGCTACATGTGATTGCCCTATGGTTTACGTAGGCCTGACCTCCAGACAATTAAGATTACGGGTGAGGGAGCATGTACGGGATATATCCGCAGCAAAAGAAGTAGTTGATTTGACGACCTTAAAAACCATCCCAAGACATTTTAAATTAAAACATGGATGTGACCCCAGAACTTTTCGCGTGAGAGGTATTGATCGAATCCATTGCGGCGTCAGAGGGGGGGATGCTAAAAAGTTACTTGCACAAAAAGAGTGCAGGTGGATTATTACGTTGGGTACCATGACTCCACATGGGCTCAATGAAAACCTGAGTTTCTCTGCCTTTCTGTAATAGATCCGTTACCTCTTGGATTATAACGTTTTTCGGCCAGTAAACTTCCTTCGTATTAACTTTTCCCTTTTAATTAATTTTAAAGTATTTTTAATCGTTAATAATGCCTGTTCTTTCTGCATTTTCATGCTTAGATTGAGTGATTCCGAACTTGCCGTCCTTTCGATATACCACGCAATTACATCTTTGATGTATCAACCTACTACTATGGACAAGAAGAAGATTTTTATATATTTTTTTATATTTGATATAAACCATAATTATATTTATGCCATTGATTTATGGCGTATTTTTCGTATTTATTATTTTTTGTTATTTTTGAATATTTTATACATTTTTGTCACTTGTTGTGATCTTTTGTCTCTGTATCGTTTTTTATTTAATACTTATTTTATTTTAATGTATTATTTTCAATGTCTTTATGTGTTTTTTTGGTTGGTTTTTCTCTGTTGTTATTTTTGTGGTTCACTGATCGCAATAGATGCGTCGCCTATTCATGGTTTTCATGATCTTCACACCTTTTTGATATTTATGTGTTTCATTAGTTTTTTATTTTTATTCTTCATTATTTACTTTTACTTATATGTTTTTTATTTAATTGTTTTTTCATTTATTATTTTTTACTTTAATTTATTCATTAATTCATTTATTAATTATGATTTCTTATCTAATTACTATTTATCAATCACCATTTTTTCTACTTTTATTATTCTGTAAACTAGTGATGTTTCACGTAATTTGTTGATATTTTTAAATAAACCACTATACATATATATTTTTTGTTATGTTTACACTTTTATGAATTAATAATTGCAATTTTTATTAAATTGTCATATTTATATTATTTGTTATATCTTGGCACTTACTTGTTTGCTCCACGTCTTGTGATTCTTTTCTTCTTCTTATTATTTCGGTTTTTTCTTTTTTTCTTTTTTTCCCCCTTTTTCCTTTCTTCTCTTTTTCTTTTCTTCTTTCTCTGCCTCTCATTCTCTTTCTTGTGTATTCATTTTTAGTAGACATAACACACTTCTCACTTGTTCATTGTATTCTTATTCGCAACACCACACACATATTGTTATATTTAATTCAATATCTTCCCATGTCCTGGGGTTGCGCTTGTTGCAGTTGAACCTGGGAGCCTCGCCCTGTTTCCCAGTCGTCTCTACGCTCGCACTGTGCTTTGCTTGGTTTCCATGGACACGCGTCCTTGGGGGCACGCAGGCGCACTGAGAGCGTGACGACAGAGGACAGGGATCTCGCGGCTCAGGTCGGGTTCCCGCGCATGCGCCGTAGACCAGAACGGCGAGGACGGACACCGGAATCACATAATTTTTAAATCAACTGAACTGTATATATATGCATGATACTGCAGCATCCCATATACTACCCCCTGAGGAAGCCACATTGGCGAAACGCGCGTCGGGGCGCTACGTTGTCAGGCTGCAGTGCGGGGCTTCTTATCACGTCCATCTCTATGGGTAAGCCCAGCTTCACACTCTCTATGTAAGATATTTGACTCTTTCCCTGGCGTACTCAGTCACATTACTATATTCTGATCCTAGTTTACTTTATTGCTACATCCTATCTTTTGTAATGCTATAACTTATTATGTTTCAATTTTCTAAACACTCTGAATAACCTTTGGAGGAAACATATGACTCTTTTAGCGAGTCCTTTTTTTCGCTCCAAATTTGCGGATACTTTGCATTTATTATCTCCACTAGCATTTTTTTATCTTCATTGTTACGTATGCAATAATTAATTTATTTAGACTGGATCACCTATTATCCATTCCGGTTTATGACTTACTGCCAGGGATTTTGTGTTACGGTGGGCCGAATACCCCTAATTTATAAAATCCTTGAAGCCGCCACACTGTGCTCCTATTTTTATTCGGATCTGTTTTTGAATTTTATGTAATACCCTTTATGTTGTATGTCCCAATAAAATATGTTAATTTTTTCACTACATCTATGGCGTAATGACTTCTTTTTCTCTAAGTTTTCTATGATACAATGAAGTTTGCTACATTATTTATATATAACGAGGCGTATTGGACACTTGTTAATTGACGCCTAACTATCTACCTAACCCGGTAAGTCCTTATATTTCAATTCTATATATTTCTGTGTACCCAGAGCTAATAGACAAATGCGTGTTACGATTCCCATTGTTAGGAGGATGTGTTCCTACACAGTGTCACACTGTCAGCGATGGTTGGAGAGTCAGTATGTAGGGACACAGCCCCTTGACAAGGGGAATCGTAATAAACATTTGTCAATGCTCACTATAGACACGGCAGAGCGGCGGTGGGGCCCAAGATGTGGAACAGCCCAGGGCCTATGGTCTACTTAATCCGCCACTGCCGGCCATTCAGCGCCTTTCTACGAGTGAAGCGGTGCGATACTTTGCGCCGCTTGTGTCATTGAAAGGTGCTGATTGACAGGGAAGCGTTCAACACCAGGAGACCTGCGCAGAAGAGAGCAGGTCTCCATTGCTGCCGGACGGCGTGGGAAAGGGATTAAGGTGAGTTTAAATAGTTTGTTATTTTATCGTAATAAAAAAGTGTGTGGCATTATCTACGGGGGTGGCTTTATCTACAGGGGGCTTTTTCTAAGGTGGGGCTCTATCTACAGGTGGGGCTATATACTGGGGTGGGCTATATGTGGTGCACTATATACAGGGGTGGGCTATATCTACAGGGGGGCTATATACAGGGGTGGGCTATCTTTGGAGCACTATATACAGGGGTGGGCTATATCTACAGGGGGGCTATATACAGGGGTTGGCTATCTGTGGAGCACTATATACAGGGGTGGGCTATATCTACAGGGGGGCTATATACAGGGTTGGGCTATATGTGGAGCACTATATACAGGGGTGGGCTATATCTACAGGGGGCTATATACAGGGGTAGGCTATCTGTGGTGCACTATAGGGGGAGCTATATGTGGGACACTATACAGGGGTGGGATATATGGTGGCACTATCTACAGGGGGTTCTATGGCAGGCACTATCTACAGGGGGGCACAGTGTGTGTGTGTGTGTGTGTGTGTGTGTGTGTGTGTGTGTGTGTGTGGGACACTGTGTATGGTGCTATTATAATTTGTGGTGCAGTGTATGGTGCTATTATATTTAGGGGCATCACCGGTGAGTCACTTAATGTAAATGTTAATTCTGCCTCTAATCAGTACTGTAGTCACTGTATGATCTGCAGCGAGATGATTGGTGGTATGATTATGATTATGATTTATTTTTTGTGAAACAGCAACTCCCAGCATATCCTTACCATTGTTCGGGCTATGCAGGGATCTGGAAACAATTAAGTGTGAATCTATACGTCAGGGGTTGCACTAAATTGAGCTGTATTTGTGCTAGTGCTGTATATAATGTACTGAGCTTGTTTCTGGTGCTGTATATATGTACTGAGCACTATTCTGGTGTTGTGTATAGAACTATATTGCTTGTAAAATGTACAAATGTTTTTAGGCTCGAGTTACATAAAAAGAAATGTGGAAAATAAATGACACGTCGATTGGTAGAGCAAACAAACATGGCGAGGGTGAAGGAGATGTTGGGAAAGATGTTGGGGGGCAAACTGAATCTTTGCCCCGGGTGCTGGAGAACCTAGCTACGCCTCTGCAAAAACAATAGCTGATACAAAAAGTAGGTTTTGTTAAATTCAGCCAAATTGTATTGCACTGTATGCCATACGTGTCATAGGGTACGGAACATAGTAATATTTGGCCGTGTGACCTGGGTCGTGGCCAAAGTCGCCGTGTAGCCCCAGCCTAAGATGATACTATATATCAATATATAGAAAATAGATAGAAATAATAATAATAATAATCTATATTTATATGACACAAAAAAAAATCTGAATTTAGATAGATGATTATTATAATATGTTTATTATGGACTAGATAGATAGATAGATAGATAGATAGATAGATAGATAGATAGATAGATAGATAGATAGATAACTATTAATGTTTTCCCTCCCTGACAGCTCGCCAGGAGAGGGAGAAATGACAGTAAGGTGGCGAGGGGGGACTTGAGTGGGGACGTAAGGTGGGCAGGGGTGCTGCTAGGGGTGGCACCACGAGGGTGGGCAGGGGTGCCGCGGGTCGGACTGGCCCATTTTTTTCAATCATGTGGCCGGGCCCCTGTTGGCAGTTCTAGTAGTACTGCCCTGATGGCAGCTCTGTGAGTAATAGCCAATAGGTTTGAAATGCGTAAGCGTTCTTTGCCCCAGGGATTTTACGTTTGTTTGTTTTAAATTTGTTACCAATAATGCAGTATTGAATTTTAACTGCATCGTGTGCCGGACCACTCACTATTTTGCCTTGGATACTTACTTACCTCCGAAGTAGATCTTCTGTCCGAAAGCACCGACCAACAAGGGACGTGGCAACTTTATACCTGTGGTGAGCGGACCAATATTTTTAATATTTTTTACAAAAACTACTGCATGTTACTGGGCTGTGCAGGAGAAATTGCCAAATAATGCCCCTTCTCTTACATCATACAGTGTTCTGCAGATATCGGCTCAGACTTCTTGCTCTGCCTACACCCAGCACTCACTCTTCATATAATACTGGTAATACTGACAGCTCTCTCCTCCTTTCCCGATAAGTTAAGCTGCTTCATGGTCCAAATTCAGGAAGAATAAGCTATAACGGAGCAGAGCGCTGTCAGTATTACCAGTATTATGGGCAAATTACATGCAGGACGTCGGACAGAGCAAGAAGTCCGTGAGGAGCAGCTTTAGCAAATAGTTGCAGAACACTGTGTGATGTCAGAGAATTTTGGCAGGCAGAGCTTCAAAGGAGTACAAAGAAGGCGGACCTGGGGGCTGTTGTTTGGCCCCCAGGCTGCCATAGCAACCGTTGTAACCGGCCGATCATGCCGCGGGGGGGGGGGGCGCAATCGCAAGTTTGAAGGGGCGCCCCCTGATTCTAACACTTTAAATGCTGCAGTCGCGATTGATCGCAGAATTTAAGGTGTTAAACGGGTGGAATCAAAGTGAACTTTGATTGCGCTCATTGCAGGGAGGTGTCGGCTGCGTGTAACAGCTGTTACCCGCTGTGTATGGAGAGAGCTCAGCCCCTGAGCTCGCTCCATACTTCCTCTTAACCCTCATCACGTACAGTTACGTGATTTGGCGTGAAGGGGTTAAGCGTATTATGTTGCTGATTTTTTTTTGGTTATGTTCTCCTATGGAGAAACTACATTTGTATATGAGTATATTACATTAATACAATCCCCTTGTGTATGCTTATTAGTTGCAGAACCTTTGCAGGGTCTTACCATTCAATAAGAGATGGCTTCACGTTCCAATCACATTATGACATCAGTGTGCAATATGCTCTTTTATGTAGATGGAAAGACTACTGGCTCCCCAGGAGTTGTGACCGCAAGCCTAGCACTCCTTAACTTGCACATTTTTTTTGTGTGTGACTTAAAACTCATGCAGAAAACGTTATGTGAGTTAAGCATTTTTTTTTTATGGCGTTTCTTACATGCGTTTTTTGTGGGGGGGGGTTTATGTAGTGTACATGCATTTAACTGTGAATGTAGGGTTTGTTGCTAGTTTATTAATGCCCTATCTCCTAACTAATGTAATAGCCGCTATGAATCTGGTAACTACAGTGTAATTTTTTTTTTCAAAAATGTTTATTATTTGCTAAGTTATGAGCATTTTTCTAAATATGCTAATTTGGCTATATTTGCCGAATGGGAGGTATCTGTATGATGCTGTCCAATCAGCATACATCTTCTCCCCCTTCCCTGTCCAGTAACGCAGCCTGATCTTATAGTATACAGCTTCCATTCCCGACTGTGTATTTAACTGGTGATACCTCCGGTTGTGTCACAGCTAGAACTGCGGTCCTGGTGCAATATAAAAGATTAGAATCTCCTCTTTCATGTGCCAGCACTGATCTAGGTGGTCCACAGCCGGAGATATAGCTATTTTAAGTGATCCCCCTTCCCTCCAGCCTCAGTCTCTCACACTGTGTGTGAAGCAGCTTCATGCTGATAGGACAGCGTCAGAGGCTGTGAGGCAGCTCCACCTCAGAAGAATTGCTGCTGTTGACACCCAATTGTCTAGTATAGCCTCATTTGCATATTTAGAAAAAAAAGCGGAAAACACCACCAAAAAGGCATCAAAATGCTGTGCGTGTTTGGCCTACCTTAGGCCAGGGATCACATACACAGTTTTGATGCAGTTTTTTTCGGAGTTTTTGACCCAGTTTTTTTGAGTCAAAGCCAGAAGTAGATTCAAAAGGAAGGAAATGTATAAAGAAAAGACTGATGGATTTATTTTGTGTCCACTTCTGTGTGTAGCTAAAAAAATGTTTTTCCAAAAACTGCATCAAAACTGTGTATGTGATCTTGGCCTTAGTGCTGTGTGAAGTTCACATTTTTAATAATTGCCCTGCGAACCCATTACTAGTATACTATAATCATAAGACAGCCCGTGTCTGCTGATGGGCTAATAGAGAAGCCACAGGGTTAATATCCACACATTAGCGAGCACATATATATATATATATATATATATATATATATATATATAAATACATAAGTGTTAGTTCGAAAAATAAAATTAGCTCAAAGCTGCAGAAATGATGGTGAAATAACACAAGGTGTCACCTGAGTTTATTTCTGCGGATGACGTGCTGAGTTATTTAGTCTCCTAATTAACTGCAAAACACATGCATAAAATATCAATATTCAGAAAAATCTCAAAGATATATATCAGTATTTAAGAGATATTCCCTCTCACATAAGGAAGGGAATGAAGCTAATGAGTCTAAGTCATTCTCATTTTATTCTGAGTTGTATTTATTGCACTCCAGGCAATGAGGAGGGGGAACTATCCTTTCTTTTAAAATTCATCTGCATGTCATGTATACTCTCCTTTTGCCAGTGTTGTATCATTCAACTGGTAATTTACATTCTCCTCACCTCCACAAGAACTCTCAAGAGTTGGTACATGCTGCAGCTGCTAGGTCAGATGTGTGCTGTTGCTTGTAGCATGCTGAGAATAGAAATGATTACTTTTTCATTAAAGTTTCATATAATGTGGTTTTAAAGGTTTATTTTATACCTTGTTTTTTAGAATTATACTCTGCTTGAAACCACTATTATAATATAAAGAGTACGATGTCATAATTTGGTAAATATGGTAAAAAATATGGAAAACACCTCTTATGGATTGGACTGGACGGGTTTCACATTAATGGCCAATATTTTATACTGCTAGCTTCAGCATATATTTGAATAATTCTGATATTTTAGATATAAATGCATCTAAATGTTGTTTATTACAACTAAATTATCTAGAACATGTAAATGAATATATGCTTAAATAGGTTGTCTGATTCTTACAAATCCTTTACTTTTACCGTATTAGGGCAAATGGAGTTAATAGAGGGCATTCATTACAGCAGTTCTCATTCTATTAGGCCATGTTCAGACGTGGCAGAATTGCTGTTGAATTCCGCTGCGGACAGTCCGCAGTGGAATTCTGCAGCAGCCGTTTTTTAAATTTGTTTCTATACATTTTTAGAATGTTAAATACTTTTGTGTCAAAAAAGACAAAAGTATAATAGGTATGATACCTTTATTGGCTAACCATAAAAGTTCTATATGCAAGCTTTCAGAGCACAGAGGCCCCTTCTTCAGGCAGTTTACAAATGAATGACTTAGAAAAAAGCACAACATTTAGATGTTACACAAAGACAATTAGTACATGAGGTGATACATCATTAAGATAAGCCGGGGCAATAAAACTGAGGTTATAGGGGTGATGACTTAGGAGTTAAGGCATCTGGAGTCAGTCAGACGTTGCGGAAAATAACTGTGCGGAAAGCAGGCTGCGGTGCAGAATTTCCCCTCCGCAGCATGCTCATTATGTTGCGGAGAAGCACCGGAATCTCACTGCAGATTTCAGCCTTTGCAATGCAAAAACTAAAATCTGTGGCAAGTCCGCTGTGATAACCGCAATGTCTGAATTACCTGTCAAATATGCAAATGTTGCTGCAGATTGTGTAATTGCCCCGAATCTGCGCCAACATTTGCAGCGACAAAATTCTGACACGTCTGAACGTGGCCTAAGGCTATGTTCACACGCTTAACAAAAAACGGCTGTAAAATACGGAGCTGTTTTCAAGGGAAAACAGCCCCTGATGTGCAGCTGTTTTTTTACGGCCGTTTTTGGGGCTGTTTTTCTATTGAGTCAATGAAAAACGGCATATAAAATGCCCCATGGGAACGAAACGCTGTATTTCCCATTGAAATCAATGGGCAGATGTTTGGAGGCTAAAAATGACAAGTCTGTTTTTAATAGGCCGTGTGAACATAGCCTCATAATGTCAATGGAAAATGAGCTCCAAAAGCTCAGCACCCTAAAAATACACCTCATGTGAACAGCACAGTGTATTTCTCATTGAAATCAAGGGAAAATGTGTGCAGGCTTATTTCAAGTGCATTTTGGAGCATAATACGCGGCTTTTATGCTCCAAAATCTGCCTGAAAATAAGCTGTGTGAACATACCCTCACACATTGTTGCAAGGAGACTGCAGGTGGCTTCCCTATGAGCTTACCACAAGAGCTGCCAGCAGTTGAACCTCAAGCCATTAGGGCATGACCAGACGTGGCGGAATTGCTCTGGAATTCCGCTGCGGACAGTCCACAGCGGAAATCCGCAGCGTACACGTTTCTCCATTGCCTTCAACAGCTTTGTGGTTGGGTTCATTTACACGTTGTGGACAATTCTGCTGCGTAGCATAGGCTGCGGTGTGGAATTTGGTGTCCGCAGCATACAATGGTTGTGGAGGACGTGTAGCGGACTTGTTGCAGACTCATTGCAGAATTTCTCCATTGACTTCAATGGAGAGTCAAAATTCTGCAATGAAGTCCGCAGATGTTATGTAGATGTTATGTGTGCTGCGGAGCGTATTGGTTTTACCAACATGACATTTCTTCATTCTGGCTGGACCTATGTATTTCTAGGTCTACAGCCAGACTGAGGAAGTCAATGGGGCTACCGTAATTACGGGTGACTACGTGTGTGCACCTATAGTTACGGGTGACTACGTGTGTGCACCCGTAATTACGGGTGACTACGTTTGTGTACTCGTAATTACGGGAGCGTTGCTAGGCGACGTAAGTAAATAGTCACTGTCCAGGGTGCTGAAAGCGTTAAACGATCGGCAGTAACTGTTTCAGCACCCTGGACAGTGACTTCCGATCACAATATACATCAAGATGTAAAAAAAATAGAAGTTCATACTTACCGAGAACTCCCTGCTTCTTCCTCCAGTCCGGCCTCCCAGGATGACGTTTCAGTCCAAGTGACGGCTGCAGCCAATCACAGGCTGCAGCGGTCACATGGACTGCCGCGTCATCCAGGGAGGTTGGGCTGGATGGCGAAAGAGGAACACGTCACCAAGACAACAGTCGGGTAAGTATGAATTTCTTTTTACTTTTACTAGGGAAAGGGCTGTCCCTTCTCTCTATGCTGCACTGATAGAGAGAAGGGAAGCCCTCTTCCCCTCAATATGCAACGGCTAGTCCACATCAATTTAATGCCCATTTCAGGCAAAGCCGCAACAGAATCTGCAACGCAGATTCTGTGCGGCATTGATGCGGACAGTGGCGGAAGAACTCCGCCACGTCTGGGCATGCCCTAAGGGTCATTTGCCTAAAGTATGTTCACACACTTTTTTCAAGCATATTTCGCGCCGACATCTGCTTTCCACTGATTTCAATAGGAAATTTGCGTGTCTGTATAGCCGGCGGATTTCTACACGCAGATTATGTGTGGAGGCCGCAATTGCGGATTAATAAAACTCAGGACAAGTCATTTTATGGTCCGCACTATTGGTCCGGCCTCATTGAAATAAATGCACATCTTCTGTGTGCACGGTGCGTGATTGAGGACACCACGAGCGTCCATGTCGTAATCACGGACCATGCACACAGCTACGGCCGCGTGCATGAGACCTTAATTTCCTTGTTATGTGGATATGTGATGGAAGTGAGCATATAAATACCTGCTGTTTTAAGAAGACCTTGGTGTATTCTAGAAATGAACCAATAAATATATTTTACTGCAATCCAAGAACTGGTAAATTGTGATTAATAATTGTTTAAAAAAAAATGCTGTGCAATTACCTAGACAAGAAGTTACATCAGAACTTCCCCTACTACTCATTCATCACACAACTAACAGGGGGCTTCTTCAAACAATTAGAATTTGAAATTTTTATTTTTTTGTTTTTTTTAAATTTTAATAATGTTTTACGTTGTTTATTTGAGTGTCTTTTCTTGAGCTGGTAAAAGGGCTCATGCACCCGACCGTTTATGTTTTGTGTACCACAAAACACAGATAATAGAGGCTTCCGTGTGCTGTCCGTTTTTGTTTTTTTGGCAGACCCATACACTAGAGACGGACTGCAAATACGGACAAGAATAGGACCTGTTCTTGCGGAATGGACACACGGATCAATAAAAATGATCTGCAAAAAAAAATGGATAGGACACTGTAGAAGACAATGGTCGTGTGCATGAGCCCTAATAGAGAGAATTTAAAACAATTATGGTGATAGTTATACACTGGGGCTTTTAAGAATCTATTAGATTATAAATAATATTTTTTTTCTTGTCTTGTTAGCCAGTTGGCCCCTGAGATAAACTCTGGAGTAAGGAGCGATATATGAGCCAGATCATTGTTCACCTAAGTTTTGTACAAAAACTGACAATATATTGTAAAATACCTTTCTACTAACAGATATTATCCCCTTAATACCGAAGGTATTTTAAACCTTAATGACCGAGCAATTTAGTAAGTTTTTCCATCGTCGCATTCAAAGATCTATAACTTTTTTATTTTTGCGACGACATAGCTGTATAAGGACTTTTCTTTTGCGGGACAAGTTGTATTTTATAATAGCACCATTTTGGGTATAAATAACATAATAACTTTATTTAGCGGGTCGTTAAGATTGCGGTGATACCAAATTTATATGGAGTTTTTTATGTTTTCCTACTTTTACACAGTAAAACACATTTTTTTTCAAAATTATTTGCTTTTGTGTTGCCATATTTTAAGAGCCATAACTTTTTTATTTTTTGACCGATGCAGCTGTATGAGGGCTTTTTTTTTTGCGGGACGACTTGTAGTTTGTATTGGTACTATTTTGGAGTAGATGCGACGGTTTAATCACTTTTTTATCAAATTCTTTTGAAGGCAGGATGAACAGAAAACAGCAATTCTGGCGTTGTTTTTTATTATATTTTTTACAGCGTTCACCATGCGGGTCAAATAATGTAATCATTTTATAGTTGGGATCGTTACGGACTTGGCGATACCAAATATGAGTAACTTTTGACTTTTTTTCATAAAGTATTTTGTAAGGGGAAAAAGTGTTTTTTTTTGTTTTTTTTTACTTGGGATATTTATTTATTTATTTCAAACTTTATTTAACTTTGTTTTACTTTATTTTTAGTCCCACTGGGGGACTTTACTGTGCAGACTTCTGATCGCTATTATAATACACTGCAATACTTCGGTATTTTTGCCGGTCAGTGTAAAACTGACAGGCACATGCTAGGTCATGCTTCTGGCATAGCCGAACAGGCAATCACTAAGGGCAGACCTGGGAGCCTTTGTTAGGCCCCCAGGCTGCCATAGAACCCATTGGCACCCCCCGATGCACGCGGGGATGCCAGTGGAATGAGAGAGGGAACCCCCTCCCTCTAAAATCACTCAGATGCGGCGCCCGCTATTCAGCACCGCATCTGAGGGGTTACATATGATCGGAGAACACTGCTAGTGGTCTCCGATCATTGCCCTGAAGCCCGAGGCTGTTACTAACAGCCCGGGCTTCAGCAGCACCCCGCACGATGCGGGGAAAGTTCTTCTGAAGTGCCGACGTGGAAACACGTCGCTTCAGAAGAACTACCCGGAACGGCCTGACGTAAAAACACTATACGCTGGTCGTTAAGGGGTTATAAAACGTCAGTATAAAACATCGCCATCAGTTGAGTCCACTGTGGCTCAGTGGTCAGTGGTCAGCAATGCAATAATGGGGACCTGGGTTTATATCTGACAACATCCGCATGTACTTTGTATGTTCTAAATGACTCTGCAAAAGTGTACTGATCAATTAAATTATAAAATTGGAACTTGATCTCTGTTGGTTAACCCTTGGATCGCTGTGGTCAGGGACTGAGAAACGCCTGCAGAGTTAACACTGGGGACCCTAGTGCTGTTGTTAGGACACACTGAGTGTGCTGCACTGCCAACAGCCTGTGTCATAATGTCAGAACACAATGTTACTTCACAATTCAAACCAGAGAAGTGAGGACCCTGTTCACAAGAGCTTACAATCTATGAGGCAGTCTATATATGTAGATGTGTGCTACCTTAACTTATATCTAACCCCGACATACCCCAAGATGTGTGGCGCTAGATGTTAAACAAACATATAAAGAACATTAATACCTCCAACGGATGCCTAACGTATACTTTCTTTTACTGGATGATGCAAGTTTGTATTGAATTGGTATCATGACAAATTGTATAACTTAACGCATTGTGGGATAAGTTAAGGGTGGACAATCTACGTGTGTATATATATATATATATATATATATATATATATATATATATATATTAGGATTTGCCATCAGTAACAGGTAGAATTTTGTTTAACCATAAACTTGAATAACCGCAAATAAATTGCCTGTCCTATCAAAAAAAGTTAAAGAAAAAAAAAGCAAATTCATGTACTGTTTAAAAGAAATAATTATCCAAAAACAGAATAACTTTTCAGCTAAAATGTTATGTAATTGAATATAAAGACTATATAGAAACAATGACAACTCTTTGCAGATGTCTTTTCATAAGGACATTAAACGAACTCCATTAGTTCAATTGTTAATGTAATAATGCTTTCAATTTTGTGCAAGGTATTATGTTCCTATGAGGCCAGTCAGTGCCATTTGTTCTTTCCTGGGTGAAAGGCTCCTAATGTATTTCATAAAATGACAGAGAATAGTTTAGATGGCAAAAGATCTTTGCTTTATTTTAGAATGACATGAAATGGTACATTGAGGGTCATATATATGGAGGTTTTCATATGTAACTGGAACTGTCACTGTAGATGTAAAGTCGTGGAAACATTTTTGAAAGTTTTAGTAGTTTATTAGTAACAGTAACCACAAGATGGTGCCATGAGCAAAACGAAGCACACTACTAGCATTCCTAGCGTTATTTTACCTAGAACACATTGACTTTCATTTTTATTTATTTCATTTTGATCACCTTTAGAGATTAGCAAAGATATGACAAATCTTTTACGGCTGCAAAAGAAAAACAAAAATAGACAAATGATATAAATACAGATAAAACATAGATTGTTTTGTTTGTAGTTTGTCTGGAAAATGCTGACTGCAATGAAGGCTGTGCTCATACCACTTTTGCTGTGTCCATGGACCCCTATAAATTGGAGGGATGCCAAAGAGTGCCCTTTTGACTTCTGCCTGGCAGGTATATGCTGCTATACCTTTTTTTTTTTTACAGTATCAGAAAACGCAGCCTACTTTGCTTCCCTATAAAGATAGCCGCCACCAATACGTGGTATACTTTTTATTTTAACATTTCAGCCTATTGATAAAATACAGTTGAATACGTTGGGAAATTTTCCTGACGTATGCGCAAAACGTAAGCATTAAACATGATGTGATCAGAGCCTAATATAGGCTCTTAGTTCTTAGGGTATGTTCACACGCACTGTTTTCAGACGCAATTCATGCGTTTTTACGCCTCGAATTACGCCTGAAAAAACGGCTCCATTACGCCTACAAACGTCTGCCCATTGCTTGCAATGGGAATTACGATGTTCTGTTCCCACAAGCCTTTATGTTACGCGTCACTGTCAAAATACGGCACGTAAAAAGACGGCTCGTCAAAAGAAGTGCATGTCACTTCTTGGGACATTTTTGGAGGTGTTTTTCATAGACTCCACTGAAAAACAGCTCCAAAAACAGCCATAAAAAAACGCAGTGAAAAACGCCAGTTGCTACAATAACGTCTGAAAATCAGGAGCTGTTTTCTTCTGAAAACAGCTCTGTATTTTCAGACGTATTTTGGTCACTACGTGTGAACATACCTAATTATTGGTGTATGCCATGCTTTTGCAGGCATAAATACTTAAGGATGTAGAGCCAGCCAAGAGGCTCCAACATATAGCGACTTACAGCCGTATTCGAAGTAAATTGGCCATATTATATATTCATACATAATTTATTTTCTGTCATATTAATCATAACATGCTCTATTGAATGTCGTATTACAGCGGAATTTCTCTGTAAGGGTATGTTCACACGCAGTGAGCAAAAACTTCTGAAAATACAGAGCTGTTTTCAGGCTTAAACAGCTCCTGATTTTCAGTTGTTTTTTTAATAACTCGCGTTTTTCACTGTGCTTTTTAAGGCCGTTTATGGAGCTGTTTTTCAATGGAGTCAATGAAAAAGGCCTCCAAAAACGTCCCAAGAAGTGTCCTGCACTTCATTTGACGAGCCGTGATTTTACGCGCCATATTTTGACAGCAACACGTAAAATAAAGGCTCTTGGGAACAGAACTTTGTAATTCCCATTGAAAGCAGTTGGCAGATGTTTGTAGTCATATTAGGGGCATTTTTTCAGACTTAATTTGTGGCGTAAAACGCCAGAATTACGTCTGAAACCACTGCGTGTGAACATACCCTAAGGGCACGTTCACACGTGGTGGAATTGCTGTGGAATTCCGCTGCGGACAGTCCACACTGGAAATCCGCAGCAGACAGTCTGTCCATTGGTTTCCACACATTTTTAGTTATCTTCGTGCAGACATTGCGAACAACTCCGCTGCGGACCATAGGCTGTGGTGCGGAATTTGGTGTCTGCAGCATACACTGGCTGTTGCGGACTTGATGCGGACTTGTGGTGTAATTTCTCCATTGACTTCAATGGAGTTGCAAAATTACGCAATGAAATCTGCAGATGTTATGTGTGTTGCGTTGCGGATTGCTTTCGCGAACAGGATATTTCATCATTCTGGCTGGACCTATGTGTTTTAAAAGAGAGCAGGATGTACTCTTCACCTGAATCCGCAACGACTAATCCGCAGCATTTTTCTTCACATTTTAGGCAAAGGCGCAACGGATTCTACAACGCGGATTATGTGCGGCATTGATGCGGACAGTGTCTGCAGAATTCCAGCATGTCTGAACATGCCCTAATACTGTATGAAACAGCCGTATACCTGCACACAGAGTAGCTATGCTCTAGGGACTCTGTGTGCTCCTGCATAGGTTCCATTTATACTGTTCTGCTATATGCATGAGCCCTTAGTATTATAATGATTGTGGTGTGATGTGATGTGTATGTTTTGTGATGTGGCGGAGTTTATCCGCTGCAAATGTTGGTGCAGATTTGGGGCAATTACGCAACGAATCTGCACCAACATTTGCATATTTGACAGGTAATTCAGACGTTGCAGAAAACACAGCGGACTTGCCACAGATTTCAGATTTTGCATTGCAAAGGCTGAAATCCGCAGTGAAATTCCACTTCTTCTCCGCAACAGACAGTACATGCTGCGGACAGAAAATTCCACACTGCAGCCTATGGTCCGCAGCGGAGTTTTCCGCAACGTCTGAACTAACTTGCCTCAAAATGTATTGAAACAAATGTAAAAAACGGCCGCAGGAGAATTTCCCTGCGGACTATCCGCAGCGGAATTCCACAGCATTTCTGCCACGTCTGGCCGTGCCCTAAGGGCATGCCCCCACGTGGCGGTTTTCCTCCGCAACTGTCCGCATGAATGCCGCACAGAATCTGCGTTGCAGATTCTGTGGCGGATCTGCCCAAAATGTGCAGTAAATTGATGCGGATTAGCTGCTGCGTACTGCGGTAAAAGTGCTTCCCTTCTCTCTATCAGTGCAGGATAGAGAGAAGGGACAGCACTTTCCCTAGTGAAAGTAAAAGAATTTCATACTTACCGGCCGTTGTCTTGGTGACACGTCCCTCTTTCGGCATCCAGCCCGACCTCCCTAGATGACGCGGCAGTCCATGTGACCGCTGCAGCCTGTGATTGGCTGCAGCCGTCACTTAGACTGAAACGTCATCCTGGGAAGCCGGACTGGAGAAAGAAGCAGGGAGTTCTCGGTAAGTATGAACTTCTATTTTTTTTTTACAGGTTGCTGTATATTGGGATCGGTAGTCACTGTCCAGGCTGCTGAAACAGTTACTGCCGATCGCTTAACTCTTTCAGCACCCTGGACAGTGACTATTTACTGACGTCGCCTAGCAACGCTCCCGTAATTACGGGTGCACACACATAGTCACCCGTAATTACGGGAGCCCCATTGACTTCCTCAGTCTGGTTGTAGACCTAGAAATACATAGGTCCAGCCAGAATAAAGAAATGTCATGTTAAAAAAGCAATACGCATCCGCAGCACACATAACATGTGCATGACATCTGCGGACTTCATTGCGGAATTTAGAATCTCCATTGAAGTCAATGGAGAACTTCCGCAATGAGTCCGCAGCCAGTCCGCCACTGGTCCGCAACATCCATTGTATGCTGCGGACACAAAATTCCGCACCGCAGCCTATGCTCCGCAGCGGAATTTTCAGCCTCATCTAAACGAAGCCTACTAAAAAGAAGTGGAAGGCAATGGAGAAACGGGTCCGCTGTGGATTAACGCTGCGGAGTGTCCGCAGCGGAATTCAAGAGCAATTCCGCCACGTGGGGCTTTGCCCTAACTGTGATTTGATGCGGATTTTCCCCTGCAAAGTGGGCATGTAGCCTTAAAGGGCTTTTCCCACGAGGGACATTAAGGCCATGTTCAGACATGGCAGAATTTTTCCGCTGAAAATCTTGCTGCAGATTCTTTGCGAATTTGCAGCAACATTTTCATATTTGACAGGTAATTCAGACGTTGCAGATATCACAGCGGACTTGCCACAGATTAAAATTTTTGCAATGCAAATGCTGAGATCCGCATTGCAATTCCGCTTCTTCTCTGCAATATAATGTGCATGCTGCGGAGGGAAAATGCTGCACCACAGCCTAATTTCAGCACAGTTATTTTCTGCAACATCTGAACTAAGTTTCCTAAAAATGTATAGAAACAAATGTAGAAAATGGCTGCTGCAGAATTCCACTGCGGACTGTCAGCAGCGGAATTCAATAGCAATTCCTCCACGACTGAATGTGCCCTTATGACATATCCACAGGATATGTCATCAATGTCAGATAGATGCGGGTCCCTCTCTTTGGGACCCGTACCTATCTCTAGAACGGGGCCCCCTTAACCCTGTTCAAGCTTTGTCTACTATCACTGACTCCCAGGCACTTCCTCACTTTATGGTTGTGAGTTACGAAAACAGCATAGTTCGTTGAGCTACGCTGTTTCCGTAAGTACCATTCAGTTCTATGGGGCTTACGAAAACAGCGTAGCACAGCGAGCTACACTGTTTTCACCTTCATGGGCGGAAATCAGCCAACACACAAAGAAGTAGAGCAGGATTTAGGGGCCCCATTCTAGAGATAGGTGTGGGTCCCAGGGGTGGGACCCACCTCTATCTGACATTTATGACATATCCTGTGGATATGTCATAAATGTCCCTCGTGGGAAAACCCCTTTAGGGTATGTGCACACACACTAATTACGTCCGTAATTGACGGACGTATTTCGGCCGCAAGTACCGGACCGAACACAGTGCAGGGAGCCGGGCTCCTAGCATCATACTTATGTACGATGCTAGGAGTCCCTGCCTCTCCGTGGAACTACTGTCCCGTACTGAAAACATGATTACAGTATGGGACAGTTGTCCTGCAGAGAGACAGGGACTCCTAGCATCGTACATAAGTATGATGCTAGGAGCCCGGCTCCCTGCACTGTGTTCGGTCCGGGACTTGCGGCCGAAATACGTCCGTCAATTACGGACGTAATTAGTGTGTGTGCACATACCCTTAAGTAAGCAGTGATTTTTTCGTTTTCTCTGCATTCTGAAAGGCATACATTTTTTTTACAGCATTCACTGTACAGGATAAACAATATGTTAATTAGCCGTTAATGGTTACGGTGATAACAATTACGTGTATTTCTCTTTATTCATTTTTTTTTTCTAAAATCCAATATATTTAATAATAAAGTACTGTATTTTTTACTTAGGATTTTTTTTTCTGTATTTGACTTTATTTTATATATTTTTTTAATCCCTCTAGGGGATGACCCTGCAATTCTTTGATTGCTCAGATGTTACACTGCAATAATTCCTTATTGCAGTATATTTTGCCTGTCGGTGTTATACTGACAGGCAGACTTTTAGGCTCTGCCCTAATAGGCTGTGAAACATGGCAGACCTTAAGCCCCCGGCTACCATCACAGCCCATCGGCACTCCACATCCATCTTGTGTGGGTGCTGATGGACTTACAGGAGGAGCTAAAGCACTTAATGGCCATGGTCAGTATGGTGGCGGAATCTGACGCATCAAACATCTAAGATCGGAGTCATCTCCAATCCTGACCATTGCAACACGGTGTCAGCTGCATGTTCTTACCTACACTCTGTTCTTTTTGTAGTCCTATGGAAACTTACAAAAAGAAAACATCTCTCAAGCACTCTCAAGGTGGGCTCACACAACTTGATTAAAACATGCACTAAGGCCACATTCACACGAACGTGTTTTTGCGTCCGCAATTCCCCCGAAAATCCACTGGAGAATTGTGGCCCCATTCATTTCTATGGGGCCATGCACACGACTGTAGTTTTTGCGGTCTTTGCACGGCCCGGGAACCCGCACCGCAGAAAGAACGGGCATGTCCTATTACGGCCGTCTTCTGCGGTCCGGGCTCATTGAAAACAATGACGGTGGCCATGTGCATGTCCTACGATTTGCGGGCGGCCCGCGGCTGACGGTCTGCAGCCGGCCGACCCGAAAATCACGGCCGTGCACACAGCTACGGTCGTGTGCATGAGGCCTAAGAGCCTCACATTTGTAAATAGAGTAAACATAGCAGTATTGCAATTCAAAATAATCTATTTATTTAAGATTTGTGTATGTCTTAGCCCTCGCAGAGCGATGTTGCACAGTTTTTTTTTTTGCTTTGCTTCCAGTCACAATACATATATGCACCTGCACATTTATTTTATTTTGTTAGGATGTGTCACGGGGCCCATTAATAAACAGTATACAGGGTCAGGTATAGCAATAGCAGAGATCAGGGCAGGTGGCAAATGAGCACTTACAGTTGGGGAAGCAAAAGGTCAGGGCAGGTAGCAGAGGTGTCACAGGTCATTAGCAAGAGGTCAGGGCATGCAAGGAGAGTAAAAAAGTATAAGCAGAGGTCCATCACAGGAAATCCAAGAAATGAATAGCAGGGGAACTCTACAAGCTAGCAAGAATCTAATAGAACAAGCAGGCTGTACAGGAAAGGAAGGACCCTTTATACCCAGAGCAGAGTGTCAGCAGCGTGGGCAGACGCCAGAAGCGCAGATCAGGGGAGAGGAGCGTCGCCGGCCATAAAATGTCAGGACCACGTAAAGATATGGTGGTGGCGCAGAGCGGCGGCCATAAGAAAATGTACCGAATACATTTTTTATATGCAGATGGCGTGAACACAGAGCCATAATAGTATGGTGTGGTGTAGGAACTATCTGCTACCCATACGATACTATTATGGTACAGTGCGGTAAAGGTTTAAGCAGGAAATTAACCTAAGGAAAAGTTGTTATACATCACCCAACTCTATTTCATTGTATAAAGGCATATATAAATATATATGAGAAGTATGCAGCTCTATAGTTTATACCAGTGATTCTTAACTCTTTCAGGTCCAAGGGTGATCAATGGCTCAATGACCAGGCATAAAGTTAACGTTTTGGCATACATTCGTTTACACAGTCATAAATTTTAAACTACTTTGGATAACTTAACCATTTTTTTTTTTTGCCTAACTGACCTATTATTCCTGCCTGTCCATTTTAACACAAAATATATATACTAGTTGTCATGTCCGTGGCATTTTGGGTTTTCATTAACTGTTAGCCATAATCATCAACATTAAAATAAAAAAATGCTGGAAATAGATCACTCTGTGGGTAATGAATCCATAATATATGAGTCTCACTTTTTGAATTGAATTACTGAAATAAATCAATGGTTGCTGGGGTTCCGGGGACACTAAAAGTGCCGGTGCCAGAGGGCTCTCCTCAGCGCTATGCAGGTACAAGTACAGGACGGTACATTCATACCATGGCTGCATGGGGCATATGCGGCTAGGACGTGAATCTACATATTAGAGGTATGAAGGGATTAAACTAATGAGGCACCCCTCAGCTTTGAAAAAAATGTATCAGATGCTGCACTAATATCTGGTTTAACAATACATTGAATTCCTTTTGTGGTTATTTTGATGTTCTACTGGGTTCAAGAGACAAGTTTTAAGATAAATTTAGGTCATTTTAAATTTGTTGCCTGGACTACGGCCAATGGTGATGCCCAGGCATCAACGGTTCTGGCTAATAAGACCCTAGAAGAGAAAGATTAAGAAGCCCCGGTTTATACCTGCAATTCACAATTTACTTAAATACATGTTTTTTGATACATAACTCACAATTAAACAGATGAAGGATTTTTATTTTGTTTATTTTTTTTCCTACAGATGGGTTTTCTCTGTACTTTTGGGGGCAGATTTGGATAGAGGGGACACACTAAGCTTGAGTATATATAGTTTTCTAATATTTGTTTCATTATTTTATGTATAATTGCTTCCGGGACTCGTATAGAAAGTCTGAGAGTCCTGCTTATCTTGCTAAACACTGTTGTTTAAATGCTTTCAAGGTGTAAGTATGTAGACGGGGAGAGCTGTCAATCACTGTGTGTGATCGAAACAGCTTTTCACACAGAAATACTGACTGGAATAAAAAGAAACAATATATCACCAAGATCAGTTTTCCCCCTATATCTATGTTTTCCTTAGATATGGTGGCATAGGATACCTGACAAATGCACTTTAAACTACCCCTATGTCTCCTGTTCAAAATATTACTTTTTAACAGTCCATAATACATAAAATAGAAGAGGCATTCTATGATCAACAGGATTTATCATGGAATGCATGCGTTTTTTTCTTTTCATACTTGTACAAAGAAAGCACACAATCTAAATCCAGCACTTTATCTGGGGGCCAATACTACAAAACTTGTGTATACAAAATTGATCTACAGCTTAAGAAGTAAATCCATTACAAGATAAACCTACAAAAATAGGCTAGATGGCTAAAAACACACTAGATTCTATTTGTATAGAGTACATTTAAAGCCCAAACGCATGAATTGGTTTAAATGACAAATGTTCGGGCTTTGGCTTGCTGTTTTGTTTCATTCCTGTTCATATATAAAGAGGCTGTCACAACATCCTGGTTTTTCAAAGCGCACAGATCATGTAGATATAAAAAATGCAGACTAACTGTGCATTTATCCACATCCTATGTGCTCTCCTATCCCAAATCGTCACCACTGCGGCTCTGTGACCCTTTCAAACAAACGATGGCAGGATGGGCAGTTTAGCACTTCAGAAGCTGCTTCCCTATTGAAAACTACATTATCCTGACATATTATATTATACTCCTATATATATTCTGAGCATTGCTTAAAAAGCAAGACCCAAAAACTCAAAACAAATAATACAGAAAAATGTCTCAGTTCAAAAAATCTATATACAATACAGACCAAATAGTCCAAAAATTACCACCTTTATTATTCCATAAATTTGGACAGACTATCCCCCCACAAATATATACAAGATGTTAAAAAAACATAATTAATAACAACCTCAGGTGAAACCCACCACAACCCCAGTCACATAATTATCAAGTCACAATACATGGAAAAATAGTTTATGTCTAGAACAAGATTCTAGGTGTAAAGAGACCAAAAAGTTTATATAATCAGTACAAAGATAAATCAATCACATGTGGATGGCATGATGGTATATGGAAAAGTTCACCCAAGGAGACACCTCAACGCACGTTTCACAACCTTCATTAGGAGGTGAGTCTGCTAGTCCCAAACAGAGTTTAAATACTGAGACAAAGAAACGGTAATCAATCGCACATGACGCATCAGGAACCTGCCCAATGTCGACCCCCCGCGTCTTTGTCGTCAATCCGAGCTAGCAGATTTTGCCTATACACAGATTTCTCCCCATACATTGACAACTTCCAGCACGACGATGGAACAGACACCAGACGCGCATGCGCGCTCCACCACCCATATAAGTAAGTAGATGAAGGATGTATAATCCTTCTAGAAATATATCTAAGGGGAGATATGGAAGAATAAAGGAACTTTCCCACTGGCCGTCTAGTACATCAGAAAAAGTAGGGATTACTAATAGACGTCGGTGGCTCAACAAACGAGAGGCGGTGCCCATGGCAATACTCAAAACTTTGCCAGTGAGACAGCAACGCACCAGTGAAACAACCAACAAAACATAAACATCAGAAATGAGATATCCATACAAAACAGGCATTCCTTACATATATTATAACGTATTACAAAGAGATTCCACCATCGCGCCATATAGAATACAAATACATAGATACATATAAGCATGGTGCATTTAGTTAGATATGCATTGGTGTAAATAAGATACAAAATCCCCTATTTTATATATATATATATATATATATATATATATATATATATACATATATATGGACAAACGACACAAGTGGGGACCATACGAAGGAGAAGACCGTATGTGCCCAACAGGAATAGTGCAATAGTGCATAACCTGTCCACATGCCCCACCATTTGCCATACAAAACCCAATATTCTCAAAAACGAATAATACCTAAATATAAAAAAAAAAGATATATACACTACCGTTCAAAAGTTAGGGGTCACCCAGACAATTTTGTGTTTTACATGAAAACTCACACTTATATTTATCAAATGAGTTGCAAAATGACTAGAAAATATAGTCAAGACATTGACAAGGTTAGAAATAATGATTTTTATTTGAAATAATAATTTTCTCCTTCAAACTTTGCTTTCGTCAAAGAATGCTCCATTTGCAGCAATTACAGCATTGCAGACCTTTGGCATTCTAGCTGTTAATTTGCTGAGGTAATCGGTAGAAATTTCACCCCATGCTTCCAGAAGGCCCTCCCACAAGTTGGATTGGCTTGATGGGCACTTCTTGCGTACTATACGGTCAAGCTGCTCCTACAACAGCTCTATGGGGTTGAGATCTGGTGACTGCGCTGGCCACTCCATTACAGATAGAATACCAGCTGCCTGCTTCTTCCCTAAATAGTTCTTGCATAATTTGGAGGTGTGCTTTGGGTCATTGTCCTGTTGTAGGATGAAATTGGCTCCAATCAAGTGCTGTCCACAGGGTATGGCATGGCGTTGCAAAATAGAGTGATAGCCTTCCTTATTCAAAATCCCTTTTACCTTGTACAAATCTCCCAATTTACTAGCACCAAAGCAACCCCAGACCATCACATTACCTCCATCATGCTTGACAGATGGCGTCAGGCACTCTTCCAGCATCTTTTCAGTTGTTCTGCGTCTCACAAATGTTCTTCTGTGTGATCCAAACACCTCAAACGTCGATTCGTCTGTCCATAAGACTTTTTTTCAATCTTCCTCTGTCCAGTGTCTGTGTGCTTTTGCCCATATTAATCTTTTCCTTTTATTAGCCAGTCTCAGATATGGCTTTTTCTTTGCCACTCTGCCCTGAAGGCCAGCATCCCGGAGTCGCCTCTTCGCTGTAGACGTCGACACTGGCATTTTGCGGGTACTATTTAATGAAGCTGCCAGTTGAGGACCTGTGAGGCATCTATTTCTCAAACTAGAGACTCTAATGTACTTGTCTTGTTGCTCAGTTGTGCAGCGGGGCATCCCACTTCTCTTTCTTCTCTGATTAAAGCCTGTGTGTGCTGTCCTCTGAAGGGAGTAGTACACACCGTTGTAGGAAATCTTCAGTTTCTTGGCAATTTCTCGCATGGAATAGCCTTAATTTCTAAGAACAAGAATAGACTGTCGAGTTTCACATGAAAGCTCTCTTTTTCTAGCCATTTTGAGAGTTTAATCGAACCCACAAATATAATGCTCCAGATTCTCAACTAGCTCAAAGGAAGGTCAGTTTTATAGCTCCTCTAAACAGCAAAACTGTTTACAGTGGTGCTAACATAATTGCACAAGGGTTTTCAAGGGTTTTCTAATCATCCATTAGCCTTCTAACACAGTTAGCAAACACAATGTACCATTAGAACACTGGAGTGATGGTTGCTGGAAATGGGCCTCTATACACTTTGTGTAACAACTACAGATTCAAGCAGACCATTCCTGCCACGACTATTACAACTAATTGTGTCTTTTCCGCAAGGAACAGGATTGACTGCATACTTCCTAACAGTATCGAGCAGAGAAGCATTATATACGTTGATTTTTTGTATTTACCCCTTCTGAAATTTATTTTGATAATACAATATCAAAGAAAGGATCCTTTGAGAGTTCTCTTCATTCATTTATCTGGGATGCCAACTAATGTAAACATATATCAGTTAGGGATGATTTTGTATCAATTAAAGCAGGATCTATTATTTTAAAAGATCTAAAAATTGAGAATGTGCTCTGTCCACTGGCATTTTGTTCATTTTTAGCTCGTAAGTGTCAAAAAAGAGATCTGTTGCTGAATCCCATGGGGGTAAAACATATGCTATGTTATTGAGTCTAGTTTTTAGACCCAGATACAAAAGACTGATTGAGAAGCTGATGCAAACTGATGTCATTTTATGCATCTGTTGTCCAATCACTTTAGATAAGGTAACAGCACACTAGTGAGATGTTTCCTAATAGTACACTCTAACACACATAAAAATAAAACACAAGACGCCTCATAGTGTAGTATACTCTCATAAGTTATGTTAGATACAGGCATAAGGGCTTCTCCACACCTACGGCATTGCCGCAGAAAATATCTGCGGCAATTCCGCAGAAAGTAGCAGAAATTCCGCTGCAGGAAAACTGCACCATACCCTAAGTTTTTATTGCAGAAAATGGTGCGGATTTTGCTGTGTTTTTCTCAATGTTGAGAGATGGTGACATCTCCTCTGAAAAATGCAGCAATTCAGTCCACTTTTCGCAGCAGGAATTGACATGCTGCGGTACAAAAAGTACGCATCGCAGGTCAATTTCTGGTCGGAAATTGTACGCAGCGTGTGGATGAGATTTGTTAAATCTCACCCACTTTGCTGCTACTGTATTCTCCTGCGTATTTTCTGTCCGCAATTCCGGATGGAAAATACGCAGCAATTCCGTTACTTGTGGACAATCCCTAACTCTGTTGAACACCGGATACAAGTATTGGCACCATTGTTACACCCAAAGAAGGTGAGCGAATACTGTTGACCGTCAGTGCCAGTTGAGAAGAAACGTGAGAAGAATGAAGTATGAATGGGCACTGACAGTGGTTTAGTTTGTTTACAAGCACTTTGTATAGAGAAATTACTGAAGACCTACAAAGTGAACCACTGCCATACATACTCCTTTCTCACCTATCTTCTCCCCTGAAACACATGTCTACAATAAACTTTGTGAAACATATTGTTTTCATTTTTTTTCTGGAGTAGTTATTTTGAGCAAAGAAAGCTTTGAAAATAACTGGAAACATGCTTCCATTTGTATTTTTTCTATTAAATAGATTTAATCAAAATAGCAATTTTGTTTTAGATTTAGTGAAGCAACATTATATGCATTCAATAATAATAGTAAAAAAAAAATACCCTTGGAATGAATGACTTGACTTAGGTCTCATGCACATTGCAGAGCCATGTTCCCGGAGCGTGTATAGAGGTACATGGAACCCTGTGCCCCTGTTCTATGGAGATGTATTCTCACCTAGAAACAATGCTTATAGGGAAGAATAACTCTGTAATATGGCATCTGATAGAACATAGTAAGATTTTTCATATAGAATTGGCTGAAAAAATTCCCTCTGCATGTCTTCTTATAAAATTGGGGGCATAGGAGGCTACAATGTAAACCCATAGTCTATGGGTGACATACAAAGTCATTAAAAAAGGATGGTGGAAAAAGCCTGTAGTATCAGTGGTAAATGGCCAGTGACTGAAAATCAAAGCAAAACTGGATTAGTTGTCCATAGCAACCAATCACAGCACAGATTTCATTTTCAAAAGACACATTTTAAATGTGATTACATAGTGTGACATAAGATGGTGACATCTAAACAAGAAAAAGCTTTTTGCATGTTGGAATTTGCAAGAATGAGGTCTGTTGTGACAGTACAGCGAAACTTTCAGAATACATTTGCTAAATGTGCTCCGCATAGAAACTTCATTTTGCGATGGGTGAAGTAATTTGAAACCACTGGGTGTTTATGTCATGGAATATGTCTGGGCCGCCCAAAGACTTCGGAAGAGACAGTGAACAGGATTCGAGCTGTGTACAAGCGCCGTCCTAGAAAGTCGACCAGGCTGATTAGTATGGAACTACAGGTGCTGCAAACCCCGGTATGGCGTATCTTACTAAATCGTCTGCGTTGTAACCATAAAGATTATAGCAATGACAAAGAGATATAGGTTGGCACTGCCGCAAACAGTAGTACTCCAGGCGTTTTGGGAATTCACTGCCCAGGTAGCATACACACTGACTCGGCATGCGTCAAGGGAGGTGCTAGCTCAACAAGGAAAGTTCATCAGGCACCATGCACACTACCATGCCCACAATCATGGCCCGACTGCCACCTGCATTTTCGGGCCGTGCTGCCATACAAAGTATGGGAGCACGGCCCGCAAAATGCAAAAGAACGGACATGTTCTATAATTTTCAGAACATTTCTACAGCACGGACACCCATCCGTAGCGCTACGGAAAGTTGTCCGCATTCAATGAAAGTGAATGGGTCTATTTACGCGGACCGCAATTGCGGTCTGCAAAAACTGAGGTTTTTTTTACGGTCGTGTGCATGGGGCCTCAATGTAACGAGGGATAAAAGGAGAAATAGAGCCGCACGTCAGATTTGGGTGATTGCGGCTCTATTTCATCTTTTATCCCTCATACCATAGAGATTATATCTTTTTCAGTAGCTGAAAACAGACGACAAACCAAAACTCAGTGACTTTTGCATTTACATGCAGGGCCAATTGGAAAAGGACGATTCGCGGACAGGCTGGTGTTCAGCGATGAGGCTACCTTTCACCTCAGTGCGAGGGTCAATTTCCACAATGTTAGAATTTGTGGCTTAGAAAAACCATGTGCCCTCAACCAATTAAACATGTTCTGTGCAATGAGCAGGTGCAAAATCAACGATCCCTTCTTTTTTGTCGAGGATACTGTCACTGGCCACTCCTACATGGACATGTTAAAGGAATGGCTTATGCCACAGATAAAGGAAGATCTGCCAAGCGTAGTCTATCAGCAGGATGGTGCACCTCCACATTTCCATTGGATGTTCGCGGAAAACTGAATGAAACTCTACCGGAACGTTCGATCGCCCGCGCCGGGAAACAATTTACCAATGTTGCACTGGCCTCCACAGTCACCAGATCTAACACCCTGTGACTTCTTTCTGTGAGGCTGCATCAAGGGCTCAGTGTATCTGCCCCCCCAACCACAGGATTTGAACAATCTGAGACAACGCATCATTGAAAAAGTGGAGTCCATATCCAGAGATATGCAGGCACACGTCTGGACGGAACTGGACTACCGCCTAAAGGCATCTGACGTGTCCCCAATGGAAATCACTTTGAACATTTGTAGTGTATAGATAATACTTGGATAGATAGTGTCTCTTTTCATGTTAATAAATTTGTGTTAGGTTCTCTCGGTTATGAATACAGAGTCTATAATTTTGCACCATCCGTTTGGATCACCCTGTATTATGGCTTTGTACAACTCATAGTATGTATGGAGAAATAATACAAACGTATGTAGGAACCTTTATTTAGGCTCTATACTTGACATGTCCTGTGGAAAATAATTGAAAATAAGGCTATATCAAAGTTGCATCATATTAACAAGCTTATACTCTTTTGATACTGTATAGACTAGAAACAAACTAAGCACTCCTAAGTGTTGCTGACTGTAATTTTAACGACTGTGTAATAAAAAAATGCAAAGGAATTAATTTTAATGTTTGTAATACTCTGTATTCCCCATCAACAGATATAAAGGTTTGATGCAATGAGCATTGCTACTGTGATTTCTGAACGCTGTTGTTTAGTATTTGGTTCTAATATCTGCTTTTAAGAATTAAAACATTGCTTAGATTTCAAACTTCTTCAGTATTCAAAACCTTTGCAGTAATTCTATATTTATAACATTATACATAATTAATTTCTATTACCAAATCCATCTCAGGAATTATCTTTAATATAAATGTAAATTTTGAATAGAGTGTGAGTACATATTACATTGGATTTTACCGAATTAATGAGGTTTAACAAAGAAGTCAAGGTGAAACAGTCATTTAATACACATATAATACATGAACAATACACTATGAAACCTATGTTAAAGAATTGAACATAGGGGAAAAATAATGTATTTGTTTTTAGCATATTATCTTTTTACTATAATGGTTTATAGTAAGTTCCCCATTTTTCAGTATTTATACAACCTATTCATCCTTCATAATAAATCCCTGATTTTTAGACATTAGCCATACTTTCTACTTTGTGAAGTGATGTACCTCTTTTTGTTGTGTTGAAGTTCCTCCTTTGGGCCTTTAGCAGCAATATTATAGGTCAGGATCAAACACATTACATGAGCTATTGTATTTTAATTCAGAATATTACTAAGTTTACCATACATGCAATAATTTGTCTTCAGCAGTACAGATACAAAAGCAAAATGAGTTGTTGATGCCCTGCATTGGGTACTACCACACCAAAAGTGATTAAAAATGGCTACACTTTCAATTTTCAATATAGGTTAAATTAGATCTAAACTGCGTGATTGGGAGGAGGGTAGACAAGTATAAAGAAGAAAAATCAAATATAGGGCAGGAACCACTCTTCTTTCGTTCTTTCGTTCAGAGGGCTAAATAAAATGGGTTTAGTCAATAATCAAATAGTAAATTTCCAGGATATCAGAAAAGGATAAGAAAAATAATATGACAGTTTACGTACCAGGAAAGGCCCAAAACATAAATCACCTAAAATGAATGAATGAGAAATGTTGAATATACGGTACATCACGTTTTCACATCACTTTTCTTGTTTAACCCCTTAATGACCAGCCTATTTTGGACCTTAATGACCAAGCTATTTTTTAAGTTTTTCAATCGTCGCATTCCAAGAGCTATAACCTTCTTATTTTTGCATCGACATAGCTGTATAAGGTCTTCTTTTTTGCGGGACAAGTTGTATTTTTTAATAGCACCATTTTGAGGTACATATTATTTATTGATTAACTTTTATTAACTTTTTTTTGGGGGGGAATAGAAAAAAATCTGACATTTCGCCACTCTTTTTTGCGTCCTAAATCTACGCCGTTTACCGTGTGGTATAAATAACACAATAACTTTATTCAGCGGGTTGTTACGATTGCAACGATACCAAATTTGTATCGTTTTTGTATGTTTTACTACTTTTACACAGTTAAAAAGCTTTTTTTTCTAAATGATTTGTTTTTGTGTCTCCATATTTGAAGAGCCGTAACGTTTATATTTTTTCGCCGATGCGGTTGTATGAGGGCTTTTTTTTTGCGGGACGACTTGTAGTTTTTATTGGTACCATTTTGGAGTAGATGCGACTTTTTGATCACTTTTTATTAAATTTTTTTTAAAGTCAGTATTCACAGAAAACAGCAATTTTTCCATAGTTTTTTATTATTTTTTTTTACGGCATTCACCGTGCGGGTTAAATAATGTAATAGATTTATAGTCGGGGTCGTTACGGACGCGGCGATACCAAATATGTGTAACTTTTTAACTTTATTTTGTTTTTTTTAATAGTAAAGCAGTTTGTAAGGGGAAAAGCTGGGTTTTTCATTTTTTTCACATTTTTTTTTTAATTAACTTTATTAAACTTTTTTTTCACTTTTTTACTAGTCCCACTAGGGGACTATAATATGCGATTCTGCGATCACATTTATAATACACTGCAATACTTTTGTATTGCAGTGTATTACTGCCTGTCCGTTTAAAACGGACAGGCATCTGCTAGGTCATGCCTGCGGCATGATCTAGCAGGCATTCACTCCAGACAGCCTGGGGGCCTTTATTAGACCCCCGGCTGCCATTAGAGACACAGACACTCGGCGATCGTATCGCCGGGTGTCGGTGGGAGAGAGAGGGAGCTCCCTCCCTCTCTCCAAAACCACTCAGATGCGGTGCTCGCTATTGAGCACCGCATCTGAGGGGTTAAACGTGTGAGATCGATACTAATATCGATCTCACACGGCAGAGCAGGGACGCTCCCAGCCCTCAGCTGCCTCTAGCAGCTGAGAGCAGGGAGATCTGACAGCTCCCTGCTCTGTAAACGTATTCCGATGCCGCGACGTAAAAAGTCTATGGCATCGGAATAAGGCCCGTTAGTGACCGACGTAGAAACACGATGGGCCGGTCACTAACGGGTTAACATGTATGTCAAAAAGCCCTCGACGTACAAGTAGGTGAAAAGAGTTTCCTTTTGGCCTCTGTCTATTTGGTAGATGCTAGAATTCCGCAAAAAAAAAGTATAGAATAGCATAGTAGACTACACTACTCCATCGTTCAGAGTCCAGTGAAAAAAAGTCTACGTTAAACGTACATGGTAGTCTATGTGTAACGAATGTCACTGTATAGCATTCGTCACAGGCATCCATTAAACTGATACGTCATGAGCTTTTCATGACGTATCCGTTAAACAGATGCCACTATAGCGTATAAATGACTGATGCATCTGTCACCCTTGGCTATAATGGTGTCATGAAAAAAAATTGTGAGAGTTCATGACAGATGTATTAAACAGATACCAGCAGAAGAAAATAAGTCGATCCAGCGTGGATGCGTGTAAAATGGAAACTTGTTCCAAGTTTAATTGATCAAAGTCTAAAAATCAGGACTTAGTTGAAAGTGTAAAATCCTGAGGTGTGAGGAGAAATATCGTAGGTAGAAGGAGCCTACGCGTTTCGGACACTTCCAGCGTCCTTAGTCATGGCTGATAATGCCATGCCATGACTAAGGACGCTGGAAGCGTCCGAAACGCGTAGGCTCCTTCTACCTACGATATTTCTCCTCACACCTCAGGATTTTACACTTTCAACTAAGTCCTGATTTTTAGACTTTGATCAATTAAACTTGGAACAAGTTTCCATTTTATTCGCATCCACGCTGGATCCACTTCTTTTCTTCTGCTGTTGTCTATTTGTCGTGAGCCGACACGAGGATCCGTGCGGTGTTATCTAAGCAAGCTAGCAAATAAGGTGAGCTGGAGGCATTTTTCTCTACTTTTTGTCTATTAAACAGATACCATTATAGACTATGGGTGACGGATGCCACTGTTAGGCATAGTCACAGCCTACGTTTAACACATGCATTGGGAGCTTTTCCTGGTGTATACGTCAAACATACAACAAAAAATATGATATGAACAGCCCCATAGTCGTACAGTAATCCGTTCCAAGATCTTGAAGTAGATTTTGCAGTTCAGATTACCGTCACTACAAATGCTGAGATCCTAACAATGTTGTAAACATCATTTAAAACAGAGCTACTTTATTAACCCTATCTCCGCTCTCTCACAATCAATCAATCAATCAATCAATCAATCAATCAATCAATCAATTCTCAAGAAGCCTTCCCCTGCTACATATATCCCTGTTTATAACCTCCTTCCTTCAAAACAACTAGAACATCTTGTCTAGTCAATAATCTCAGTGCTAACTATCTGATGGACCCCTTGCAATCTGCTTTCTGTGTTTTACATTCTACTGAAACAGCACTATTCAAAGTTTCTAATGATCTTTTGTCAGACAAATTTAAAGGTCAATACTCTCTTTTTTAATCCGTCTGCATCTATCTGCTGCATATAAAACAGTAGTCCGCCCACTACTCATTCATTCCCTTTCTTTCTAGCCCTCTTACTGTGTTTGCTAATTCTACTTTACCTTTTTGTCAGAATTCCCCAGGGTTTATTTCTGGTCTACCTTTTGTTTTCTCATTATATGATACGAGTATTATATAAAGAGAATTTGGGTTTCCAGTTTCATCTTTATGCTCATAACATCTAACTATATAAATCCTTCAGTGACATAGAATCTGCTCTTAAAAACCATTAAGTGCCGATCAGATGCCATGCCCTTTTTATATGTCAAGCTTAAAGAGGACTTCTTGATTCTAAGAAAAACACAAAAAGTGACAGTAGATCAACCCTTTCATGACCAAGGGTCTTTGATGCCCCTGTGTCCAGGTCAAATTTTCCATTTTTGAGATGTACTTCTTTAAACGATAATATCTTTGCAAACGCTTTGAATGACACAACTATTTTTACTTTGCTTTTTACAAGACTTTTGAGGCTTTCATCTTCTAGATTTGTTTAATTAATTCCATGTTTTTAAATTTTATTATGAACAGACAAATCAATAAAAATTTGAATTTTTTAAAATATATTTTTCTATATACATATTAATACGCTGTTGCAGCTCTATAACAATTAATCTTCTTTTCTCTCCATCAGCCTGGATCGCTGTGAGGAGGGAGTGAAGAGGGCTATGAGGCTATATACACACGACATGAATAAACGGGCTGCTAATAACGTATCAACTGTCAGTTTTTCATGGCTGTTTTGCATCAGTGTGTCCCCAAATTCGAATCCATTTACAGGCCGTCTGACTGTTTTTAACCGCAATTTGCCATCCGTCTTTAATATCCATAAAACATTTTTATGAATTTTATTTGTTAGGGTTTTTTGTCCCAACCCCTTGAAAACACATAGTGCCCATGTAGATAGTGTCACAATACTTCTGTAGATAGTGCCACATTGCCCACTGTAGATAGTGCCTATGCCCACATAGATAGTACCCCAGTGCCCACATAGTGCCACAGTTCCCAATCTAGATAGTGCCCACATAGTGCATCACACAGTGCCCATGTAGATTGCGCCAGTGTCCCCTGTAGGTAGTGCCCATATAGATAGTGCCACACACACTGTATATAGCACCCACCCTAGATAGCACCCTACCCCCTGTAGATAGTGCCACCCCCTGCAGATAGTGCCACCACCTGTAGATAGCACCGTCCCCCATGTACATAGCACCATTCCCCATGTAGATAGCACCATCCCCCCTGTATATATCACATCCCCCCTGTAGATAGCACATCCCCCTGTAGAAAGTACCATTCCTCCTGCATATAGCACCACCCCCTGCAGATAGTGCCACCCCCTGTAGATAGCATCATCCCCCTGTAGATAGCACCAACCCCCTCTGTAGATAGCACCAGACCCCCCCCCCTGTAGATAGCACCACCTAAGCTACCTCTAGGAGGGAGCCCCTGACATCTCGGTCCATATGTGGACAGTGATGTCAGGGGCTCCCTCTAGGAGCGGAATCCCTGGCCAAAGCGATCTACAGGGAGGCGTGATCATATCTACAAGGGGGTGGTATTATCTACAGGAGGGGTAATGGTATATGCAGGGGGGTGGCACTATCTACAGGGGTGATGGAACTATCTACAGGGGGGATGGAGACACGTCGAGGGCTCCCTCTCACTGGGGATTCCGCTCCTAGAGGGAGCTGAGGTGGCGCTATCTACAGGGGAGTTGTGTGTGGCACTATCTACAGGGGCGTGTATTCTGGGGCAATCAAAGCCCCGACAGACATGAGAGTGCAGCGCTGCTTACAATGAGGCAGCACTGCACTCATTAAACCCCGTTCCAGGCTGCCAATATTTCTATACGTGACAACTACATGGGGCATCAGCAGTTGGAACGTATATAGCCATATGGCTGTCGTGAAGAGGTTAGTTTATAAAACTCATCTGAAATACAAATCATTAGCAGAGCAGTGGATTTCTCTCAGAATTACAGGACACCGTTTCTGCTTTAATTTAAGCAGAGTGAGGTTCAAATCTCGTGAGATTTCCATTTACTCTGGGAGGTACCAATTGTGAAGGGGCCGAGCAGATTCTATGCAGCATGTGAATCACAAAGTGTAGTCTTGTGCTCAGATCTAGTCAGGAGTAGGGGTGAGAAAATGTATTTGTCTGTTTTGCCATTTTGCTCATTTGCTGGTCCACTGAATACAAAGGGAGAATCAATTCACCTGCATTTTCATAAATTTACAAAAAAAACGAATCTCAAACATGGTGAATTCACTAAAGCTTTCGAATGGGTGATGAATCAGTGAAGCTCAAATCAGGTGAAAAATTTCCTCATCTCCAGCAAGGAGCTTGAACTTTACTTGATGTAGAATTTTCTTGTTTTATCAAAAATGCCAGAGGAGGACACAGCTACTTATAAAGGGTTAATCTGCTTGTGAAGGAGACAGCTGTTTGTAAAGGGTTACTCTGCTAGAGGACAACACAGCTGTTTGTTGCGGGTTAATCTGGGTCGCTCACTACATACACACAGTCAAGAGCAGTCACACGCTGAAGGGAAAGCTGTGACAGGATTTACCACTACTGCTACTTCTTCTTTTAGTCTCCTGCTATTTGTCCTGCTGCTCCATAATACACAGGAGTCCATCTTGCATTGATGTTAATTTAACAACATCTATCATGAAATAAGGTAGCAGCAGAGATTTCCCCTTTGCACCCATGCTGCACACTTAGTCCCCTTACAGACTGTGGGCTTTTCAAGCTCAGTAGCAGGAAGTCTCATAAAGCAGTCAAAATCTGACTTTGACTGCAGTGTTGCCTGTGAAGAACCATTTCAGCTGAAGTCTTCTCCTTTTCTTAAAGGGCCAGAACTAATTTTCTGAGTTATATGTACTTTATATGAGGAAGATTTTATATGTTGGTCTACTATTACTTCTTGAGATTTCCCAGGTTATAGTTTTTTTTTAAAACCTTTCTAAAACTGGACTTCACCTTTTTTCCACTCTTCACTACTTCCCCTTCCTGCTCTAAACCTGATGTGTCCATCTCAATCGTAACACCATCATCCGTTCTAGCCTCTAGGTCTGATGTCTCAGAGAAGTATTAGCTTTTGATCTGGTCTTCTTTTCCTCACATTGAATCATTGCCAAATCCTGTGGTTTTCAACTAAAGAATTGTTTTTGCACCAATCCTTACCTCACCAATGACACTTCTAAAAGTAATCCAGGCCCGATCATTTCATGTCCCAGGTAACTAACCTACCTTGCCTATCAGTCATTGCTTTAAAGATGCCTTAAAAATAAATTTCCTAAAGGAAACTAATGTTGCATACTTTTATTTCAGTTATATTCACAGCCCATGGCCCACATATAACCTAACTTGGTCCCTTAAAGGGTAATTCAATTTTCAGAAAACTTCTGACATGCCATAGTGACATGTCAGAAGTTTTGATGGGTGGGGGTCTGATCACTGAAACCCCCACAATCACTAAAACGAAGCGGCAGAAGTGCTCGGGTGAGCGCTGACACACTTGGTGTACAGGGTCAATAGAAAGTCTTTGGGCCTATACACCAACTGCTCGGCTTTCCGAAAACAGCAGATCAGAAACTAAGTGGCTCATCGCTCACCTGAACGCTTCTGCCTCTTCGTTTTAGTGATCGGTGGGGGTCTCAGTGCTCAGACCCCCACTCATCAAAACTTCTGACATGTCACTATGACATGTCAGAAAATTTCTGAATGTTTAGTTACCTTTTGACTAAATTCTGCTTTTCTTAACTTGCTCCTTTCACTGCATTGCTAAGCACTTTATATCTGTGCCTGTACAAATGCTGGCTTGGTGACCATATCTTACAACTTTTTAGCATTCCCCGTTCAAAGGCTGATCCGCTAAACAAAATCAGCACTAGGCGCCTATTACATCAATCCCTTATCCCCTAACATTGTAAGCTATAAAAGGCCAGGACCATCTCTCATTGTTTGTCTCATTGTTTGTTGATATTCATTTGTTTTCATTATTGGTCATTTTGCATGTTTATTGCTTGCCTTAATTATAAGAATCTGTGTAATATGTTTTTGCTATATACATAAAGATTATTATTATAATGCTAATGAGAAAAAAATCTATAGTATAGAAAATGAAATGAAAAATGCATATGCAATATTAATATGCAGAATCACACATGTAGTGTTACATAGATACAGCTTTTGAAACATTTCCTAGTACTGAATTTGTTGACAAAATTGTAAAGGATTGTAAATTGTGGACGAAAAACCCCATGTTAACTAGTGAAAAGTATATACAGGTGTTATACGTACACAAGTGTGCTGGTTGAATTTTATCTTAGATTTTTACTTCTGTTATAGAGCTGGACAAATCCTAAGGAAAAATAGATGATGGAACTAAAAATCCATTGATCTTCACGCTGTGCCTTCACTGCTGCCCCCTTGGATATTGTTAATATATATGGCTTATGTCTCAATCTCTGTTTTGAAGTGACATTTGAGCGGTTTCCATTATTGTTGACCATACTGACTGCAAAGATGGCAAAATTATGAGTTTCATCAATATAATAGATAACACGCTGCTTTCCATTCAGTTCATAACTTCACAAACTATTCATTAAAGCAGGAGCCAAACAAAAAAGCAGTGTAGGAAACCACAGTCTAAGTGCATTCTACAAAGGATCAAACCAATACTATAATAAGAAAGCACAAGGCCCATAAATATAAATTGAGGATCTTCTGCTCAGCCTCACACACATCTGAATATCTCCTTACAATGCTGTGATTACTACTGGCTATGTAGCAATGCCCATGTGGTAGTAATCATTTGACAGTGTCCGCACAGTAATGCAACAAGGCAGCATCCTTACAGTAGTGCCAAAAAAAATGGCCATAACCTGCAACCAGTATACTGTACAAATCCTGTATGTTCTCTACTGGACTGCTTTCTTTGGGCTCCTACCTGTGTGAAGGGTAAAAATCCTGAGTCTACTAAAAGATCTCAAGATAGCATTGGTAAACAGTCTCTGAAAGTGAGCAAGAATGTTGGGAACTGGGATTTTATTATTCTACTGTCATTAGACCCAAAACCTTGTTTGCTGAAGTTAAAGTGAAACATGAAGATAGACATAAATGTCCCTATGTCCTTTTCAGAAGTATGGTACATTCACATTGACTGCATTGATCCACAGATTTATCTCACTATATAAAAACAGAACAAACAGTACAAATCCGTAATTTCAAACAACATTATTCAGGTCCTTAACTCCTTATAGATATGCCATATACAGTGGAGGAAATAAGTATTTGATCCATTGCTGATTTTGTAAGTTTGCCCACTGTCAAAGACATGAACAGTCTAGAATTTTTAGGCTAGGTTAATTTTACCAGTGAGAGATAGATTATATAAAAAAGAAAAAAAGAAAATCACATTGTCAAAATTATATATATTTATTTGCATTGTGCACAGAGAAATAAGTATTTGATCCCCTACCAACCATTAAGAGTTCAGCCTCCTCCAGACCAGTTACACGCTCCAAATCAACTTGGTGCCTGCATTAAAGACAGCTGTCTTACATGGTCACCTGTATAAAAGACTCCTGCCCACAGACTCAATTAATCAGTCTGACTCTAACCTCTACAACATGGGCAAGACCAAAGAGCTTTCTAAGGATGTCAGGGACAAGATCATAGACCTGCACAAGGCTGGAGTGGGCTACAAAACCATAAGTAAGACGCTGGGTGAGAAGGAGACAACTGTTGGTGCAATAGTAAGAAAATGGAAGACATACAAAATGACTGTCAATCGACATCGATCTGGGGCTCCATGCAAAATCTCACCTCGTGGGGTATCCTTGATCCTGAGGAAGGTGAGAGCTCAGCCGAAAACTACATGGGGGGAACTTGTTAATGATCTCAAGGCAGCTGGTAACACATTAAGCCGTAATGGATTAAAATCCTGCAGTGCCCGCAAGGTCCCCCTGCTCAAGAAGGCACATGTACAGGCCCGTCTGAAGTTTGCAAATGAACATCTGGATGATTCTGAGAGTGATTGGGAGAAGGTGCTGTGGTCAGATGAGACTAAAATTGAGCTCTTTGGCATTAACTCAGCTCACCGTTTTTGGAGGAAGAGAAATGCTGCCTATGACCCAAAGAACACCGTCCCCACTGTCAAGCATGGAGGTGGAAACATTATGTTTTGGGGGTGTTTCTCTGCTAAGGGCACAGGACTACTTCACCGCATCAATGGGAGAATAGATGGAGCCATGTACCGTCAAATCCTGAGTGACAACCTCCTTCCCTCCACCAGGACATTAAAAATGGCTCGTGGCTGGGTCTTCCAGCACGACAATTACCCGAAACATACAGCCAAGGCAACAAAGGAGTGGCTCAAAAAGAAGCACATTAAGGTCATGGAGTGGCCTAGCCAGTCTCCAGACCTTAATCCCATCGAATACTTATGGAGGGAGCTGAAGATCTGAGTTGCCAAGCGACAGCCTCGAAATCTTAATGATTTACATATGATCTGCAAAGAGGAGTGGGCCAAAATTCCATCTAACATGTGTGCAAACCTCATCATCAACTACTAAAAATGTCTGACTGCTGTGCTTGCCAACAAGGGTTTTGCCACCAAGTATTAAGTCTTGTTTGCCAAAGGGATCAAATACTTATTTCTCTATGCACAATGCAAATAAATATATATAATTTTGACAATGTGATTTTTTTTATTTTTTTTTATATAATCTATCTCTCACTGGTAAAATTAACCTAGCCTAAAAATTCTAGACTGTTCATGTCTTTGACAGTGGACAAACTTACAAAATCAGCAAGGGATCAAATACTTATTTCCTTCACTGTACATGAACGTGACAGCCATTAAAGGGAAGTATGGAGCGGGCTCACAGGTGACACCTTACCGCAATGCCACGATCAATCGCGACCGCAGCATTTAAAGCATTAGAATCAGGGGGACCGCCCCCTCCGATGTCCCCCCCGCGCGATGTGATTGTGAAGTGCCAATGTTTTTAATGGCAGCCAGCGGGCCTAATGAAGGCCCCCAGGTCTGCCATCTTTGTACCTCTATGAAAACTCAGTATAGCAATATACTGCAATACATAAGTATTGCAGTATATCATGCAAGCGATCCAATGATCGCTGGTTCAAGTCCCCTAGGGGAACTAATAAAAAAAGTGAAAAACAGTTAGAGTTTTTTTTTAATGTTTCATTAAAAAAGTATTAAAAGTTAAAAAATAAATATTTTTTCTCTGAAGCAATGTTAAAAAAATAAACGTTAACATAATTGGTATTGCCAATGTCTGAACTGTTACAGTATAGCGTTATTTAACTCGCTCTGTGAACACTGTAAAAAAATGAAAACACCCAAATTTCTGTTTTTTTGTCACCTTAGGTCTCAAAAAAAAATAGTACCAATAAAAACTACAGCTTGCCCTGCAAAAAATAAGCCCTCACATCACCCAATCAATAGAAAGGTAAAAAGTTATGGCTCTCAGAATATGGCGACACAAAACAATTTATAATTGTATGGCATAATCGCTTTTTTCAGTTTCCTGGAACATTATGCTGTACAATAAATGGTGCCATGAAAAACTACAATTTGTCCTGCAAAAAACAAACCCTCATACGGCTATGTCGACAAAAAATAAAAAGTTAGAGCTATTGGAACGCGGGGAGTAAATAATGAAAATGGGAAAGCGAAGACTAACCGTTTTCTTAAGGGCTTAAATTTAGGTTTTCCTTAAATGGATACGAACATTTCAAACAACTTATGCTAATCTAATAGTATACCTCATATAGAACAACTTTGTAATGTACTTACTGTTAAAAATTTGTTGTTTTACCCATGCAAATTCTGTGTGAAGTTCTTGCCACTAGGTGTCTCACTTCATGTAATCTGCTGTCCACCCCCTGTTGTCAAGCATTGTCCATTCCTGGTTACAGAGCAGAAATGATGCTGCAGAAGGTGGGGTTGTGTCACTTCACTGCCTGCTCTACAAGTCTATGGAGAGGGGAGGGGTGATCAGGAGGATGGAGCAGAAAGAGTAAGGCTGGGTTCACACGACCTATTTTCAGGCGTAAACGAGGCGTATTATGCCTAGTTTTACGTCTGAAAATAGGGCTACAATACGTCGGCAAACATCTGCCCATTCATTTGAATGGGTTTGCCGACGTACTGTGCAGACAACCTGTAATTTACGCGGCGTCGTTTGACAGCTGTCAAACGACGACGCGTAAAATGACTGCCTCGGCAAAGAAGTGCAGGGCACTTCTTTGCAACGTAATTTGAGCCGTTCTTCATTGAACTCAATGAATAGCAGCTCAAGATTTACGAGCGTCACAGACGCCTCGCATAATACGAGGAGGAGCATTTACGTCTGAAAAGAGGCAGCTGTTTTCTCTTGAAAACAGTCTGTCTTTTCACACGTAAATGCCTGCTATCGTGTGCACATACCCTAAGTCACACAGACACAGACGCTACATGTAAGTCTATGGAGGGGGAGCAGGGGGAGGAAGTAGAAGCAGAGAGAGAGACACAGGCTGCTGGTAAGATTTCTATGTTAACCCAGTGCTGGATTCTCAGAGAGAACTTAGAATTGAGATAGAGCCTGCAGAGATAAAAACAGCTAAATAATGTCTTATGCAAGTCAGAAAGTCATATACTAGCCAGAAATAGTGTTATTCCTCACATATGACTGTTTATTCTAAAAAGTCACCTGAAAATTAAGGTACACAAGTAACAATTCAACATCCTTACTTACAATTAACCAGTCTTCCAAAAGTAATGTATACATATTAGATATTTGCTCAGCAGGAGAGCTATAAATTGAAGTATTCTACTGTATATTGTTTATTTAAAAAATAAAAATACCCCAGTTAAGGGCCTGTTCACATCAGTGTCGGGTTCCGTTTGGGGTTTCCATTCATCTATTCCATCAGAGGAACAGATGAATGGAAAACCACATGGATACAGTCCTAGAAGAATCAGAGAGCCTGACAGGGCTATTGAGGGGCTTGCGACTCACAGCAAATTTATTCGGACAAACAAATTTGAGGGCTGATTCGCCCACAAATGAATTTCAGGAAATTCAGGAAATTCGCTCATCACTAACTATAATGCCGGGGCAGGACAAACTCTCTTAGTGCCCAATGCAGGGGTTCGATAATTCACTCCTCTACCCGTGGTGCCCCTCAATGACACCCTAGGCTGCTGTTTAGTCCACCCACTCCTTGTACCATCCATTTTGTTCTAGCAATCGAAGGTGTTCATAGTAGACGGACACCCACATTGCACATTGATGAGTTACGCTATTAATATACATGAGAATTCAGCAGCACAGCCATGAAGATTTTCTCATACAAATGGGAGGTGCAAATACAGTCACAAATCCAGGTCCCACAGACATTAATTTAAGGCATACTCAAAACACATCACAACGTTTTAACCTCACCTGGGGTCTTTGTCAAGCAAATATGCAATGCAGTGTGCCAATAATTTATGCCAATCACTTCCATAATTTGTTAATCATACATATGTAAGTCGTTAATAAGCAACAATTCATTAGTGAGAGTGTAAAAAAAAAATTTGAAACTATCTATCCATGTCTACTCTATGTTTATAAAAAAAAATGGCTGGACCATTGTACTGAACAAGCACTTTTTTACAATTTGTGTCTCCCCTTTTTCCTCATAGATTGTAAGCTCATGGGAGCAGGGTTCTCACAATTCTCATATGAATTGTTAATTAGTTTTGTCAGTATGTAATGTCTGATATTGTCTGTACACGTTCCCTCTAAATTGTAAAGTGGTGTGGAATATGTTGGTGCTACATTCATATAGATCGCCATCATCATCGTCAATCGTCATCGTCCCAACTTAGACATTTATGGCAGATCCACAACTTTAGGACCTGAACCTCTATCCAACAGAATGGTCACACGACCCCCGTTTAGCCTCGCGAGGAGGCCTTTGGCTGTGTTGGGAATAATCCTTTAATGTAGAGAAAATATGAGCATACACTCATGATTCACATTTTCTAGTTTTACTAGTGACATGCCAGCAATGTTTTAAGTGGACAGGGTCCATTCGGTTTTTGATGCATATTTTTTAGACAAAATAAAAGTGGTTCCCAAAGGGAGGAAATCATTTACAAGAAAAAAAGAATTTAAAACTTGAGTTTGCCCAAACTGCTGACATAACCAAGGTTCCTAAGGGGGATCATAAACTTATTTATCTACTGTATTTTAAGTGGGGCCGGCAAGTAATATAACATGGTACACTTGAATATGTTAGATGGCACCAAAATCAGAAACACTTGACAGTCCGCTGTCACTAAAGCCGTCAGTCCCACTGACCTGACAGATTCAGGTTTCAGCGCACGATACAGCTTCTAGGTATCCGGGATACCTAGAAGTTATATCTAAAAAAGTAAATATCATTATTAATAAAAATAAATTACAAGGTTGCACAAAACGCTAAAATACACGGTTTTAGTAAAAAAAAACACCAAAAAAACTTCAAAGGTTTACATAGCCTTTAGCAATTTAGTTATAACTATTTACAGGAGGAACAGGCTGGAAAGATAGCTGTCGTGTTGTTCTGTGTGACTGGCAGAGCAAGGGCCAAGGGCACCTTTCTCTTGCTGCAAGGAGAAGTTTGCTCTGCCAAAGATTGTGGCTGCATCTGCGTGGTTTGGGGTTTTCACCCTTTTTGTAGTTGGTGGTGGCTGTCCGCATACTAAGAAGGCTTCTATAAACCTAATGTATGAGAATTGGCTACATCGAAGGCATTTCTGTGGGGTTGGACACTGCAGGCTCACTCTTCACTTTGCCTATACCAAGCGTCTCCTTTACGTTCCTTTTCTAGGTGCCTAGCTAGCTCTCTTCACAGTGTGTAATACCTCCCCAACCACTTGTTGCTCTCCGGGACCCTGCTGCAGCTCAGACCCTAGCACAGATACAGCCTAGTCCAGTTCTCACCAATCTTTGTATGACGCTTCAGTTTCAGCTCTCTTCCCTCAGACTCAGTGCTTCTCTAGTACGGTCCACTTTAGCAATTTACAAGATCCTCATTCACTCAAAAGCCACTACACTCCTTTCTTTGCTACACAAAGGGCATTCAGATCACTTCTATCTCTCACCCAACCCTGAAAACTATTTGGTGGGCTCACCACTCTTTTATACACATAGCGCCAACAATAAACTAATACAATAAAACAAAACAATGGCCCAATTCTCTTGGGAATACGATTCCAACATCTTACACCATCACAGTTGATTGTGGCTAAGCTTGTAAAGCCTGGGCTGTCATTGACATTCTGCAACTGGTTGTGGAGTACTTTGACAAATATGAATCAGGTAGTTAGAGTTGGTAATTCTTTATCAACAGCAAGAGGGTCATGCTTGGGGGTCCCACAGGTGAGTTGTATAAATCCGGCTTTATTTTCCAGTTACACCTCGGATTGCATAAAATGGTGGTGATGTACGTGAGTTGTCAGGTATTTTTGAGAAGAGATGTGTAGATACGGCAAACAGAATTTTGAAGGACCAGTCCACCCAATTGTTTTAAATATATTTATGTGATTATTTCTATGTACATGCGCTAATCCTATATTGTTTAAAATTTAAAAATGTTCTATTCTATAAACTTTAAATCAGAATGCTAAAATGTTAACCATGATTAAAACTATATGGTACAAATGGCTTTTTATATGAAGGAATTAAAGTGCTAACAATGAAGCTGAGAATGGAACTAAAGGATAAGAGGTTGAATTATATATTGACATTCATGAATTGTTGGTGGCTTGTGCCTTATGAAATTGCTAGACACTGTTGTGAATTTATCTTGCTTATTCTGATAGGTATTATACCATTATTTGTTTATATGTGTTTGCCATGAAGTAGAGCATGCATTATTTGATCTGTGTGAAAGGTGCATAATTTAACTGTGTCTCGACATATTGCTGTAATTCTGCTAGTATGGTACTGAAAGTGATCACACTGTATCTTTCAATACTGAATGTCAGGTTTTGTTTGGTTTTATTGCATTGGTAGCTGAAAGATTAAAGGTTCCTATAGCCTTGTATGTCATTCCTTCTCTTTCTTTCTTGAGAAAATTGACTATCTTTCACTCTGCAGGAATGGGGGAAAAATAATTGATTTCTGCAGTGATAAAGTAAAGGTGCATTTTATGTAATAGCTTTGATTTAAGAACGCAATTGTTTTTGAAACATGTTGTATTTGTGATGTGATTGACAAATCATTTGTAAAAAGGGATATCAACCCTCATTTTTTGTATAAAGAGGTTTATAAGCTAAACTTACAGTGCTTTCTTACTACGTATACAACAACAAATAACAAAACATTTAATCATTATATACGGTACTTATGTACGGTACTTAAAGACATTCTCTCAGCATTGACGTTGGTGGCATAGACCGCAAGGAAGTGGCAGAGGTACTGGAACAGCTTCTTTCTAGGACACCAGAAATAAGCAAATAAGCTTTTACATCCAAGGTGATCAGCCATTGGTGGCATATCCTAGCGATATGCCTCCAATGTCTATGATGAGAGTAGTCTTTTAGGCTCCATGCACAATGGGAGCCATTTTACAGTTCTGCTCTGTACAACACAGACAGCTAGATACTGATAGTATTAACAGTTTCAAAAAAAGTGTGATTATCCAGTGACAATTTTTTTCCACCAAAATAACGGGGTATGTGTATTACAGACCAGACTTGTACTAGGGGCTTAGAGAGGTTGACTGAGATTTGATTAAAAGAACTGCTCTCTTTTCTCAAACAGTACCAAAAGGGGGCTGTGCTGCTATATAAGGCTTCGTTCACATCTGCATCAGGGCTCCGTTCTAGCGTTCCGTCGGAGCTTCCCGTCACAACGGGACCCTGACAGAAACTAACGGAGACCATAGGTTTCCATTTGCATCACCATTGATTTCAGTGGTGACGGATCCGGTGCAAATGGTTTCTGTTTGTCTCAGTTGTGCAGGAGTTCCATCGTTTTGACGGAATAAATAGCGTAGTCTACTATGGTGTTGATTCCGTCAAAATAATTGAACCCTTGCATACCTGAGACAAACTGAAACCATTGGCACCAGATCCATCACCATTGAAATCAATGGTGATGCAAACGGAAACATATGGTTTCTGTCTGCTTCAGTCAGGGTCCCGTTCTGATTTGAAGCTCCGACGGAACATCAGAATGGGACTCTGACGCAGATGTGAATGAAGCCTAAGAAACACTCGATGGACGAGAGTGGCACCAAACCCGATTAAGCTGCAACTATTGTATAACATTTCCTGTAGCATTTTCATTAATATTTTGCAAAGTTATGTGTATCCTAATAAAAACCAAATTGTCATACTAACAAAACTATTGATAACTTGTATTTGTGATGTGATTGACAAATCATTTGTAAAAAGGGATATCAACCCTCATTTCTTTATGGGACCTGATGCCATTTTTTTTCTTAGATCTGTTCTTGTAAAGTGCTATATATATGTTTTTTTTAAGTACTGTATTTTTGTCTGTTTTTTATTTATATTTTTAAATAAGTAAAAAGAGTTATTTTACAATTCCTTTACTCTCCTCCTTCTCATATTTTTAAGTATATTAATTAAAAATATCTATATATTACTAAAACTTAAACAGAATGTAATACTGTCGATTCTACATATAAATAAATATAAAATAAAACATTTCATCTAATGTGCTGAATTAATATTATATGAATTATATAATATCCTACCTAAATATAGTCCTTTTTGCCTCTGTACAATCAGAAATTAGATACAATTATATATGTATTCAACATGACCAAGAGCTGCCACTCTTTTGTTACATTCTATGTCCCTAACAAATTTTAGATATATTTTGACAGTGTATTAGAAAGACAGAAATACCTAATATATTGTAACTGAATATGGACTATTTTATTGTTACTAATTTCATTTCCCTTGAAAATTTTGAGTAAATGTTGAAATTATGTAGACCATGTTTGATAAAATCCATTTATAAAATCCATATACATCTCTACTCTATATATCACTTTCTTCATAACCCATGTAGTATAGGCATACTATGCTAATTCTTATAAATCTGATATCCAATATAAATGATTGCAGGAAATTGTCCACAGATCCAGCATTTTCAATGTTATAACCCTGATATATACAGCTCTATAGTATCACATACAGCAGTAAAGAAGATTCAGTCAGTGGGAGGAAGCAATCGAGCCATATTTACAATATGCTTAAAGGGGAATTCTCATCTCCTCAGTTGTTCCCCCCCCCCCCATATCAGTAATATATTAAAAAATAACAAATATGACACATTAAATCTTTCTTCTTATCAACCATTCACCAAAATAACTGTAGCCTTTTCAGTTCTGCGTTCCATGGCTTTTGCTGGATTGAGGGTGGTGCTCTACCCCTGTACACACGTGACAAGCTTACTTTTACATGCCTGCTCCACATGCTGAGACTGCCCAACCAGCCATTGTTGCCACGATCCCCCTCACTATGTCCTAGCATCTTTTCACATGCCCCCATGTTGTGCTGGCTGAGCTTACCCCTTCTTGATGTCAGCTTCCTACATTACTGTCCTCTCAAGAGACAGCTGCCCGAACACGAGGAGCTGCAGGAACATCGGTGAGGAATATGCTTGCTCCAAAGGCAACACTGTTAACTCTTTACTTAAAGGGAGTCTGTCACCAGAATGTCCGAGTTAAACTAGTAACAGGGTATTGTAGAGGAGACTAACCTCTGTCTAGCGTTTATTTTCATTTTCTGCTTACTGCCTCCTTTGTAGAGAAATACGTTTTATTAAGTTTATGCTAACTTGCACCTAAATACTCCTACGTCGCTCCCCAGTTCAACCCCCCGCCCTCACTTCTTACATTGATTGACCGGGACCAGGCAGCGTAATTGGCGCGTTCATGCCTGGCCCCATACTGTCTGTAATGCACGCGCGTGTCCCTGCTCTTTACTCGGCGCATGCGCAGTACGATCTTTCTGCTCCACGTTCTAATTCGCACTACTGCACATGCGCCGAGTAAAGAGCAGAGACACGCGTGCATGTTACAGACAGTATTGGGCCAGGCATGACCACGCCGATTACGCAGCCTAGTCCCAGTCAATCAATGTAAGAAGGGAGGGAGGGGGGTTGAACTGGGGAGTGACGTAGGCGTTCGAGAAAGTTGACAGGGACCTACTGCGTATGCTTTAGCATGCTCGCTCCCGAGATCCCGGCCACACTAATAGCAAAATTCATTGTTAGATCCGCGCAAGCACAGCCACCACTGAAGCGGTAGCCATAGCAATAGGAAACAAAGAATATACAATTAATGGGGACACAGGGGAACAGGATACAAAGTCTCAAGAACAGTCCAATAAGGAGAAATAAAGGTATTTGCAAATATTCATATATTCCCATTATCTAACTATTTATTTATGATGGCTAAGATGGGAATAGCCCTTTAATACACATTTATATAAATAATAAACATTCTTTATTAAGATAATAGTTTTAAATGTTTTTGTTACTTGCCATATTGATGGAGCTTCGGTTCCGCTGATTTCTAAAAAATCATATCCTTCTTCCATTTGGAAATCAGTAAAGACCAGTGCAATTGTATCTCCAGGCTCAGCAAGAATAGTCCATGTGCAGTCAGCATTATTTTCATATTCTGATGGGAAATGAGGGCTTGAGATGATGCCGCTGGTTCCTCGTAAAGTTCCACCACATGCCCCTTCAGCTAATAAATAAAACACACAAAGGATTGTAGTTATTATTACTATTATTATAATTATTTGAAAATATTTACCGTATTTTTCGGACTATAAGACGCACCTGACTATAAAACGCACCCAGGTTTTAGACAGCAGAAAATAGGAAAAAAAATCATATTTTCCTTCTTTTACAAAGAAAAACTATTGGTTAAAAAAAATTATTTGTTCTGTTTCACCACATTCTGAGAGCCATAACTTATATTTTTCATAGTTTAAGTGGTGTGAGGGCTTATTTTTTTGCAGGATGAGCTGTAGTTTTTATTAGCACCATTTTTTTGGTACATACGATTTTTTTAGTAGTGAATGGCAGTTACAGAAGCAGCGTAGCATGCTATTTTGTTTCCTGTTAACATTCGAGCTTGCTGAGCTACACTGTTTCCATAACTCCCACAGTAGTGAATGGCAGTTACAGAAGTAGCGTAGCATGCTATTCTGTTTCCTGTTAACATTCGAGCTTGCTGAGCTACACTGTTTTTGTAGCTACCATGCAAGTGAATCGAAGTTACAGAAACAGCATAGCAAAGTGAGCTTAGAAGTTTTCGTACTCCCGGGCCACCTTGTAAATTATTGGTTGGAGAGCAGCGAAAGCGGGACAAAGTAGGATGGGGGTCAGGAAGCCACATTCTAGACCTAGATGCAGATATCATAAATGTCCGAGAGGAGAACACCCCTTTACGTCACTTTTTATATCCTTCCATAGGAAGGGAAGAGATCAAGATTAGCACTTGATAGACTCATATATATATATTTTTTTTAAATGCGGTTTTCAGTCTTCCGAACATCTATACTTAAGGCATAGTTGTCTATTTCAGTAGATAGCTGCAACTGAGAAGCCCTTTTTTTTAATAACATTTTAAGTCCCTGAACTAGCCATAATTCAATCTAGATCCCATGGTGCCTCACAATACCTACTCAAAAGAACTTTTACAAGATCTTAATCAGATGGTATAAACTCCCTCTACTCTTAAACAAATGAAGCCTACAGAAAGTGGTCAATTAACACAAAATTTAATTAAATCTATCTATCTATCTATCTATCTATCATATATATATTTTATGCTACCTCTTGTCTCTTGCACTGTGGACATAATTTATGTGGGCATTCAATCTTTCCTGGATGCACTAATAGGTTGTTTTAAACAAATGAGGCTAGCGGATTCAGGTAATTGTTAGTGTTGTTGGTCAGACACAGGCACAATATTACTTATCTTCTTCGAATGACCAGCCATATGCTAATATTGACAGGAGGTTGAGAAGTTCAGAATCTGTACTACTGTGGCTACCTAATCCCCGATGTTTTCTAGCTTTAAAAAAAACAAACACTTATTTAGTGCATCCCATTGAGTTGGCTAAATAAAGAACCTCCATCAAATGACCTCTGGGAAATTAGACCCCTTATACAGACTTATACAGATTTGACGAGTTGGCCAGCTGGGAAACAAGAACTCATAGGAAATTTATGGAAGTTATGACTTCCATGGATCCATTTCGGGGAAACCTGTTACTCCCCTAACAACTCATAACTAGCACAATCTATTTGACCTATTATGCCATATATATACTGAAAATGCACATTTTAACTGCAATCTGTACTAACCTATGGCTTCCGCATTAAAAGAGCGGGGTCCCAACTGAATACCCACACACTACATTCTGTACACACCTTTATAGTTATTGGTTGAATTATGTACCCCCTACATGCCCTATGTTCTCTCCCTTTAATAATAAGCTTTCCCCATTCTGCTGGTCACAACACTAACACCTAAAAGAGGTTTCACAATGCAACTATATATGTATCATTTGTATACTGTACTTAACTTGCAAAAAAATAAAAAAAAAGGTTAGTTGTTCTCACCAATGTAAGCCATAGCATATTATAGAATATATTCCATAATATACTGTTTGGTGGGGGTCTGACATCTGGGCAAAAGACACAATTATTTTATATAGTGCTTTCTGTCATATTTAGTATAATTATATTTATAATAACACATGCAGTTTTTAGACTGAAAATCGGAATATACATCTGTATGGGGCAGTTTCTGCAGCATATGCATTTAATTTCTATAAACCCCATTCAAATGTATGGAACACTGAACACATGCTTAAGGTTATGTTCACATGTTGTATTTTCACTGTGTTTTCCTGTCATCTTTACCCAAAAAAATACCCCAAAAATGCATCAAAAACACTGCACCACATGAGAAAACTCCTTAAAGCTTACCCGGATATGTTACCATTGAATGTAATTTATTTTTCTATTATTAAAGTAATTTAGAATTTGCAGTTTCAACTCAATATGTTTTATAAATTAGAGAAACATTCACTAGATCTTAATCTTTTTTTATTCCTTTATTTCTAACTTTTTCTACACCCCTCAACATTGAAATTGCAACTCAAAGAAGGGCAAACCGTAAGCTTATTGAGGAAGTAGCAGGTATCGCTAAGATCTGCAAATTATAAATTTTTCAAGCACCTAGTTCCAATCTGTGGAATGTGGGAGGGGAATAAAAGCCAGATTGAAAGCAACGATTTTTAGTCACATAAAACATCAAAAATCAGATCAAGTGGTGTGGAATGATTGTGCGATGCATCCTATTCATCGATGTGCCACTTATCGCCACTTGTCGCAAACTGAGGGGGACAGAATCCTTGAACTGAGAGACCTTGGTTTATCCCTCCGGCAGATCGCTACGCGCCTAGGCCGAGATGTCAGCACTGTTCAATGCTGCGTGTCCCGGAGGTTGGGAGAACAACAAACGGGAATGAAAGCAAGAGGTGCGCAGAGGTGAACCTCTGCACGGACGGATCATCTGATTGGAAGAATGGCATGTAGTGATCCTTTCTGTATGGCAAGTGAAATCGGACGTCACATCCCAAGCCTAGGACAGCAACCAGTGTCTAAACAAACCATCAGAAAGTGATTGCAAGACATTGAGCCAGACGTCCAGCTACAGTTGTTCTATTAACCACACGCCACCACTCTCAAAGGCTATCATGGTGTACAGCAAGACGGCAATGGAGGCTGTAATGGAGGTCTAGCCTCTTCAGTGATGAGTTCCGCTTTTGTCTTGGATGCAATGATAGTCGTAGATTGGTCTGAAGACCACGTGGGCAACACCATGAAGAGGCCTTCACAAGGGATCATCACATCGGTCCAACTCCTGGGATTATGGTGTGGGGTGGCATATTGTATGGTAGCTGGACCCCTCCAATCTTCATTTCAGGTACACTAACAGCTTGGTGTTACATTGATTTGGTCATGGAACCAGTGGTGCAGCTATTTCTACAAAGTGTTCCCAGAAGCCGTTTTACAACAGGACAAGGCTAGGTCGAATGCTGCTCATGCTACTGTGTTCAGCATGTGTGTTCTAAATGTGCTACTATGGCTTGCAGCATCTCCGGACTTGTCTCCCATTGAGCACATCTGGGACGTTATTGGTTGGCATTTGCAAAGGGAGCTGCCAGCAGCCAATCTTGATGATTTGCATGCCCAAATGCATTCAGTGTGGCATTACATTCTTCAAACAACCGTCAGCAATTGATAGCATACCAAGGCGTGAAAGTGCATCTATTTCTGCTCGTGTCGCTCATACTCGATACTGAATAAAAATTTTGTTTCCATTTTTTTTATCATTTGCATATCATTAACATGTCTAAAGATCCTATGATATCCCCAATTCCAAAAATGTTCCTTCTTGGTTTTGCAATTTCAATGTTGAGGAATGTATATTCAAAGGAGAACAAATAATTGTACAATTTACATCCCTCTTCCTTATTAAAACCGATGGTGTCTTAAATGACATTAGCATGTAGGAAGACCATCATATAAATATTGAAAATAGACAGCTTTAATTGTTACTGGTGCTTAACATGGAGGTGTAATCAGTGGCGTAAATACCGCTGTAGCAGCCATAGCGGCTGCTACGGGGCTGGCGGCATTAATGTCAGGGGCTCCTCCTGGGGAGGAATCCCCGGCCAGATGCTGCTCAAGGAGTAGCCACTGATGTCACTATCCATATATGGACAGTGACATCAGGGCTTCCCTCTAGGAGCGGAATCCCTGGCCTATGCTCTGGCTGGGGATTCCGCTCCTAGAGGGAATCTCAATGGCGATATCTACAGGGAGGTGGCGATATCTTCAAGGGGGGTATGGCACTATCTACATAGAGACTGTGAGACTATAGAGGGGCACTATCTACATTGGCACTGTGTCACTATTTACAAGGGCACTGGCACTAGGGGCAGCTAAGGGGGCATTATACTGTAAAAGGACAGCTAGGGGGCATTACACCCTATGGGGCAGCTATGGGGGCATTATGCTGTATGTGGCAGCTTTGGGGGCATTAAGATGTATGGGGCAGCTATGGGGCATTATACTGTATAGGGCAGCTATGGGGGTATTATACTGTATGGTGACAGCTAGAGGGCATTATACTGTGTGGGGGCAGCTATTTGGTATTATACTGTGTGGTAGGCACTATGGGAGCATTATACTTTGTGGGTTGAACTGGGTGTATATGGGCGGGGTTTGGGTGGAATTAGAGGAGTGGCTTAAAAGTGGCTTAAAAGAAAAAAAAATTGCCACGCTGTGTGCCGCAACGGTTGTCCCTCTCTATGATACTTAAAAGTATAGCACTGTCTACAGGGTGGGATGCATGTCACTGCATGGCGAGACTGTATAGCCCTGTCTACAGGGGGTGCTGTATAGCACTGTCTACAGGGGGGGCTATATAGCACTGTCTACAGTGGAGGGCTGTATAGCACCGTCTACAGGGGGGTTTGTATAGCACTGTCTACAGGGGGGCTGCATAGCACTGTCTACAGGGGGGCACTTTCTACAAGGGCGGGCTATGTATGGCACCCAGGGGAAGGGGGCCCAGTCAAAAGTTTGCTATGGGGCCCAGTGTTTCCTAGTTACGCCCCTGGGTGTAATAACAGAACTGACTCATATGCTGTGTTAGGAAACGTCCGTCCCTTTAGGATTACCATGACTATTAGTCTAGCTTTTGGGCGGTTCTGGTTTTATTTGTTGAGCCTATTCCTTCCTATCAGATTGAAGGGTGGAGTATTTGGTTGCTTCAGTTTTCTTTGCCTGTGATTTTCCTTGATTTCATGTGTTTGATCAAGCTACTAAATATACCTTGTACCTTTGACTATTTGTACTTTTTGGAACTGGACCTCGGCTTGTCTCTGGATTACCCTTTGCTTACTGATTTGGACATTCTGCTCCAGGCTGGTTTTAACCTCTGATATCCACTAGCTTTGTGGTTTGGACTTTCTGTTTATCCTCGGGCTGTCTTTTTATCTGTTCTGGTATTGCACCTCTTATCCAAACAACCTGTGTTCTATGCTACAAAGTCCAACCTGCCTCTGGCAAAAACCATAGAGTAGCCTTAGATTCTGTTGAGCAGAGATGTGACGGATTTGGGGTTGCAGATTTATTTGCACGCTCAATCCTGACAGTCCCCAGCAGCCTTTGGGGAATCGCTCACCAAGCAATTCTATAAACTTTCACCCTGGGAATTGTTCAACTGGTGATTCCATTACATGCTGATACGGATGTAGCCATCTTTAACTTTCTGATAACTTTCTGCAGCGTGATATCACACAACAAAAGCCATTGAAAAGTCATTGAAAAAGTCAAGATAAGGGATCTAGGAAGATAAGGGATCTGTTTATTTAATGCGTTAAAAGTCACGGTAAAGACGGCTACATCTGTAGTGATAAATAGAAAACTAAAAGTGTTTTGTAAAAAAAACACTATAATTGAAATATGGTACCAGTAAGATATATTGCAAAATCATTGGCCTTTACCATTTTTATTTACCTTATTGTAACAGTAATAATAATAATAATAATAATACATGTTTCCTTCAGGGTATGTATACGTACAGTAGCAAGAAAGAAAAAGATCCAGCGATGTATGGTATGAGTGGGGGAAACTCTGTTTCCACTTTATTAGAAAAGATAGTTATACGCGTAGGCTCCATTTCTTGCCATTTTTAAACCACCTTGTTCTCCTCCTGGTGTTTTCCGTCACTCCGTTGGATTGTTGTATGTCGGTATAACTATCTTTTCTAATAAAGTGGAAACAGAGTTTCCCCCACTCATACCATACATCGCTGGATCTTTTTCTTTCTTGCTACTGTTTCCTGCCGTGAGCCGTCGCGGTTGATCCGGGCGATATCGAACACAGGAGTGTGAAGCTGGTGAGCTGGAGGTTTCCTCCCATCCCTTTTTCCCTACTATTATTACTGTATGTATACGTACAGATACACATCTTAAAAAACAGTGCATTTCCCTTTGTTACAGAAGAATTGTAGAAGACTATAAGATATCTGCAATATGTGCAGTCATATGCAAAGAATGAAAAAAAACATCAGAGGTGGAAGACTATGAAAATATGAACAGAGGCATATCAGTGTGGCAGGCTTGAAATCATTAGCAGCTGCTCTGAAGACCACTTCAGTGGACTGTGAAGCAGGGAATTAAAATGATCTAAAGTCCCTGAACATGTATAAATTAAGGAGATGAAGAGAATGGTAATATGTATATAGTTCAATTGGCTACTAAGGTCACACATGCTTATATAAAGCAATGTGGTATTTAAACTGAGTAAATTACCATTTTCGTGCAGAGATCAAAAGCACTAACACAAGTATACCTGGAAGCAAAATGAGAAACTAAATCAACATTAACGGAGAAAATAACAAAATCTAAAGACTAGGATGTATACAAAATACACTATCAATTATCTGTAGCATGAAGCAGGGTTAGAAAAATATTCATGTGTGCTACCTTTAAGCCTCATAATTCATTAGCATTTATGGTAATTACAATATTTTACAGCTTTTACTTTTCTGTTGTAAATATAAATCAATGTTTTGACATTAAAGTGACAACACCTGACAAACAATTATCTAACAGCCCCTTAAACTTAACACTTATACAATATATTTATAAACATATGTGTACACCTCTCCTAATTATTGAGTTCAGGTCTTTCAGCCACACCAATTGCAAACAGTTGCATAAAATCAAGCACACAGCCATGCAATCTCCATAGACAAACATTACTAGTAATATGGGTCATACTGAAGAGCTCAGTAACTTTAAAAATAGCACTGTCACATGATGCCACCTTTGCCACAAATCAGTTTGTGACGTTTCTGATCTGCTAAATCTGCCTTGGTCAACTATAAGTGCTATTATTGGGAAGTGGAAGCATGTAGCGGTAACAGCAGCTTAGCCACCAAGCGTTAGACCCCGCAAACTCACAGAGCAGGGCTGCTGAAAGCTGTAGCGTGTGGTGAATAAAGCATCACCTATCCTCTGTTTCATCTCTCACTACAGAGTTCTAAACTAACTCTGGAAGTAATATAAGCATAAGAATATTGCATCAGTAAATTACAATGCACAGTGCCAAGAGTCGGCTGGAGTGGTGTAAAGCACACCACCACTGGACTCGGGAGCAGTGGAAACATGTTCTGTGGCGTGACAAATCACATGCTAGGAGAACACATTCCACCAGAATGAATAGTGCCTGCTGTATTTGTGGAGGAGAGATAATGGTCTGGAGCAATATTTCAGGGCTTTGGCTAGCCTCCATGTTTCAAGTGAAGGGTAATGTCCATGCAATAGCATACATATATATTTTAGACAATTTTATGATTTCACATCTTTGTGCCAACAGTTTCCTGTTGCAGCATGACTGTGTCCCTGTGCATATAGCGAGATCCATAAAGACATGGTTTGACAACAATGGTGTGGAGGAACTTGAGTGGCCTGCACAGGGCCCTGTGCAAAAAAAAAATGTTGCAGCACTTTAAACTCAAACTAAAGTGGCGGTATGTATGGTACCGTCAGGGAAGGATCCAATCCCCAATCTCCAATCACAGTCCGCAGCCAACAGAACAGGTAAAAGCACTCAGTCTTCAATTATAAAAAGAGAAGCAGGTTTATTTCACACAAGAGTCCATGGATGTTTCAGTTCACAACTGAGCATTTCTCGAGCAAGTAATCAGGTCAACACCAAAGATATATACAGACAGTATAGTGAATACAATCAAATCAATTCTAATCAATTCCATATTCCACTAGTTACCACTCTGAGCAAGCGCAGTGTTTACCTGCCGCAGCATGCACAGTGGAAATGTGAGGACGCCAAGTTCAAACTTCATTTCCATCTTTGTAAGGTATACATCATTATAGATGCTAATTGTATACCGTGACTTCTGAGTTATCTGTAATCATGTATCACCAGCAGAACGGTTACTGAGATTAACAGTTGCTTACCCACTGTAAAGGTCAAGATCTTAAAAAAAAAAAAAAAAAAAAGGACAAACAATCTTGCCTGTTATCAATATGGATTGTGGCATCCATAGAGTGACAACAAAGAGTGGGGGGGGGGGGGCTGTCTCTGTACGTTCTTTGATATCCCAGGCATTACAATTGCGAGTTTTATACAGACAGCCAAAAGCCTAATAAAGGCCCTCAGTGCTGTCCTAATTTGTTGCACAGGCAATAATGTATTAAACTACTCAGGTATTGCTACACATAATACTTAAAAATAAAAATAAAATAAGTTCCCTAGTGAGACTAAAAAAAGGGCTAAATACAGTTTAATAAAGTGTTTAGTATAAATATAAGTAAATAAAAAAATTTAAAAAAAAGCAATAAAATAACATTAAATGTAAAAAAAATATGTATATTTGATATTCAACTTGTACAATGAACAATGTCAAAAAATACATTCCCCACAAAAATGTAGCAAGTTTGATCAGCTGCTTCTATTACTCCCATAGACTTTAATGAAGATAGCACATGCATGACCACCTCTCTATTTAGCCTTCCACATCTCTAAGGCTTGCTGAATATTAGAATGTCATGGTACCTCATTCACTAAAAGGTTGCGGTCTAAAGAACCAGGACTTAGGACTGGTAGCTATAAACAGGATATGCCATAAGTGTGTGTATGTGTATATATGTATATATATATATATATATATATATATATATATATATATATACACACACACACACACACACACACACACACACAGTATATACTTTGTACAAGTTCAGGAGATTCTCTTGTTTCTCTATATGCAAATTAAATTTATGTACAACTTACTGATTATGTGCAAGTCTTATCAAAGGTTGTGCCCTTATGCAACTGTCTATAAATGTTCATTCACAGATGCATTAAGCAGCACAAAATGCATAAAGCATTGCACAGTTTAATTTTAAACCACAGTTGACATTGACCAAACCTGTAATTTATGTTCTTCCTTCCCATAATTTCAGAATTCACTTCAATGCTATTTTGACTATTTCCATACTTAATTATGACACCAGAGCGATGACTTACAATTATCTGTCTAAATAGAGTATAGAGTTAATTATTCATGCAATGACTTTCCAATACACTATTTCATGTAAATTGACTCATGTGCATAATTCTGTCTGTGCAGTTCATACCCCATGACTGATTGTCCTCATGTGTTCCAGATCATTTATGTGCAACATTTTTGTACAGCGCAAAACAAAATGGACAGTAAAGGTCTTCAATTAATTAATCAATAATATACGCTACTGTCAATGCACATCTTTTTATATTTATATAGATAGCTATAATAAAAGGTCAAACAGCTAAAGCAATTTCGATGTAATTTAGTAAGTCAATTGGTGAGTCAAAATATTAAATCTTTCATACAGAAATAATTAATGTTAGAGATGAGAGATAGATGATAGATAGATAGATAGATAGATAGATAGATAGATAGATAGATAGATAGATAGATAGATAGATAGATAGATAGATAGATAGATAGATAGATAGATAGATAGATAGATAGATAGATAGATAGATAGATAGATAGATAGATAGATAGATAGATAGATAGATAGATAGATAGATAGATAGATAGATAGATAGATCTGTGGATGTACCTTCTGTCTCTCCTGGCTTTCTATGTAGGTGGGCTTTTCCTGGTGTCATGTCAGAGCTATGTTGTGTGCTCAACCCATATCAGATATTTCCAACCTGATTTTTCCCTCACCTCTCACAGTACACTGAGGAAGAGGCACTGTTGCTGCATCTCCCTCCTCTCTACTTCTCCCTGTTTTCCAGTTAATGTTTTATATACTTTTTTTTAGCAATAGATGCACAAAAGTGTTGCTCGAGCATGCTTATTTATTATAATATATAAAGTGACCTCTGCAGTATTTGTCCATCGTCCAGTTAATATAATCAAAACCCGGAATAACTGATCACATAACAAGTCCTTTAAACATTTCCCTTTATCTTAAAAGAAGCAAATCTTCAGTATGCCTCAGATTTAAAAGTAGAGTCAAACATAAAAAGATATGATTTTTTTTAGCCTTCTAGATTTCTGCCCTTTTCTTTTTCTTCTCTACAAGCTGAATAGATGCAATTAAGAAGCTTGACATTTCATAAAGCACCAGCAAGTGACATATTGTCATTGCCAGTCACATTATATAAGACTTATCAATTTAAATAAATGAAGCTTTAGACAGTTCTAAACGAACCAAAGGCATATATTATTCAGGACGCCTTATTAAAAGTACAACAAAGGTAGCTGGCAAGTCTTTGTTAGTGGCATCTTTTGTAAATATGAATCACTCTTGCTCAGAGACAGTTTAAGATACACTTGCTTAAATGCAGAGATCTAAAAAGGATATTACTGGTTATGGAAGTTTTGATACTTAGGCAATAAAATAGAAGTTCCAAATGTTACTCACAACTTTATTGTACATACATTTGAACTGTTAGACTGGGTAATTTAAACATGCTGAGACAGTCCAATCCCAAGCCCATTATTGTTTCAGAGCATGGGCCCATTGGAGAAATCTGGTGGGCCATTCCGATGCTGTACATTTATGAGTTTTTGCTTTTATTAGAAGAATATAGTAGGACCATCTTAAATCAGAAGATATCAGTATCCAGTATCCTGGGTGATAAGAGACAGACGCATTTTCCTTTTATTTTGTAAGCACATCCTACAACTCAGTTGTAAGTGGCAAATCAGAATGCTCAGAATGAATTTAAGTGATGCCTTTGGGAAATAGTGTAAGTAGATCAGATGGTAAATTGATGAGAATAAATGGCTAGTATTAATAAAATAATTAATTTATTAAAACAGCAATATACACTACCGTTCAAAAGTTTAGGGTCACTTAGAAATGTCCTTATTTTTGAAAGAAAAGCACAGTTTTTTTCAATGAAGATAACATTAAATTAATCAGAAATACACTCTATACATTGTTAATGTGCTAAATGACTATTCTAGCTGCAAACGTCGGGTTTTTAATGAAATATCTACATAGGTGTATAGATGCCTATTTCCAGCAACAATCACTCCAGTGTTTTAATGGTACATTGTGTTTGCTAACTGTGTTAGAAGGCTAATGGATGATTAGAAAACACTTGAAAACCCTTGTGTAATTATGTTAGCACTGCTGTAAACAGTTTTGCTGTTTAGAGGAGCTATAAAACTGACCTTCCTTTGAGCTAGTTGAGAATCTGGAGCATTACATTTGTGAGTTTGATTAAACTCTCAAAATGGCTAGAAAAAGAGAGCTTTCATGTGAAACTCAACAGTCTATTCTTGTCCTTAGAAATGAAGGCTATTCCATGCGAGAAATTGCCAAGAAACTGAAGATTTCCTACAACGTTGTGTACTACTCCCTTCAGAGGACAACACAAACAGGCTCTAACCAGAGTAGAAAGAGAAGTCGGAGGCCCCGCTGCAAAACTGAGCAACAAGACAAGTACATTAGAGTCTCTAGTTTGAGAAATAGACGCCTCACAGGTCCTCAACTGGCAACTTCATTAAATAGTACCCGCAAAACGCCAGTGTAAACGTCTACAGTGAAGAGGCGACTCCGGGATGCTGGCCTTCAGGGCAGAGTGGCAAAGAACAAGCCATATCTGAGACTGGCTAATAAAAGGTAAAGATTAATATGGGCAAAAGCACACAGACATTGGACAGAGGAAGATTGGAAAAAAGTGTTATGGACAGACAAATCAAAGTTTGAGGTGTTTGGATCACACAAAAGAACATTTGTGAGATGCAGAACAACTGATAAGATGCTGGAAGAGTGCCTGATGCCATCTGTCAAGCAAGATGGAGGTAATGTGGTGGTCTGGGGTTGCTTTGGTGCTGGTAAAGTGGGAGATTTGTACAAGGTAAAAGGGATTTTGAATAAGGAAGGCTATCACTCCATTTTGCAACGCCATGCCATACCCTGTGGACAGCGCTTGATTGGAGCCAATTTCATCCTACAACAGGACAATGACCCAAAGCACACCTCCAAATTATGCAAGAACTATTTAGGGAAGAAGCAGGCAGCTGGTATTCTAAATGAAATGGAGTGGCCAGCGCAGTCACCAGATCTCAACCCCATAGAGCTGTTGTGGGAGCAGCTTGACCGTATGGTACGCAAGAAGTGCCCATCAAGCCAATCCAACTTGTGGGAGGGGCTTCTGGAAGCATGGGGTGAAATTTCTCCCGATTACCTCAGCAAATTAACAGCTAGAATGCCAAAGGTCTGCAATGCTGTAATTGCTGCAAAAGGAGCATTCTTTGACGAAAGCAAAGTTTGAAGGAGAAAATTATTATTTCAAATAAAAATTGTAATGTCGGGGTAGGGAAACAGACAAGTGAGCCCTAATCTACCCGCCACTCAGTCCCTGCCTACTTGCAACGACCCGCCCTAGGCGACGGGGTACAATTGGGCGACGGTCCCTACACTCAATAGGTGCACGACAGACTAACAGACAAGGGTACAAAGAAGCCAGGGAAATGGGGAAGTTGCCCACGGGGACACCGTGAGCAAAAAGCGAAGTAAACGAGCCGAGTCAAACCAGGAGATGAGCGAGGTACAAAAACGCAGTGCAGAAGAGTGGTCAGTAAACCCAAGGTCAATCACAAGCAGAGGATCAGTAGTTCAAGAAGCTGCAGCAGGGCCAGGAAACCAACAGAGAAGAATCACAAGCAAAGGAGGAACAGGAAAGGCAGGTACAAATAGACAGAGGGCGGGAGCTAGCTCCATCTGGCCAGGCTGTGACAGGCTCTCCCACTCCTAAGCCTGCCATCCTGGGTGGTGGAAGATGGAGTCAGTCTCACAGACATAGAAGCAGGTGCAGACTGATTACCTATGGGCGTCGACACAGAAGTTGTGTCTGGCAGATCCTTTACAAAAATCATTATTTCTAACCTTGTCAATGTCTTGACTATATTTTCTAGTCATTTTGCAACTCATTTGATAAATATAAGTGTGAGTTTTCATGGAAAACACAAAATTGTCTGGGTGATCCCAAACTTTTGAACGGTAGTGTATGTATGATGCTTTTTTTTATCTCCGATAATCTATACTAATGCTATTATACTTCAAATAAATATAGTCTGTTTTTGGAAACGATGTTTTCCACGTTTCTATAACATACTTAGTCTCATTTACTTTTTTGAAACAGACCATTGGTATTTTTTATCATCAATACAATATGCGATACATTCAATATATATGCTCCAATAGCATTAGTACTGTGGGCTAGGTACGTTTCACAGAAAGAGAAATGTCCCCCCATAAATTATCGAATAGGCAACTCCAAAATATATACCAACAACGCAAAAAAAGAGTTTATAGCCAAACATATATATATAAGTAATAAATATTTTTATTGACATATATTTACAAACATACAAAACATTTACAAAAATATTTATTACTTATATATATGTTTGGCTATAAACTCTTTTTTGCCCACGGTACTAATGCTATTGCTAATGCTAATGCTAAAGCTATAAATATTATTTAAAAGAAATGAAAAAAAGGACAAGACCCTAGTAAAAAAGACTGGGAGCGGTTGCTGATATTTCTTTTTTTTTTTTTTTTATTCAATACAATATAAAATTCCATACAAGTAAGGAAGAAAATACAATTATGCACATTTTTACATTTTCCCCCTACTCCCACCCCCCACCCTCTCAAGACCGATCTTGGTAAAAGAAAAAACAAAAAACAAAGAGAACAAAAATTCTTACCACTCCCCCCAATAGGTTTTACGGTGTTTGCCTTGATTATAGATTTTCTCATATTTCATTATAATTTTTACATTATTTACCCAAGCATTAAACTCCGGTGGGGAGCTAGATATCCACTTTCTAACTATTAGTAATTTTGCAATAAATAATAGTTTTATTAATCCACATTTTTTTTCCTTAGAAATTTTTAATTTGGAATCATTACCCAGCAATACCAGTTGAGGTTAAAACACTATATCTGGATCTATTTTTTCCAAAATGTTTTTAAAAATTCTATCCCAGTAATCAGCAATCTTAATACAATTCCATAACATGTGCAAATAGTTTGCTTCTGCTGCACCACATCTGGGGCAGTTAGAAGCTTTATTAATCGAGAACTTACTCAAAAGGACTGGCGTATAGTAAAGCCTATGTATCAAATTGAACTGAATAAGCTGATGGTTCATGCTTATCGATACTTTACAAATATTTTGAAATATTATGTTCCAATCAAGAACACAATCGTTATTCAATTCCTTCTCCCATTTTATAACACAATTAAATTTTATTTTCCTTGACTTTATTTCCATCAGGGATTTATACAACCTGGAGAGAGGTTTTTTTTCACATTTGTATTTTCTCAGTTTTTTGTAGAAGTCATCCATATGGTCTTTATTGAGAGGGTTGCCATCTTTAAATTTATCAAATGCGTGCTTTAATTGGATATAGGAGAATCTTTCCTTCTCCGTCAAGTCAAAATCAACTGATAATTTTTCCCATGTTTTGATTTTTCCTTCTTCCATTATATCTAGTACATATCTAATCCCTTTAAGATTTAACAGTGGTAACTCTGGGATAGCCTTACATTCTTCTATATTAAGATTGTGCCATAACGGGGAAAAGGATAAAAAACCATTTAGACCAGTCATATTTCTTAAACTATTCCAGCATTCGTGCAGGAGTTGTGCTGTCAACACGTTTTCCATAACTCCAGATTTTAATTGACCAGATTCTAACACCTCATAAATATCTGAAAAACGGCCTTTAATGTTAGTGATCAACCATTGTAAGAACTCGGCCTTATCCCATTCTTGTATGTATTGTAATTGTGCTGCTAAGTAATATACTCGAATATCTGGAAATGCTAGTCCTCCTTGTTCTCTTGAAGGACATAAGTAGTCTAGCTTAATCCGAACTCTCTTCCTTCCCCAAATCAGGTTATTAAAGATAGTTATGATTTTCTTAAAATATTTATCTTGTATCCACACCGGGGTAACCCCAAAAACACATAAAAGTTTGGGGATTAGAACTGTTTTAATCAAGACAATTTTATCGGCTTTTGATATTGGCAATTCGTTCCATATTCTTATTTTTTTTTCCATTTCGTTTATAAGGGGGAGCAAATTATAATCCAAAAATTCTTTTATATTATCTGAAATTTCTATACCCAAATATCTAAAACTTTCTCCTGGATATATGATTCGAATTTTTGTTTGTAGTACTAAATCGCTTTTATCTAGTGGCATTAATATGGATTTTTCCCAATTGATCTTTAGACCAGAATAGAATCCAAATCTTTGAATAGTAGATATAACATAATCCAATTTTTCTTCCGGGTTCGTCAAAAAAAATAAAAGGTCGTCAGCATATAAGATAATTTTATCCTCCTCCCCCCTAGCTCCAAAACCCACAATATTTCCATCCTCTCTGATCAAACAGGCGAGAGGTTCCATTGCCAATGCAAAGAGTAGGGGAGAAAGAGGACAACCCTGTCTTGTACCCCTACTTAAATTGAAAAATTCCGAGTTCTCACCATTTATGTTAATGTTTGCTCTAGGACCATTATATAATAATTTAACCATTCCTATAAAAAATTCTCCAAAACCTTGCTTTCTCATGACTGCCCATAAATAGCCCCACTCCACTCTGTCAAATGCTTTGACTGCATCGAGAGACAGAATGGAGCGGGGGGCCTCTCCTGGTGTAACTTGAATATTCCCAAATACCCGACGAACACACTGGTTGACCGTTCTACCAGAAATAAATCCCTGCTGATCACTATGTACTACAGTAGAGATTACTTTAGCCAACCTTCCCGCCAACACTTTGGCGAAAAGTTTAGCATCCGTGTTCAACAGGGAAATAGGTCTGTAAGATTCCATCCTTTCCGGGCATTTACCTGGTTTCAATATCAAAGCTATATTAGCTTCTACCATTGAGCTTGGCAATTTGCCCTCTACCACTGCCGAACCCAATGTTTTTAACAGGGCTGGTAATAGTTCTTCCCCAAATGTTCTATACAGTTCAAATGGGAAACCATCCAAACCTGGAGCTGTATTTCCTTTAACACTAGTCAATGCATTTCTTAATTCTTCCAGGGAGATTGGTCGATCCAACTCAGCTTTCTGAATATCAGACAAGGGGGAGAAAGACATTGAATCTAGAAAGAGCTCCAATTGTTCTTCATTATACTTTTTTCCGGAGCCATACAATTCTGAATAATAATTCAAGAATTCTGATCTAATTTCATAATCTTGCTTAATCATATTCCCTCTTTTATCAATAATTGCCAAAATATTATTCTTCTGACTTTGATTTTTAATAATACTCATTAACAGTTTATTTGGTGTTCCTGATTCACAGAAATTTTTCTGCCCCAGAAAAAATAATTTATTTTGTGCTTTCTCGATTAACCAGGCCTTATATTCCTCTTGGGCCTGAAGCCACAACTTTAAACTATCTTCCGTAGGGGTTTCAAAGTAATTTGCCTCCAACAAATTTGCACTTCGTTCTTTTCCCTGCTCAATCTTATTATATTCTCTTTTTAATTATTATTATTATTATTATCTCTTATTATTCTTTCAAAAAGGATACCCCTTATACAGGCTTTTAATGTTTCCCAGACAATTAAGTCTGGGGCAGTCTCCCAATTTAGTGACAAAATATTATGAATTTCAACTTTAATATTTTCAAGGTCTTTTAATAATGAGAACCAATGTGGATTTATTTTTATAGGCTTAATGAATTCCTTTTTTTCATTTATTTTTATGTCCACAATAAGTGGCGTATGATCCGAAATGCTTTTGTTGTCATATTTTATTTTCCCAATAGTTGTAACAAGTGATTCACTACACAATACCAAGTCAATACGTGACATGGTATGGTGTGAACCACTATAACAAGAGTACATTTTCTTTTTAGGGTTTTTCAGTCTCCATATATCTACTAGACCCATTTCTTCACTTATCCTCGCCAATGATGTTTTAATTGGGCTCTTATTTCTTCCCTTAGAGCTAACCCTATCCATTACCTCGTCCATAACACAATTCATATCCCCCAAAACCATTACAGGACAATCGCTTCTACTAATAATATAATTACATAATTTCCTGAACACCACGGATGAAAATGGAGGTGGAATGTATACAAAAGCTAAAATACAAATTAATTCCTTTAATCTACAGTGAATAAAAATGAATCTACCTTTGTTGTCTATATTTTTATCAAGTATTTCACATTGTACTCCCGAGTGAATAAGAACACTCACTCCCCTAGAATAGGAGGAGTGTTTAGAATGAAACTGTTGTGACCACCACCTATTACCCAATCTTGGGATTGTTTCTTGTGTCAAATGTGTTTCTAACAAACATGTAATTGTTGGAAACTGTTTTTTTATATAATTCTTAATAGTAAAACGTTTTAATTTTTCCCTCATACCCCTAATATTCCATACCACAATTTTAGTGTTCATCCGTGCGTTTTAACAGAATGAAAAGTGACAAATATTAGAAATTTTATATAACATATTCGTAAAAAATTCTTAATGTATACCAATACCAGACCGGTCTTGACCCACCCCCCTCCCCTTCCCTTCCGTTGACTTGTCATATTTTTAACAAGTCTCTCAACCAACGCATGTTCCCCTAATACACCATTAATTAATTCATAATGATTTCAAACTTGCTAACCACTTAAATGTCTCTTCCTGTGATGAATGAAAATTAACCTTACCCTGATATTCTGTTCTCAATTTTGCTGGATACATTAAAGAATATTTAATCCCTGCCTCTCTGAGCTTTTTCTTGACTGGACCAAAAGCTTGTCTCTTTAATTGAGTGTCATATGAGTAGTCAGGATAGATTGCTATTTTTGAATTGTTATGGGATAGATTTTGTAACTCCCTTGACTTTCTCAATATATTATCTCTATCCCGGGAATTTAGAACCTTGGCTATTATAGCTCTAGGTCTAGAACCAGGGATATGCACTCTTGCTGGTACTCTATGAGCTTTCTCTATGCCAAACAAAGGAGACAGATTTTCAATTCCTATTTTGTTTTTGATCCAATTTTGGACAAAAGTTTCAACACCTTCCCTTTCTTCCCCTTCTGGAAAACCCAATAATCTGATGTTACTCCTTCTGGAGCGATCTTCTATGTCAACCATTTTATTTTTTAGTGTACTATTTCCTTCCACTAACCCCTTCATCTCCTTTTTCAATTGGGTAACTTCATCTTCAAGTAAACTCACTCTATTTTCTACTTCAGTATATCTTTCTTTAATTTTACCCATATCATCTCTTATTATTGCAATTTCTATACCTACTTGAGAGGATACTTTATTAATAGCATCTAAAATCTCAGTCAATGATGGTAGAGCTTGGTCGCTCAAAATCTCCCCAGTTGTTTTATTTGCTGTTCTAGTTTTCCCTGCTACAAGGGGGGACATCATATATCTGTCCATCTTGCTTGTATTCTTACCCTCCTTACTAGTGCTCAAAGATTTCCTACTTTTAGCTGGCATTTTCCCTGGTTCTTCCTTCCCCCCTTTACTCTCTCCAGACGCACAATACACAAAACACAAAAACAAACAAGACAAAAAAAAAAAAATATGAATATAAAGTTCTAAAATAGAGTCTGATCAGAGACTACCGATTTCAAAAACCGCGATTCAAGCAGCTTGTAAATGAGAGAGAGTTCCAATGTAATCTTCCCATTGGCATATTCCGACTTCAGTCTCTTACAGGTTCGAGGGTCCAGAAAAACAAAACAAAAACAAAAACAAAAAAACAAACAAACAACCAGGGTGCTTTATATACTGGAGCAGCAGGCAATATGCAGTTTACTAGATGAGTTTCATTGTGTCCCCTTCCAAAGATTCCAGGAATGCCTTAAGAATATCTGAGCTTCTTAATCATACCAATTCTCCTCAGAGAAATAGGCCATATAGCTCTTGTATTATCACTCTTTAATAGCAAGTAAATAGCAAGATAAGAGTCATACTTGAGGCTGTACTAAAGTATATACTTGCAGTTTGTGCTTTGCAGTTTTTCCAAAGTAAGCACAGCAAGCCTTTGATTTCAGCTGCTGAAATCCTTCCTCCAACTTCTCCTCAGGTTTCTTGCAGTGTTCAGCTTCCAGCAAGGGGTAAACACACAGCATGTAGTGCAGACCATCTGATACAGAACTAGTGGGCAGCATCGCTATTTCCCATGTTCCTACTAGAAATATCAGCAACCGCTCCCAGTCTTTTTTACTAGGGTCTTGTCCTTTTTTTCATTTCTTTTAAATAATATGTGATACATGCATTTTTTTATTTTCCCTTTTCTTGGGTTTAGAGATCTCTTGATATCTCTTTTTGCATCAACTAAGATCAATCTATGCTCGAGTTTTGTTTTATTCACTCCTACTTACTAACTGCAGTAGTGTACTTTGCTCATTGTTGACATCCTTTTTGATACATTCCTTTTACATTTATATATATATTTGACAGTTATATTGCGGTTTTAATAAATTTAAATAAAATATATTTTTTACATATGTGAACAAACTTTTTGGTCTCTATGCTCCCATTTGGGTCTTTTTTGGTTTGATATATATTGGGGAGTTGAAACCACCATAACATTTGTTATGGATCCTATATGAATATATGATTAAAATAATATATGAAGGCTTATGAAAAGGGAATTGTATGATTCAATAAATGAAAAGACCCTGAGAAGCATGTGTTTGTGCGTCACTGGAATATAAAGAGTGAGAACAATGAATACTAGAAGTAAAAAAAAATGATTACAGAAGTAGTAATTTCAATTATATTAAATGAAAGATGTTGCTACAATTAAATTATTATAATGCAATTTTCTCAGAGCTGTACTGGAAAATTACATTAAAAAAGGCTTTTGTCATAGTATATTAGAGTGTTGTCATGTAATCAAATGCTATAATAACATAATTATTAGCTCAGTGCAGAACATAAGAGATGAGAGAATTGGTTCACCAGGTTTACGTTTCACATTGAAAACAGCCTGTTCATGACGCTCAACAAATATAAACTTTTTTTTCACACTTGCTCACAATGAACCATCAACCCATTGTTGGTGGTTGCTCGAAAGAAAGATATAAATAGTATAGGCAGTTGTTGTGACTCCATTACCTGTCTTTAAATGAATGGCACTAGCAACATCAATAAGTATGAAGTGCTATGCAGAACCTAGAAGCTGGAGTCAGGTGAGGAAGAGTCAGTTGGAGGAATTAGTTAGAATCGAACATGACTGGGCATGTCTCTCCTCAGGTTTAGCCTATCTGTGACAACTAGAGTAGAAAATACGGACAGGGTAAGACTACCTCATGGCTCCACAGAACAATTCTAACTCCTGTTTATTACTTCTGCTTTCTCTACCCTCCTCTTTCTACTGCATTTCCCATACTGCACAGCAATGCCTTGCTTGCACTCCATGAGTCTGGGAGAGAGAAGTCACATGCCAGGCAAACGATTGTTGTAGGTTTTAATGACAATTGGAAAAATACATTATTGATGCCCTTCATTTGATCAAACTGGGGTATGCTTAATTTGCTAAAACGCTCATTCTGGTGGCGCAGGAATATTGAAGGTTCTATCCATGGATACAAAAGGTCAGGTCAATGTGCAGGAGAGTTTGCTACCATTTTAGTAGATCTCTGCTGCTAAAACCTGCAGCAGAATATCCTTCTGTGTCATCATTTATTGTGTGAAGTTCCCACACAGTGGAATATAACATGATGGATGGATTGTTTGAGAACTATAAAGCGGTGAATGATTAAATTATAGAGCACATCAAGGAACATGTGTTTGCAGCTCAGGAATTAGCAATCATTGAGGTCACATCCTCAGACCTTCAGTAGTGGCCAACAGTTCAGTAGTAGGGGCAACTCTATTACTTATGTCATTCTTCTCATATTTATTTTAGGACAGAAGCTAAAGGGCAAGGAATACAGAAAATGAATATATTCAGTTGGCTTGATGCACTTAGTAAACTGGCCTTGACCATATGTCTTGGTGGGAAGCAATGTTCACTGCTTACCTGGACTGCAATAAGGCATAAGTAGAGCTTTAATGCTAGGATACCATGGCTTTCTTGTCCATCAAACTGAACCAGTGACCTGAAATCACCAAGTTTGCCATGCAGACATTGTCCTGTCTTGCTGCCAATGTGTTTTCTGATGAGATGTTCAGTATGGCAGGCGGGTTAATAACTGCACAGCATGCACAGTTTTAAAAAATCGGAATTAGAAGACTTCGTTTCATCAAGAGGTCAAGGATATGTGACAAATTTCAGCACTACCTGCCACATAAACTTAACTAGGCACTTTGATACAAGAATTACTTAGGAGAATCAACCAAGTAGTCCCCCAATCTCCTAATGTTTGGATGTTTCTAAAACCCATCTACCAGTTTATAGTAAGAAAGTTCTCTATAGATATAAGTTATGGACATATTAAGAGGGAAAATGCAAATACATACACTATATGGACAAAAGTATTGCAACATGTACACATTACACCTACAGGGACTTTTATGACATCCGATTCTAAATCCATAGGCATTAATGCAGAGCTGGTCCACCCTTTGCAGCTAAAACAGCTTCCACTCTTCTAAGATTTTGGAGCATTCAGAAGAGCAATTGTGAGGTCAGACACTGATGTTGGAAGAGAGGGCTTGGCTCGCAATCAACGTTCTAGTGCATTCCAAAGGTGTTTGATTGGGTTGTGGTCAGGGTTCTGTGCAGGCCAATCAAGTTCTTTCACACCACACTCACCCAACTATGTCTTTATAGAATTTGCTTTGTACACTGGGCACAGTCATGCTGGAACAGAAAAGGGACTTCCTCAAACTGTTCCCATAAAGTTGGTAGCGTACAATTGTCCAAAATGTCTTATTATGCTGAAGCAATAAGATTTTCCTTCACTAGAACTAAGGGGTCTAGACCATCCCCTGAAAGACAAGGCTATAGCATTATCCCATCTCCACCAAACTTTAGAGTTGGCACAATGCAGTCAGGCAGGTAACGTTCTCCTGGAATTCGCCAAACCCAGACGAATCCATCAGACTGCCAGATAGAGAAGCGTGATTCATCACTCCACAGAACACATTTTCACTGCTCCAGAGTCTAGTGGTGGCGTGCATTACAACACTCCATCGGATGCTTGGCATTGTGCTTGGTGATGTAAGGCTTGCAAGCAGCTGCTCAGTAATGGAAACCCATGATATGAAGCGCTCGGTGCACAAGATTTTTTAGCGGATGTTAATGCCAAAGGAGGTTGGAACTCTGCAGTTATTGAGTCAGCAGAGCATAAGCAAATTTTATGCACTATGTGCCTCAGCACTCAGCGACCTCCGGAACTTTATGTGGTCTGCCACTTCGTGGCTGAGTTGCTGTGGTTCCAAAACGCTTTCACTTTTCAATAATACCACTCACAGTTGATCGTGGGATATCTAGGATGGAAGAAATTTCATGACCAGACTTGTTGGAGCGATGACATCCTATTACTGTACCTTGCTCTAATTCAGTGATCTCTTTAGTATGACCCATTCTTTCACAAATGTTTGTAAAGGCGACTGCATGACTAGGTGCTTTATTTTATACACCTGTGGCAATGGGACTGAATGAAACATTGGAAAACTGTCAAATAAAAAAGTTTTACACATTTCTAGTCATTAACCCCTTGGAGATACAGCCTATTTCGGTTTTACATTAAATTTTTTTTCCTCCCAGACTTCCAAAAGCTACGATACAACTTTTTTTTTCTGTCGACATAGCTGTAAGAAAGCTTGTTCTTTTTTGCGGAGTGAGTTGCAGTTTTTCATGGCACCATTTAATGTACCATATAATGTGCTTGGAAACTGCACAAAAAAATCTTTCTGCCGATTCAGCCATTGGTTTCGCGTTTCGTTTTCCTTTTTTCATCATAAAAACGACAAGTTACATTTATTCTACAGGCCAGTATGGTTATGGTGATTCTAAATGTATATATTTTATTTCTGTTTTACCACTTTAAAATAGAAAAAACTAGTTGTTACAAAAAATAGCCATAGCTTTTTTAAATGTTTGTCAATTGAACACTATGAGGGCTTATTTTTTTTAAGGGGCAAGCTAATGTTTTTATTGGTACCATTTTGGGATACATGAGACTTTGTGATTATTTTTTATTTACATTTTTGGGAACCTAAGGAGATTAAAAAACAGCAATCTGTGTTTTTTTTGTTTTGTTTTTTACAGCATTTACCTTGCGGTTAAATAACAATATATTAGAATAGGTCGGGAAATGTAAAAAAGATGTAGGTACTTTTATTCATATGTGGTGGGAATGTCCCTAATTTCCTTCATCTGGTCGCAAATTTTTCACATTTTATCAAAAATTGTTAAAGTTTCAATTCCTCCCAACCCAGCAATGGCTCTATTAGGTCTTAACTTAGACTCATTCCCGTTTGACCAGAAAAATATAATGTTGCATACGTTTATTGCAACAAGATGAAAAATTGCCCAGTTCTGGAAGGAGGACATCCCCCGACACTGAAATTAATTATTCAGAGTATTAATGATAACTACTGGTTGAATTAATGCATGCATCTGCTCATAATAGAAAACAACTGTTCAATTCCCATTGGAGTCCTTGGTTCGACGGTTTGTTTAACACTATTCCAAAGGACTTATTTGAAGTATGATCCCTACTATACTTGTAATTTCTGTAAACTATATCCCGCACTTCTATTATTTTATGGTTTTGATGTTATATTGATATATGATTTATATCTTGTACTCATGTCACATTGTTAATGTAATCTTTCCTTGAAAAATCTCGGGAAAAATCAATGTTTGAAACAAAAAAAAAAAAAAGAATAGTTCGGACTCGCGGTTATACCAATTATGTTAATTTAAAGGGGTAGTGCACACAGAGTAATTTTCCTCTCTTTTTGATGCGGAAACTGCATCGGAAACACCCGAAATTGCCACCCATTGATTTCAATGGTAAAAACTGCTCGCTGGAAAAAGAAGCGGCATGCCCTTACTTTGGGCATTTCCGTCTCTGACCTACCATTGATATCAATGGGAGGCAGAGAAAGCGGTTTTCACTGCATTTTTTGCCCGTGGCGCTCAAATGGCTGCGGCCGAAAACAGTGCAAAGAAAGTGGCAAAGAGCGTACAGGCAGGTCAAAATCTGCCTCAAAATTCCTGAAGGAATTTTCGCCTGCAAAAAACTCAATGGGAACAGGGCCTAACACTACTGAAAGAAAATGGGAAAAGGTTTATTTTATTTTTTTAAGCTTTAATAATTATTTTTTGTACATTAAAGAGGCTCTGTCACCACATTATAAGTGCCCTATCTTCTACATAATGTGATCGGCGCTGTAATGGGAATTACAGCAGTGTTTTTTATTCTGAAAAATGATCAATTTTGACCAAGTTATGACCTATTTTAGATTTATGCTAATGACTTTCTTAATGCCCAACTGGATATTTTTTATCTTTTGGCCAAGTGGGCATTGTAAAGAGAAGTGTATGACGCTGACCAATCAGCATCATACACTTCTCTTCATTCATGTCCATTTGTACTCAGCACATCGTGATCTCACTGTGCTGTCACATACACCCACATTGACTTTACTGAAGTGTCTTGAGAGTGAGTAGACATTGCCTCCAGCCAGGACGCGATGTCTATTCACTCTCAAGACACTTCAGTAACGTTAATGTGTGAGTAAGTGACAGCACATCGTGATCTCGCAAGATCCCTATGTGCTGAGTACATGAATGGAGAGAAGTGTATGACGCTGATTGGTCACTGATTGGTCAGCGCCATACACTTCTCTTTACAATGCCCACTTGGTCAAAAGCTAAAAAACGTCCAGTTGGGCATTAAGAAAGTCATTAGCATAAATCTAAAATAGGTCATAACTTGGCCAAATTTGATTGTTTTTTCTAAATAAAAAACACTGCTGTAATCTACATTAAAAACGCTGATCACATTATGTAGAAGATAGGGCACTCATAATGTGGTGACAGAGCCTCTTTAACCCCATTGGGAGATAACCCAAAGCACGATTTTTCATTTTCGTTTTTCACTCCCCGCGTAGTAGTTTTGCTTGGTTCCATATAATGTATTGGGAAACTGCAAAAAAATTCTCTGCGAGCTAAAGTTTGAAAAAACTGAGATTCCTCAATATTTTTTGGGGTTTTGTTTTTACGACTTTCTCCATGCGGTAAAAACGACAACTTATCTTTATTCTGTGGCTCAATATGATTACGGTGATACTAAATTTATATAGGTTTTTTTTTTATATTTTACTACTTTTACTGATAATAATCTTTTTGTTAAAAAAAAAGTTTTGTGTCGCCACATTCTGAGAGCCATAATTATTTCTTTTTTTCGCCGATTTAACGGTGTGAGGGCTTATTTTTTGCATGACGGGCTGTAGTTTTTATCGGTTTAATTTTTTGGTATATAGAATTTGGTGGTTTAAATTTTTTCTTTTTTTCTTGCGCGTTAAAACACGCTATATTGTAATAGTTTCGATTTTTACGGAAGCAGTGATACCAATTTTGTTTGTTTTTATTGCTTTAGGGGGAACATGGGAAAAGTTATTTTTTTTAACTTTTAATAAATGTATATTTTTTTACATACTTTATTCGTTCCCCTAGGGGACTTGAACCAGTGATTGTTAGATCGCTGGTACAATATACTGCAATACTAACGTATTGCAGAATATCGTAATTTTTACATGCCACAGACAGAGCTTAACAGAGGCAGGGAAAAGGTAGCCCTGGGGGGCCTTCATTAGGCCCCTGGGTAGCCATAACAACCATTGTTACCGCCGATCTTATTGCGGAGGGGACCGCACCCCTCTTTTCAAAGCCTCAGATGCTGCGGTCGCGATTGACCGCAACATTTGAGGGGTTAAACAGATAGGAACAGCACAATCACTGCTCCCGGCTGTTAGTACCGGGTGTCCGCTGTAAAATACAGCCAACACCCACAGCATATGGAGCGCGCTAAGCGCGTGAGCGCACTCCAAAAATCACCCCCCGCACCCGGTCGTTACAGCGCATCTGTATGCGTGAAGGGGTTAAAAAAAACTTTATTTAACAGTTTCAGTTTTTTTTATTAGTACCCCTAGGGGACTTGAACCAGCAATCGTTGGATCGCTTGCACAATATACTGAAAAACTAATATATGGCAGTATATCAGGATTTTTACAGGTTTCTATTAAGCCCTGTCACCGGCCTTCATCTGGCCCCCAGGCTGCTATGACAACCATCCTTACCCCGAGATTGTGCAGCGGGGTAGTGGGCTATCGGAGAGGGTGGCCGCTTTCTTTTTAACAGCTTAGATGTCGCTATTGACCACGGCATCTAAGTGGTTAAACGAGTAGAATCTACGTGATCTTAACCCCTTGAGTACCCAGCTCATTTTGGCCTTGAGGACCAGACCCATTTTTTCAAATCTGACATGTATCAATTTATGTGGTAATAACTCCGGAATGCTTTTACCTATCCAATTGATTCTGAGATTGTTTTCTCGTGACATATTGTACTTTAGTTTAGTGCAAAAATTTGGTCGATAAATTCATTGCTTATTTGTGAAAAACACCAACATTTAGCGAAAATATGAAGAAATTATGATTTTTCCAATTTTAAATGTATCTGCTTGTAAAACAGATGGTAATACCACACAAAATAGTTACCAATTAACATCCCCCATATGTCTACTTTATGTTTGCATCGTTTTTTGAACATCCTTTTATTTTTCTATGACCTCACAAGGCTTAGAACTTTAGCAGCAATTTCTCATATTTTTAAGAAAATTTCAAAAAGCGATTTTTTCAGGGACGAGTTCAGTTCTGAAGTGGTTTTGAGTGCCCTATATATTAGAAACCCCCATAAAACACCCCATTTTGAAAACTGCACCCCTCAAAGTATCCAAAACAGCATTCAGAAAGTGTTTCAACCCTTTAGGCGTTTTACAGGAATTGAAGGAAAGTAGAGATGAAATTTTCAAATTTTATTTTTTTTCTACAAAATTCATATGTAATACATTTTCTTCTGTACCACAGAAGGTTTTACCTGAGAAACGCAACTCAATATTTATTGCCCAGATTCTGCAGTTTTTAGAAATATCCCACATGTGGCCCTAGTGCGCTAATGGACTGAAACACAGGCCTCAGAAGCAAAGGAGCACCTCTTGGATTTTGGGGCCTCCTTTTTTCAGAATATATTTTAGGCACCATGTCAGGTTTGAAGAGGTCTTGTGGTGCCAAAACAGTGGAAACCCCCAAAAGTGACCCCCATTTTTTAAACTACACCCCTCAGGGAATTTATCTAGGGGTATAGTTAGCATTTTGACCCCACAGGTATTTTGCTATATTTTCTGGAGTTAGTCTGTGAAAATGAAAATCTACTTTTTTTCTGGAAAAACGTAAAAATTTCTAATTTTTGCAAGAAATAAAGGAGAGAAAGCACCCCAACATTTGTAAAGCAATTTCTCGCGATTACGGAAATACCCCATATGTGGTAATAAACTGCTGTTTGGACCCACAGCAGGGCTCAGAAGGGAAGGACCCCCATTTGGATTTTGGAGCTCTGATTTTACTGGAATGGTTTTCAGTGCCGTGTCACGTTTGCAACGCCCTGGAGGGACCTAAACAGTGAAATCCCTCCAAAAGTGACCCCATTTTGGAAACTATACCCCTCAAGGAATTTTTCTAGTGGTATAGTTAGCATTTTGACCCCACAGGTTTTTTGCTGAATTTATTGGAATTAGTCTGTGAAGATGAAAAGAGACTTTTTTTTGGAAAAAACACAGAATTTTCTAATTTTTATAAGGAATAAATGAGAAAAAGCACCTCAACATTTGTAAAGCAATTTCTCCTGATTACGGAAATACCCCATTATGTGGTAATAAACTGCTGTTTGGACCATGGCAGGGCTCAGAACGGACGGAGCACCATTTGGATTTTGCAGCTCAGATTTTGCTGAATTGGTTTCTGGTGGCCATGTCACATTTGCAGAGTCCCTGAAGTACCAGTACAGTAGAAATTCCCCAGATGTGATCCCAATTTGGAGACTATACCCCTGAAAGAATTAAATTAGAGGTGTAGTGAGCATTTTGAGCCCTCAGGTGTTTTATAGATTTTATTAGAATTAGTCCGTGAAAATGAAAACATTTTTTTTTTCCAATAACCTGTAGCTTTAGGAGAAAAGACACCCCAAAATGTGTTACACAATTTCTCCTGATTACGGAAATACCCCATATGTGGTTGTAAACGGCTATTTGGACATACGGCAAGGGTCTAAACGGAAAAAGTGCAATTTCGTTTTTGGAGTGGAGATTTTACAAAATTTGTTTTTGACGCCATGTTGCATTGCGCTGAGGTACCAGTACAGTGAAAACTCCCGAGAAGTGACCCCATTTAGGAAACTACACCCCTCAAGGAATTCATCTAGAAGTGTAGTGAGCATTTTGACCCCCAAAGGTTTTGCAGAAATTAGTGCACAGTGGATGTTGCAGATTGAAAATTGACATTTTCCACATATATGCTATTTCAGTGCCCAATGCGTTGGGCCCAGCTTGTACCACTGGAGACACACACCCCATAAATTGTTAAGCGGTTCTCCAGAGTACGGTAAGACCCCATATGTGGTCATAAACCGCTGTTTGGGCACACTGCCAGGCCCAGAAGGAGCGCCATTTGGCTTTTGGAGCTCAGATTTTGCTTGGTAGTAGTTTTGTTTAGTGTTTTACTGGTGTTTCAGTTTATAATGTGGGGGCATATGTAATCTGTGCGGAGTACATCAGGGTATATGTAAGTTGGGCAGAGTACATCAGGATATATGTAATATGTGAGGAGTACATCAGGGTATATGTAAGCTGTGCGGAGTACATCAGGGTATATGTAAGCTGTGCGGAGTACATCAGGGTATATGTAAGATGCGCGGAGTACATCAGGGTATATGTAAGCTGTGCAGAGTACATCAGGGTATATGTAAGCTGGGCGGAGTACATCAGGGTATATGTAAGCTGGGCGGAGTACATCAGGGCATATGTAATCTGGGCGGAGTACATCAGGGCATATGTAAGCTGGGCGGAGTACATCAGGGTATATGTAAGCTGGGCGGAGTACATCAGGGTATATGTAAGCTGGGCGGAGTGCAACAGGTCATAATAGGATGATGTAATAATGGGGAGAATGAATAATAAAATTAATTATCCCTGGATAGTGACGTACGCTTTGAACCAATCCTTCATGCACAGGCCGGATTATTGGGGGCAGGAGTCGCACTTCTAAAGGGTGTCTGTGGTGTTCTACAAAACATCCGCACTCCAATATTGCCTAATCTTTGACTTCTTCACTAGCCCCATATGTAGCACAGACCCCAAAATGTCATCGTTTTCGCTGGATTTACAGGGTCTACCAGTGGGGGCTGCAAATGATGACGTGGGGTTTTAGGTGAATAACTGCTGCACATGTAAATTAGTCTGGGCTGTCGTCTTGCATTATTGCGTTCCAAGAGTCATAACTTTTTATTTTTCCGTTGACGAGCTATGTGAGTGCTTGATTTTCATGGGACGAGCTGTCGTTTTTATTAGTATCATTTTGGGGTACATGCGATAATTTGATCAGTTTTTATTCCATTTTTTGTGAGGGGAGGAGACCAAATACCAGAAATTCTTTCACTATTTTTTTTATAATTTTTTACCGGCGTTCTCTGTGCAGTATGAACAACATGTTTACTTTATTCTGCGGTTCGGTACGATTATGGCAATACCAAATTGATATAGTTTTTATATGTTTTACTACTTTTACAAAAAAAAAAACACTTTTTTCTAAATAAAATGTTTTAGTGTCACCATGTCCTGAGAGCCATAACTTTTTTATTTTTTTGTCGACGGAGCTTTGTGAGGGCTTGTTTTTTGCGTGACACACTGTAGTTTTTATTGGTACCATGTTTGGCTACGCGTGACTTTTTGATCACTTTTTATTCCATTTTTTTGGAAACAACGTGACCAAAAAAGGAAATTCTGCCATTGTTTTTTATGGTATTTTTTTTACGGTGTTCACCGTGCGGGATAAATAATATGATATTTTTTTAGGTCAGGCCAATACGAACGCGGCGATACCTATTATGTCTAGTTTTTGTCTTTTTTTTCATTTTTTTTCTAATTATAAAGGGCTTGATCAGGGAAACAAGGAGATTATTGTTTTTATTACGTAAAACTTGTATTTATTTATTTATCTAAAACTTTTTTTTTACTTTTTTTTCACTTTTTATCTTACACATACTAGGGGACTGGAAGATCTGATCTTCTGATCCCCTGTACAATACACTGCACTACTTCTGTATGTACTGATGTAGTGCAGTATATTGTAACTGTCACTTTACAACTGACAGTTGAGCCTATTACGTCCTGCCTTGGGCAGGATCTAATAGGCTCCCGTACCTGGCAACCAGGAAGCCGTTGCTAGGCTTCCTGGTTGCCATTGCAACCATCAGAACCCCGCGATTTTTCGCGGGGGGGGGGGGCAATGGGGTGCAGAGGGCCCCCTCCCTCTGTATCAATCACTTAAATGCCGCTGTCGCTATTGACAGCGGCATTTAAGGGGTTAAACTACAGCGATCGGAGAGGACAGTGATCGCTGTAGTTGCAGTGGGATGTCGGCTGTATATTACAGCCGACATCCGATGAAGATGGAGCGAGCACAGCTCCTGTGCCCGCTTCATCCTCAGGGCGTTACTATACGCCCATTTTCGGGAAGGGGTTAATAAAAATAGTGTTTTGGTTTTTTTTACGCCGCTTTCTCTGATCTCCTCACGTATCTCACAGAAGTGAGGAGATCAGAGAAAGTGACAGGAGCTTTCTCCTGCAGACGACGTCACAGACGGCTGTGATTGGTCAGTCTTCAGAGACTGACCAATCACAGCAATCGCCGGCATTGGGGACTGCTAATTGGTCCCCAGGCCGGTAGCGGAGACGGTTAGCTGTCAATGACAGCTGCCGCCGCTGTTCTGTCACTATGTGATTTCACATAGTGACAGTTTATTCCTGCGCCGTAATAGTACGTCGAAGGTACGCTGGCTTAAGCGGCCAGCGACGTACTATTACGGCGAAGGTACGCAAGGGGTTAAAGAGATGTTTTGTTTTTTGTGAGTTTTCAAATACTGTAAAAAAATTCACATTTCAAACTTTACAGATCAATCCTTGCAATATTTATTAAAAACAAGAACCAAAACATATTTAGGATAGCACATTGCACTACAGAATAACAAACCCTGTCTTCAAAAACGTCAAGATGCAATATTCAGACCACTCATGGGATGTCCACAATGAAAATTATTGATTTTTGTTCCTTGATATGCTAATCCTTTAACCCAAACATAAAGCTAAAAAGGATGTTACTCTCTAGGATACCATGTGCCCTGGATTGTGTTCTGCGGACATTCCTTTTATCTCCCCATGCAGAAAATCCAGCTTTATTTTGATTTCCTATCTTTTGACCAATCCTATTAGTAGCTTCCAATAAGACTTTTTCTTTTATTTTTGGTGTCATTCAAGTAAAAAAGAAACATAAAAACACAAAAAAATAAAAATGGGTTTAATAGTTTGGAGTCTATATTTTCTATAGTATCCACATATTACTATTGCCAAATACATTTTTTCTTTATGTTTTGAACTTTTGGATACACATTTAACACTTTTAGGATGAAGCCATTTTTTGTTTTTTTGTTTTTGTTTTTCACTCTCCGCCTTTCAAGAGCCATAACTTTTTTTTTTTTTAATCAATGGAGTGGTGTGAATGTTTTTTTTTGTGGGAAGAGTTGTAAGTTGAAATTCTTTGAGGGGTGGAATTGGAAAAAAAACTATGATTCCTCTGTTGTTTTTTGGGTTTGGTTTTTATAGCTTTCACCATGCAAAAAAAAACAACAACTTAACTTGATTTTGTGGCTCAATACGATTCCAGTGATATCAAATTTATATATTTATTTATAAATTTAGTCCATTGAGTAGTATGATGGCTTATTTTTGGTGTGACGAGCAGTAGTTTTATTGGTACATACAACTTTTGATCACTTTTTATTACATTTTATTTTAGTACTAAGATGACCAAAAAACAGTGATTTTGGTGTTTTAATAATTTTTTTTATGGTGTACACAGTGCATGTTAAACAATAATATTTTGCAATAGTTTTGACTTTTACGGACACAGCAATTTTGTTTATTTTTTTATTTTTTACGTTACTTAAGTGGAAAAATTGGAAAAAGTTTTTTTTTAAACTTTTAATATTTGTTTTTTTTCTTGTTTTTTACAATTTTTATTAGCTGGTACAATGCACTAGAATACTAATGTATTGCAGCATATTGTCATTTTTATGGGCTTCTGTTAAGCCCTGCCAGAGGCAGACCTGGGGGCCTTCAACAGCTTTTTTAAAATATTTATAGAAGTTTTTCTTTTTGCCACAAGTCAATTGGAAAGTGCAAAGCTTAAAAAGCTTACTATTAAAGGTGCATTTTATTTTCATATATGATACTAATGCTTTGTTTTTTAGTACTGCTTTAAAGCGTAGCTAACTTTTCAAGTGACTTTTTAAAATAAGCTGTCATTTGTGTGTATAGGTGTAATGATGGGGTTAGGGAAACAGACAAGTGAGCCCTAATCTACCCGCCACTCAGTCCATGCCTACTTGCAACAACCCGCCCTAGGCGACGGGGTACAACTGGGCGACGGTCCCTACGCTCAATAAGTGCACGACAGACAAACAGACAAGGGTACAAAGAAGCTATGGGAAAAGGCAGTTGCCCACGGCAACACCGTGAGCAACAAAAGTGGTGAACGAGCCGAGTCAAACCAGGAGTGTACGAGGTACCAAACGCAGAGCAGGAGAGTTGTGAACAAGCCAAGTCAAACCAGGAGTGTGCAAGGTACCAAACGCAGAGCAGGAGAGTAGTTAGTAAGCCAGGGTCAGTATGAAGCAGGGACAAATAGTTCAAGAAGCTGCAGCAGGACCAGGAAACCAAACGAAAAGAATCACAAGCCAGGCTGTGATAGGCTCTCCCACTCCTAAGCCTGCCATCCTGAGTGGTGGAAGATGGAGTCAGTCTCACAGGCAAAGAAGCAGGTGCAGACTGATTACCTATGGGTGTAGATACAGAAGCTGTGCCTGGCAGATCCTTAACAGTAACCCCCCCTTTTATGAGGGGCCACCGGACCCTTTCTAGATGGACCTGGTTTATTGGGGAAACGAAGGTGGAACCTCCTGACCAATACCCCAGCGTGAACATCCCGGGCAGGTACCCAAGTCCTCTCCTCAGGCCCATATCCTCTCCAATGGACCAGGTACTTGAGGGAGCCTTGGACCATATTGCTGTCCACAATCTAGGCCACCTCGAATTCTACCCCCTCAGGGGTGAGAACGGGGACAGGAGGTTTCCTCGAGGGAGCCAAGGACGGGGAGCAGCGTTTAAGGAGGGAGGCATGAAACATGTCGTGTACTCGAAAAGATGGGGGCAACTCCAGTCGGAAGGAGACAGGATTGAGGACTTCAATGACCTTGTACGGCCCTATAAACCGAGGAGCAAGCTTCTTGGGACTTTATCTCACAGACATAGAAGCAGGTGCAGACTGATTACCTATGGGCGTTGACACAGAAGCTGTGCCTGGCAGATCCTTTACAATAGGACTTGTATTCTGCATTTATTGGATGGAGCCTAACTGCTTTCAAATCATCAATACATAGCACACAGAGGCGAGTCCTGCTCTCCTATCTCTGTCTATCACACATATATATGTATATATATATACACTACCGTTCAAAAGTTTAGGGTCACCCAGACAATTTTGTGTTTTCCATGAAAACTCACACTTATATTTATCAAATGAGTTGCAAAATGACTAGAAAATATAGTCAAGACATTGACAAGGTTAGAAATAATGATTTTTATTTGAAATAATAATTTTCTCCTTCAAACTTTGCTTTCGTCAAAGAATGCTCCATTTGCAGCAATTACAGCATTGCAGACCTTTGGCATACTAGCTGTTAATTTGCTGAGGTAATCAGGAGAAATTTCACCCCATGCTTCCAGAAGCCCCTCCCACAAGTTGGATTGGCTTGATGGGCACTTCTTGCGTACCATACGGTCAAGCTGCTCCCACAACAGCTCTATGAGGTTGAGATCTGGTTACTGCGCTGGCCACTCCATTACAGATAGAATACCAGCTGCCTGCTTCTTCCCTAAATAGTTCTTGCATAATTTGGAGGTGTGCTTTGGGTCATTGTCCTGTTGTAGGATGAAATTGGCTCCAATCAAGCGCTGTCCACAGGATATGGCATGGCGTTGCAAAATGGATTGATAGCCTTCCTTATTCAAAATCCCTTTTACCTTGTACAAATCTCCCACTTTACCAGCACTAAAGCAACCCCAGACCATCACATTACCTCCACCATGCTTGACAGATGGCGTCAGGCACTCTTCCAGCATCTTTTCAGTTGTTCTGTGTCTCACAAATGTTCTTCTGTATGATCCAAACACCTCAAACTTCGATTCGTCTGTTCATAACACTTTTTTTCAATCTTCCTCTGTCCATTGTCTGTGTGCTTTTGCCCATATTAATCTTTACCTTTTATTGCTCAGTCTCAGATATGGCTTTTTCTTTGCCATTCTGCCCTGAAGGCCAGCATCCCGGAGTCGCCTCTTCACTGTAGACATTGACACTTGCGTTTTGCGGGTACTATTTAATGAATCTGCCAGTTGAGGTCCTGTGAGGTGTCTATTTCTCAAACTAGAGACTCTAATGTACTTGTCTTGTTGCTCAGTTGTGCAGCGGGGCCTCCCACTTCTCTTTCTACTCTGGTTAGAGCCTGTGTGTGCGGTCCTCTGAAGGGAGTAGTATACACTGTTGTAGGAAATCTTCAGTTTCTTGGCAATTTCTCACATGGAATAGCCTTCATTTCTAAGAACAAGAATAGACTGTCGAGTTTCACATGAAAGCTCTCTTTTTCTAGCCATTTTGAGATATTAATCGAACCCACAAATGTAATGCTCCAGATTCTCAACTAGCTCAAAGGAAGGTCAGTTTTATAGCTCTTCTAAACAGCAAAACTGTTTACAGCGTTGCTAACATAATTGCACAAGGGTTTTCAAGTGTTTTCTAATCATCCATTAACCTTCTAACACAGTTAGCAAACACAATGTACCATTAGAACACTGGAGTGATGGTTGCTGGAAATGGGCCTCTATACACCTATGTAGATATTGCATTAAAAACCAGACGTTTGCAGCTAGAATAGTCATTTAGCACATTAACAATGTATAGAGTGTATTTCAGATTAATTTAAAGTTATCTTCATTGAAAAAAACTGTGCTTTTCTTTAAAAAATAAGGAAATTTCTAAGTGACCCTAAACTTTTGAACTGTAGTGTATATATATATATATATATATATATATATAGACGCGTCTGCACGGAGGACATTATACAGCAGTACTGAGTAGTGTTGCTAAGAATCCAGCATTGTGTCAGAAATCTTACCAGCAGCCTGTGTCTTTCTCACTCTGCTCCTGCTCCCTCCTCCATCTCCCCCTCCACGATCCCTATCTCCCCATACCCTCTCCATAGACTATTACAGCCAGGCAGTGAAAATACAAACTCTCACCTGCTGCAACTATTCAATTCTGCTCTGTAATTGACTTTGCTTGACAACACGGTGTGATAAGCAGATTACAGGATGTTAGTAATCTTTGCTAATTTATTCAAAAGATAAAACTAAAATATTGCATTGACATAAGTATTCAGACCCTTTACTCAGTACTTAGGTGAAGCACCTTTGGCAGTCATAACAGCCTCCAGTCTTCTTGGGTATGCTGCCACAGGGTTTGCACACATGGATTTGGTGATTTGGTGAAATACCAATTTCTTCTCTGCAGATCCTCTCAAGCTCTGTCAGGTTGGATGGGGGACCATCGGTGGAAAGCCATTTTCAGATGTCTCCAGAGATGTTTGATTGGGTTGAAGTCAGAGCTCTGGCTGGGCCACTCAATGATATTCACAGAGTTTTCCCTAAGCCACTACTGTGTTGTGTTGGCTTTGTCCTTAGGGTCATTGTCTTGTTGGAAGCTGAACCTTAGGGACAGTCTGAGGTCCAGAGCACTCTGGCTCAGGTTTTCATTAAGAATATCTCTACTTTGCTCCACTCATCTTTCCCTCAACCCTGATCAGTCTCCCTGTCTCGGCCATTGAAAAACACCCCAACCGCATGATGCTTCACCACCCCTCAGATGCTGCTCTCAACAATCGCTGGGTTGCTATGGCAATCGGAGGCCAAATAATGGCGTCCGAGTCTGCCTTGTACAGGAGCCAATGAAGACCCGCCTGCGGCGTGTCCTCATAGGCTTGCTGTCAGTGAATAACTGACAGCGCTAATACACTGCACTACGTATGTAGTGCAGTGTATTAGAGTAGCGATCGGGGCATCAGGCCCTCAAGTGCCCTAGTGGGACAAGTCAAAAAAGTAAATAAAAGTTAATAAAAATGTTGTAAAACAATAAAAACACAACTTTCAAGTTAAAAAAAAAAAAGCTAAACTGACTTTTTTCCCATAGTAAGTCTTTTATTATGGGAAAAAACATAAAAAATTTAAAAAACGATACATAATTGGTATTGCCGCGTGCATATCCCGCACGGTGAACGCTGTAAAAAAAACCATGAAAAACAACGGCAGAATCTTTGTTTTTAGGTCATATCTCCTCCCAAATAATGCTATAAAAAATGATCAAAAAGTCACATTTACTCCATAATAGTACCAATAAAAACGACAATCCGTCCCGCAAAAAATAATCCCTGACACCGCTTTGTGCACGCAAAAATAAAAAAGGTATGGGTCTTAGAATATGGCGACAGAAAACAAATTATTTTATAAAAAAAAGTGATTTTATTGTGCAAAACCTGCAATACATAAAAAAACTCTATAAATTTGGTATCGCCGTAATCGTATCGACCTGCAGAATAAAGATAACATGTAATTTATGGCGCACTGTGGATGGCGAAAAAAATACCAATAACAAAATATTCCAGAATTGCTTGTTTTTGGTAATTTCCTTTACCAAAAAAAGAAATAAAAAGTGATGAAAAAGTCGTATGTGTTCTAAAATGGTACCAATAAATTCTACAGCCGTTTCGCAAAAAAACAAGCCCGCACACCGCTCAATCAACTGAAAAATAAAAAAGTTATGGCACTAGTAATACGGTGATGAAAAAACATCTCAATGTGCAGGCCGGAGGGGAACATTCCTTCAGTTTCAGGGCCCTAGTATTTAGGAACTAGGAAAGGGAAGGTACATAGCACATCCGCTGGAAGCTAGGGTGCCCATATTATACCAGCGCAAAACTTTCCCAGCAAAATTTCCCCAAAAAGGAGAAAAAGTCCCCAAAAGGTTCAGAGTGTTACAAAAGGGGGATAAGAAAGAAAACTGGTGATCAGTGCGACACCAGCCTGTGCATAATGGATCGCTTCACACCGTAACACGCATTTATGGATAATTGTATTATTTACCCCATTATTATACCCTCTTATTATGCCCTGATGTACTCCGCACAGATTACCTATACCCCCACATTATAAACTGAAATACCAGCAAAACTCAAACAAAACTACCAATCAAAATCCATGAGCAAAATGGGGGTCTTTCCCTTCTTAGCCCTACAGCGTGCCCAAACAGCAATTTATGTCCACAAGTAAGGCATTACCATACCCGGGAGAACCCGCTTAACAATTTATGGGGTAAGATTCTCCAGGGGCACAACATATCGTTCAGTGAATAGGCAGATCATTGGAAAAATTGCAATTTTCACTTCCACCATCCACTGCGTATTAATTTCTGAAAAACACCTGTGGAGTCTAAATTCTCACTACACCCCTTGATAAATGCCTTTTAGGGGTGTAGTTTCTAAAACGGGGTCACTTTTGTTTGGTACATCAGGGGTTTTGCAAATGCAACATGCTGTCCGCAAATCATTCCAGCAAAATCTACGTTCCAAAAGATAAATACCGCTCCTTTTCTTCTGAATGCTCCCATATATGTAAACAGCCGATTATAACCACATATGGGGTGTTACGGTACTCGGGAGAAATTGCTTTACAAATGTTGGGGTGCTTTTTTGTCTATTCCTTGTAAAAATGAAAAATGTTGATCTAAAACTACATCTTATTGGACAAAAAAAATTATTTTTCATTTTCATGGCTTAATTCTAATTAATTCAGAAAAAACGTTTGGTATCAAAATTTTCACTATACTCCTAGATGATTCCTAATGGGGTGCAGTTTCCCAAATGGAGTCACTTTTGGGGTGTTTCCACTGTACTAGTACTACAGGGGCTCAGCAAATGTGACATGGCGCCCAGAAACCATTCCAAAATCCAAATGGTGCTCCTTCCATTCTGAGCCCTATCGTGTGTCCAAACAGACGTTTATGACCACATGTGGGGTATTGATTTACTCGGGAGAAATTGCTTTACAAATGTTGTGGTGCTTTTTCTCCTTCTGTTCTTGTGGAAATTTAAAAAAATTAGCTAAACCTACATTTTCTTTGAAAAAAATGTAGAATTTCATTTTTACGGCCTACTTCCAATAAGTTCTGTAAAACACTTGTGGGGTCAAAATGCTCATTGTACCCCTAGATCATTTTCTCGAGGGGTGTGGTTTCCAAAATGGGGTCACTTGTTGGGGGTTTCCACTGTTTTGTCCCCTCAGGGGTTTTACAAATGCAACATGGCCACCGCAAACCATTCCTGCTAAATTTGTGTTCCAAAAGCCAAATGGCGCTCTTTCCCTTCTCAGCCTCGCCGTGTGTCCAAACAGCCGTTTATTACCACATGTGTGGTACTGTTTTACTTGGGAGAAATGTATTTACAAATTTTATGGTGCTTTTTCTCCTTTAGTACTTGTGGAAATGAAAAAAAAAATTGCTAAACCTTCATTTTATTTGAAAAAATTTAGATTTTCATTTTCACAGCCTACTTCAAAAATTTCTGCAAAAAACCTGTGGGGTCAAAATGCTCACTACAGCCCTAGATAATTTCCTCAAGGGGTATAGTTTCCAAAATGGGGTCACTTGTTGGGGGTTTCCACTGTCTTGTCCCCCTCAGGGGCTTTACAAATGCGACATGGCAACCGCAAACCATTCCTGCTAAATTTGAGTTCCAAAAGCCAAATGGCCCTCTTTCCCTTCTCAGCCTAGCCGTGTGTCCAAACAGCCGTTCATGACCAGATGTGGGGTATTGTTTTACTCGGGAGAAATTGCTCTACAAATGTTGTGGTGCTTTTTCTACTTTTAGTTCTTTTGGAAATGGAAAAAAAAGTAGCTAAACTTACATTTTATTTGAAAATATGTAGATTTTCATTTTCATGGCCTAGTTCCAAAAAATTTAGCAAAAAAAACTGGCGCCTCAAAATGCTTGCTACACCCCTAAATAAATTCCTCGAGGAGTGTAGTTTCCAAATGGGGTCACTTTTGGGGGGTTTCCACTGTTTTAGTTCCACAAGACCTCTTCAAAGCTGACATGGTGCCTAAAATATATTCTAATAAAAAGGAGGCCCAAAATCCACTAGGGGCTGCTTTGCTTCGGAGGCCGGTGCTTCAGTCCAGTAGCACACTAGAGCCACATGTGGGATATTTCCTAAAACTGCAGAACCTGGGCAATTAATATTGAGTTGCATTTCTCTGGTAAAACCTTCGGTGGTACAAAAATAATGGATTCAAAATGAATTTCTGGAAAAAAAATAATGAACTTTGTAAATTTCACCTCTACATTGCCTTAGTTCCTGCAAAATGTCTAAAGAGTTAAGAAACTTTCTAAATGCTGTTTTAAATACTTTGAAGGGTGCAGTTTTTAAAATGGGGTGACTTATTGGGGGTTTTTAATATCTAAGGACCTCAAAGCCACTTCGGAACTGAACTGGCCCCTGTAAAAATAGCCTTTTCAAATTGTCTTGAAAATGTGAGAAATTGCTGCTAAAGTTTTAAGCCATGTAACGTCCTAGAAAAGTAAAAGGATGTTCAAAAAACAATGCCAATGTAAAGTAGACATATGGGGGATGTTAATTAGAAACATTTTTGTGTGGTATAACTGCCTGTCTTTCAAGCAGAACATTTAAATTGCGAAAAATGCTAATTGTTCCAGCCCAGAATGATCCACAGCACAGTGAGATTGTGCAGTGAAAGAAGCTGGGATGGAACAATGAGAAGTGTATGAGGCTGATTGGTCACTGATTGGTCACTGATTGTTCACTAATTTGTCAGCGTCATACACTTCTTTACAACACCCACTTGGTCAAAAGTAAAAACACGCCCAGTTGGTCTTTAAGAAACTACATCTAAAATTGCTCATAACTTGCTCAAAAATGATAGAGCCTCTTTAAGCCCTTTTAACAGGATGTTTTTTAAGCAATAATAAAAATAGTATTCTGGAGAAGGAGGAAAGGAACAATACGGTTTGGGTGACATTTAAGTTTTACACACTTTCTGCAGCTAGCTAAACTGCTGAAATGTGCCAAAATTCATATGTTGCTGCACTTGTAGTAATCACAGCAAAGTGTCCTAAAATTACCCTGCCAGATTTCTCTCTTTGTGTCTTTTCAACAATACAGTAAATACAGTAGAAGGTTTTAACTTGTTGTATACGCCTAGAACATTGAGGAACAATCATTATGCCATTCGTTAAGGAAGTTATATACTTTAAGAAAATTTTATTTTAAGTTCTAATTATGTAAGCAAAATATACCATGATATTATATTACTGAAATTCTTTAATTTGTATTATTATATAAATTCGAATACTTTTTTAAAGCCATTGTTTAGTTTGGCCATAAAAATAGGGTTCCTCTGCTTGGAACCCTTGTTTATTAGAAAGAATTTAAACAGGTTGTCCCATGATTAAATATTATATCTCTCCATTAGATTATACAACACATAACCATTTTTTTCAATTTAAGTCATTAAAAAAATAAAAAATAATACTCCTGTGTCTAGATATTCCTGTTTCATACTTATTATGGTGCCCCTGGTGTTCTTTAGATTCCTTTTCAGAATATCCAATGAATGTGTCCAGTGCTGGTGGTTACACATGCCCAGTAGCTCAGTCCCACTTCCCAGATCCTCTTTTGCACAGACAATGTAGTGAATCCTGCTATTGTGCAGTCAAGTCAATAAGAATCAGAGCGCCGAAAGCGGCTTCTTCTCACTGGTGCTGAACATATTAGGTGTAGCAGCAATATCTAGACACAGTATATCTTTTTTTATAAACATTGTTCCAATTTAAACATTTTAGGTTTTGTATAATCTAATAGTGAAATGTAATATTTAATGATGGCACAACCCCTTTAACTAAAGGGAACATCACCTTTTAGAATACTTTTTATGGTCCAGCTATTTTACAAGAGAATCATACACTGAATGGCTACTTTATTAGAGACACCTGCCCATTTACGATAGGAGCTTCTCTGTATGGATATTAGACATGTGAAATCAACAGGTAAATCCAAATGAAGTAATATCGTACATAAATAAAATCTGTATATATTTATATTTTTTGGTTAAAGGGAAGGTGTCATGATTTTTTATTATTATTATATTGCTTTCTATAAAATATAAACAAATATTTTATTAATTAGTGTTGTGACTTTAACCTTTTTACTGTGTTCTTACTTACTTTTATCTCTATGGGGGCTGACATTTTTTTTTTCATCTCTGTATGTGTCGATTAACGACACATACATAGATGGAATACGGCACATACAACCAAATAGAGAATGCGAACAGGAGCTGTTCCATTCACAGAAGTGTACGCCGTCTGTGTGGGAACGGCGCATGCGCTGCTCCCACACAGACCAAAACGAAGCTCGTTCGTAGAGCGAAATCCGGCGCCATTTTCATGTGGACCGGAAGCTGCTGCCGGTCAGTAAGATGACGACTTCCGCCTGCTTCTTTCGGCCATCTGTTCAACGAAGCGAAGCCGCAAGGAGCGTAGACCAGCGGAGGCGGCGGTGGCAGGAGCAGGTAATTTATGTTCGTGTATGTTCGTGTGATACTGTCTGCTGAGCACTGTATCTAATCCTTCTACACTGTGCAGTCGCTCAGAAAATGGCGGCACACAGTGTAGGAGGTTTGAAGACCTTCAAACCCCTCCGTCTCCTGGCACTAGCTAGATTGTGTGAGGACACTAGAGGAGAGTTTACACATTGTTTTGATTATTTAAATTTTCACAAGTCAGGAAATATTATAAATTAGATTCTAATTTATAACATTTCCATGTGCTGGTCACTAGAGGGAGCAGTTCCCAAAATTGCAGCATGGTCAATGTGGTAAAGCAACCTCATTGCTTTATGCTGCAAATTTTGGGTAGACACACTCGCTCTAGTGTCCTCACACAATCCCCCCTCCCTTATTCTGGCTAGTGCCAGGAGAAGGAGGGGGTTGAATCTTCAAACCTCCTACACTGTGTGCCATCATTTTCTGAGCGAATGCACAGTGTAGGAGGATTAGATACAGTGCTAATCGGACAGTATAACACGAACATACACGAACATAATACACACATCACATACACAAACATAACTTACCTGCTCCTGCCACCTCCGCTCCCATTCCTTGCGTCTTCGCTTCCTTGAACATATGGCCGGAAGTCGTCATTTGACTGTCCGGCAGCAGCTTCCGGTCCACATGAAAATGGCGGATTTCGCTCTTCTAACGAGCTTCGTTTTGGTCTGTGTGGGAGCGGCGCATGCGCCGTTCCCACACAGACGCCGTACGCTGCAGTGAATGGAACGGCTCCCGTTCGCATTCTCTATGTGTAATCGACACATACAGAGATGAAATAAAAATGGCAGCCCCCATAGAGAAGTAAAAGTAAGAAAAAAAATAAGTAGAACACAAGAACACAAATAAATAAAAAAATATATAATTTCATACTAAAAGCAATGTTATAAAAAAAAACAAAAAACATTTTATGACACCTTCCCTTTAATGAGTAAGTAGTGAAAAGAATATGTGATCCCTTTAAAAAGAGGGCACAGGGCTGACAACACCTAAGGGGGCCCAATGCAGTGGCACCATTTGCCCTATGATTAAAAAGGCCCAGCATAGTATATTTTTATTTTATGATATTAGTTTTTTACAGAATTTTGGCTCTTGCAGAAAATATTTTTTCCAGAGCTTTACTTGTTTTCAATTATTTTACTCTTATCTTCATTTTCCAGCTGTTTTCAAAATTATGTTATTGCGTTATAATACTATAAATCTAAACTTCATAAACAGGTTATTGTAATAAAAAATTGATAATGGAGATTGCAATTCAAATAGCATTAATGAGCACTTTACCCTGAAAGTAGAAACAAAAACATGCATTCATAAGAATCCTATATGACAAATCTGCCTAATTTTCATTGATATATTAACCTCTACAGTATTGCTGCAACTATAGTCTGGGATAGTTGTCATAACTTTTGTGGGAGCTATGTTGATAACTATAACTAATAAAACAGCTAAATACATTTTCTTTACTATTGTGGTTTGGGAAGGGTCTAAGAATGTTAAGCACTTTTGGGGGAGTAAGCTTAATAAAAAAAAAACACATTTAAAAAATGTTGCCAGTGTACCAGTCTATGTAACAGATTAAAAAACATGAAATGCTATAAATAAGCAATAAAATGCCAATGATAAAATAAAAACGATGGAATGCTGAATTTACAGACAAGCAAAATGACACTAGTTTTATTTAGAGACACATCATGCCTGTGTTACAGATTTGCAAAATTACAAATCTGCAAAATTATATTTGACAGTGTTCAGCGAAGTCACTTTGATTTTTTTTTCTTTTTTGCCAGACACAATATCATATAGTTGTGTCAAGAAGAACATTGAATACTGTTTGAGTAGAGCAGAAATAGCACTCATTTTTTTGTTTGGCAGCCACACTGTGCCTGTGGCTCTAATAACATAAAGAAAAGCCTAATAACATAAAGAAAAACTATCCCAAAAAATGTTTCTTAAGCATTGTACCTAAATTAACAATGTATCAGTGTCACCCATTCAGCTGCATTATTTTTAAACACTTCTGATTGGCTGTTCATTTTCTCAATTCACTGCTGGCAAATTTTTCTTCATTTACCAAACTATAAACAATCGAATTTAAGTGCAGATTTTAAAGTCCCCTACTTAGAATTTTTCTGGCTGAAGGAAAGACTTACTGTTGCAAACATTATATAATGGCTGTATTTTGTTTGTATTATTACTATTATTGTTATTATTATAATTATTATTATTTGTTTTAATAAAATAAGGTACAACATTATTAAAATAGCTCTTACCTCTACAAAATGGTGAAGGAAAATCCCAGGAAGCTCCATTTCCTGGACTTACAATACATGTCAAGGTGGAATGCCCCTCAAGAATATAACCCGCCAGACAGTTATATCGAATCTTGTCTCCAATATTAAATCGTGTTCCATGCAGAACCCCTTTAGGTATTTCTCCAGGATTCCCACAAGTATGACTTGGTAACACTAGAAGGAAGCACAGTGAACAGGAACAGTTAATCAATTACTTTTTTTCACCAGAATTATAATCAGTTAATAAATGATTCCATAAATTATTATTTTTAATGTATTGTCTAAGCAACAGAAAGAATAGAAGTACAATTAACTGTCTGAATATCAGACTTTAAATAAAAAAAGTTAGTGGGACCCTGACTGTGGACAACCAGTGAAACGCGAAGAGCCTTTTGCACATAGAATATGGAGCTGTACTTTAGACTCCCTTGACTTCTTTGGGATATTAATCCATAATCCATATCACCCTGAGGAAAAAAAGCTGCGGGCTTTGTTACCATGGATACCAACAATCTGATCCTGGACTTACCCTTGTATGTCATTAATAGAAAGAACTAAAGGTGGAAGTTGTAACAGTTTAAAGATTTCAGAATAAGGGTATGTTCACACGAGGTCATTACGTCCGTAATTGACGGACGTATTTCGGCCGCAAGTACCGGACCGAACACAGTGCAGGGAGCCGGGCTCCTAGCATCATAGTTATGTACGACGCTAGGAGTCCCTGCCTCGCTGCCGGACAGCTGTCTCGTACTGAAAACATGATTACAGTACAGGACAGTTGTCCTGCAGCAAGGCAGGGACTCCTAGTGTCGTACATAACTATGATGCTAGGAGCCCGGCTCCCTGCACTGTGTTCGGTTCGGTACTTGCGGCCGAAATACGTCCGTCAATTACGGACGTAATGACCTCGTGTGAACATACCCTTAGTGTCTGCAGAAGAGTCAGTTTGTTCATATGCGGATTGATAATGTTCCTTTTTTACCTAGCATGGAACTGAATCTCCCCATATCGTATAGAAATACAGTTCTGTTATTGTTTAAAAACGGAAATGTGCTGGAAGACCTGCAAACTTTCTACTCACTAATGAACATTTTTCTCTTTGGTGGCGGTTGAAGCCTTTGTGTCTGGGAGGACCCACTACTTTATTGTCTTCCATTACTGATACAAATAAAAAAAAGACTATGCGCTCATGAATTGTTTCTGTTCTGTTAGCCTGTACTGCATTACACTTGTTAAAACAGTCATTTATTCTCCAGAACCGCTCTATTTTTTTTGTAACAGAGGACCGGTTGATGCAAACAAACATTCAAAGTATGTGTTTTCCTTCTTCCCCCTGTCTTCTCTATGATCTATCACCCTTGTGTATGTTCCCCTTTTGCCCACTGTATCTACTAGGATACTTGTCACACTGTGGAAAGACCCTCTAATACTGAAATTGGAATACTTGCTTGACACCACACATGAATCTAGGAATTATTTGTTTACTCTTAGGATTCGAAATAGTTTCCATAAAAAATATATCTTAACATAAGACTCCTAAAAACTAGACCAGGCAGGCAGAAGATGCAGCAAATTTATCTCAGTGGTGCACGCTGTGTGATAGATTTGGTTTCTCCAACGGCATCCCGAGGAACAATGCTACAAAAATTGATTTAATATTAATATGCTATTGGTACTTTTTACACAAACATACAGGGTGTGAATTCACACCAAGTAAAGGGCAGAGATGCATTTATCTTTTAATTGTCTTGTTCACCTGTGGTTCCACAAAACAATAAAACTCCCAAACAACATTCTTGTGTGATGAAAATGAAGCAGTTGCTGTACCCCAGAGTGGTCCCATTTTTATCTTGTTATGTATCTGTTTGCAGAGAGACTTAACAGCCTATTAATTATTTATATATCCCTTGGAAACTGAGTGTTACTTTCTTACATGGAATTGAACTGTGTTAACACAGTGCACATCTCTCGAGTAATAACTGGGAATGTATTGTCTTTCTTAATCTTTCCTCATAAAATAGGGGTTATGAAACATATATCTGTTACTAGTAAAGCAAAATGTTGTTGTCTATGACTCTGCAATAATGTTTTAAATGCAATTTTGTAACAGGGGCAACAAGAACAGACAACCATATAACCTATTCTTTCACACTGTTATGGTGGGAAAAGTTCACTATGCTTGAACTTATTTCACCAAATACACACTTGGTATGTTCTGTTCTCTTAGCACTCCAAATCCGCTTACTCAGCTTGACTTGGCTAATTAGGCATCTAAGTAAGCTTAGAGCAGACAGTCTCTCATTATCCGCTTCACACTCTAATATAGCGCTGGCCAGACCTCATTTTTGTGGATCTGGATTCTCTACTTCAGCATCCTTCTGGGGGTCCACTGACTGGAGCAGCTGTTGACGAATGGCCTCTTCACTCTACAGACTGAATACACTAGCCAAGACTTTGAGCCTGGGATTGGTGGCTTGGTATCACCACTCCACTTCTATGACCACATTCTACTCCAGGTGATTGCACCTAAAGGGGAAAGTCTCACAATGTCCTCTGGTAGACTGGGAATGCCAAATGCTGTTTGAACTTGAGAGGGGAGTCCTAAGCTAATCGCCTGCTGACTAGACTTGTGAGTACAAATATCTGGAGCGTTAGCTTGGTTTTGCAGATGAGAGTGCAAATAAAGGCAACTCCTTCAAGGAGCAGGCCTGATCACCTTGACTTGGCCCACACCACGACCTGTGATGCCTGCAGCCCAGCCACCATTTTACTCTTCTACCAAAATGAACTCCAACTCTTCTGCAGCTCCGAGGCTGCGAGGACATCTAAACAGGCCGTTTAATTTCATAGAAATCTGGTAAATTAACACAACCTTGTAAGTGCGGCCATCAAACCATTTGAACGCCCGGCTGATCTCCAAGCGTTCCAGCTGGGTAATCTGTTCCACCAAGCAGCACCTGGTGAGACACTTAACACCACTACAAAGCCTCTAACAGGACTTTCCGCTGCATGACCCTCAGCAGCTCTTTCATCTTGTTTGAAAGCAGATATCTGTTTTCTATGGCCCCTTGGGGCCCCATATTCTCTTGCGATATGTCCTGGCTGGTCACGCCTTCAGCAACAATGAAGCCTGGCTGTTTTGTCTGGAGCTATTGACACAGCCTCCACTGCTTGTGCTGTTAGCTTTCAACTGACTAATCTCTGCAGCAAGTTCTCTTAAATAGTCCATAAGACCTTTAGTGAATTACAGAAATATTGTTATGGGAACAGTGGCTGCGCTTATGGCTGGTACAGTGGTTGCTCTGTGTAGACTCATCCCACCGACTATGCCAAGTGTAACAAGGGCAACAGGGACAGACTTCCCTAAGTTTTTTGCATTTCAGATGTATACACTTTACTTAACGTTATTCTCATAGAAGATTAACTCTTTTTTGTAGTACACAATGCTTGGTGATTATAGAATGAACTTAGAACTTCTTCCACACTGTTATGAAGGAGGAGGTTCACTATGCTGTAACTTGTTTCACCAAATACACACTTGGTACAGTATGTTCTATAATCTTTATCAATCCCCTTACTCTGCCTGACTTGGGTGAAGGGACATTTTAGGAAGCCTCAGGGCAGACATTCTCTCGCTTAACACACCCAGTCCACACACTCTGCTTGACATGGGTTAATTGGCCTCTCAGTAGGCCTCAGGGCAGACTATCTATCTAATACAGGGAAAACCGGCAATGGCTCCCAAAGTCTCTCTCCTTGGAGTAATACTCCTTCTACTTGGGCATAGTCCTTACTCATACGAGGAACAGACTACCATGGCAACAAAGGTGACCTCCACACCACACCAAACGATTCTATGTTCTCACTGATCTTTTCACTAGGGCCACCTCCCGCTTAGTCATATGCACAACACACACATGGGAGACACAGAATTAAAGTGGGAATACAACCAACAAAACACCACAGAGGACAAAATAAAACATCACACATACAGGGGTGAGTAACACAGACAAAAGCATCAGGTACATTTTCCAATTTAAAAAGGGCCATCAATTTATAATTTGTAAGGGGCAATTTCACCCCCTTACATTTAAAAGCAATAAAGCAGTAACATTTATAAGCAAAATGTATAATATGTCATCTACCACTACGATAATGTTGATAGCTTATTGTACATACAATTTTATTCAAAGTGAACCTGTCAAGTTGAAAATGCCATTCCCATTCGATCTGCTGGTAGTACGCAATAGAGCAGAAGAAGCTGAGCAAATTTTTGTGTGAAAATCTTGAGTATAACTCGTAGTTTATTAATTTAAACATCTGCTCATTCTGGGCTTAGGGGTTCAGTGGGCTCTACTATTTAATGAATATGTTAGGGATCTGCCAGGTACTTCATCTAGGTATACTCCTGGGATTAATCAATCCACACCTGAGGCCAGACCTGTTCGACTGACACCATCTCCCACCAACCAGGGTGGCAGGCTCAGGAGTGGGAGAGCCTATCGCGGCCTGGTCTGTCGGAGTTAGCTCCGCCCCCTGTCCTTTATTACCTGCCCTGCTCTCTCCCTCAGTGCTTGTAATTCTTTTGGATTCCTGGCCCCACTGCTGCTTGCTCCAGCCTGCTTCTGCCGTGCTTCTGCCTTGCTGCAGTTCTGCTAGACCTGCTTTGCTTTGCCCCTGGCTTGCTTCTGTCTCCGTGCCCGCTCGGGTGTACTCACTTCGTCCTGGTCCTGACTGTTCGTTCGCCGCTCCGTTTCCTCGTGGCGTTCCGTGGCTACTGCCCCTTCCCTTGCGTGTTCCCTGTTTGTTTTCCTGTGCACTTAGACAGCGTAGGGACCGCCGCCCAGTTGTACCTCGTCGCCTAGGGCGGGTCGTTGCAAGTAGGCAGGGACAGGGCGGTGGGTAGATTAGGGCTCACTTTCCCTTCACCTCCTTTCTGCCATTACAGAATAACAGCCCTTTTTTTGTGTGAGTGTGCAAACTGAAATCACTGTCAATCACTAAGAAGGACCGTTCACTGGACTCCTATACCCAGAAAGAGCAGAGGTTTAAATGAATAACTTATAAGTTATACTGAATATTTCCCCTCAAAACTATATATCAATCTGCTCAGCTCCTTCTGTTCTATAAAGTGCTACCCACAGATATAACAGCATGTTCAACTTGACAGTTTTCCTCCTCTTATTGACCGGCCTATTTTAGGCCCTAATGACCAAGCAATTTTTTATTTATTTTTTAGTTTTTCTATAGTCGCATTCAAAGAGCTATAACATTTTTATTCTTCCGTCGACATAGCTGTATGAGGGCAATAGTGGTGTATAGTGTAGGTAAATCCAGCACTCAGAATAAAAGTTCTATGTTTTATTAGGTCATGTTTAAAACAAAAAGGTTAAAACAAAGAAACCCGGGACCAAGTCAGCGTGGTCCCGGGATTCTTTGTTTTAACCTTTTTGTTTTAAACATGACCTAATAAACCTTAGAACTTTTATTCTGAGTGCTGGATATACCTACACTATACACCACTATTGCCTTGATTACCTGCTGTCGACACAGGACCAGTTTGGGAATATCTACAAGCACCTGCAGTATTTGGATTCGTTTATACCAACTTACACCATTTAAACGCATTGGAAACCCAGTGGAAAAGCAGTGAAAATATGGTGAGCGAACTTTTGTAACACTTCCCTTTTTCTTATAGCTATATGAGGACTTGTTTTTTGCAAGATTAGTTGTACTTTTTAATGGCACCATTTTGGGGTACATATAATTTTTTGATTAACTTTTATAAACTTTTTTTGGGGGAATAGAAAAACCCCCTGAAATTCCGCCATGGTTCTATGCATTTTAAATTTACACCATTTACTGTGCGGCATAAACAACACATTACCTTTATTCTATGGGTCGGTACGATTATGGTGATACCACATATGTAGAGGTTTCTTATGTTTTACTACTTTTGCACAATAAAAACTCTTTTGTACTAAAATTATTTGTTTTTGCATTGTCGCTTTCCAAGAGCCGTAATTTTTTTTGTTTTTCAGTCAATGTAGTTATATGTGGGCTTGTTTTTTGCGGGACGATATGTAGTTTTGATTGGTGCTGTTTTGGAGTACATGGAAGTTATTGATTAACTTTTATTATGAATTTTTGGGGGGGCAATGGAAAAAAAGAGCAATTTTGCCATTGTTTTTTGCGTTTATTTTTTACGGTGTTCACCTTGCGATTTAAATTACATATTAACTTTATTGTTTGGGTTATTACCATTGTGGCAATACCATATGTGTGTAGTTTTATTTATTTTTTTAATTTATGGAAAAAAATGGTTTTATTAATTTTTTTACTGTCATTTTTATGAATAATTTTTATTTCACATTTATTACTCACTTTATTAGTCCCACTAGGGGACTTCACTATGCGATCTTTAGATCACTGCTATAATGCTTTGGTATACTTAGTATACCAAAGCATTATTGTCTGTCAGTGTAAATCAGACAGGCAATCTATTAGGACGTGCCTCCTGCTAATAGGCATATGTCCAGTGCAGACCTGGGGCCTTTATCAGGCCCCCGGCCGCCATGACACCCAATCGGAGGCCCGCGATTGCATTTGTGGGCCGCCGATGGGTGAGAGAGGGAACTCCCTCCCCCTGTAAATGATTTAAATGCCGCGGTCGCTATTGACCGCGGCATTTAATGGGTTAAACAGCCGTGATCAAAGTAAACTTTCATCGCGTCCGTTGGAGCAGGAGCCCGGCTGTTATCAGACAGCCGAGCCCCGGCTCCAGCCTGCACGGGACAGCCGTGCAGGACTTAGACTGGACCGCCGTGAAAAAATGACGGTCTAGCCTAAGGCCCCTTAGTGACCGCCGTGAAAATGTGTATTGGTGGTCACTAAGGGGTTAATTCTTTGCTAAATCACTGTATCTTCTTGTTTGGAAGGGTATTCATGAAATTAACTGGGTGTGTCCCTGATAGAAACTATAGATCAATAACTAGTGAACATTAATACTGAATGTTGATTATAAATTTTATCATAACTACACATGTTTATTGAGGCAACAACGCACATGTTTGCATTTTCTTAGGCTAAGTTCACACTACCGTTAGTATACGTTTACCTATCTTCCGTCAGGGGAAGAGAGGATCGAAAGATTAAATGGAAAGCAACGGTTCCGTTAGAATTAACATTGATTTCAATGGTAATACTTTTGTTTCAATTGCTTTTAGTTTGTCCCCGTTCGCTAGGTTTCCGTTTTTATTGACGGAAGCAGAAGTTTAGTCTGCAGAAATGTTGTTTCCGTGAAAAAAAAATGGAAACCTAGCAAACGAAGACAAACGGAAAGCAACTGAAACAAAAGAATTACCATTGAAATCAATGGTAAATCTAACGGAACCGTTGCTTCTGACGGAAGAGAGGTAAACGTATACTAATGGTATTGTGAAAGAAGCCTGAGTCCCCATGCACAAGACAGCATTTTCATCTATCCCGAAATACTGTCCATAAATACGGATCCGTAGGCATACATATTTCATCCATATATACGGAAGGGTATCCGTACATATGGTCCGTATTGCATCCGTATTCCATCCGTATATACGGATCCGTACAAAAAGAGGGAGTTTGAAAATGATGTCATCAACATGTTGCCTAGCAACGCTTCCGTAAATATGGACGGTTTATGGATGCACATCAGTAGCCGTCCGTATTTACGGAAGCTCCCATAGACTTCTATGGGAGAGTCCTTGCCATAATTACTGACGAGAATAGGACAGGTTCTATAATTTTTTCAGCAAGGACACCCATCAGTAACAATACTGAAAGGTGTCCGTGGCCAATAGAAATGAATGGGTCCGTAATTACTAATGAAAAATACTGTCGTGTGCATGGGACCTGAGTGTATAAATATTGCACGGTAATATGTGTTTAAAAGATAATCTTTCTATTATAACTGGGGCATAACATTGCAATATAGTTTTGAGGGTATGAAGAGCTGTCGCACAGTCACCCAAGTATCCCTTTAGAGGCACACAATGCAAACTTACCCTCATAGGGTTTCTATTTTTTCAATATAGAAAGTAACTATACAATGTTGTTAGACATATACTGTAGATAGATAGATAGATAGATAGATAGATAGATAGATAGATAGATAGATAGATAGATAGATAGATAGATAGATAGATACCCAAAAATGTGTTTGCCAGAAGATGTAAAAAAAATAAAAACAATTTTTTAGGTGTTTTATTATAAACGTTATAATATTGTACTGCATGTAATATGACTAGGCATTATCCGCATTAAATAATTTAGATTGCCTTGCAATTTTAACATCAGTATACCTGGCTGCCTGGCATATTGTTTTGATTACTAATTCATGTCATAATCAGCATTCATTTGAGTTGCAGATAATGACCTTTATACCTACACTAGGGGATATGATATGATAAAATATGTATTTGTCAAATCTTGATAGAATTGCTAATAGTTCAAAAATACATTAATATACAACTAAAATCAATCAATTACATACACATAGAAATACTAAAAACAGTTTTCCATTAGTGAAGTAGTTTGGTTCATAACCAACTTCAATGTTTACATTTTAAAGTAGTCAATTTTAAAGGCAAAAAAGGCAATATCAGCTCTCTGAATCATACAATATAATAGATTTTACAAAGTTGACAAATACAAAAATGGAATAATATTTAGATAAAGACCCAATACTATTTCTACACATAATGATTGGTGAGATTCGGATTTAGTTATTAGGATTCATTTGGACAAATAATATAATTGCAGACCATAAAGAATCATGTCATTTAAACGGCCAACATAATAAACTGTTTTAATAGACAATCTATCAGAATCAGCTAAAATTGACAGCAAATCCGAAGGATTGTTTTCACTTAGATGTGTTTTGGCAGAGGTTTTACAATTATAAGCGTTAACCTGAAGTTTCATTCAAAGTTGAATATATTCAACTACCTTGTTGCAAGAGCTCATGAGCACAAACAGTATAGATACCCCAGTACATGGCCCAACATTCAATGGCAGTGGGTGAAAGCAGTGTATGAAATCAAGCTCTTGACCACTTTACTATTTTTTTAAAATTATATATCTGTAATAAAAGAATTAGTAGTCTCTTTTTTTTAATAAATCCACAGCAATTATAGAATGCAGTGTGAGGGAGGTTAATAGAAACAATAATGTTCAGTGCATAAGAATTCTGTACAAAGTAAATGTGCATTTTATTAACAATAGCTTATATAACTCATACCCCGATATAATTGATTCCATATATCATGTAAAAGAGAGTATAAAAGAGATTACAATCAACAAATCTTAATCACAAGCCTGAATGATTTCTAGCAAAAACATTTTGTCAAATTGTTAAATCTTATAAGCCACAAACATATAATTACATAGTAAAGTCTGTTTTATAAAAGGTCTATTAATATCTGTTATAAAAGTTAAGGGTCCTATAAATGAAGAACATAAAATATCTTAATCAAATGCATATCTAACAATTAATGGATTTTTATTTTAATCCTTTCTACATTGACTGAGCAATTTTAGAGTTATGTTTAAGTTCTTTTCTTTTATCACAGTTTTGTTAGAATTATTTTTAAGATATGAACATTGACTAATGTGTTTTATAATGTGTTTTATAAATATATATTCCAAAATTATAATAATAACACTGAAAGTCTTTATCACCCTCAGTCGGTTCTCAGCTCTGAAAAAGATCATGTGATGCAGTGATGCATGTGATGACTCCTGTTGCCGAGAAGCTGTGGAGTGTACAGTACGTCACATGATTCTTTTAAAAGTTGCTAATTGGCTCAGTAGAATTATGTGATATACCCTATGGCAACACAGAGCCAGGGAGTTTTTGTTAAGTCCCCTTGATTGGCACTTGTAGGACTGTCTTGGTAGATGCAATTATGCTCTATTAGGGTATTATTTTGGTGCTCTATTTTATAGATGTCTGTCATTGTGACAGGTTCTCTTTAAATTCCTAAATAGTTCATCTATAATTATTTATTTTTTATTTATTCATTTATTTATTTATATTACTTATATAACGCCAACATATTCCCGCTATGATATCAACATAAACATTTATTTGAAATGCATTTATGACAAACACCATTGTGTTCCTGTTAAAATAATGCTGGAATCCAATCTAATACATAAAGTAATAAAACAGCATGCAGAAACAAAAAAAAGAGAAAGGTATAAAGTCTATAATATGAGATATCTTCAGTAGAAAGATAGGTGATGTCAAACAGGATAAGGCCTTTATGGTAAAGGAAACATACATTTTTGAAAACTTCTGGAAAGGTTAAAGGAAATGTTACAACAACATCTCTATAAATATTAAAGATTAAATAACAAACAAGTAATAAAACAGTCCGCAGAAACAACAACAAAAAGAAAGGTAGAAAGTCTATAATATGAGATATTTTTGAGGTATCTGGTTAAACATGACTGATGAAGTAGGTCCAGACTGCTTGCAATAGAACAGATTTATACTTCCAACTATGCAACATTTTGCACACATAGAGTTTTCAAAATGCATTTGCAACAGAAAAATCATTAAAGGGGTTTTCCCACGAACAGATATATATATATATATATATATATATATATATATATATATGTGTGTCGCTGGGGGACCGACTGCTGGGACCTGTAGTGATGGGACCACTGTCTCCACCAGCTCCATAGAAATAAATGGAGAACTGGTCGAGCATGCGCATCAGCGCTCCATTTTCATGGAGTACGTCAGGGGACTTTTGGCCCCAGTTCTCCTCATTGCTGGGGGTCCCAACTGTCAGAATCCCAGCGATCACACATGTATGTATTTGTGGGAGAACATCTTTAATGATTTTTCTGTTGCAAATGCAGTTTGCAAACTCTATGTGAGCAAAATGTTGCCAAAGTTGGAAGTATAAATCTGTTCTGTTGCAAGCAGTCTGGACCTTCTTCATCAGGTATGTTTAACCCTATGCCTTGAAAATATCTTATATTATAGTGCTAAACCTATACTCTCTTTTAGACAGGAGCAATATACAGTAGTTCATTATTTCTAAAGGATAACTACAGTCAAAAGTGTAAAAGACGATTCCAACTGTGTTAAAGTAGGCAATAGGCATTGTTAACTGGAAAATCAACTGAACTGACATGTAGTTGTATATAGTGACAAGCAATGGAAGCTTTAGGTCACAGGTGTAGCTAATGTGTGAAAGATGTAACCTGACTAATGTCAGAAATCCAAAATTGAAACTATGAGTGAATCTAGGTAAGATTGAGGTAGTCAAGATCAAGATGTACCAAACCTTTATATTTCCAAGAAACTGATTTATGATGCTATACTTAACAGATAAAGAAGAGAAGTGAACAATTGATGAAACTCAGAGATGTCATCAAAGATAAATCAGAGAAAAATGCGAGGAACATATTTAATATAAAGTAAAATCATAGTAGAAATTCGGTAGAAAGATAGGTGATGTCAAACGGGATAAGGCCTTTATGGGAAAGGAAACATAAATTCTTAAAAACTTCTGGAAAGGTTAAAGGAAATGTTACCACAACATCTCTATAAATATTAAAGATGGTTACAAACATAAAAAGTTTTATAAAAGATTCTTTAACTTTGAAACTATCTGCTGGGTAATTTATTAATGGACAAAGCACAAGTCAGTGGGGCGAAATACAAATTTATTTTTACAAAAAGTCAGTGATTTCATCTAAGAACATAGTTAACCCCTTAGCGACATGCAATGTACAGATACGTCAATGCCCGCAAGTTGTTGATGTAAATGAAGGTAACTGTCTGTTGCAGTGATGGCGCGGGCTCACAAGATGAGCCCGAACCAACACCAGCGGGTGTCAGCTATATATTACAGCTGACACTGTTATAACAACAGGGACCAAAGCTACCTCTGATGCGCACCTATTAACCCCTTAGATGCCACGGTTAATAGCGACCGCGGCATCTAAGTGGGATGTGATCGTGGGGGTGCTGATGGTTGCTATGGCTCCTGGTCTACCTACAAAAGTCTATTACACTCTCCCGGAGGTGGGGCCTAATAGGCTGACTGTCAGTGTTAGACTTTATTCACATGAACATGTTATATGTCCGTGTGACGGCCTTTAAGACAACGGCCGTCACACAGTTCTATGTAACTCAATGGGTGTCGTTCACACGGCCGTTGTTTCATTGAACCATGTGAAGGGTCCATGAGAAAATAGGCCATGTCCCATAGACTCTAGCAGGGAAAAGCATGGAGGCACCTCGGACGTGAAAAACTGCAGTTTTTCACGTCCGAGTTCCGAAACGCTCGTGTAAATCTACCCTTAAATTGACAGTTAGAATACGCTGCACTATATATGGATGTAGCCATCTTTATCTTGACTCTGATAACTTGCTGCAGCGTGATATCACACAACAAAAGCCATTGAAAAGTAATTGAAAAAGTCAAGATAAAGGATCTTGCCACTGTGTATTTAACGCGTTAAAAATCAAGATAAAGATGGATACATCTGTAAGTAGGGCAATGTATTATACCAGCGATCAAACAGTTGCAAGTTCAAGTCCCCTAGTCGGACTAAAAAATATAAAATAAAAAAAGTAAAAAAAAAATGTAGTAAAAAAAAATTTGTAAAAAAAAAAATAATAATCGCCTTTTTTCCTCATAAGTCCATCAATATAGGTAAAAAACTTGAAACATTAAAAAAGTATACATATTTGGTATCGCTGCGTCCATCACAACCCAAACTATAAAACAATCATGATATTTATCCTGCACGGTGAACACCATAAAAAGTAAATTAACAAACAATGCTAGAATGGCAGTTTATGGTCACCTCACCTATAAATAAATAAAAAGTGATCAAAAAGTCGCATGTACAGCAAAAGGGTACCAATAAAAAGTACAGCCCATCCCACAAAAAACAAGCACTTACATATGTAGCCAAGTTTAACTTAATTGTGATAACTTGCTGCAGCGTGATATCACACAACAAAAGTCATTGAAAAGTCATTAAAAAATTTAAGTTAAAGTTTCTTGCAACCGTATATTTAATGCGTTAGGAATCAAGATTTAGATGACCAAATCCGTACACAGCTTTCTTGCCAAAAAATAAAAAATGTTATGGCTCTTAGAATATGGCGACACAAAATATATATAAATGAATGAAATAAAAAGTTATTTTAATGCGCAAACACTGTAAAACATATAAAAATTATATACAAACGTAGCAATCTAACTTCACTTTTAACGCATTAAATATAGTGGCAAGGAACTTTAACTTGACTTTTTAAATGGCTTTTCAAAATGGCTACCAGATTATGGCAACACAAAAGGGGCAGAGTGTGAATAAGACTGGACACCATTTATCACTGTGGAAAATTATTTATTAACCCCATTATTATACCACCTTTTTATGCCCTGATGTACTCCGCACAGCTTACATATGCCCCCACATTCTACACAGAAATATCAGTAAAACCCCAAACAAGACTACTACTAAGCAAAATCTGTGCTCCAAAATCCAAATGGTGCTCCCTCCCTTCTGAACCCTACAGCATGCCCAAACCTCAGTTTACGTCCATATTTATGGCATTGCCATACCTGGAAAAAACTGCTTAAGGGTTTATAAGGTTTTTGTATCTTCAGTGGCACAAGCTGGGCAGAACACATTGTGCAATAAAATTGCATATCAGTAAAAAAATTTAGTTTTCACTCTGCAGCATAAACTGCGCATTAATTTCTGATAATAACAAAAAACACCTGTGGGATTAAAATGCTAACTACACTCTTTGATAAATGCTTGGGGGGTATAGTATCCAAAATGAGGTCACTTTTGGGGGTTTGTTTTATTGTGTGACCTCAGAGCCCTTCAATTGTGGGTTAATGGTGTGAAAATCACCAAAATAGGCCTCAAATGTGCATGGTGATATTTCACTCCTGAACCATGTCATATGTCCAGGCAAGTGATAAATTCCTTGAGGGGTGTTGCTTCCAAAATGGAGTAACTTTTCGGGAGTCTGCACTGTACTCTGGTACCTCAGGGGCTTTGCAAATGCAACATGGCGTCCAAAGACCAATCCAGCAAAATCTGCGCTTCAAAATCCAAATGGCTCTTCTTCCCTTCTGAGCCCTGCCATGTGCCCAAACAGAAGTTTAGGGCTACATATGGGGTATTGCCGTACTTAGTAGAAATTAGGTAACAATTTGTGTGGTGTTTTTTCTTCTATCACCCCTTGTGAAATTCAAAAATTGGGAGCAAAAACGACATATTTTTTATTTACACTGCCCAATTCCAATGAAATCTATGAAACACTGGTGGGGCTAAAATGCTCACTACACCCCTAGATTAATGCCTTGATGGGTGTAGTTTCCAAAATGGAGTCACTTCTTATGGGTTTCCTCTGTATGGGCAACTCAGCGCCAAATAGCGCTCCTGCCTTTATGAGTCTTGAGGTCAAACAGCAGTTTATGACCACATATGGGCTATTACCATGAAATAGATTTATAAATGTTGGGGTGCTTTTTATCCTTTATCCCTTGTGAAAATAGTGGAAAACATTTTTATTTTCATTTTCACAGGCCTTATTTCAATAGATTATGCAGAAGACCTGTGGGGTCTAAATGCCTTAGATTGATTCTTTGAGTGTGGTTTCTCAAATGGAGTCACTTTTGGGGAATTTCCACTGTTTTAGTAATTAAGGGTCTTTGCAAATGGGACATGTCACCCCAAAAAAATATTTGTGAGGCCTGTGCTTCAGTCAAAGTGCCACATGTGGGATATTTCTAAATAAAAATTGAGTTATGTTTTTCTGGTAAAAACTTTTGTGTTACAGTAAAAAAATTATTAAAGTTTAATTTCTCAAAAACAAAATTATATTTATAAATTTTACCTTTACTTTGCTTTAAATCCTGTAAAACGCATAAAGGGTTAATAAACTTTCTAAATGTTATCTTAAATACTTTAAGGAGTGCATTTTTTTAAATGGGGTGATTTACGGGGAGTTTCTAATATAATGACCCCTTAAAGCCACTTGATAACTGAACTGGTCCCTAGAAAAATAGTTTTTTTACATTTTCTTGCAAATTGAGAAATGCTGCTAAAGTTATAATCCTTCCAACATCCTAGAATAAGGAAAGGCCGTTCAAAAAAATGATGGCAACATAATATAAACATGTGGTAGATGTTAACCAGTAACTTTTTTTTATGTTATTACTCTCTGTTTTAATAAATTTTCTAAAAATGTTGCCATTTTTCTCAACTAAACACTGAGTGTATCGACTAAATGTTACCGATAACATAAGGTACAATGTGTCACAAGAAAAAATCCCAGAATCGCCCAGATAATTAAAAGCATTCCAAAGGTATTACCACATAAAGTGTCCACTACGCCAAAACTGGCTGGGTCCCCAAGGGGTTAAAAAGATTTGCATCACAACAAATATACTACAATAAACTGAAGAGAGTAAATCAAGGTTTCCAAAATATGGCAATATGTCTGAAAAACTGCACAAATCTCTGAGCTTACAAGAGATCAGTTTATATCTCAATACCAGAGAATGGAAATCCAGAGTCCCACACAGGTTAGGCTAAAGATCAAAGTTTTATTGCTCCAAGTAAGAAAACATGATACTTATTATTGGCTAACAAAAATAAATGATGTTAAACTGCAAGCTTTTGAGACAACTTAGGTGTCTTTATCAGGCATGATATCACTACCATGTCATGCCTAATGAAAAGACGTAAGTTGTCTCGAAAGCTTGCAGTTTAACATCATTTATTTTCCTTAGCTATTAAAAGCTTTTATCTGTGCAAGACTGATATTTGTTTCTCTTACTGAGAACAATAAAACTTTTTTCAATTGGCTAACACGGAAAAAAAAAAGTTTTATTTTTTTAAGCTATAGATCAATGAACATAGAGTAGAGTCTTATTTTACTAGATGTACCCAGCAAGTTGGAAAGGCCAAGAAACAAGATGTAATGTGTTATTGCTGATGCATGCCAGATAATAGAAAAGGGCCAAGAAATACCAGTAGAAAGTCAACATCTTCTTCACTCAATATAATAAATACTTCAAATTTTTAAGCCATGAAAAAGGATGCAATGTCCTGTGGAAAATGTGTAAATGTAGGCATTATAAGTAATTGAAAAAAATTGATATGTTTAACCCGTTAGTGACCGCCCCATAGTGTTTTTATGACGGCCACTAACGGGCTTTATTCCGACGCAATAGCCTTTTTACGGTGCTGCTTCGGAATAAATAAACAGAGCAGGGTGCCCTTAAATCTCTCTGCTCTCAGCTACCAGAGGTAGCTGAGGGCTGGGGGCGTCCCTGCTTGACCGGGTCAGATCGATATCAGTATCGATCTCACCCGTTCAACCTCTCAGATGTGGCGCTCAATAGCGCGCGTCACATCTGAGTTGTTTTGGAGAGAGCGAGGGAGCTCCCTCTCATCCCACTGACACCCGGCGATAAGATCGCCGAGTGTCTGTGTCTCCGATGGCAGCCGGGGGCCTAATAAAGGCCCCCACATCTGCCTGTAGTAAATGCCTGCTAGGTCATGCCTCTGGCATGACCTAGCAGATGCCTGACCATTTTGCACGCACAGGCATAATACAGAAGTATTGCAGTGTATTATAAATGCGATTGTATAATCGCATAGTGAAATCCCCTAGTGGGACTAGTAAAAAGTGAAAAAAAATAAAAATGAAAAAACCCACTTTTTTCCCCTGCAAACTGCTTTAATATTAAAAAACAAAATAAAGTAAAAAAAGTTACACAAATTTGGTATCGCCGCGTCCGTAACGACCTCAAAGATAAAGTTATTACATAATTTAACCTGCACGGTGAACGTCGTAAAAAATAAAATAAAAAACCATGCAAAAATTGCTGTTTTTTTTTAATCCAGCCTTAACAAATTTTTTATACAAAGTGATCAAAAAGTTGCATCTACTCCAAAATGGTACCGATAAAAACTACAAGTGATCCCGCAAAAAAAAGCCCTCATACAACTGCATCGGCGAAAAAATAAAAAAGTTATGGCTCTTCAAATATGGAGACAAAAAACAAATCATTTTGAAAAAAAGTGTTTTTGCTGTGTAAAAGTAGTAAAACATACAAAATCTTTACAAATTTTGTATTGTTGCAACTGTAACAACCCACTGAATAAAGTTATTGTGTTATTTATACCACACGGTAAAACGGCGTAAATTTAGGAAGCAAAAAAGTGTGGCGAAATTGCAGTTTTTTTTCTATCTCCCCCAATAAAAGTTAATCAATAAATTCTATGTACCCCAAAATGGTGCTATTAAAAATTACAACTTGTCCCGCAAAAAAAAAAGACCTTATACAGCTATATCGACGCAAAGATAAAAAAGTTATAGCTCTTTGAATGAGACGATGGAAAAACATAAAAAAATGGCTTGGTCATTAAGGTTTAAGATAGGCTGGTCATTAAGGGGTTAAGGGGTTAAAGAACAGAAATCATAACAAAGCTTATTAAAAAAGAATAAGAAAACATAACATTTAGGAAAATCATTATTTATATGGTCAACAGGTGTTGAAATGAGTTTAAAATAATTTTATTATAAGACTATTATTATTATTATTATTAATAACCACAAGAAAAATTACTAGATAAACGTTCAGTCATTTATCAACATACATTTGGAAGTTATATGGTGTATTTGTATAGAAATAAATGGTGTTAGCGAAAAGGGGGTTTGGCCTTTCAGTCCTAAACTAAATGTTCTCCACCACTTCTGTTCTCAGAAAAGTAGCAAAGATCAATGCTATGTATTTTTTGATAGGCATGGCTAGATTCTCCAACATACATAAGCAATGTAGGGGAATACAGCACTCATTACACTGCTTTATAGACTAATGTACCACCCAGTGCGTATGCCAGTCTTTACAAATGCCCCCTTCAGTGTTTGCACAGGGTTTATGAGTGGATATGGATCCTGAAAAAAGGGGGGGAGAAGAAGCCTCCAGCTCACCTTATGTGTAGACTTGCACAGATAGCCACGTACGGGTCCTCGTGTCGGCACACAATAGATGAGTAGTAGAGAAGAGAAGGTTGGATCCAGCGCTGATGTAGATAAAATGGAAACTTATTCCAAGTTTAATTCGGTCATGTTAAAACAGGATCAAGGAAAATGATGTCCTGAAGTGCAGGGAGAGGTCTCGAAGATATAGGAAGCCTACGCGTTTCAGACGCTTCCTTATTCATGCATCAGCCATGAATAAGGACGCAGGAAGCGTCTGAAACGCGTAGGCTTCCTATATCTTCGAGACCTCTCCCTGCACTTCAGGACATCATTTTCCTTGATCCCGTTTTAACATGACCGAATTAAACTTGGAATAAGTTTCCATTTTATCTACATCAGCGCTGGATCCAACCTTCTCTTCTCTACTGGATATGGATCCTAACAGATTTTATACGGACTTGTGTGTTAGGACTGAATACTGACATTCAGAGTGACAGAAATTTTCAAGCAATATCAAAGGTGTTTGAAAATTCCTTAGATCATCTAGGTCCATTCTTTTTGAGAATCAATGGGAGTCCCAATTTGTTGACCCCCACTGATATATCTCCTGACATGTCTTTATGGATGCCAGATGATACATTTCAGCGGGATTCCTTCTGTAGAAGTGTATGTTAACTGTATTCATGTAAACTTTTGTCATTTTACAAGTATGCATTCAATTATTATTAGTATATCTTAAAAGGGTGCAATACAACATTGGGCATGCTGTTTATAATTTAAGCTGATTTCACTACCAAATAATTCTATACACATCTTTTTATTACTAATGTTAAAATGGTATTTTAATACATTAGAGTGTCTGGATTAGAAACAGTGCAATAGATTTGATCTATAGTACAGTACGTTTATGCAAACAGCTTCCAATATGCATGCCGGAAAAAGGCTGCTTATATTGCATGTCTACTTGTTTTATATGCTTCGCCTCAAAAAGAAATATGTTTAAAAATGTATTTCCTGGAGGATGAAAAAACCACTTAGGCCTCATGCACACGCCCGTAGCCATGTGCATGGTTGTTATTTTCAAGTCGGCCGGCCACGGAGTGACAACCGCGAGCCGCCCGCAAATTCTGGGCCGTGCACATGGCCGCATCCATTATTTCCTATGAGCCTGGACACGGCCGTAATAAGACATATCCGTTCTTTCTGCAGTCCAGGCTCCTGGGCCATGCACGGACCGTGGAAACCACGGTCGTGTGCATGGGCCCATAGAAATTAATGGGGCCGAAATTCTCCCGTGGATTTCCGGGGGAATTGCGGCCGCAAAAGCACGTTCATGTGCATGGGGGATAAATCAACAATCCTGATTTGAAAGGGAAAATGCAGTGAGAACAGCTCAACTGGAGAGCTGTAGCTACGGAAGAATTGCATATATTGATGTATTTTTTTTTTCAATAACATATACCCACCCTGCAATTAAACGCCTTGTATTTTAAAAGCAAAAAACACACACTTTCTTATTGCCATATAGTTAATTTCCTGAATAATCATTGCAAAAAAGGTTGTGAAGGTAAATAATAAATACTGACGGTTGCTGACGGTTATGGTTATGGTTTTATTGCATGAGTACAGGAAAATTAGAAATTTAAAATATATTGACATTACTTGATATTATTTCAAATGGAAAATGTGTAACTATATTTTATTTAATGAAATTGGTAGAGTAGACCTCCAATTTATATTATAAGTTGTTAAATTTATCCCTCCATGCTCTGGTGTACACCACCTATTAAATCATGAAAAATGTAGGTCTAGGGAGAGAGGAGGAAAGGTAGAGCATGGTGGACAATGTCGCCTTCAATTTTTTATTGATACCGACTAGTGTAGTAGGAGAAGGATTATACTGTGCAATGTCCCCTTTATTGCCACATTGTGTGGTATTTTGATTAAATTATTGCACAGTGTGATTACAGCTTTAAACAAATTCCACTGGGTAGGGAGCTTGTTGGCCCTACTACTCAGGTGGAAATAAACGAGGTGGTGCTGCAAGGGTTATTTTTGTATCTGTAAGATACCTTGCATATGCACACTACAGGAGGTTGTGTTCAAACTCTATGAGCAACTGCCTGGTCATTGACTACCTTTTAAGCGTTGCCGCTCCAAACTTTTGGTGAGTAGCAGCGCAAAAGGATTAAAATTTTTGTGTCAATTAACAGTTAATTAGTCTTCAGATTGTGTTGTATTTGTTCTGTTACCAGCGTTGCTGTTCCATTCCTGGCTCAAGCAGCAGCTCGGCCAGCAACGCGGACAGAAGGCAATCTATCTCAGTGAGCAGCTAGCTGGTCACCGAGTGCGTTTTGTGTTCTCAGCGTTGCTGCTGCGGTTCTTAATTATGCGGCAATGCAGAGAGACAAGCTGCCTGTTGTGTTTTATTTAGTGTTCTCAGCGTTGCCGCTGCGATACACAATTCGGCGGCAAACAGACAGCCTGCCTGTTAGCAGTGAAAACTAGTTTTCACTGCTAACAGGCAGGCTGTCTGTTTGCCTAAACACAGCGTACGCTGCTGTCTCTGTATTGCCGCCGAATTGTGTATCGCAGCAGCAACGCTGAGAACACTAAATAAAACACAACAGGCAGCTTGTCTCTCTGCATTGCCGCATAATTAAGAACCGCAGCGGCAACGCTGAGAACACAAAACGCACTCGGTGACCAGCTAGCTGCTCACTGAGATAGATTGCCTTCTGTCCGCGTTGCTGGCCGAGCTGCTGCTTGAGCCAGGAATGGAACAGCAACGCTGGTAACAGAACAAATACAACACAATCTGAAGACTAATTAACTGTTCATTGACACAAAAATGTTAATCCTTTTGCGCTGCTACTCACCAAAAGTTTGGAGCGGCAACGCTTAAAAGGTAGTCAATGACCAGGCAGTTGCTCATAGAGTTTGAACACAACCTCCTGTAGTGTGCATATGCAAGGTATCTTACAGATACAAAAATAACCCTTGCAGCACCACCTCCTTTATTTCCACCTGAGTAGTAGAGCCAACAAGCTCCCTACCCAGTGGAATTTGTTTAAAGCTGTAATCACACTGTGCAATAATTTAATCAAAATACTACACAATGTGGCAATAAAGGGGACATTGCACAGTATAATCCTTCTCCTACTACACTAGTCGGTATCAATAAAAAATTGAAGGCGACATTGTCCACCATGCTCTACCTTTCCTCCTCTCTCCCTATGCCTACATTTTTCATATATTTTATTTAATATTCTAAAGTACAGTAAATGTAACTTTATTTTCTGAACACATTATTGTATTACATTTAGCTTAGTCTCATCTTTTAATAATGATTTTTAGTATAAGTCTACCTTTGCTGAGTTTTGCAGCATAAGATTTAAAATTTCGGACGGATAAAGAATAGAATCTGACAAACAAGCTATCACTTTATTAGCATGTATTATTGAAGGTTGTGAATGGAAACTTATGTTATGTAGGAAATATCAACAAAGCTGGGCTTACTCTTTCACTATAGGCAAATATTGTACTGTACTTTCTGAAACGAAGGACTGGTAGCCAGAGTTGGATTTGGACCCCAGGAGACGTTTGGAACCAGGATATATCTATGGACTGGCAATAGGGATAACAGCTTTGGGCACCTTGGCTGATTAACATACTACAGGGTACAAAAGACTTAACCCTCTACTATCGCCTCCTGCCAAAAAAAGCTAATCAATCTTACATATCTGATTGGGTGCATTCAGAAACCAGGAATTTGGTCACTGTGTTTATATTTTATTATATTTTTCCACATCATTATCTATGATTAAAAAAAATACTAATAATGGAAATTACCATGGCCAATAAGCATTTTGAAATATGCTAACACTTTGTGTCACCTTTCAGCTTGTGCTGTGTACATCCGGAAGATGTTTAACAGTCTTATCATTATAGGGCAGGTTTACAATGAAAGGTAAAGTCCCTTTTACACTGGCAAAATACAAGGCAAACGAGCGTTCAAAGAACGCTCGTTCCTGATAATTTCTCTGTGTAAACAGGGCAGCAATCAGCAGATGAACAAGTAAACGCAAGTTTATCTGCTAGTCGTATCGTTTTAAATGTGAAAAATATTATTGTTGTCGGCAGCACATCTCTCTCTGTAAACAGGGAGATGTCCCGTTGATCAGCGCTTGTTGCACCGGCCAATATGGGCCGGTTTAAAAGTACCTTTAGTCCCTGATTATAAATCTGGATGCAGATAATACAGGATCCCACCAATAATAGCAAATAGTGGACACATCTCACCTCCTTCCTTCCCAGAGTGACTACTGCACATGTCACAGAGCATGGCCACAACACTGTACCATAGAACTAAATGAGCAATTTTTTTAAATATCTAGTACTGCTAGTCAATATGATTTCTCCGTAATCAAGAAAAGAAAGGTGATACATTCCCTTTGAGTAAATATTTGAAGTAAATAATGGGAAAGTGAAATATCTCTATCTAGTTTTGTAGCTAAACAATACACTATCCAAATTGAAACTTGTGCTACGGGCTAAGGCCCCCTGCACATGGCCGTGCCCGTAATCATGGCCTCATTTGCGGAACGTGCTCCCATTATAAAGTATGTGAGCTCGGTCCTTAAAATAAAAAAATAGGACATGTCCTATTTTTTGCAGGTCATTTCTTTGGACAGACACCTTCCCATAAATATACGGGAAGGTGTCCCTGGGCAATAGAAATTAATGGGTCTCTACTTTGATCCGTAATTGAAGATTACAATTACGGCCGTGTGCATGGGGCCTAAGAAAGCTCCATTTTGTACTTAGGGTAGCACTACTGTTTGAGATAAACAGTCATTACCTGGTATAGATGCACAAAGAAACAGTCGTATGTGCTGTATGAGTATTATATATTTCTAGTTCTGCCTTTACAGCAAACCCCACACTTTTTATTCCATTCTTAACTCGTGAGACATGGATTGTATATTTTATTGCCATTTTTGGGTTTATAAGAAATAGAGAAATAAACCGGGTTTAAGCATTTGTAATGATACTTAAAGCATTAATGATCCTTAAAAAGTGTACTCTTGTGAAATGATCGTTTTGAGAGATGCCGTTATTAAGGAGAAAGTAACGGGCTAGTGTTTGAACAGCTGCAGGCTGTACAGCTGAACTCAAGTGCTAATGGTGTATGAAGCAACCTGGTGCATTTTATATATTGTTACCACATCACATCAATTATGTAGAACAATATTTCATCAATAACTATTCTTTATCTTTTAGGAATTAATGTCATTCCAAAGATTTTAAAGCATGTGCTACATTAACAAATTACATTTTACCATGTGGGTGAATAAACTAGCAATAATTTTACTTTATAGCAAGTAATAAATTTACATACAAGTTCACTAAAGGTTGGATGTCCTTATACTGTATTTATTATCATTGTCTTTGGAATCGAAAGAAGCATGACTTAACTTAACTTAAAGAGGCTCTGTCACCAGATTCTCAAATCCCTATCTCCTATTGCATGTGATCGGCGCTGCAATGTAGAGAACAGTAACGTTTTGTTTTTTAAACGTTCATTTTTGGCCAAGTTATGAGCTATTTTATATATATGCAAATGAGGTTTGAAATGGACAACTGGGCGTGTTTTTTTTCATATGTCCAACTGGGCGTGTATTGTGTTTTTAACTGGGTGTGTTTATTTGTTTTACTAACCTGTGAATAGAAGTGTATGATGCTGATGAATCAGTGACCAATCAGCATCATGCATTCCTCTCCATTCATTTACAGTATCCTGACACTTCTGAATCTTTTCTGTGAGATTCCAGCAAGCCACGCGTAATCTCGCGAGATTACGAGGTAAACGAGATTTCGTTTCCCTTGCTGGAAATCTCACAGAAAAGATTCAGAAGTGTCAGGATTCTGAATACACATGACGTCCAGGCTGGAGGTCATGTGTATTCATTATCAGGACACTTGTGTATGTGGCTGCACATCGTTCTAGTAAGAACACTATGTGCTGTGTAAATGAATGGAGAGGAGTGCATGATGCTGATTGGTCACTGATTTGTCAGCATCATACACTTCTATTCACAACGCCCAGTTAGTAAAACAAGTAAACACGCCCAGTGTAAAACACAATACACGCCCAGTTGGACATACGAAAAAAAAACACGCCCAGTTGTCCATTTCAAAGCTCATTTGCATATATATATATATATATATATATATATATATATATATATATATATATATATATATAAAATAGCTCATAACTTAGCCAAAAATGAACGTTTAAAAAAAAACAAAAAACGTTACTGTTCTCTACATTGCAGTATCGATCACATACAATAGGAGATAGGGATTTGATAATCTGGTGACAGAGCCTCTTTAACTTACAGAACGTTTCTCATTGACAGTTGCTACCTGTAATGGAAACAACAAAGTTCACTGCAGAGTTTTCAATTATAAATCATACAACAACCCACGTGGTGCATATAACGTGTTTTGATCTGCTATGATCTAAGATTGTAAATATAGGGGGATAGCAGAGATAGCAGTTGTTTTGGTGCCTAAGGGAGCCCAACTGTACCTCTGCCATATAAGAGGATACCAGTTAATTCTCTTTCAATAGTTGCTTTATGCCAAAGCTCACACTCGAAGACCCAGTCTGTATAGAGCAGTGGTCTAAAACACGCGGGCCGCATGTGGCCCCCCGAGGCTGTCATCTGCGGCCTGCGGGGCACAAAAGATTCCGAGGAGGAGAGAGCAGGCATAAGGAGGAGAGCACAGCGCTCCTTCATGAAGTCATGAAGGAGCGCTGTCCCTTACCTGTGCTGCTGGATCATTGGTGGTAGGTGAACAATGACCACACAGTCCCCTGAATGTAGAGTAACCCCCCTGTAGATAGCGCTGCAAACACCCCACCCCGTTGACAGCGCTACATCCCCACTCACTGCAGTTAGCCCCATTGGGGCTCCATCTAGGAGTGGAATTCCCAGCCAGAGCGTTGCCGACGCATTGGCAGGGGATTCTTCTGCTGGAGGAGCCCCTGAAGTCACTGTCCATATATAGACAGTGACTTCAGGGGCTCCTCTAGCAGAGGAATTCCCAGCCCGAGCGTCGGCAATGCTCTGGCCGGGGAATCCGGACGAGGAGCATCCCTTGACATCACTGTCCATATATGGACAGTGACTTCAGGGGCTCTTCCAGCAGAGGAAACCCCTGCCAAAGAGTTGGCAATGCTCTGATGCTCTGGCTGGGGATTCCACTCCTAGAGGGAGCCCCAATGTAGCTGTCTATAAGGGGGTGGCACTATCTATAGGGGGTTGTGTGTGGCACTATCTATAGGGGATGTGTGGCACATATCTACATATGGGTGTGTGTGGCACTATCTACATGTGGGTGGGTGTTGCACTATCTACAAGTGGGTGTACATGGCACTATCTACATGTGGGTAGGTGTGGCACTATCTACATGTGGATGTGTGTTGTATTATCTACAGTGGGCATGGTGGCATTGTCTACAGAAGGCACTGTGGCATTATCTAGGGGTGTGGCACTATCTACAGAGGGCACTGTGACATTATCTACAGAGGGCACTTTGGCATTATCTATAGAGGGCACTGTGGCAATATCTGCAGAGGCACAGTGGCATTATGTACAGAGAGCACTGTGGCATTATCTACAGAGGGCACTGTGGCACTATCTAAAAAGGGGCTGCCCAATCTTGACATTCTTGTGTCTGCCAAATGCTGCCAACTGAGTAGCCAGACTTCATTTAGCAACACTTAAACTGGAAAACTGTATTGTTAAAATTAACATGTGGAGCAAACTCCCAAATTTCTGGTAAGTTTAAACCTAGAAGTATTATTATAGTAATGTAGTATTATTATTATAGTAATGTAGTATTCTTATAGTAATGTAGTATTATAGTAACGTAGTATTATTATAGTAATGTACTATACTGCGCCTTGAAATCTGGCACATTATTTGAAGCTTTGGTTGTGTGCAGTGATAGCCCTGAGCAGCCACTCCCCTCACGACTAGTGCGAGTGAATATTACTATCTAATGCACCTGAGCCATTTCCCTCTAAAGACATTTTTGACTTGTCTGCATCCTGCTGGGAACTGGTGTCTACCAACCTATGTAGTAAGTATGGCCTTTTCTGTGGTTTTTGAGTATATCTATGTCCCCATTTTTTCTGTGTTTTTTGCTTTTATGTAGGGAACGAAAAGTTCTAGCGTAGGGACTCACAAGACCGTGAGTACCCTTGACGTTGGGTTGTGAGCTTGCATATTTTGGCCAAAATAACAACTAATACCTCATGTTTTTCATTTATATGTTTACTGTATATACTTTTTTCAGGATGCAGCCAGGCCTTATAATGTTGGGAGAGTTTAGTGTGCCTTTGTTTGGTGTGGCGTGCAGGGCAGCCCGCCTGATCTAATAGTATGAGCGTGACTAACAGGCTGTGATCCGGCAAGATACGCTGCACCTTGCAAACTGGCACATTAATTGAAGCTTTGGCAGTGTGCAGTGATAGCACTGAGCAGCCACTCCCCTCAAGACTAGTGGGAGTGGATAATACTATTTAATGCACCTGAGCCCTTTCATTCTGTAGCATTTTTGACTTGTCTGTGTCCCGGGGGGGAACTGGTGTCTACCAACCCATGTAGTAAGTATGGCCTTTTCTGTGGTTTTTGAGTATATCTATGTCCCCACTTTTTCTGTGTATTTTTGCTTTTATGTAGGGAACGAAAAGTTCTAGCGCAGGGACTGGCAAGACTATGAGGACCCTTGACGTTGGGCCGCAAGCTTGCATATTTTGGCAAAAATAACAACTAATACCTCATGTTTTTCATAGCCTTTTCTGTGGGTTTTGAGTATTATAGTAATGTAGTATTTTTATGGTAGTTCAAATAACCAATTGATTAAGAATAATTTAGTATTGTATCAAATTTGAAAGTAATGTGGCCTGTCAACTTCACATTTTTTCAATGTGCGGCCCATTTACCCAGCCGAGTTTGAGACCCCTGGTATAGAGCATGTGCAACCATGTTAAATTGACAATCTCCAGAGATCAATTCACCAAAATCACAAAGATAGAGGTTCAAAACTTTTGGGGGGCAAAACAATGGATGAACTGTGTTTCCTGAGGGTCAAAAAACTGTTTATTCCTACTCACGCTTACCTGTATACTAATAGAAATACTGGTCACATAGAGGAATACACCAACAATTACATATTTGTAGGAGAGGAGTATGCATATGGGAATGAACACTACTAGAAGGACTAAACTAAAATAGAGGGAATAAATACACACACTTCTATTGCTTTGGCAGCACATGACTTGTGAGAGTTGGAAGAGACTGTCGCAGATTTCGTATCAGAGACCAGGGGCATAACTATTGTTGCTCCAACCAGGCCCTGCAGCTTGAGGGGGCAAAAGGTTTATCTGTCCCATGGCTACTATGAATGACATGTGATAGTTGGGGGCCCAGCTACTTAATTTACATTGGAGCCCAGGAGCAATGCTTTTGACTGGGACCATGGTTTTTAATCCAACTAGGACAACATCTGCGTTGAGTTGTTTATTTGGGTTTTGCATTAGTTTAGTGTCCTTCAAGACTTTAAAACATTCTAAGCAATTATTACATTATAAAATAATAAAATGTATTTAAGTATTTTAACTTTAAAAGAGCTGTTATCTTTCCATTTAAATATACGTTATGGCATGTCCTTTTACAACTCTATTCACTACATTGCCTCTGTGTCAGTGAATGACATATAGCATTATTCATCATCAGCAATCTACTACATCAATATAATACCAGAACTACTGTTAGATACAGCGAAGTGAAGGAAACAGAGCAGATGGAGCAAAATAACAAAAATTCTGATATATATTTCATTTGGGGTTTGTGGAATTGTAATGGCTGCCATTAGTAGTTGATACCTTAGTAAATCTAACATCTATTACACTAAGATAACTCATATGCTGAATTCAATATTCAAATACTGTGTGTAGGATGGTAACTTTGTAAAATATGTCCATAATACAGAGGGACTGTAGAGTAGCACACAGAGTGCTTATGGGTCAATAGAACGGTGCCAATGGGACTGTAACTCCGTACATTCTACGTACACACAGTTTGGGCCATGTGCATGATGCCTCCATAGGGAATAAACAGGCAGTTTGGCTAAAATAAATACAATTTTATTTGTATGGCATTTAATAAAGTCTACTATTTCATCAATTAAATGAAATAATGTTTTTTGAAAGCAACATGGAAACTCACAAGAAGATAGAATATTCCTTTTGGTGCAGCAATGCTGATAAATGCAACCATGAACCAGTACAAATGTAGAAAAGGTTAAACTCTAATAACTTGGAGCAGCGGGAAATCACACAACAAAAACCATTGAAAAAGTCACGTTAAAGTTTCTTGCCACTGTGTATTTAACATGCTAGGAGTCAAGATAAAGAGTGCTACATCTGTATGTCTGGTTTAGCTTCATTCAATGCCAGTAGTTTAAAAATAATTTCATGCTAACAAGATCATTATGATGGTGGGTTAGTACCGGTAGTCTATGCTTAGAAGAAAAAAAAAAGTTCATTGTGTTTTATGCTTCTATGGTGGAAAGTAGCTGTTTATTTGAGTCAGTGTGAGAATGAACATTTATTTGTTTCTATTTGTACTCAAGTACACAAGAAAATGTAATGGTTGTGAATTGTAACCTTAGGTTTACAATGGCATATGGATCACCATAAGGCACATCTGATCCTCTCCGTTTTGTTATCGTTATGACAGCCAAATTGTCATTGTGGCTAACTAAACAATAACGCCATCTGTGAAGCTAGCGACCAAACAAGGGGAAAGTTTATCTCATTTGTTCCTTGATCAACACTCACTAAATATATAGTTTGACTGCCTTATTATGCAAAACATAAAAGACAACTTTGCCAAAAGCAAACAAACCAGTAACTACAATAGATGTAATTATCTCACAGGTGCAGCAAAAATAAGAGCACCCATAACTGCGCCTGTTGAAAGCACCTGTAATTTCCAGCAGTTTTAAGACAAAAAAGAATCATTTTCTAAGCATTGACATGTAAGTCAGCAGAATATAAGCAGGCAATGGCTTCTTTATGGTGATATGGATTTTATTTCATTCCAGCATTTGTTTGAAAGGCACATACATATTTTATATCTCATTTTGTCTATCGCTGCTTCAAACATTCTATATAATCTGCAAAAGGTGCACAGAGGTAACAATAGGAATGGACAATTCAATATTCATTTATTCCCAGCTGCAAAGATAAGACAGGGTCAAATGAGAAGACTGAAATACTGTATATTAATGTTCTCTTAGCCATATAAATGCACTTGTGTAGTAGTTACTGCATGTTCACATCAAATAATTGAAAAATACACTAATATGAGTTGCCAATTGGGCAAATGATATCCTGTGATGAAATACGGTAAAGCTGGATTTGCGCAGAATGAAGCCATTAATTAACTTATTACAATCGAGTGATCTATCGATCCCTCTATATCTATCTATCTATCTATCTATCTATCTATCTATCTATCTATCTATCTATCTATCTATCTATCAGTCAAAAAATGAGCAACAACTCCAATGGTAAGGGTGAAAAAAGTGGGTACTTTTATTGCCCGTGCAACGTTTCAGCTCTGTTCACTGGAGCCTTTCTCACTTGAGAAAGGCTCCAGTGAACGGAGCTGAAACGTTGCACGGGCAATAAAAGTACGCACTTTTTTCACCCTTACCATTGGAGTTGCTGCTCATTTTTTGACTTCTGTGTATCTGGGACTTGGTCTGTCCCTCAGAGCCTGCACCCACACGCTGCCGGTGCTGCTGGACTTGGTATATTTCTATCTATCTATCTATCTATCTATCTATCTATCTATCTATCTATCTATCTATCTATCTATCTATCTATCTATCTATCTATCTATCTATCTATCTATCTATCTAATATCTCTATCTATCTATCTATCTAATATCTCTATCTATCTATCTATCTATCTATCTATCTATCTATCTATCTATCTATCTATCTATCTATCTATCTATCTATCTATCTATCTATCTATCTATCTATCTATCTATCTATCTATCATCTATCTTTAAACGTTAAATTTCACAGACCATTTAGGATATACAAATGTGCTTCTATCTTCTCATTTATAAACGTTAAAAAAATGTCATATTTTTTAAAACATAGATTTACGGTATAATTCCTTCAAATGGAAATAGTCGGGGGACCACTTACTAATATTGGCAGGCTGCGGAGTAGAATAGCTGTAGTGTCCGACTGTTGGGCAACACACAGCTTGCTACTAAACAACGCTATTTTGTACATGATATTGATCACCACCAAGAGAAAGGTGGTGGAAAACTTTAGCAAGTAAGCCAAATTTGGTGCATTTTGAAAGCCATAATCCTTTTTACGGACATAAATTAAAGTCACATAAGTGTATGGGGCTTTAAAAAATATAAAGCTCAATATGAAAACTATATTTTCTGAAATGTAGTTACATCAGACATCTGGTGTATTTACGTTAAAACATTTTTCTAAGTACATTTTGAATGAAAAAAATAAATAACCCAGAAATTCATTTAGGTATAATAATAATAATAATCTTTATTTATATAGCGCCAACATATTACGCAGCACTTTACAATTTAGAGGGAACATGAAACAAACAATATCAGACATTACATAGTGACAAAGTTCATTTACAATTCAAATCTGGGGAGTGAGGACCCTGCTCGCAAGAGCTTACAATCTATGAGGAAGTAAAGGAGACACAAAGTGTAACAGTGTTTGTTCTGTACCATGGTCCGGCCATTTTTATACACATGCGGTGGTAACATAAAGCTGCATGAGCCGGTCACCAGCCAGTATCCGTGTATGACGGACATGAAGAGAAGGAGTGTGAGGGAATCTTATTCTGATGACTAATCTAAAAGGAGGGCCATGGAAAGGAGTCAGATTAGGGAATGTTATAGGCCTGTCTAAATAGATGTGTTTTCAGGGCACGTTTAAAACTGTGGATATTGGGAATTAATCTGATTGTCTGGGGTAGCACATTCCAGAGGACTGGTGCAGCACGAGAGAAATCCTGGAGACGGTAGTGGGAGGTTCGGATTATGGAGGATTTTAATCTAAGGTCGTTGGTAGAACGTAGAGCCCGAGTAGGGTGGTAGATAGAGATGAGGGAGGAGATGTAAGGAGGTGCAGCACTGTGGAGAGCTTTGTGGGTGAGAGTAATAAGTTTGAATTTTATTCGGAAGGGGATGGGCAACCAGTGCAGTGACTGGCACAGATTAGAGGCGTTGGTGTAGCGGTTGGTCATAAAGATGAGCCTGGCTGCTGCATTGAGGATAGATTGGAGAGGGGAGAGTTTAGTGAGGGGAAGACCGACTAGTAATGAGTTACAGTAGTCAAGACGAGAGTGAATCAGAGCAACAATGAGAGTTTTGGCAGTTTCCTCCGTAAGAAAAGAGCGGATTCTGGAGATGTTTTTGAGGTGAAAATGACAGGAGCGTGAAAGTGATCGTATGTGAGGAGTAAAGGAAAGATCTGAGTCAAAAATAACCCCGAGACAGCGGGCGTGCTGCTTAGGAGTGATGGTAGTGCCACACACAGAGATGGAGACATCAGGTTTAGGGAGGTTAGTAGATGGTGGGAACACAAGGAGCTCAGTTTTAGAAAGATTCAGTTTCAGATAGAGAGAGGACATGATGTTAGAGACAGCGGACAGACAATCACTGGTGTTCTGTATTAGAGCAGGGGTGATGTCACGGGAAGAGGTATATAATTGGGTGTCATCAGCGTAGAGATGGTACTGGAAGCCAAATCTGCTGATGGTTTGTCCAATAGGAGCTGTGTAGAGAGAAAAGAGCAGCGGACCTAGGACTGATCCCTGAGGAACCCCGATATCAAGGGGAAGAGGAGAAGAAGTGGAACCAGCAAATAACACACTGAACGAGCGGTCAGAGAGATAGGAGGAAAACCAAGAGAGAGCCGCGTCCTGGAGGCCAATAGAGTGGAGCATGTTAAGTAGGAGTTTGTGGTCTACAGTGTCAAAGGCTGCAGAGAGATCCAAAAGAATCAGGAGAGAGGATTTACCGTCCGATTTAGCCGCCAAGAGATCATTTGAGACTTTAGTAAGGGCAGTTTCTGTGGAGTGTAGAGTGCGGAAACCAGATTGTAAGGGGTCAAGAATGGAGTTAGCAGAGAGATAGCGGATAAGGCGAAAGTAGATCAAGCGTTCCAGGAGTTTGGAGATGAAGGGCAGATTAGAGACTGGTCGGTAGTTGGCAGCGCTGGATGGCTCAAGAGTTGGTTTTTTCAATAATGGGTTTATAATGGCATGTTTAAAAGCGGAGGGAAAGATACCAGAGGAAAGAGAGAGGTTAAATATTTTAGTCAGGTGACTAGTGACAGCTGGGGAGAGGGACTGGAGGAGGTGTGAGGGGACAGGATCACTAGGGCAGGTAGTAGGACGAGAAGAAGAGAGGAGCCTCAAGACTTCTTCTTCAGTTATTGGGTCAAATGCTGAGAGTGAAGAAGAGGGAGTGCGGGAGGGAAGGGGATCGATGTTACTAGGGGACTGGGAGAGAATATCATGCCGGATGTTGTCAATTTTAACTTTAAAATAATTGGCCAGGTCTTCAGCACTGAGATCTGTGATTGGCGTCTGCACTTTAGGACTAAGGAGGGAGTGAAAAGTATCAAAGAGGTGTTTTGGATTGTTAGATAGTGTGGAGATGAGAGAAGTGAAGTAGACTTGTTTGGCGCGGTGAAGGGCAGAGTTGTAAGTTTTGAGCATAAATTTGTAATGGAGGAAATCTGCATCTAAATGCGATTTTCTCCACAGTCGTTCGGCACATCTCAAGCACCGCTGAAGAAAGCAGGATTGAGGCGTGTGCCAGGGTTGTCGTCGTCTTTGTCGGGTGGTACGGAGTGTAGGGGGGGCTGCTTCATCCAATGCATTTTTGAGAGTGTTATTGTAAAGTTTGGCAGCCAGATTGGGACAGGAGAGGGAAGAGATAGGGGACAATGAGGACTGTAGACTGTCTATGAGTTTCACAGTGTTAATGGCATGTAGATTTCTGTATGTATGATACGTAGGGATGACCTGAGGAGGCAGAGAATATTTGATAGTAAAGGAGAGAAGATTGTGGTCAGAAAGCGGGAGAGGAGAGTTAATAAAGTCAGAAACTGAGCAGAGCCGGAAGAAGACCAGGTCAAGTGAATGCCCGTCTTCATGTGTAGGAGAGTTAGTAAGTTGTGACAGACCGAGGGACGAGGTTAAAGATAGAAACTGGGAGGCAGATGAGGAGATTGGGTTATCAATGGGGATGTTGAAGTCACCCATGATGAGTGTGGGTGTTTCAGAGGATAGAAATTGTGGAAGCCAGGCAGCAAAATGATCCAGGAATTGGCGGGGTGAGCCCGGGGGGCGGTAGACAACTGCCACTCGGAGGGAAAAAGGGTGAAAGAGTCTGAGGGTGTGGACTTCAAAAGAGGGAAATGTGAGTGAGGGGACCGGGGGAATGACCTGGAAAGTGCAGTGTGGTGAAAGAAGTATACCTACTCCTCCACCCTGCCTGTTCTCAGGTCTAGGGGCATGAGAGAACTGGAGACCACCATAAGATAGAGCAGCAGGGGAAGCAGTGTCAGACAGGTGTAGCCATGTTTCTGTAAGAGCCAGAAGGTTGAGAGAGTTAGAAAGGAATAAGTCATGAATAAAGGTGAGCTTGTTGTACACGGACCGAGAGTTCCAGAGAGCACAGTTAAAAGAGACAGGAGAAGACATACAGGGAATGGTAAGAAGATTTGCAGGGTTTCTATGTGTGGCAGGTAAGAGGTTAAGCTTGGCAGAAGAAAAGGGAGGACCAGGGTTGGGAGAGATGTCCCCTGCAGCTAGTAGCAGGAGAATGGAGAGACACAGCAGATGGTTCTGTGATTTATGTGAGTGATATTTATGTTGGGCAGTGGGATGAGATGGGTTAAGTTGACTGAGGAAAGTGAATAGTGAATGGGGGCTGTACATTGGGGAGGCAAGGAGAGAGGGACTGATGTGGACTGTTTTTTGGCAAGGCTTAAATGGGCGATAGGATTGTAAACCAAGAGCAGCTATAATGATGAGAGCGGTAGCAAACATGTTTGTTTACAGATGGTTAGTATTCTAATATTTAGAGCGTGTGATAGTTTGTTTGGTTTGGTAATGCAGCTTACCTGTCACTGACCCTGTGCAACTGCCATGTATAACTGCCAGGACACTTTGACAGTATGACACTTAGACAGAGATGACTTCTGCCTTCGTGCCCCCCTGCACGAGTGCCTTCCCCATATGCTACATCTAAATTTATAGGGAGTAGATGCTCAGATCTAGGCCTAATTAAGCTCGTTCAGCTATTAATCAAATCAACTAGACACATCTTTTTCTGAACCAGTCACAAGACCTTAATGCTCAATACTTGTGATTTATGTTTCACATTGTCTGTTTTATTTTTGTATCGCAAAGACAGTAAAATAAAATGAGAAAGAGACATCAAAAGAGAAAAGCTGCAGCAAGATAGAAAGGCAGAGTTAACCAGACTTAGGGATGGAGAAGAGAAAGTGGTAGTGAGGAAAAAAAAGACAGAAAGATAAAGGCAGTAAGATAAAGGACAGAGATTCGGAGAGAGAAAGGAGAGAGAGAGAGAGAGAGAGAGAGAGAGAGAGAGAGAGAGAGAGAGAGAGAGAGAGAGAGAGAACGAGTATAGAGTGAGATTGTAACCAGATTAAGACAAAGGGTATCATGTGAAAAGAAGGTAATGACCAGAACAGACTGTGCTGTAAGTACAATTTATCTTGGCAGTGTAAAATCTGTTTGCTAATAATACCTTTTCACATATGGAAGTCGCGCAATCAACATTTGTTTTGTTCCGAAGGCATGGAAAAAGAATTCAAAGGAAATAAAATACTTAGCATAATTTTACATCGCTCATTTCTCTGATTCCTGTTACAGATTTATGTTTTAAACATCAATGTTTAGTACCCCGAACACAATGCCTAAAAAAGTAACGTCAAAAAGCAGAGTGCAGGTGTTCTTCCTTTTAATCGGTATAAGTGATTGCTGTTTTATAAGGTTCCAGTAGTACAAACCTGGTTCAGTTCCACAGTTCAACCTAAAGGATTGCAGATACAATTATACTTTCACTATTAGAAGGATATTCCTTTATATATTTCAATTTGACACAAAGGTTTATTTGTAAATTAAAATGTATGGTTTTATTTAAGGCAAAATGTCCATTAACTTCAATTTCAGCCGTTTAGCCCTTATTCCCCCATGAGATCTAACAGAGAAATTTAATATCTAATCATGTGACAACCCCTGTAATTATTTGTTTGAGTCTACCAAGCTTTCTTTAAACTCAATTTTATGTCTTTTTAGTTATTAGAAAGGGTCAACAGTCATGTATAAATACATATGTGGCCACAAACTAACAACAATATATGCATAGATTTTCTGTCAGATTAACAAACTAAGATATAAGGTATAAAAAGCACCGGTAAAAAAATAAATACATAACAATTGGCCAATTCTGTTTAATTAGAATGTCATATAATACAATAATGTTCAAATAGCAGTATAATATTATATGAAGTATGGCATCTGGGAACTACAGTATATGGTTGTATGTTTGGCACTCTCCGAGCACAGTTTGGCACTATGTTGAGACAATTTAAATATGTGTGCACTATAAGGATCTATGTGTGAAAAGTAAGGCAATCACTAGGCACTGTATAGCTCTATGTGGGGAAAGTATGGGACTATGTAACTACTGTTTGATTTTATGTGGGTACTATATGGCACTCTCTTGACAAAGATTCCCAATATACAATGCACTATTTTGAAAATGTATGGCCCTAAGTGGGCACTCTATGTATTATCTTTGCACTTTATGCAGTATATTGGTGAGGTATCTCTCTCTCTGAGAAATCCATTCACAATAAATCCACTGGAATTGGGTGTCAATAAAGCAGAATCAAAGTCTACAAATTTAAAATGAAGGGGTAAAACAACAATATAGTTTCTAATAATATAACTTCCTATTTGTGTCTGATACAAATAATATCAACACAAAAATAAGTTAAGCCAAATTTGTCAACCATGCTTACATTACAATAATAATTTTGCACTCAGATAACATGTCAATAAATTAAACCCAGATCAGTACATAAAAAATTAAACTAATCGTTTGCATTTGTTACGTAATATATATATATATATATATATATATATATATATATATATATATATATATACATATATATATATAGTCTAATATTAATCAAAATTAGTGGTAGGAAAACAGGCAGTCACCTAGGGTGCAGCTATCTCCCTAGCCCAGGGTATATAAGGATACTCCTAATATTAGACTCAGGGAAACATTTAATCCTTGCTTCAGAAACATATGTCATGAAATGTTGTTATGTTAACCAAACAACAAATAGATTAGGAGCTTGAAACCAAAATGACAAACGTGTATCTAAAAAAATTATATAAATACTTTATTCACACATTAAAAACATAGATAACAACAACATCAGTATTAGTAGGACTTACTTATCCTTGAATGATATTTGTTTAAGTGTATGTACTGCGCCTCGACGCGCGTTTCTCTCAATATTCCTCAGGAACCTCCTGATGAGCCTCCTGAGAAATACTGGGAGAAACGCGTGTTGAGGCGCAGTACATACGCTTAAACAAATATCTTTCAAGTATAAGTAAGTCCTACTAATACTGATGTTGTTGTACTTTTAAAAAAAAACTTGACTCAGTATATTGTGTCTAATGCATGAGGTTATACCATTGAAATAGCGATATAACATTTATGTGCAGCATAGATGAATACCCAAATCTTCTACACTAGATATACAACTGCGCATCCACCATGATCTCTTCCATGCTATAGACAATATTATATAGACTTACTTTAGTCCAATTATAAAAAATAAGCAATGTAAATTGTTGACACCACTGTTCTTTGATATATTCTGTCCAAATGTTTATGTACACAGTATGTAAACATCTATGTTTTTAAAATGTGAAATAAAAAAAGTATTTATATAATTTTTTTAGATACACGTTTGTCATTTTGGTTTCAAGCTCCTAATCAATTTGTTGTTTGGTTTACTATATTTGAGGAGTCTAACCACCGTAACAGTGTTATGGACTTCAAATGAGTACAATGTTGTTATGTTAGTTGGACCACATTGACAGATAAATGGTCATTAGATCAGAGAAAATAATATTTTTAAAAGGTCTTTCTTTTGTACTGCTTCTTTATTATGTATGCATTTACTTATTTTTATTATTCACAGTCTAGCAAATGATCTATTTATTTATATCTTAAAAAAAGATTGCAAAATCATTCACACTGAGATCTGTTGGAATTCAAAAGATTTGTTTTTTAATATGTTGATTTCCTTTAGCATTTGCGCACAGCTATATTGCACATTAAGAGGTTATTCCCATCTCAGCAATCAATGGTAACATGGTAGATAATGTAAATATAATTATTTTTGCAAATATATTCATGTTTCAAAAGTGTACTTTTTTTTGTAAATATGTCTTGTTCCCCACCCTGTGTCCCACTCTTTGTTTTTTCTCTGTCGCCTATGGTTACGAACAACGCTGCTTTCCGGCAGCCGTGGCCACGCCTGCGCACTTGCTTAATTTTACATTGAGTGTGGCCGGGCTGTCAGGAGCACGTATCATGCTAGAGCATGCCTGCCTGGCCACCTCTCAGCTGCTCTATACAAGTGTAAGGCTGGGTTCACACTACCTATTTTCAGGCGTAAACGAGGCGTATTATGCTTCGATTTACGCCTGAAAATACGGCTCCAATACGTCGACAAACATCTGCCCATTCATTTGAATGGGTTTGCCGACGTACTGTGCCGACGACCTGTCATTTACGCGTCGTCGTTTGACAGCTGTCAAACGACAACGCGTAAATTGACTGCCTCGACAAAGAAGTGCAGGGCACTTCTTTGCAATGTCATTTGAGCCGTTCTTCATTGAACTCAATGAAGAGCAGCTCAAGATTTACGAGCGTCACAGACGCCTCGCATAATACGAGGAGGAGCTTTTACGGCTGAAACGAGGCAGCTGTTTTCTCCTGAAAACAGTCTGTCATTTCAGCCGTAAAAGCCTCTCATCGTGTGCACATACCCTTAACTCCTTAACGCCGAAGGACGGATATATCCGTCCTCTGCAGCTGCTAGTTCGCGCAGGAGGACGGATATATCCGTCCTGTAATCGTGCGGGTACTGAGACTGTACCCACGCGATCAGCGGCAGGAGCACGGCAGTTTAACCCATTAAATGCCGCTGTCAATAGTGACAGCGGCATTTAATGTGTTTGACATAGGGGGGAGCTCCCTCTGTCACCCGATCGGCGCCCCCGCAAACAAATCGCGGGTCGCCGTCGGGTTTCCATGACAGCCGGGGGTCTAACAAAGACCCCCAGGTCTGCCTTCAGCATCTGCCTGTTAGGCGATGCCGGAGGCATGACCTAACAGGTTGCCTGTCAGTTTTACACTGACAGGCAATAATGCTTTGGTATACGAAGTATACCAAAGCATTATATATGCGATCGGCACATCGCATAGTGAAGTCCCCTGGTGGGACTAAAAAAAAAATGTAAAACAGTTAAATAAAGTTTGTGAAAAAAAAATAATAATAATTACAGTGAAAATCAAATAAAACTACTTTTTTGGCCCAAAAAGTGGTTTTATTTAGTAAAACAGTCAAAACAAATCACACATACACATATATGGTATCCCCGCGATCGTAACAACTTGACCAATAAAATTAGCATATTAATTAAACTGCCGGATGAACGGCGTCCAAAGAAAACGCAAAAAACAACGTCAAAATTCTCTCTTTTCTCCCATTCCCCCCATAAAAAATACAATAAAAGTTAATCTATAAGTCCTATGTACCCCAAAATAGTACTAATAAAAACTACACATTGTCCCGCAAAAATCAAGCCCACGCACGGCCACATCGACGGAAAAATAAAAACGTTACACCTCTTGGAATGCGGCGATGCAAAAACAAGTAATTTTTTTCTAAAAGGGTTTTTATTGTGCAAACCTAGGAAAACATATAAAACCTCTACATATTTGGTATCCCCGTAATCGTGCGACCCATAGAATAAAGTTAACATGTTATTTACGCTGCATAGTAAACGGCGTAAATTTATAACGTGAAAATTAATGCTGGAATAGCTGCTTATTTTCAATTCTCTCCTAAAATAAAGTTAATAAAAGTTAATCAATATATTATAAGCATCTAAAAATGGTGCAATTACAAAATACAACTCGTCCCGCAAAAAACAAGCCCTTATACGGCCCTTATAAGCCCTATGTCGACAGAATAAAAAAAGAGTTACGACTCTTGGAATGCGACCGTGAAAAAACAAAAAATAATCCTTGGTCATTAACGTGCAAAATGGCCCGGTCATTAAGGGGTTAAAGGACATGTGTTGCCAGCAAAACATGTTTTTTTTTTTTTTGTTAAACAATTAGTGTGTGGGTGATTAAACATTGTTCTAATTTTTTTTTTTTTTTTCACGAGTCAGGAAATATTATAAATTGGATTCAATTTATAATATTTCCCAGCACTGGTCACTAGATGGAGCCATTCCCAAAATTGCAGCATTGCATGTGGTAAAGCAACCACATTGCTTTATGCTGCAAAATTGGGTAAAAATCCCTCGCTCTAGTGAGCTCTCAGAATCCCCCCCTCCTTTATCCTGGCTAGTGCCGGGAGAAACGAGGGGTTTGAACGGTCTAACCTCCTACACTGTGTGTCACCATTTTTTGAGCTAACACACAGTGTAGAATGTTAACATACAGTAGTAAACACACTGAAACACGAACATACATAGAAATAACTTACCTGCTCCAGTCGCCGCCACTCCCTCCGGTCCATCCGCTCCGTCTGCTGCCGCTGCTCCATGTGCACAAGTCCGGAAGCCGCGACCGGAAGTAGTTATCTTACTGTCCGGCCGCGACTTCCGGTCCACAGGAAAATGGCGCCGGACGGCGCGCATTACAAATTGAACTGTGTGGGAGCGGCGTACACGATAGTGGATGGAACGGGCCCCTTTCGCAGTCCCTATGGGACTGGAGCTGCCGTATTCCATGTCTGTATGTGTCGTTAATCGACACATACAGAAATGGAAAAAAAAATGGCAGCCCCCATAGGGAAGAAAAAGTGTAAAAATAAAAAAAGTAACACGCAAACACACAAATTAATCCAAACGTTTTTAATAAAGCACTAACATCTTTAACCCCTTCCCTCTTTGGCCGCTTTTGACCTTCCTGACAGAGCCTCATTTTTCAAATCTGACATGTTTCACTTTATATGGTAATAACTCCGGAATGCTTTTACCTATCCAAGTGATTCTGAGACTGTTTTCTCGTGACACATTGGACTTTATGTTACTGGCAAAATTTGCCCGATACATTCAGTATTTAATTGTGAAAAACACCAAAATTTAGCGAAAAATTGCAAAAATTTGCATTTTTCTCAATTTAAATGTATCTGCTTGTAAGACAGGCAGTTATACCACACAAAAATGTTGCTAACTAACATCCCCCATATGTCTACTTTAGATTGGCATCGTTTTTTGAACATCATTTTATTTTTCTAGGACGTTACAAGGCTTAGAACTTTAGCAGCAATTTCTCACATTTTCAAGAAAATTTCAAAATGCTATTTTTACAGGGGCCAGTTCAGTTGTGAAGTGGGTTTGAGGTCCTTAGATATTAGAAAACCCCAATAAGTCACCCCATTTAAAAAAATGCACCCCTCAAAGTATTCAAAACAGCATTTAGAAAGTTTCTTAACCCTTTAGACATTGCGCAGGAATTAAGGCAAAGTAGAGGTGAAATTTACAAAGTTCATTATTTTTTTCCAGAAATTCATTTTGAATCCATTTTTTTTGTACCACAGAAGGTTTTACCAGAGAAATGCAACTCAATATTAATTGCCCAGGTTCTGCAGTTTTAGGAAATATCCCACATGTGGCTCTAGTGTGCTACTGGACTGAAGCACCGGCCTCAGAAGCAAAGGAGCACCTGGTGGATTTTTATTAGAATATATTTTAGGCACCATGTCAGCTTTGAACAGGTCTAGTGGAACTAAAACAGTGGAAACCCCCCCAAAGTGACCACATTTGGGAAACTACACCCCTCGAGAAATTTATATAGGGGTGTAGCAAGCATTTTGACCGGCCAGTTTCTTTGCAAAAATGTTTGGAACTAGGCCATGAAAATGAAAATCTAAATTTTTTCAAATAAAATGTAGGTTTAGCTAATTTTTTTTCATTTCCAAAAGAACTAAAGTAGAAAAAGCACCACAACATTTGTAGAGCAATTTCTCCCGAGTAAAACAATACCCCACATGTCGTAATAAACGGTTATTTGGACACACAGCAGGGCTTAGAATGGAAAGAGCGCCATTTGGCTCTTGGAGCTCAAATTTAGCAGGAATGGTTTGCGGAGGCCATGTCGCATTTGCAAAGCCCCCTAGGGGACAAAACAGTGGAAACCCCCAACAAGTGACCCCATTTTGGAAACTATACCCCTCGAGGAATTTATCTAGCGGTGTAGCAAGCATTTTGACCGGCCAGTTTTTTTGCAAAAATGTTTGGAACTAGGCCATGAAAATGAAAATCTAAATTTTTTCAAATAAAATGTAGGTTTAGCTAATTTTTTTTCATTTCCAAAAGAACTAAAGTAGAAAAAGCACCACAACATTTGTAGAGCAATTTCTCCCGAGTAAAACAATACCCCACATGTCGTAATAAACGGTTATTTGGGCACACAGCAGGGCTTAGAATGGAAAGAGCGCCATTTGGCTCTTGGAGCTCAAATTTAGCAGGAATGGTTTGCGGAGGCCATGTCACATTTGCAAAGCCCCTAAGGTGACAAAACAGTGGAAACCCCCAACAAGTGACCCCATTTTGGAAACTATACCCCTTGAGGAAATTATCTAGGGGTATAGTGAGCATTTTGACCCCACAGGTTTTTTGCAGAAATTTTTGGAAGTAGGCTGTGAAAATGAAAATCTACATTTTTTCAAATAAAATGTAGGTTTAGCTAATTGTTTTTCATTTCCACAAGGACTAAAGGAGAAAAAGCATCATAAAATTTGTAAAGAAATTTCTCCCGAGTAAAACAATACCCCACATGTAGTAATAAAAGGCTGTTTGGACACACGGCGAGGCTGAGAAGGGAAAGAGCGCCATTTGGCTTTTGGAACTCAAATTTAGCAGGAATGGTTTGCGGAGGCCATGTCACATTTACAAAGCCCCTGAGGGGACAAAACAGTGGAAAACCCCAACAAGTGACCCCATTTTGGAAACTACACCCCATGAGGAAATTATCTAGGAGTACAGTGAGCAGTTTGACCCCACAGGTGTTTTACAGAACTTATTGGAAGTAGGCCGTAAAAATGAAAATCTACATTTTTTTAAATAAAATGTAGGTTTAGGTTTTTTTTTTCATTTCCACAAGGACTGAAGGAGAAAAAGCACCATAAAATTAGTAAAGCAACTTCTCCCGAGTAAAACAATACCCCACATGTGGTCATAAACGGCTGTTTGGACACACGGTAGGGCTCAGAATGGAACTAGCACCATTTGGATTTTGGATAGTGTCTGGGCGCCATGTCACATTTGCTGAGCCCCTGTAGTACTAGTACAGTGGAAACACCCCAAAATTGACTCCATTTGGGAAACTGCACCTCCTGAGGAATCATCTAGGGGTATAGTGAAAATTTTGATCCCAAAGGTTTTTTGCTGAATTAATTAGAATTAAGCCATGAAAATGAAAAATAAATTTTTTTTCCAACAAGATGTCGTTTTAGATCAACATTTTTCATTTTTACAAGGAACAGAGAAGAAAAAGCACCCCAACATTTGTAAAGTAATTTCTCCCGAGTACGGTAACACCCCATATGTGGTTATAATCAGCTGTTTACATATATGGGAGCATTCAGAAGAAAAGGAGCGGTATTTATCTTTTGGAGCGTAGATTTTGCTGGAATGGTTTGCGGACGCCATGTTGCATTTGCAAAACCCCTGATGTACCAAACAAAAGTGACCCCGTTTTAGAAACTACACCCCTAAAGGCATTTATCAAGGGATGTAGTGAGAATTTAGACTCCACAGGTGTTTTTCAGAAATGAATACGCAGTGGATGGTGCAAAGTGAAAATTGCAATTTTTCCACTGATCTGCCCATTCACCACACAAGATGTTGCGCCCCTAGAGAATCTTACCCCATAAATTGTTAAGCGGGTTCTCCCGGGTATGGTAATGCCTTACTTGTGGCCATAAATTGCTGTTTGGGCACACTGTAGGGCTAAGAAGGGAAAGACCGCCATTTTGAGCATGGATTTTGCTTGGTAGTTTTGTTTGAGTTTTGCTGGTATTCAGTTTATAATGTGGTGGCATATGTAATCTGTGTGGAGTACATCAGGGCATAATAAGAGGGTATAATAATGGGGTAAATAATACAATTATCCATAGATGTGTGTTACGCTGTGAAGCGATCCGTTATGTGCAGGCCAGTGTCGCACTGATAAACGGTTTTCTTTCTTATCCCCCTTTTGTAACGCTCTGCACCTTTTGGGGACTTTTTCTCCTTCCTAGTTTGGGAAATATTGCTGGGAAAGTTTTGCGCTGGTATAATACGGGCGCCCTCGCTTCCAGCGGATGTGCGATGTCCCTTCCCTTTCCTAGTTCCTAAATACTAGGGCCCTGAAACTGAAGGAATGTTCCCCTCCGGCCTGCGCATTGAGATGTTATTTCATCACCGCATTACTAGTGCCGTAACTTTTTTGTTTTTCAGTTGATTGGGCGGTGTGCTGGCTTGTTTTTGCGAGACGGGCTGTAGATTTCATTGGTACCATTTTGGAACACATACGACTTTTTGATCACTTTTTATTTCATTTTTTGGTAAAGGAAATTACCAAAAACAAGCAATTCTGTAATCGTTTTTTATTGGTTTTTTTATCGGCATCCACAGTGCGCCCTAAATTACATGTTAGCTTTATTCTGCGGGTCGATGCGATTACGGCGATACCAAATTTATATAGTTTTTTTATGTATTGCGGCTTTTGCACAACAAAATCACTTTTTTTATAAAATCATTTGTTTTCTGTGTCGCCATATTCTAAGACACATAACGTTATTATTTTTTCGTGCACAAAGCGGTGTCAGGGATTATTTTTTGCGGGACGGATTGCCGTTTTTATTGGTACTATTTTGGAGTAAATGTGACTTTTTGATCACTTTTTATAGCATTTTTTGGAAGGAGATGTGACCTAAAAACAAAGATTCTGGCGTTGTTTTTCATGTTTTTTTTTTTACGGCGTTCACCGTGCGGGATAAATTACATAATAGTTTTGTAGTTTGGGTCGTTACGGACGCGGCAATACCAATTATGTATAGTTTTTTTAATTTTTACGGTTTTTCCCATAATAAAAGACTTACTATGGGAAAAAAGTCAGTTTAGCTTTATTTTTATTTGAAATGTGTGTGTTTTTATTGTTTTACCACATTTTTATTAACTTTTTTTTACTTTTCTGACTTGTCCCACTAGGGGACATGAGGGCCTGATGCCCCGATCGCTACTCTAATACACTGCACTACATAGGTAGTGCAGTGTATTAGCACTGTCATTTATTCACTGACAGCAAGCCTATGAGGACACGCCGAAGGCGGGTCCTCATCGGCTCCCGTACAAGGCAGACTCGGACGCCATTTTTTGGCGTCCGATTGCCACAGCAACCCAGCGATTGCATCACTGGGTTGCCGATCGGGTGAAAATTGAGCGCAGCATCTGAGGGGTTAATCTGCCGGATCGGAGAGTAGCTCCGGTCCTGGCAGTTACAGGAGGGTGCCAGCTGTATAATACAGCTGTTACCCCGCGGTGACGGTGCCGGCTCTGCTTCTGAGCCCGCACAATCACTGCGCCGTACATGTACGGCGCTTTGCGGGAAGCACCTCCCGACAGCGCCGTACATGTACGGCGCATGTCGGGAAGGGGTTAACATATTAAAAAAAGTTTTTGGGTGACACTGTTCCTTTAAGGGTGACTCTCTGGCACTGTCAGTAGACCTGGAGTCGTTCTACACAGCTGCACACATGGCATCTAGCTGTTGATCCCTTATCAGGGCTTTCACTATCTGCTTGCTCTAATGCACTGTTATCTCTGGATGTAAATAACAGCTCCTGATTTTCAGACATTTTTTGTGCCACTCGTAATTTTTGCAGCGTTTCTCGTGGCGTCTTTTACGGCCGTTTTTGGAGCTTTTTTCACTAGAGTCTATGGAAAACAACTCCAAAAACGTCCCGAGAAGTGTCCAGCACTTCTTTTTCGGGCCGTTTTTTTACGTGTAAAAAAAACGCTCCGTCGGAACAGAACGCCGTTTTCCCATTGAAATCAATGGGCAGATGTTTGGAGGCGTTCTGCTTTCGATTTTTCGAAAATAGGCCGTGTGAACATACCCTAACAGTACAGATCTTGGAACAAGTAGACTGTAGATCACTCACAGCGGCAAATTAGTTTGTGTGACACGTGATACTAGGTTAGCGTACCATACCGCCAACAACTCCTCCTCACACAGGGCACGTGGAGCAGTCAAAAAAGGGAGGAAACTCATAAATAAATGTATGACAGTGGATTTGAGTGCAATAGGTTTCAATTTCATTGTAGATTACAGTTGGGCAAAGAAAAAGGTAAAAGCCCAAGATCGGAATGACCCTTTAACAGATAATTCTATTTACAGGCACCTAAAGTAGACAAAGTAGAAAACCAAAGACCAAATAACTAATGCATTAAATGTTTTTTTGTTTTTTTTGTAATACTTGTCTTTAGCACCATCATATGGTTATATTGGTGTATATGTTGAGGTACCATTTGTTGTGTATTTCTTAAGCATTCTTATTGAAGGAAAACACAATCTTTGCTAATCAGTTATGGACACTAACTTTTCATACAACTTGTGCTAATCTAATAGTATATCTGATATCTAGCAAATTTCTTTAAAAAAATTAAAAAAGTTTTATCATTGCAAAGTTTGATTGTGTCACGATCTGTGGGTATGTGGACCCACTGGGCCATACCACCGTAGGAGTATAGCAGCTGGCAAAACAGGGTACAAAGTCAATGACTATTGTTCGGATACCTGTGGCAATTCAGACAGTAGCGATGGATTAGGCTCGGATGGAACTCTGTCAGCAGGCAGACAACAGGTACAGAGAAACACAGCAGGTGTAGTAGGTGACACAACACGACTCCAACTCAGTATAGCACAGGATAAGATAGCACGGGAAACAGGATACAGATAGCAGGAACTGGAACACTGGAACTGGAAAACACTCAAGGAACCATTTGTAAAGACAGACACAGGTAGGTACAAACACGCTCAGGCCATGCAGGGAGGGGCAGAGCTCTTCTTATAGTCCAGGGTGATCTGGGAGAAATCAGCTCAATCTCACACATGTGTGCGCTCTGGCTCCTTAAGGCTGGACTGAGCTCGCGAGTGCAACCTAGTGGTCTCTGCGGAACAGGACGGCCGCATGTGCACACATTTATGGAGAGAAGGGCGTCGACAGGATGGGAGGAGTTCGTGGTCAGTGACCACAGACTTTACAGTTTGAAGTTACTGCCACTAGGTGTCTCCCTTCCTGTAATCTGCTGCTCATTATCGTTTGTCGTGCAAATTCCGTCTCTAGTTATAGAGTAGAGGAGACGGACTGCAGGAAGTGGAAATGTATCTCTCTGCTAAAGCTCGCTCCCTGTCATAGGCTGCCTGTCTCTGAAAATAGCCAGTTCATCGTTCCTGGGATACATGTAAGTACTCTTCTTAGTACTGCTCTCTCATGTAATTGTTGCAGTAGCTGCTTGTGTCTTTCTGTCTGCTTTGTTATAGCTATTTTCCATTTCAGGAAGCCAGCGTCTTGTTTCCTAATCTATTTCCTACATACCTTCCCCTATCTCTCCAGCATATCGTTCTTATAATCTGCTTTACCACCATTCTTCTATTGCCTACAATGTCCCAGTATTTCTCTGACTCCATATGCACTTTTCTCAATGCTGTCTAATGTTTGCTGCAAGTATCTCTCAACAATAACTAAAAAACTGCACGCAAGCACCAATTCTGGGTTCTCATGTTACGCCTTTAAGTATATTTTTTATATTTTGTTTTCAACAGCTAAGGAAAAATCTAAAACTAGTGACTGTTGGAAATTATAATCCTTTTTGGTTTCCCTTCCAACTAATGACTGTAGTCTTTTACATCATTCTCTATTCTAAATCCCATTTGCAGACACAATACTCACATAAACTGTAATCTTTTTAAAGTGGTTATCCAGAGAAAAAAATGTTCTCTAAAAAACTTATTCAATACATAATAAAACACTTTGTAATATACTTTCTGTTTTGTTTCTCTAAGATATCGTCTGTCGGCACTGCGGTCACGTGATCCGTTCTTTCTGTAGATTTCCTGAAAGTGATGTTGAAGTTCTTCCTTATTCACTTGGTGTCAGTGCATCAAACACCATGTGACCAAAAGAGGCTGTATAGTATTAGAAAACCCAGCCCCCTGCATCAATCTCTCATTGCGCCTGTGAAGGGTGTAAGTCACGTCGGCAATATCCATGTTCATTCTGCGCCTGGTCTATACATGCACCAATCACCCACTCTGTAGATATTGTTACACATGTATCCCATAGAAGCGGAATCCCCAGATGCTTGAAGTGAGCATCGTCAACGCTGCTTGAGGAGACATGACCGCAGCGTAAAGTACATGGCGGTCGAGTCATCCGTCATAAGGATGGTGGGCATCGGCACTAACAAATATAACTAACAAGTTTTACAGGATAGAAAGGGCAGATGAATAAAGGAGGAAGGGTAGAGGAATTTCTTGGGGACGGAGATAACTTTGAGAAGAGTAATGAAAAGCATCATGGAACATGTAGGATAAGAACTAAAACAAAACTTCAGATCCCACCTAGAACCAGGAAGTAATACAGCGAGTATACTGAGATAACGATATAATGGTAGGAACTTTTGGATTATTTTTTTGGGGTTGAAAACAATATAGATACAGTATAGACCAATGTTTTTTTTTGTGTTTTTTTTTTTTGCATCGACGTCAGATAACCCCTTTAAGAAGGGAAAATGTAACCATTAAGAACTGAAATTTCATATGTAATTTTGGAGCACTCTCATATAGCTGGTGAACATGATTAGAGATAAGTGAATCTTTAAAAAGTCACTTTTCCATTGATCATCCAAAATGTGAATAACTCTGATTCACTGCCAATCTCAAACCTGTTGAAATGATTCTACCAACTTTATATATAGTTTGAGAAAATTTATACAAATTGTCTTCACCATTGATTGTCCAAAATATGAATCAATGTGGTTCTTTGTGAATCTTGAATTTTTCACATTGATTGGAACCAATCTCTAGTAGCGATGCTGGTAATAATATTAACTTAGGGACATGGACAAAACTGCAGTCTTAGGGTATGTTCACACACAAACTCAAAAACGTCTGAAATACGGAGCTGTTTTCACAGAAAACAGCCTCTGATTTTCAGGCATTTTTGAAGCTGAAAATGAAGCTTCTTTTAATTTGGAGCTTCTTTTGAGGCTTAGTTTCAGGCATTTTTTGAGGCGTTTTTCATAGTGTTCAATGGAAAATCAGCTCCAAAAAACACCTCAAGAAGTGACATGCACTTCTTTTTATGGAGCGTCTTTTTACGCTCCATTTTTTAAAACAGAGGCATAAAAAGACGCCCCGTATGAACTAAATGCTGTTTTTCGCATTGATTTCAATGGACAGATGTTTGTAGACGTTCAGCTTCCATTTTTTAAGGCATTTTTCAAGGCGTAAACGCCCCGAAATATGCCTGAAACCACTGCGTGTGAACATACCCTATTGGTATGTGCACACGAGAAGTGCCTTTTACGTTTGAAAAGACAGACTGTTTTCAGGAGAAAACAGCTGCGTCATTTCAGACGTAAAAGCTCCTCCTCACATTATGCGAGGCGTCTGTGACGCTCGGAAATCTTGAGCTGCTCTTCATTGACTTCAATGAAGAACGGCTCAAATTACGTTGCAAAGAAGTGTCCTGCACTTCTTTGCCGAGGCAGTCAATTTACGCGTCATCGTTTGACAGCTGTCAAACGACGACGCGTAAATTACTGGTCGTCTGCACAGTACGTCGGCAAACCCATTCAAATGAATGGGCAGATGTTTGCTGACGTATTGGAGCCCTATTTTCAGACGTAAAATGAGGCATAATACGCCTCGTTTACGTCTGAAAATAGGTCGTGTGCACCCAGCCTAACAAGCCGTAAGGGCCCACTCAGGTGAGAGAATGTCTTTCCTTTATGTGAGTAATGGTGGTAGATTTCTAGTCTTTGGGTTCTTTTGTGCAGAAGACCTGATATATGACAACCTTATCCATCCCTTTTTTGCAGGTCAAGTAAAAGTAGTAATGCTGTTTTTTGTATTATTACAGTTCAGTTTAAAGGCTATGTACACCTTTGAAAATATTTAAAAAAAAATATGTATCAGTGTGTTTAGTGCTACCTTCTAATTATTTTTTTTTAAATTATGTTTACTTTGAGATACAGCTGCTTTGAATTCTGTATACAGAGCAGCTGTACCTAGTGGTTTCTAGTTGTAAATTTGAAATATTATGCTGACTTGTCATATTTATCTATTATATGTTATTTAGGTTGATGAATATGTTAAATCATGACCTCGCAACATCATTGAAAATCTTAATAAGTTTAATGCAGCCAAAAAAATTATCTGCCAATATATCACAATAGAAGCTGAATTTTAGCCAGGTAATCTCAACCCAGATGAGCAATGGAAGGTCAGAAGCCTCCAGAGTGCCTTATTACAGTTATAGAAAAGCTTGACATTTTGACAAATTGTTTTGCTGAGAAGCACAGTTTTAAATTGAGCTTGAAACTGTCCTTGGCAATTGGAATGTTAACCTCTGTTAGTCTGTTTGTACATGGTCTAACATGACCACTTTCTAACTTGCCTTATGTATACAGGAATAAGAAGAACATTGCGGAGCAAAGCAATTTCAAGTAACAAAAGGCAAACATTGTCCACCTGTCATGATTTCAAATACAGTACATATCATGGCATACTTTAAAATAAAAGGCATGTCCGATAATATAACCTGGTGCTATTTCTTTTATAGCGTAAAACCTACTATAAAACCATTAATAAGTATCACATTTTTGAAAGTGTCTTAAGTGGTGTTGCCTACTGCTGGTTCTTTGGAAAGGTCCTTCACAAAAATCTGTGGTATAATGAAAATTTCAGCAGGCTGAAATGTTGTTTAACTTAATTTAGGTGTGGTGCTTTTTTATGCTTTTGATTGGTGTTGCTTACTGCTGGTTCTTTTGAGACTTTTGATCAGGGAGTTTTATATTACTCACACATGATAGACTTATTTTTCTATCTCTTGCTGTCAAAAGAAAAAGTAATGTTACAAATGGTATTTTAGGATGATAAATATATATATTTATAAATACAAAATCATAAATCATTTATGATTAGTTGCTAATAGATTTTAGGACGTTGTATAATACATTATCTTTATGGAGGAAAATAATTTTTTTTAATCAAAATTATAATCAGATATTAGTTTTGCCTGTTTTTTTATTGATCAAGAAAACAAACTTTAGCTGTGACTCTGTTCTCACTGGGATTTTTGTTTTCTGTCATTTTGCATAGAATAATGTAGAGAAATTGATTTATTTATGTAGCTTATATAGCTAGAACATTCCGTATCACAGAGATTGACCTCATTCACATCAACTCCTGTTGCCCATTGGGCCTCGCAATCTTATTTCCCTATCTCAGACACACACACATTAAGGTAAATTTAATTGAGAGAGAACAAACCTTAAATATATTTTTGCAGCATAGGAAGAAACCAGAGTATCCAGGAGAAACCAACACAAACAGAGAGTACATACAAACTTTATGAAGATGTTGCCTTCATTTAAATTTAAACCCAGGACACAGTGCTGTAAGGCAACAGTAAGGGTATGTGCACACGGTAGCAGGCTTTTACGTCTGAAAAGACAGACTGTTTTCTGGAGAAAACAGCTGCCTCGTTTCAGACGTAAATGCTCCTCCTCGCATTTTCCGAGGCTTCTCTGACAGCCGTAAATTTTGAGCTGTGCTTCATTGACTTCAATGAAGAATGGCTCAAATTACGTCTGAAAGAAGTGTCCTGCACTTCTTTTGACGAGGCTGTATTTTTACGCGTCGTCGTTTGACAGCTGTCAAACGACGACGCGTAAATGACAGGTTGTCTGCACAGTACGTCGGCAAACCCATTCAAATGAATGGGCATATGTTTGCCGACGTATTGTAGCCTTATTTTCAGACGTAAAACGAGGCATAATACGCCTTGTTTGCGTCTGAAAATAGGTCGTGTGAACCCAGCCTTACAACTACTGAGACATAATTTTATTGGTTTCATGGGAATTTTTTGGGTCATCACTTGGGTTGACTTAGGTTCTATTCAGTCAGGTTTCCATTTACCTCATGGCCTGAAAAAGCTTGGTCTGATATAATCTTCTAGACAGTAAAAAAAAAAAAAAATACATATACAAAAATGTTTAAATGCATAAACCACTAAGTGTAGATAGTATCACATTACTATATCAATAGATTTATTATACGCACTAAGTATTCTAATAAAGACTCTTCCCCATCTCACCCCCTATGAAAACTTATTGAATTCGAAAGCGATCTGCCAGGATCTTCAAAACTTGTGTTTTTATTATTTAAAACTGTCTATTTACTAAAACCTTAAGGGGTTTCTCAAAGATAAATTACCTTGCAAGAAGCCTTATAGTATTGGTAAAGTGCCAGAGTTAAGGTATAGTTAACAAAAGTAAAAGGAAATTCTTGGCTTATATAAAGCACCTGTGAATGACTGAATTTTCACATTTTTCTAATTCTTTATTGAACCTAACAGGACAACAAGAATACCTCCAACAAAACTTAAATTTTTTATTTCCTATTTTTGAAGCTTTACCTAATTTCAATCCAGACTGTGAGACACTGGGGGTAGGGGTAGGCACTATTTAGGTGGAGCTACTAAAAATAAAAATATTAGATAGAAAATAAAAATATTGGTTGCAAATTTACAGTGGACATAAAAAGTCTACACACCCCTGTCAAATGTCTGGTTTTTGTCATGTTACAAAACCAGTCCAAGATGAATAATTTCAGAACTTTTTCCACCTTTAATGTCACCTATAATTTCTACAATTGTATTGAAAAACAAACTGAAATCTTTTATGGTAGAAAAATAAAAATAAATAACAAACATAATGTGGTTGCATAAATATGCACACCCTAAATTAATACTTTGTTGAATTACCCTTTGATTTTATGACAGCATTCAGTCTTTTTGGGTAGAACTCCATCAGCATGGCACATCTTGACTTAGCAATTGTTGCCCACTCTTCCTTGCAAAAGCGCTCCAAATCTGTCAAATTGCGAGGGCATCTTCTGTGTACAGCCCTCTTCAGGTCACCCCACTGATTTTCAATTGGATTCAGGTCTGGGCTCTGTCTTGGCCATTCCAAAACGTTGAGCTTTGGAGGTACGCCTTGGGTCGTTGTCGTGCTGAAAGGTGAAATTTCTCTTCATCTTCACCTTTTTAGCTGAGGTCTGTAGGTTTTCTGCCAATATTGCCTGATATTTGGAACTGTTGATAATTCCCTCCACCTTGTCTAAAGCCCCAGTTCCAACTTCAGAAAAATAGCCCCAAAGCATAATGCTGCCTCCACCATGCTTCACTGTGGGTATCTTTTGGTATCTTTTCATCTTTTGGGTATCTTCTCGCCAAACATGCATTTTGGAATTATGGCCAAAATGTTAAACCATGGTCTCATCAAAACATAACACATTTTTCCACATGCTTTTGGCAGACTTGATGTAGGTCTTTACAAAACATAGCCGGGCTTGTATGTTTTTCTTTGTTAGAAAAGGCTACCATCTTGCCACCCTACCCCACAGCCCAGACATATGAAGAATATGGGAGATTGTTGTCATATGCACTACACAACCAGTACCTGCCAGAAAGTCCTGCAGCTCCTTTAATGTTGCTGTAGGCCTCTTGGTAGCCTCCCGGACCAATTTTTGTCTTGTCTTTTCATCAAGTTTTGGGGGACGTCCAGTTCTTAGCAATGTCAATGTGGTGAAAATGTAATTCACTTCTTGATGACTGTCTTTACTGTGTTTCCTATGGTATATCTAATGCCTTGGAAATTCTTTGGTACCCTTCTCCTGACTGATGCCTTTCAACAATCAGATCCTTTTGATGTGTTTTAAGCTCTCTACGGACCAAGGCTTTTGCTGTCACATGTAACAAAGATATTGTCAGGAAAATCCTAAAAGAACAGCTGAACTGTATATGGGGTTACTCAGAATCACTTCAAATAATGGCAGCTCTGTTCTGACTACTATTTAACATGAGTTTTAATGTGATTAGATAATACTGAACATAACCACATCCCCAATTATAAAAGGCTGTTCACACTTATGCAACCACATTATTGTAGTTTTGTTATTTTTATATATCCCCTCTATATGATTTCAGTTTTTTTTTCCAATGGAATTATACAGAATATGGGTCACATTAAAGGTGGAAAAAGTTCAGAAATTATTCATCTTGTATTTTACCATGCGTGTGTAGACTTTTTATATCCACTGTATATATTGAGAACTCACTTATGTTTAATCTTTTAATAACATTGTAACTTGTGCTTCTTTGTTCAGTATGATGCTCAAGTTCATGCTTGAGTTCTAAAAATGTCAAAATCTGCATTTCTGAAGACTGCATATGAACTGTTTAAATGCTTTGAAGAGGGAAGTAAATCTGAGCAAGATTCTCTGCATATATCAAAATATATTTTGTCTGATTGCAAATCTGTTTCACAGAAATCCAAATCAAAATTACACTGCACTTGAAAAACTTTGCATAGATTTTTCAGACATAAGCATGGGTTAGCTTGATGTTAAAATGGCATCATCATTTTTCAATTAATGTTTATGTGCTGTGAATTTAGTAGCTGAGCAATGTACAAATTGATTTTATATTTGCAAAAGTTCATCTTATTTCATTTAAGTAGTCAGTATGATTGGATTACCCTGCATATTAAGTTGATGTATTGGTGTAAAGTATCCTTTGCATTAACAGAAACTAAGCAGAAAATAAACATTTATTAAAGACAGCCATAAAAGTTGGCCTGTAATTCCCTCATGTAATCACCTAATTCATTGTCTTTTTTTCATAAAGAAAAATAATCACATTAACCGACAAACTACAATTTGCTGGCCGAATAATTTTTATTTTTGCAACTCAGTTCTTTATCTTTCAATCCTTTTGCCCAGTTTTTATACTATCCATACAATAATAACAAAGACCAAGTGTAAGATGTGTTATGGCATCATTTTACTGGATTTACATTGTTGTTTTTTTTTACACCTAATACAGTATGTGTATCCTTATTACTACGGTGTCACCTGCAACAGTTGTTCTTCTTCTTCTCCTACTCCCTGCATTTACTGCCATGTCAGATTTATAGAAACTCAACCTCCTGTAAACATAAGCATAATGGTAGTCACTAACCAGCATGCCTTCTCCCGTCTGTGGCATACTTATTATTATGACATCACATGAGTGTTAGAGAAGGAAAAGGAGAAGAGAGGTCTTTGTCTGTTTCTTTATTCCACTATCAGGTTGGACCACCTGCAGATTTCAGCATTAGAACAGACAGCATGGGTGCAGAACACATAATAATGTCACTTATTGAAACATTAACCTACTTGCTATCTGTGAAAGTGACTAATACAAGTAAAGAAGAGAATAAAGTAAATTATAAGAAACATACACACAGAGTGTACAAGCAGTTTCTGAAGGCATCATCTATCTAGTTCTTTAATCTACAAATGCAAACATAGTGTCACAAAGAGTCTGTGGACCCATTGGGCCGTACGCCTTGGCGGTAAGGCTGCTGGCCAACAGGGAGCATGTGACTGTCTATAGTTCTATAGGTACCTGTGGTAACTCAGACAGCAGCAGCGCAGGCTCGGCTTGGACTAGGTAGCAGGCGGACATCGGGCGAGGTGAAGCAGGTCAGACGTGGATGTAGCGCAGCACGACTTTGGCACAGCTACGTGCTAGACCAGGAATGTATGGATTGCTAGGTACAGGAACAGGAAACAAGTATAGGTACAGGGACAGGAACTGGAACAGGGAACACACTAGGAGGCCATCACATAGACAAACTATAGGGAACACAACAACCCTCAGGCATAGAACTAGGGGGCTGGACCCCTCTTATAGTCCAGGGTACTCACGGGTCAAAGTTCGTCCATGAGGTTCGGCACGCACGCTGCTCCTTAAAGAGCGGGTACACCCTACGGGATCCGGCAGAGGTGAGTGGACGCGAGCGCTGGCGTCTCCTGAGGAGGAGGCTGGGGCCAGCGCTTGCCGACTCATGGCTGCGGCTGTCAGGGGGAGGTTGGAGCTGACAGCCCGCAGCCACGGACATTAAAGTTATCCCCCTCTTATGCCCCCTCTTCTTGGGACCAGAGCGAGAGAGAAACTTCTTCAGAAGAGTAGGGGCATTGGGGTTCTCCTCTGGTGCCCAGGACCTCTCTTCAGGACCAAACCCCCTCCAATCCACCAAATAAAAAGTCTCTCCTCTCACTCTCTTGGTGTCCAAGATCTCCTTGACCTCAAAGATGTCCGAGGGGCCACTGGAGGCAACTGCAGGGCTGGGAGTCTTGGAATAGCGGTTCAGGATCACAGGTTTCAGGAGGGAGACATGGAAGGAGTTTGGAATCCTGAGGGTAGGTGTTAGGGATCTGCCAGGTACTTCATCTAGGTATACTCCTGGGATTAATCAATCCACACCTGAGGCCAGACCTGTTCGACTGACACCATCTCCCACCAACCAGGGTGGCAGGCTCAGGAGTGGGAGAGCCTATCGCGGCCTGGTCTGTCGGAGTTAGCTCCGCCCCCTGTCCTTTATTACCTGCCCTGTTCTCTCCCTCAGTGCTTGTAACTCTTTTGGATTCCTGGCCCCACTGCTGCTTGCTCCAGCCTGCTTCTGCCGTGCTTCTGCCTTGCTGCAGTTCTGCTTGACCTGCTTTGCTTTGCCCCTGGCTTGCTTCTGTCTCCTTGCCCGCTTGGGTGTACTCACTTCGTCCTGGTCCTGACTGTCCGTTCGCCGCTCCGTTTCCTCGTGGCGTTCCGTGGCTACTGCCCCTTCCCTTGCATGTTCCCTGTTTGTTTTCCTGTGCACTTAGACAGCGTAGGGACCGCCGCCCAGTTGTACCTCGTCGCCTAGGGCGAGTCGTTGCAAGTAGGCAGGGACAGGGCGGTGGGTAGATTAGGGCTCACTTTCCCTTCACCTCCTTCCGGCCATTACATAATTACAAGCCCTTACCTAGTCTACCATTTCTCCTACGCTGACGCTATCATGGACCCCCTTGAGACCCTGGCCCAGCAGATGCAGGGCCTCTCCCTACAGGTCCAGGCCCTGGCCCAAAGGGTCAATCAGGGTGACGCTGCTTTAGTAGTACCCCTCACCTCACCTCTAGAACCCGACCTCAAGTTACCTGACCGGTTCTCAGGGGACCGTAAGACGTTTCTCTCCTTCCGGGAGAGTTGCAGACTGTATTTCCGCCTAAAGCCCCACTCCTCAGGTTCCGAGAACCAGCGGGTGGGTATCATCATATCCCGACTCCAGGAAGGGCCCCAAGAGTGGGCCTTCTCCTTGGCTCCTGACGCCCCTGAACTTTCCTCTGTTGATCGTTTTTTCTCTGCCCTCGGACTCATTTACGACGAGACTGACAGGACTGCCTTAGCCGAGAGTCAGCTGGTGACCTTACGTCAGGGTAGGAGACCGGTTGAGGAATACTGTTCTGATTTTAGGAAGTGGTGCGTAGCTTCTCAGTGGAACGATCCGGCCCTAAGGTGCCAGTTTAGGTTAGGATTATCTGACGCCCTGAAGGATCTGCTGGTTAGCTACCCCTCGTCTGACTCCCTTGACCAGGTTATGGCCCTAGCAGTACGACTTGACCGACGTCTCAGGGAACGTCAGCTAGAACGCTTCAGTGTGCTCCCCTCTGACGTTTCTGCGATCCCCCCCGAGGTCCCGTCTCCTCGCCCCTCCACGGAGGACTCGGAGGTACCTATGCAACTCGGGGCCTCCATGTCCCCTCGACAACGTAGGGAGTTTCGCAGAATGAATGGTCTCTGCTTCTACTGTGGGGACGACAAGCATCTACTGAACACCTGTCCCAGGCGCAAGAATAAGAAGCCGGAAAACTTCCGCGCCTAAGTGATCATCGGGGAGGTCACTTGGGCGCACAGGTATTTCCCGTTAATGTGAAACGCAATAAAATTTTGCTTCCCTTTCAGGTCTCGTTTGCTGGCCGGGCTGCCACGGGCAGTGCTTTCGTGGATTCAGGGTCATCTGCTAATATCATGTCTGCGGAATTTGCTATGTCTCTAAAGATGCCTTGTATTGATTTACCTTATCCTATCCCTGTAGTAGGAATCGACTCAACTCCCCTTGCTAATGGTTATTTTACTCAGCATACTCCTGTTTTTGAACTCCTTGTTGGCTCCATGCATTTGGAGCAGTGCTCTGTACTGGTGATGCAGGGATTATCGTCTGATCTGGTTTTAGGCCTTCCCTGGTTGCAGTTGCATAATCCCACGTTTGATTGGAATACTGGGGATCTCACCAAATGGGGTAATGAATGTCTTATGTCATGTCTTTCTGTTAACTCTATTTCTCCCCGGGAGGAGGTAAACACGCTTCCTGAGTTTGTTCAGGACTTCGCCGATGTGTTTTCTAAGGAGGCCTCCGAGGTGTTGCCCCCCCATAGAGATTACGATTGCGCTATCAATTTGGTGCCTGGTGCCAAGCTTCCTAAGGGGAGGATATTTAATCTTTCATGTCCTGAACGTAAAGCTATGAGGGAATATATCCAAGAATGCCTGGCCAAGGGTTTCATTCGCCCCTCGACTTCTCCTGTAGGTGCTGGCTTCTTCTTCGTGGGGAAGAAGGATGGTGGTCTTAGGCCGTGCATTGATTATCGTAACCTGAATAAGGTCACCGTAAGGAACCAGTACCCACTTCCTTTGATTCCGGATCTTTTTAATCAGGTTCAGGGAGCCCAATGGTTTTCTAAGTTCGATCTACGGGGGGCATATAACCTTATCCGCATCAAAGAGGGGGATGAGTGGAAAACTGCGTTCAACACACCCGAGGGTCATTTCGAATACCTGGTCATGCCCTTTGGGTTGTGTAATGCCCCTGCTGTCTTCCAGAATTTTATTAATGAAATCCTGAGAGAGTACCTGGGTAATTTTCTTGTTGTGTACCTTGATGACATACTGGTGTTTTCCAAGGACTGGTCCTCCCACGTGGAGCATGTCAGGAAGGTGCTCCAGGTCCTTCGGGAGAATAATCTGTTTGCTAAGACTGAAAAATGTGTCTTTGGGGTACAGGAGATACCATTTTTAGGGCAAATCCTCACTCCTCATGAATTCCGCATGGACCCTGCCAAGGTTCAGGCTGTGGCGGAATGGGTCCAACCTGCCTCCCTTAAGGCGTTACAGTGTTTTTTAGGGTTCGCCAACTATTACAGGAGATTTATTGCCAACTTCTCGGTCGTCGCTAAGCCTCTTACGGACCTTACCCGCAAGGGTGCTGATGTCCTCCATTGGCCCCCTGAGGCCGTCCAGGCCTTTGAGACCCTCAAGAAGTGCTTTATCTCGGCCCCCGTGCTGATTCAGCCCAACCAAGAGGAGCCATTTATTGTGGAGGTTGACGCTTCCGAGGTGGGAGTGGGGGCCGTCTTGTCCCAGGGTACCAGCTCCCTCACCCATCTCCGCCCCTGTGCTTACTTCTCTAGGAAGTTTTCGCCCACGGAGAGTAACTATGATATTGGCAACCGCGAACTTCTAGCCATTAAATGGGCTTTTGAGGAGTGGCGGCACTTCCTGGAGGGGGCCAGACACCAGGTAACGGTCCTTACGGATCACAAGAATCTGGTTTTCCTAGAATCGGCCCGGAGGCTTAATCCTAGACAAGCTCGGTGGGCACTATTCTTTACCAGATTTAATTTCTTGGTTACCTATAGGGCTGGGTCCAAGAATATTAAGGCTGATGCTCTGTCACGTAGTTTCATGGCCAATCCTCCTTCTGAGAAGGATCCTGCTTGTATTTTACCCCCTGGTATAATCGTCTCTGCCACGGATTCTGATTTAGCTTCTGATATCGCGGCTGATCAGGGTGCAGCTCCCGGGAACGTCCCTGGGGACAAACTGTTTGTTCCCCTGCAATACCGGCTGAGGGTACTCAGGGAAAACCATGACTCCGCTCTATCTGGTCATCCTGGCATCTTGGGCACCAAACACCTCATTACCAGAAACTATTGGTGGCCTGGGTTGCCTAAAGACGTTAGGGCTTACGTCGCCGCTTGTGAGGTTTGTGCTAGGTCCAAAACCCCTAGGTCCCGACCTGCGGGCCTACTACGTTCCTTGCCCATTCCCCAGAGACCTTGGACCCATATCTCCATGGATTTTATCACCGATTTGCCTCCATCTCAGGGCAAGTCGGTGGTGTGGGTGGTAGTCGACCGCTTCAGCAAGATGTGCCACTTTGTGCCCCTTAAGAAGCTACCTAACGCCAAGACGTTAGCTTCTTTGTTTGTGAAACACATCCTGCGTTTCCATGGGGCCCCAGTCAATATCGTTTCTGACAGAGGGGTACAATTTGTTTCCTTATTTTGGAGAGCTTTTTGTAAAAAGTTGGAGATTGATCTGTCCTTCTCCTCCGCCTTCCATCCCGAAACTAATGGCCAAACGGAAAGGACCAACCAATCCCTGGAACAATATTTAAGGTGTTTCATCTCTGACTGTCAATTCGATTGGGTCTCATTCCTTCCCCTTGCTGAATTTTCCTTGAATAACCGGGTCAGTAACTCGTCAGGGGTCTCCCCGTTTTTCTGTAATTTCGGGTTTAACCCAAGATTCTCCTCCGTCTCCCCTGGTTGTTCCAATAATCCTGAGGTAGAGGATGTTCATCGGGAACTGTGCACCGTCTGGGCCCAGGTTCAGAAGAACCTAGAGGCGTCCCAGAGCGCACAAAAGATTCAGGCGGATAGTAGACGTTCTGCTAACCCCCGGTTTGTCGTCGGGGATTTGGTCTGGTTGTCGTCCAGGAACTTGCGCCTTAAGGTCCCGTCCAGGAAGTTTGCTCCCCGATTTATTGGACCTTATAAGATCATTGAAGTCCTCAACCCTGTATCCTTCCGTCTGGAGCTCCCCCCATCATTTCGCATACATGACGTCTTCCATGCCTCCCTCCTTAAACGCTGCTCCCCGTCCTGGTCCCCCTTGAGGATACCTCCTGTTCCCGTTCTCACCCCTGAGGGGGTGGAATTCGAGGTGGCCAAGATTATGGACAGTAGGATGGTCCAGGGCTCCCTCCAGTACCTGGTCCATTGGAGAGGATACGGGCCGGAGGAGAGGACTTGGGTACCTGCCCGTGATGTTCACGCTGGGGTATTGATCAGGAGGTTCCACCTTCTCTTCCCCACTAAACCGGGTCCCCTTAGTAAGGGTCCGGTGGCCCCTCATAAAAGGGGGAGTACTGTTAGGGATCTGCCAGGTACTTCATCTAGGTATACTCCTGGGATTAATCAATCCACACCTGAGGCCAGACCTGTTCGACTGACACCATCTCCCACCAACCAGGGTGGCAGGCTCAGGAGTGGGAGAGCCTATCGCGGCCTGGTCTGTCGGAGTTAGCTCCGCCCCCTGTCCTTTATTACCTGCCCTGTTCTCTCCCTCAGTGCTTGTAACTCTTTTGGATTCCTGGCCCCACTGCTGCTTGCTCCAGCCTGCTTCTGCCGTGCTTCTGCCTTGCTGCAGTTCTGCTTGACCTGCTTTGCTTTGCCCCTGGCTTGCTTCTGTCTCCTTGCCCGCTTGGGTGTACTCACTTCGTCCTGGTCCTGACTGTCCGTTCGCCGCTCCGTTTCCTCGTGGCGTTCCGTGGCTACTGCCCCTTCCCTTGCATGTTCCCTGTTTGTTTTCCTGTGCACTTAGACAGCGTAGGGACCGCCGCCCAGTTGTACCTCGTCGCCTAGGGCGAGTCGTTGCAAGTAGGCAGGGACAGGGCGGTGGGTAGATTAGGGCTCACTTTCCCTTCACCTCCTTCCGGCCATTACAGTAGGAGGCAGCCGAAGCTTGTAGGCGACAGGATTGATCTGCCGCAGAACCTCGAATGGTCCGAGGAACCTGGGAGCAAATTTAAATGACGGCACCCTCAGTCGGATATTCCTGGACGACAGCCAGACCTTAGTGCCAGGAAGAAACCGAGGAGGCTCAATTCGCCTTGTGTCAGCCTTCTGTTTCATTCGGTCTACTCCAATTAGGATGGAGGATCGATTCTGCTGCCAGATCTTCAAAAAGTCTCTAAACGTGGAGTTAGCTGAAGGTACCTCGGAAGTATCAGGCACCGGGAGAGAGATTTGTGGGTGCTGGCCGTAGACAATGCGGAACGGTGTATTCCTAGTAGACTCGCTGGTATGATTATTGTAGGAGAACTCCGCCCACGGGAGCAGCTGCACCCAGTCATCATGCTGCTTGGAGATGAAGTGGCGTAGGTAGTTCTCCAAAATCTGATTGATCCTCTCGACCTGACCATTAGACTTTGTATGGTAGGCAGAAGAAAAGTCCAACTTCACGCGAAGAAGTCCGCAGAGGGCTCTCCAGAACCTCGAGGTGAACTGAACTCCCCGATCAGACACAATATGCTGCGTAAAGCCGTGCAGGCGGAAGATGTGTTGGATAAATAACTTGGCTAACTGAGGAGCAGAAGGAAGACTGGTCAGAGGGACGAAGTGGACCATCTTCGAAAATCGGTCCACCACCACCCAGACAGCAATGCATCCAGCAGAGGGCAGCAGGTCCGTGATGAAGTCCATAGCTATATGCTGCCAGGGAGCATTGGGCATAGGCAATGGCAGGAGCAGGCCAGCAGGTCTGGAGTGGGTGGCCTTGTTGGCTGCACATACAGCACAGGAAGAAACGAAGTCCACAATATCCTTGGGCAGAGTGGGCCACCAGAAGTGACAAGCAATCAAATCCCGGGTCTTACGTAACCCCGTGTGACCTGCCAGTCTAGAGGAGTGACCCCAGCGGAGGATTCTTCCACGATCACAAAAGTCCTCCCAGGAGGAATGTCCCCAATTTGCAGGGGATTGACCGAGACAATGCAAGATGGATCGATAATGTTCTGTGGACTCTCAATGGTGTCTTCTGTCTCTAAAGACCTGTACAAGGCATCGGCCCTCACATTCTTGTCGGCCGGGCGATAATGAATCTCAAACTGGAACCTTGCAAAGAACAGTCACCAACTGGCCTGACGAGGGTTCAGCCGTTGGGCTGTCTGGAGGTAGGTCAGATTCTTGTGGTCCGTAAAAATCAAGATCATGTGAGCTGCGCCCTCTAGTAGATGTCTCCACTCCTCCAGAGCCAATTTGATGGCCAGTAACTCCCGATCCCCAATCGAGTAGTTGCGTTCTGCGGAAGAGATGAGCTTGGAAAAGTATCCACATACCATTGACTTGCCCTTGAGACCTCTCTGGAACAGGAGTGCACCAGCACCGACAGAGGATGCGTCCACCTCTAACGAGAACTGCAGAGAGACAACCGGTTGATGGAGGATAGATGCTGACGTGAAGGCACTCTTCAGGCTATTGAATGCGGACTCTGCCTCGGGAGTCCACTCCATGGAGTTCATACCCTTCTTAGTAAGGTTAGAGATGGGAGAAGTCAGTGAGGAGAAGTTCGGAATAAACTGCCTGTGAAAATTAGCAAATACCAGGAATGTATGGATTGCTATGTACAGGAACTGGAAACAAGTATGGGTACAGGGACAGGGACTGGAACAGGGACTGCAACAGGGAACACACTAGGAGGCCATCACATAGACAAACTATAGGGAACACAACAACGCTCAGGCATAGAACTAGGGGGCTGGATCCCTCTTAAAGTCCAGGGTACTCACAGGTCAAAGTTCGTCCATGAGGTCCGGCGCTACCCCTTAAAGACCGGGTATGAGCGTGCGCGCTCACCCTACGGGATCCGGCAGAGGTGAGTGGACGCGAGCGCTGGCGTCTCCTGAGGAGGAGGCTGGGGCCAGCGCTTGCTGACTCATGGCTGCGGCAGTCAGGGGAGGTTGGAGGTATTTTTAATAGGACTGGTCAGGGATAGAATATTTAAAGGGGTTTTCCCATCTTGGACATTTCTGGCATATCCGTAGGATATGGCATAAATATCCGATAGATGCGCGTCCCACCTCTCGGACTTATCTCTAGAACGGGGCCCCCTTAACACCGTTCTAGCTTACTCGGCTCCATTGCCTCCCGGCCACTTCTTGGTTAGGTGGTCGAGAGTTATGGAAACAGCTAAGAGCTCGCTGAGCTATGCTGTTTCCGTAACTCCAATAGAAGTGAATGGGAGTTACTGAAACTCGGGGGTTACAGAAACAGCATAGCTTGCCGCACTATGCTGTTTCCGGAACTCCCATTCACTTCTATGGGAGTTATGGAAACAGCGTAGTTCAGTGAGCTCAGCTGTTTCCGTAACTCTCGACCACCTAACCAGGATGTGGCCGAGAGGTAGCGGGAGCCGAGTTAGCCAGAACGAGGTTTAGAGGGGCCCATTCTACAAATTGGTGCGGGTCCCAGCGGTGGGACCCCCATCTACCAGACATTTATGCCATTTATGGCGTTAATGTGGATCCTGTGGATATGCCATAAATGTCCAAGATGGGAAGACCCCTTTAATATTATGGAGCAGGCATTTTGAACAAACATGGGAAATTCAGGAGGATCACACTATAAATTATATGATGAGAAAAAAAATCCTGAAAGTGAAAGTGCAGCTGAGGAGCAATACATTTATTGTATCTTTCTAACACATATAAAAAAGAACATGTTGGTGACAGATCTAAGTCACTTTACTGGCTGTCGATGTTATCTATCATACAACTTTAATTTCTAGTTCCTACCCATAAAGCCATCCACAGTTTGTTCATTGCTCATCTCTGTCTGTCACACCACCTATGACCTTTTTTCCGCAAATTACAAACTTCCTATTGTCTACACTTATCAAAACACATCTCCAAGATTTCTACTTTGCTGTAATATTGTTTATACATATACTGAAAGCTCATCTTTCTAACAGTGCTTTGAACACTTCATAATACCTACACAATGGACTTACAGTATAATCCTCTGATTTTAACACCTTTTCTCTTAGGACTAGTTCACATAGTGTGGCATTGGTGCAGTTGTAATGTGATTTTTTTTTTTCTTCAGATAAAACTGAGTTTGGATCCAGAAAAGCAAAAGCATAAATCCTGAACTTCACCAAGCAAAAAAAATGTGGTTTGCTGTTCCAATCCTGTATCTAAATACCATAGTTAAAGAGAACCTGTGAAGTTGAAAATGCAGTCCAGTCTGCATTTAGCATGTTATAGAGCAAGAGGGGCTTATCATATTGATATATAGTTCAGTGGGAAGAGATTCTGTATAACTTGTAATGTACTCATTTAAACCTCTGCTCATTCTGGGCAAAAGAGTCCAGTGGACGGTCCTACTTAGTGATTGACAGACTTCCCTGTTTGAGTGTGAATGCAGAGATAGCTGTCAATCAGTGTCAACCACTGGACTCTGGACAAAAATATATATCAAACTACTCAGCTCCTCCTGCTCTATAATGTTCTTCCCACAGATTAAACTGTATTTTCAATGTCACAGTTTCACTTTAAGGCAGAGTGGTTTGTTAGGACACTCCTGGCACTCAGTGTCAAGGCCATATGTCTCATCAGCCCCCTAGTTACGCCCTTATATTATAGTAGTAATAATATTAATAATGATAATTTTATATTATCATTTTAAATTTAGAGCATATGCTTTTTTTTAACAATTTAATTTTAGATAATTCATTGCTGCTCAGTAGTTTTAACTAAAATAGACCTTATCTTAATTACATCCAGACTCTATCCCAATACTTATACTGTAACCACAATAAAAGTGCATAACAATTCTCTCAAGGTGGATCATAAGCCACTTAACCTCCCAGTGATTCAACGATTAAGTGGTCCCCTGGTGATCCATAAGTATCATTAAATACATTAAAAATAATACATCTACTTTAATTTCCTCATGGCGTAGTATTTGTTTTAACAGAAAAACAAAATTTTATATATATATATATAGCAAAACAGAAGATTCAGCAGCACCGGTAAATTGTGGGTGCAAGCCTTCGGGAACGAACCAAGGTCCCGACTATACAGCAATCAAAAATATAGGCAGCACACCGTAGTTGAAGTGTAAAAAATGAAGGGTAGTTTATTGCCCCATGTGCCCCATATATAATGCCCCATGTGCCCATATATAATTTTGGTCTTAATGCTTATGCTTATTTGCTAAAAAATTACTTTATTATAAAAATATAAATAGTAGACTTAATGTTTAAATGTTTTCTTAAAATAAAACTTTTAGTAAAAAAGAGCTTTCATTAACCACTTCCCGCAATTTCACGTACAGTTACGTCATGGGAGCTGGTGTTTTCCCGCAATTCCACATAACTGTACGTGAAACAGATGGAGCAGGCTCAGGAGCTGAGCCAGCGACATCACCGCCGGGTGACAGCTGTATGTTACAGCTGGCACCCTGAGGTATCTGCCAGGACCGGAGCTAGCATCCGATCCGACCGATTAACCCCTCACATGCTGCGTTCAATAGAGATCGCAGCATGTGAGGAGTTTAAAGCCACCGGCACCCCAGCAACGTGATCGCTGGGTTGCCGGTGGCTGCAAAGGCGATCGGAGGGGTAATACTTACCTCCCGGTCTGCCAGTAATGGAATCCTCCTATGCCCCGTCGTCGGCGGGGCCCAGGAGGCTTCCGATACCATCGGAAAGATGGCGCCGGCTCAGCTTCCGGCTCAGAAGCTGAGCCGGCATCATCAGCAGTGGGTGTCCGCTGTATGTTACAGCGGACACCCCGATCTATCGGCAGGAACCGGAGCTATCTCCGATTCCTGCCATTAACCCCTTCAATGCAGCGATTCAATGCAATCGCTGCATCAAAGTGGTTTGTATGCAATCGGCAGCCTTGCCATGCGATGGCAAGGCTGGCGACTGCTACTATGGCAACAGGATTCCTAACAATGGCTTCTTATCTGCCAATACGTTAGACGATTAGGCTCCGCCCGAAGGCGGAGCCTGATCGGCTTGCTGTCAGTGAACAACTGACAGTTCTAATACATTGCACTACATAGGTAGTGCAATGTATTAGAACATCAAACAAACAGTTGGTCCTTCAAGTCCCCTAGTGGGACTAAAGAAAAGTGTAAAAAAAAGTGTAAAAAAAAAGTAAAAATAAAAGTTGTAAAAAATACAATAAAAGTTTCAAATAATAACACAAAACACAATCGCCCTTTTTCCCTTATCAAGTCATTTATTATTGAAAAAAATAATAAAGCCATACATATTTGGTATCGCTGCGACCGTAACGACCTTAACTATAAAAATATTATGTTATTTATTCCACACAGTGAACGCCGTAAAAAAAATAACTAAAAAATACTGACATAATTGCTATTTTTTGGTCATTTTGTCTTCCAAAAATTGAAATAAAAAGTGATCAAAAAGTTGCATGTACCTAAAAATGGTACCTATAAAAACTATAACTCGTCTCGCTAAAAACAAGCCCTCATACAGCTCCGTCGACGAAAAATGTAATACCGTTATGGCTCTCACAACTTGGCGACAGAAAAAATCCATTCTCTTTACAAAAGTTATTTTATTGTGCAAAAAGTTGTAAAACATAAAAAAGTGCTAAAAAATAAGGTATTACCGGAATCGGACTAACCCGCAGAATAAAGGTAACATGTAATTTATAACGCGTGGTGAACGCTGTATAAAAACTAAAAAAATATGCAAGAATTGCTGTTTTTAGGGCACCTTGCCTCCCAAAAAAAAAGGATAAGTGATCAAAAAGTCGCATGTACCCCAAAATGGTACCAATAAAAACTACAGCTCGTCCCACAAAAAAAAAACAACCCTCATACCACTACGTCTATGAAAAAATAAAATTAGCCAAGGCACCAATAAGCCAGGAAATAAAAATATGCAGTTGTGCCGGCCCGAGGGGAACGTTTCTTCTGTTTCAAGTGGCGAATTATCAAGGCCCCTAAAATTAGGGAACCAGGAAGGGGAGGGCCCAAACATATCTGCTGGAAGCGAGGGCGCCCGTATTATACCAGGACAACACTTCCCAGCAAAATTCCTCAAACTGCAAAGATCCCGAGTGTGGACCAAAAGGGGGATAAGTAAGGACCATTTATTAGTCCGACACCGGCCTGTGCAGAAAGGATTGTGTCACAGCGTAACACACATCTATGAATTATTTTATTGTTTTTTTTTACCCCACTATACCACCTGACTATGCCCCTTATATACTCTGCCCGCCTTTAATGGACCCCCACATTATAAACGGAAACACCAGTAAGACTCAAAACAAAACTGCTACAAGCAAAATCCACACTCCAAAAGCCAAATGGCGCTACCGCCCTTCTGAACCCTACAGTGTGCCCAAACAGCAGTTTACTTCCACATATATGGCATCGGCATACCCGGTAGAACCCTTTTAACAATTTTTGGGGTGTGTGTCTCCAGTGGCACAAGCTGGGCGCCACATATTGGCATATCTATTGAAAAACAATTTTCACTCTGCAACATCGAGTGCACACCAATTTCTGCCAATCAACTGTGGGGTTAATATGTTCACTACACCCCTAGGTGAATACCTTGAGGGGTGTAGTTTCCAAAATGGGGTCACTTCTGGGGGGTTTCCACTGTTTTGGACCCAATGGGACCTTGCAAATGCGACATAGCGACCAGAAACCAATCCAGCAAAATCTGTACTCCAAAAGCCAAATGATGTTCCTTCCCTTCTGAGCCCTACTTTGTGCCCAAACAGCAGTTTATGACCACATATCTGGTATTGCCGTACACAGGAGAAGTTGCTTTACAAGTCTTGCAGTGCTTTTTTTCATTTATTTGTTGAGAATATGAAACATTTTCAGCTAAAACTATGTCTTATTGAAGAAAAAGGATTTTTTTCATTTTCACTGCCCAATTCTAATAAAATCTATGAAACACCTGTTGGGTCAAAATTCTCACTACACCCCTAGATGAATTCCTCAATGGGTGTAGTTTTGTGAATCGAGTCACTTTTGGGGAGCTTCCACTATACTGGTACCTTAGGAGCTTTGCAAAAGTGACATGGTGTCAAGAAACCAATTAAGCAAAATCTGTGCTCCAAAAACCAAATGGCGCTGCTTCTCTTCTGATCCTTGCCGTGTGCCCAAACAGCAGTTTATGACCACAAATGAGGTATTGCCGTACTCCAGAGAAGTTGCTTTACAAATGTTGGGGTTCTTTTATTCCTTTATTTGTTTAGAAAATGAAAAATTTTGAGCTAAAGCTACATCTTATTGGAAAAAAAGGATTTTTTTTATCTTCACTGCCCAATTCTAATAAAATCTATGAAACCCCTTGGATTCTTCAAGGGGTTTAGATTCCTAAATGGAATCACTTTTTTGGTGTTTTCACTGTTTTGGTCTCTTAGGGGCTTTGAAAATGTGACGTGGTCTCCGCAAACCATTCCTGCTAAATTTGAGCTCCAAAAGCCAAATGGCGCTCTTTCCCTTCTAAGCCCCGCCATGTGTCCAAACAGCCGTTTATGACCACATGCCGGGTATTGTTTTACTCGGGAGAAATTGCTTTACAAAAGTAGTGGTGCATTTTCTCCTTTTAGTCCTTGTGGAAATTAGAAAAAATTAGCTAAACCTACATTTCCTTTGAAAGAATGTAGATTTTCATTTTCACGGCCTACTTCCAATAATTTCTGCAAAAAACCTGCGGGGTCAAAATGCTCACTATACCCCTAGATAATTTCCTCAAGGTGTATAGTTTCCAAAATGGGGTCACTTTTGGGGGATTTCCACTGTTTTGGTGCCGCAAGAGCCTTTCAGAGCCGACTTGGAGCCTAAAATATTTTCTAATAAAAAGGAGGCCCCAAAATCCTCTAGGTGCTCCTTTGTTTCTGAGGCCTGTGCTTCAGCCAATAAGTGCACTAGGGCCACATGTGGGGTATTTATAAAAAGTGCAGAATCTGGGCAACAAATATTGAGTTGCGTTTCTCTGGTAAAACTTTCTGCGTTACAAAAAAAATTGATGAAAAATTAATTTCTGCAAAAAAAAAAAAAAATGTGAAAATTTCACATCTACTTTGCCTTAATTCCTGTGAAACATCTAAAGGGTTAAGAAACTTTCTAAATGCTGTTTTGTATACTTTGAGGGGTGAAGTTTTTAAAATGGGGTGACTTATTGAGGGTTTCTAATATATAAGACCCTAAAATCCACTTCACAACTGAACTGTAAAAATAGCCTTTTGAAATTTTCTGGAAAATGTGAGAAATTGCTGCTAAAGTTCTAAGCCTTGTGATGTCATAGAAAAATAAAAGGATGTTCAAAAAACGAATCTAATCTAAAGTAGACATATGGGTGATGTTAATTAGCAACAATATTGTGTGGTATTACTATCTGTCTTACAAGCCGATACATATAAATTTAGAAAAATGCAATTTTTTGCAATTTTTCGCTAAATTTTGGTGTTTTTCACAATTAAATACTTAATGTATCGAGCAAATTTTGCCAGTAACATAAAGTCCAATGTGTCACGAGAAAACAATCTCAGAATCGCTTGGATAGGTAAAAGCATTCCGAAGTTATTACCACATAAAGTGAAACATGTCAGATTTGAAAAAATTGCCTGTGTCCTGAAGGCCAAAGCAGGCTGTGTCTTGAAGGGGTTAACAACTTGATATTTAGAGGTGAAGAATGTCTGAACATAACGTTAACCCCCTTAGTGACCACCAATACGCTTTTTCACGGCGGTCACTAAGGGGCATTAGGATAGGCCCCCGCGTTTTCACGGCAGCCCAATCTAAGCCCTGCACGGGTTTCCCGTGCAGACTGGAGCCGTGGATCGGCTGTCTGATGACAGCCAGACTCCTGCTTCAAGTAAACTTAGATTGCGGCCGTTTAACTTGTTAAATGTCGCGGTCAATAGCGACCGTGGCATTTAACTTGTTTACAAAGGGAGGGAGCTCCCTCTCTCACCCATCGGCGGCCCGCAAATGCAATCGCGGGCTTCCGATGGGGTGCTATGGCAGCCGGGGGCCTGATAAAAGCCCCCAGGTCTGCCCTGGGCATATGCCTATTAGGATGTCAGATTTAGGGTATGTATACACACAAAAACGTCTGACAATACGGAGCTGTTTTCAAGGGAAAACAGCTCCTGATTTTCAGAAGTTTTTTAATCAAACTCGCGTTTTTTACGGGGTTTTTTTTTTACGGCCGTATTTGGAGCTGTTTTTCTATAGAGTCAATGAAAAACGGCTCCAAAAGCGGCTCAAGAAGTGACATGCACTTCTTTTACGCAGGCGTTTTTTTATGCAACCTTTTTTTAAAACGGCTGCGTAAAAAAAGCCCCGTCGGAACAGAACGCTGTTTTTCCTATTGAAATCAATGGGCAGATGTTTCTGATTTTTCGGCCATTTTTTGGCGGTTTACGGCCCAAAAAACGGCCGAAAATAAGCCGTGTGAACATACCCTTACACTGACAGGCAATAATGCTTTGGTATACTAAGTATACCAAAGCATTATAGCAGCGATCTAAAGACTGCATAGTAAAGTCCCCTAGTGGGACTAAAAACATAAGTAAGTAATGTGACATAAAAATTATTTATAAAAATGACAGTACCAATCAAAACTACGTCTCATCCCGCAAAAAACAAGCCCAAAAAATCACTATATTGACAGGAAAATAAAAAAATTACGGCTCTTGGAATGCGACGATGCAAAAACAAATAATTTTAGTTCAAAAGAGTTTTTATTGTGCAAAAGTCGTAAAACATAAAAAACCTATACATATGTGGTATCGTCATAATCGTACCGACCCATAGAATAAAGGTAACATGTTATTTACGCCGCAAAGTGAACGGCGTCAATTTAAAACGCATAGAACAATGGTGGAATTTCAGGGTTTTTTCTATTCCCTCCCAAAAAAAGTTAAGAAAAGTTAATCAGAAAATTATATGTACCCCAAAATGGTGCCATTAAAAAGTACAACTAATCCCGCAAAAAACAAATCCTTATACAGCTATGTCGATGGAAAAATAAAAAAGTTATAGCTCTTTGAATGCGACAATAGAAAAACAAAAAAAAAATCTTGGTCATTAGGGCCTAAAATTTGGCTGGTCACTAAGGGGTTAAAGTAATAATTTTAAAGGTAGACATTCAAAGTTGAACAGCTCAATTTAGCGAAAATAAAAACACAGTTCATTATTATGAAAGGTGAAAGTGCAGTTCTTATCCAAACCAATGCTTCACTGAGTTCACGCAGTAAAATCTTCTGGACATATACTGTTTAAGGACAAATACATAAATCAGGCCTTCGTGATAGAATTACTATGAAGAAACCACTACTGAAGGAGTGAAATTATAATCAGAGACTTGGCCAAGCCTTGGCCCAGTAACACAGGCAGTGGATATCAGACCAATGGATATTCTTCTTTGGTCTGTTTGTTTCAAACACCTGCTAGAAAAAGATCCCATTGAGTAGGATCGAAACGTCGCTGGGGTGAATAAACACACCACTTTTTTCACTTTCCAACTCGAGTGCCGCCTCCATTTCTTCGCCATGTATCAATAGGCCTATAGCTTGAGCCTGGGAGGAATTTGCACCCAACTACTGAAGCAGTGATGCTTTTATTTTGTTTATATACATATAGGGGGAGGAGGGAGCAGGAGCAGAGTGAGAGAGAGGCAGATAGACACACAGAGGTGTTGCTGCAGCTTCTAGTAAATGTTCTCCCTCATCCGGTGCTGGATTCCCAGGTACACTGCTCAAAATTGCTGTATGAAGTCCTTCATGCTGCTGCTTCTGAGGGGGTGCTACAAAGAGTTTGGGGAGAAGGATGTTCTCTTCGCTATGTGTGCTATGTATGCTATGTATGGAAAACATGATAACACTTAGGCTCCACGCACTAGTTTAGGAAAAACTGAGAATTAGAAATAGAGCTTACAGAGTAGAAAACTGCAAAAAAAAAGTGCAGGATACAAGTCATATAATTGCCAGAAATAGGGTTATTCCTCATGTACACACATATGTAGGCTTTCTCTGAAAAGTCACCTGAAAGGTTAGGTATGTTTTAACATTTTTAGTCGTTTGATAGTTTTGTTTGTATTACTGCATACTATTACAATTTCACTACTTTTTAAATGTGTGGAAAATAGTCAAAATAAAGAAAAACCCTGTTAGACTGGTACTAACTATATATCGCTGTAAAAAAAACATTTGCCCCTCACCTAATATCTTCTATTTTTTCTAATTTGTCACTTCTAAATGTTTGAGATCTCAAGACAACATAAGTAAACACAAAATGTAGCTTAAAAATGATCATTACATTTATTGAGGATAAAGATTTATTCAAAACCCGTATCACCCATGTGAAAACGTTTCCTCCCCTAAACCTAATAAACTGTTGTGTCCTCCTTGGCTGTAATAAGTGCAATCAAACATTTGCGATAACTTGTGAAAATGTTTTGTCATCATTATGGAGGCATTTTGACCCACTCTTCTTTGCCGAATTGCTTTAATTCATCAACTTTGAAGGGTCTTCAATCATGAACTGGACCTTTAAGGTCTTACCACAGCCTCCCAGCAGTATTCAAGTCAGGACTTTGACACGGCCACTCCAAAACCTAATTTTTCTTTCTTTTGAGCCATTCAGAGGTAGACTTTCTTGTGTGATTCGGATTATTGTCCTGCTGCATAGCCTAACTGCTCTTGAGCTTTAGGTCACAAAATGACGGGCAGACATTATCCTTCAGGATTTTCTGATAGGGAGCACAATTCATGGTTCCATTAATTATGACAGGTCGTCCAGGTCCTGACTGGCAGAGATTCTCCTTCAGAATTTTTTGATAGGGAGCACAATTCATGTTTCCATCAATTATGACAAGTCACCTAGGCCCTGTAGAAGCAAATCAGCTCCAGACCATCACACTATTAACACTATGTTTGACTGTTGATATGAATGATGTTCTTAAGGTGGAATGCGGTGTTAGCATTACGTCAGATGTAATGGGACCCATGTCTTTTAAAAAGTTCCATCTTTGACTCATCAGTCCACAGAAAATGATCCCAAAAGTCTTGGAGGCCATCCAGATGTTTTTTTGGAAAATTCAAGACGAGACTTTGTGTTCTTTTTGGTCAGCAGTGGTTTGCGCCCTGCAACTCTCCCATGGATGTCATTTTTTCCCAGTGTCTTTCGTATTGCGTAATTATTATATTTACCTTAAAGGGGTTATTCGGGGACCAAAAATTGCAAAAATTCCATAGCATTAATATTTTTATGTAAAAATAAGTCACTTACTAATGAACTTTAATTTAAAATTTGGTACTAAAACGTGCAATTCAAACTTAGTGAATTGTCCCTGGAAATCCTGTAGCTTTTCTCATAGTGATGACGTGCCGACACGGCCCCACGTGACTGTGGGCTTGCTTCCTGTGCTGTTTGAGTCGGTCGTGTTATCAAGGGCATGACCGCAAGGGACTGTCACATTACCTATTGCTGGATTTCCCGAGCAGAGCATCAGCTAGCGCTTTGCTCAGGACTCCACCACTGCTTCTGTCATTTGTTCAGTGACTTCAGGGGTTTCCTTTCACTGGAGTTCCTGAGCAGATCATCAGCTAATGCACTGCCTTGGGACTCATGCACTGCTGCCGACGTCACTGTCCATATATGATCAGTGACAGTGACGTCGACAACAGTGCTGGAATCCCCGGGCAGAGCATCAACTGATGCTCTGCTCGGCAACTCTAGCGTTAGGAAACCCCTAAAGTCACTGACCAAATTTTGGGAGCATTGCTGGAGTCCCAAGCAAAGCGCTAGCTGATGCTCTGCTCGGGGACTACAGCAATAGGCAATGTGATAGCCCCTTGCGGCCATGCAATTGATAACACACCGACAGGAACAGCACAGGAAGCAAGACCTCAGTCACGAGGGGCCGTGTCAGAGCGTCATCAATATTAGAAAAGCTACAGGACTTCTGGGAATAATTCACCAAGTTTGAACTGTACGATTTAGTACCGAGTTTTAATTAACGTACATTAGTAATTGACTTCTTTTTACATAAAAATATTAATTCAATGCAATTTTTTACATTTTTGGTCCCCGGATAACTCCTTTAACTGAGGCAAGTGAGTGCTGCAGCTCTTTATGAGTTGGTCTGGGCTTTTTTGTGACCTCCTGGATGAGTCGTCGATGCACCCTTGATGAAATTTTGGTGGGCAACTCCTCGGATGGTCCACCACTGTTTCAAGTTTTCTCCATTTCGGTTTTAACCCTGTTTTAACCCTTCACACTTTTTACAGAATTTGTCCAAACTTGGGCCAAAAAAATGTAAATTGCATAGAAGGAGTCCATTTTGGCTTTTGGAGGCCTTTTTACGCCACAGCTGATTTTAGGGTACCACGCTATATCTGCCGTGGTACTACAGGTCATTTTGACAAGCATAAATGTCCTGCTAATATTCATCTAGGGGTATAGTGAGTATTTTTAATAGGTGGAAAGAAATAAAAAATAGATTTTTCCAGAAAATACAGTATTGCTGCATTTTTACAGTGAAACATTATCCAATAAGCAACCCTCCCTTTTGGTTCTCCCTACAAAAACAGTGTGAAAGTAAATGAGTTGATAATGTGGGTAATATCACGGTCTTTGCCTTCATAGATTCTAAAGGCAGATGTGTAGCTTGTACCGCTCTCACAGTGCTAGTAGATTTTAACCCCATATTTTGCTCTCTTTGAGGGGATGTACTGGCAAAATGAGAGCCTGCCTTTGTAACTCATCAGCGATTCATACAACCGCTAGTTTTTTTTTGGGGTTGTACATCGGCATAAATAATTCCTCCAAAATTTTTATCAGGGGCCTTATTTTATAGGGGCGATCACGGCCTGGATCACTACGGGGGAGGGGGGGCTGGTGATTGTCGTTAAAATGAAGGAAGCGCATTAGCACTTCATATCTGCTTCTGGTCATAACGGCCGGAAAAACAGGTGTGACATGTGTAGGGCTTGTTGCCCAATATGACCGGATTGAGGCCTTTTTCACTAACCCCATGTTGAGGATGAGACCCAAAAATGTTTAAGTTCGCCAGTATTTGTGGGGTGCCACTCCTTTGCATAGGAGGACGTTGGCTTTTCAGCAAGGAATTGGCAACAAGCTCCAATAGTTCATCGGTAATGAATAATTTTAAAAAACCGAGGGCTGTAAAATTTTCCATATTAATATTTATCCCTGGTGTGGCAATGAATTCTGGGATATTAGAGGAAAATTACTCTGTGGGTACCCACTCAATATATTCTGGGGGAATAGAGTGGGCCGTGTTTTGTAGTACTTCTGCGACATGCCCTGTGCTTGTGGACACTGCAGCGACACTTGCATTTGCAGAAAGCGTATCACTGTCGTCGCTATCACTGGTAGACAACATTTTACCTCGGACGCGGTTTCTGTATCACTTTCATCAGAGTCAGAAATTAACATGACGTATGCCTCTTCCACCGTGAACCTTCTATGGGCCATTGTAATTACACACACGTACAACACACACGTACAACAAAGACTGTAACCAGATGCACACGCGGACACATTTTATTATTTTTTCGTAACTTTTTTTTTTCACAGACAAAAATACACGGATGTCACAAAAGCACGCTTCACAAAAAACTGATGTCAAACAAACACGTAGACTATAATACTTTTTTTTTAACTTTTTTTTTTTTGCACAAATAAAATACACAGACCTCACACACGTACGCTACACAAAAACCCTAGGCTAAACCTAGTCTAAACCTAGGCTAACCCTAGACTAACTCTAAAATAGAACCTAGAATAACCCTAGACTAACCCTAAGGGCACGTTCACACGTGGCGGAATTGCTGTGGAATTCCGCTGCGGACAGTCCGCAATGGAATTCTCCAGCGGCCGTTTTTTACATTTGTTTCAATACATTTTTAGGCAAGTTAGTTCAGACGTTGCGGAAAACTCCGCTGCGGACCATAGGCTGCGGTGCAGAATTTTCTGTCCGCAGCATGCACTGCTGTGGCGGAGAAGTGGAATTTCACTGCGGATTTCAGCCTTTGCAATGCAAAAACTGAAATCTGTGGCAAGTCCGCTGTCTTTTCTGCAACGTCTAAATTACCTGTCAAATATGCAAATGTTGGTGCAGATTTATTGCGTAATTGGCCCAAATCTGCACCAACATTTGCAGCGGAAAAACTCTGCCACGTGTGAACGTGCCCTAAGGATTACCCTAGCCTAGGTATACAATTGAAGTTTATATAAAGTTTATATATTAGATTTATTGTAATTTTGTGTCTTTGGTGTCACAGTAAAATTCTCTTTCTGTCTCTTCTCATACAGAGTAAGGGCATGACCACACGTGGCGGATTTCCTCCGCAACTGTCCGCATCAATGCCGCACAGAATCTGCGTTGCAGATTCTGCTGCGGATCTGCACAAAATGTGCAGAAAATTGATGCGGACTAGCTGCTGCGGACTGCGGGAAAAGTGCTTCCCTTCTCCCTATCAGTGCAGGATAGAGAGAAGGGACAGCACTTTCCCTAGTGAAAGTAAAAGAATTTCATACTTACCGGCCATTGTCTTGGTGACGCGTCCCTCTTTCGGCATCCAGCCCGACCTCCCTGGATGACGCGCCAGTCCATGTGACCGCTGCAGCCTGTGCTTGGCCTGTGATTGGCTGCAGCCGTCACTTACACTGAAACGTCATCCTGGGAGGCCGGACTGGAGACAGACGCAGGGAGTTCTCGGTAAGTATGAACTATGTTTTTTTACAGATACATGTATATTGAGATCGGTAGTCACTGCCCCGGGTGCAGAAACAGTTACTGCCGATCGCTTAACTCTTTCAGCACCCTGGACAGTGACTATTTACAGACGTCTCCTAGCAACGCTCCCGTCATTACGGGAGCCCCATTGACTTCCTCAGTCTGGCTGTAGACCTAGAAATACATAGGTCCAGCCAGAATGAAGAAATGTCATGGTAGTAAAACCAATACGCTCCGCAGCACACATAAGATCTGCGGACTTCATTGCGGAATTTTGACTCTCCATTGAAGTCAATGGAGAAATTCCGCCATGAGTCCGCCACTGCTTCGCAACAGACAGAGCATGCTGCGGACACCAAATTCCGCTCCGCAGCCTATGCTCCGCAGCGGAATTGTACGCATCGTCTAAACGAACACTGCTAAATTAAAGTGAAAGTCAATGGAGAAACGGCTCCGCTGCGGATTAACGCTGCGGAGTGTCCGCAGCAGAATTTAAGTGAAATTCCGCCACGTGTGAACCCGCCCTTACAAGTGTGAGGAGAGACAGAGAAACAGGTAGGAGAAACACGTCGTTTTTCATTTTGTGATCACTGTTACTGGTTCTCACAGTGATCACATGAACGGAGACCACTGTTATTAGTCTCCGATCATTACTCTGAAGCCTAGGCTGTTGCTAACAGCCTTGGCTTCAGAGGCAGCTCACCCGATGACCGGGAAAACCGCTCCGATGCGGCTCCCTCCGAAACCACTCAGATGCGGCACTTGCTATTGAGTGCCGCATCTGAGGGGTTAAAACTGATCGGAGACCACTGCTAGTGGTCTCTGATCGTTGCCCTGAAGCCCGAGGCTGTTACTAACAGCCCGGTCTTCAGGAGATCCCCGAGAAATCCGCTCCGATGTGGCCCCCTCCCTTGCAAACCACTCAGATGCGGCCAGCACTCGCTATTGAGTGCCGCATCTGAGGGGTTAAATACAATCGGAGGCCACTGCTAGTGGTCTCTGATCGTTGCCCTGAAGCCTGAGGCTTTTACCAGCAGGCCAGACTTCAGGAGATCCCCGCAAAACCGCTCCGATGCGGTCCCGTCCCTCCAAAACCACTCAGATGCGGTACTTGCTATTCAGCACCGAATCTGAGGGGTTAAAAATTATCGGAGACCACTGCTAGTGGTCTCCGATCGTTGCCCTGAAGCCCGAGGCTGTTACTAACATCACGGGCTTCAGCAGCACCACGCACGATGACAGAAAAGTTTTTCTGAAGTGCCGACGTGAAAAGCCGACACTTCAGAAGAACTACCCTAAACGACCAACGTAAAAACACTATACGCCGGTCGTTAAGGGGTTAAATAAAACTCACTAAACAGTAATTAGCATAGACATATTTTGTATCCCCGTAACAACCCGCACAATACAGTGAACATATTATTTTTTGTTATCAGTAAATAGCGTAAATATAAATGGCGCATATGATTTTTTTTGAATGTAACCCATAATAAAAGTTATAATATAAATAAAACGTTTACTTATGTGTATGGCAAATGGCACATAAAAAAGCTTCCGGCTTGCAAAAACAAAAACTTAAAAAGCACACCAACAAATTTGCAGAATACTGCTGCCCTTCTTCTTAGGATATATTCACATGTGGCATTTTTTTTTTTGCCATTCTTTGGTAAAAAATAATGTCATTTTTACGAACAACAAACACATGCAATAAAAAAAAAGCCAGCAAAAAACATGTCAAAAGTCTCACTGCCAACACTTATTATCTGACAACAGCGGCTGCAGACCCAATACCCCTGAGGGTGCCACTCTAGTAGTGAAACATGTCGGAGGGGGGGCTGTTCTAATTTGAATTTTCATGCGATTACTGATAGTTGCGTCCTATTGTCAGTGGTCTGCAGCCGCTGTTGTCAGTTAATAAGTGGCTAGTGTTTTGCACAGGCTGTGTGACACTAGTTATGTACTTACAATTCACTTCTATTTAATAATCACTTAGACTATCAGATCGCATTGTCATTTAAAATTGACATGGTTGTTTAGAACTGATATTGAATAAAAGTTACGTTTTAGTTGTATATAAAATAAATAGTAGGTAGCTGGGAAAAAGGGCTATTTTTGTTGCCTTTGGTAATTAGGTGTTAGTACTGTGACTCTATTGCCCACGGGGCGACATAAACTTGGAACCGGCTGTGATTATAAAGTTAATATTAAAAATAGAAAATAGTTCATCCAGTTCACCCTATATGTCATGATCTGTTATTATCACAAAAACACACTGAAAACAAACGGAAGCGTGTCCTTATCTTGCAGTGCTGAGCCAGAAGAAGACAACACCAAAACACTGACAACAAAAGGTAATTTTGGGTGAAAAAACTTTACTATTATGGCAATCACAATATAATATACTCATCATATAATCCCCTCTGCCACATAAGGTGGAAGGGCCCTGTTACAGATTTTCTATTGGGGCCCAAGAGTTACACCTCTTCTACAGAATACCTTATTAAAAAATAAACAGAAATGTATTATGTTGTGGTCTTTTTTTTTTCCTAGGTGCCCCCAACCTGCATATTTGATATTCTGTCAGGTCTATTGATTAAGTTCAAACTTATCTCTTCTATAAATAGTTACTTAATAGCTGTGAATGAACATTATCTTTAAATATTGATCAAATTTTTTTTTTCCTCTATTAGATTTCAGGTTTCAGCTTCCCAATTCATGTCTGAGTAGAAGACATTCTCCTTTATAAAAATATTTTTTTATTAGCTTGTGAGTAAATTAACAACCACAATGCTATACTTATCTTTGGTACAATGATAAAGACAGTATAATGTATGTTCCTTGCTGTTCAGCATGGCAAGATATAAGTCCAATTTAGCCCTACAGTACGTATAGATAACAAAATGGATAGCGATAAGTTGAGATCCTGCCTTTTAGAAAACACACCGGTACATAATTCTTTTGGCAACACAGTCTCAATGGGGGCTGTTAGTGTTGTTTGGAGATAAAAACTAATAAAAGACTCCCGTTGTCTCCAGAATTTCACTTAATGATTTAGTTATGTTCAAGTTGTCAGAAGGAATTTATTTCACCTTGGGACCACGCATGCCACAATATTTGTCCCATTATCCAATATTGTTTACTCGTCACTGTAGTTTATATAACCAGCATTACATATATGCTAGGTAGTCTGTTGAAAATATGTAAACAGGTAAAACCGATTGTGAATGATTTTATTACGTATCCGCAATGTGCGCCGCAGGGAATTCCGGCTAAATTGTGGTGCAGTTTTTCGACCGGAATGTCCGCTATGGAAAACTGCACATAAAGAATATAAAAATGTCATGCAGCCCGTCCTGCAGCCCGGCCTCCTGGGATGATGTTTTATCCTATGTGACCGCTGCAGCCTGTGATTGGCTGCAGCGGTCACATGGGATGAAACATCATCCCAGGAGTTCCGGCCTGGACGATGAAACACAGAATTATGGGAAGTATAAGATTTTTTTTTCTGAGTAGCGTCTTTTACGGCAGAATCACTGCTTTTCCCTGCAAAAATAAAACGTAGCATCTGCCATTTGTTGCGGGTTTTGCATCCCCATTGAATTTAATGGGAAAAACCTGCAACAGATAATCAGCTATTACGCTAGAAAAAAAACGCCCTGCAGGTCATTTTCGGAGCATTTTTTCCGCTTAGCATTTACGCAGTGTGTGGATGAGATTTGTTCAAATCTCATCCACTTTGCTGCAGATTTTCCGAAACGAAATCCATTGTCGAAAATCCACTTACCCCAAAATTGAACAGTTTTTATGTTATTTGTGTGTGTTGAACATATTAAAAGATATAAAAAAAAATAAAAAATACAAGGAAGTATTAAAGGGTTTTTCTACCCTATTAGGTTAATGCACATCACTACAACTTACTGACTGATAGAGAACTTACTGACTGATAGAGAACTTACTGACTGATAGAGGTATTCCTGCTGGGACCTCCACGATGAATTAGATAAAAACGAGAACAGCTAAGGTAAAGCAAAGCAACAGCCTGACATTTTTTTTCTCTACAATTTAGTACCAATGGGACCTCAACCATTTCCAACCAGGCATTGGGCAGGAACTACATCTCAGCCCCATTGACTTGCATGAGGCTATGATGTAGTTTTCTGTCCAGTGCCTGGTTAAAAGTGGTGGGGGTCCCAGTGATCAGACCCTCAAAGATCAGTAAGTCAGGAAGCTGAGCTGATGAGACTCTAACCTCCCAAGATGACCACCTTCTGCTACTTTCTCTCCACCACCCCATCATATGTGTAGTTTCAGCCCTTGCTATACTGAGCTATACCTTAGAAAGCCATGTGACAAAAGTCACATTGAGGCCAATTTGCTCTTGTCAGAAAAACATGTTTGCTGTCATATATTTGGGACACTGCCTCAAACTCCCTGCTTTGTTCAAACATGGCAGCATGCTGGCTCAGGGGTTATCACTGTTGGCTTGCAGCACAAGGAACCTGGGTTTGAAATCAACCAGGGGCAACATCTTTAGGAAATTTGTATGTTCTACTCTTGTTTGCATTCCTGTAAATTCGAAACTTTTGGAAAATTTGTACTGAATTTGATTCATGCCGAATCGGTTCGCTCATCTCTACTTATGGCTAATCACTATAAACCTGAAATGCCAGTTACTACAAAAAAAAAGCTACTTTAATGGAAACCACAGAAGGGAGGAAATAAGAACACACAGCTACTGTATGTACGTATAAGTCTATGTAAATGCCTAAATAGAGGGAACCAAACTTTGAATTTAAGCCATTTAATATTGATACATGCACTTATTATAATCTTTTTATAGGTATCAAATCATCCATTACTATATCCACATTTAATTTAAACAAATATATCCAAATAAACACTTTTACCATAGACAGCTAATAATAACAACTTACTTTTATAAATACAGTATATAGAAAAAAATATACAAAAAAAATTACAAAATAATTAACCATTATGAAATGATAAAAACTATGTTGACTTCTTCCTTTTCTGTAATGCAGAATTTATTTTTCAATTTGCTTCTTACTTCTAAAAAGGCCAAGATCATTAATATTGGTAGGTGGCTGAATAAAGATTTTTTTTTTCCAGTTAGCTAGTTGCATGTCATTAGGAGGATCTCAACAGTCTTGTTTCATTACAGGTAAAATGTGCTAAGATTAAAGTACAGCTGGAAAAGAGTAAATATATGAAATGCTAATGTTTTTTTTAAAATAATCCACAAATAAATTAAGTAAAATGTTACTTGTTTTAAACATTTAAACATTTTAACCCTTTAAAGACCCAGACATTTTTAGTTTTTATGTTTTAGTTTTTCGCTTACCGCCTTCCAAGAGCCAGAACTTTTTTATTTTCCCGTCAATAGAGTGGTGTGAGGACTAATTAAAAATTTTTTTTGGTGGGGGGGGGGGATTGTAGTATTGCTTCGCACCATATAAAGTACCATTTAACTACTGGGAAATAGAAAAATGTATTTCTGGGATGGGCTTGGAAAAAAAATTAATTTCTTCATTGTTTTTGATGTTTTGTTTTTACGAATTTCACCGTATGATAAAAATGGAAACGTAACTTTATTTTGCGGCTCAATGCGATTATGGTGATACCAAATTTATATATAATTTGCTATATTTTACTACTTTTACAAAGAAAAAGATATTTGTTAAAAATAAATTGTCTTGTTTCGCAACATTCTGAGAGTCATAACTTTTTTATGTTTCTGTTGATTAAGGGCTTATTTTTTGCGGGACGAGCTTTAGTTTTTATTGGTATCAATTTTTGTTACATACGATTTTTGATCACGTTTTATTACATTTTTTTAGCGCTTTTATAGTGTTATTTAAGTCGCACAGTGAACGGCGTAAAAAATAATAATTTGAAAACACCAGAACCGCTGTTTTTTTTGTCACCATAGCGGTGACAAAGAAAACAGTGATTCTGGTGTTTTCAAATTATTATTTTTTACGCCGTTCACTGTGCGACTTAAATAACACTATATTGTAATAGTACGGACTTCTATGGACGTAGTGATACCAATTTTGTTAATAATTTTTATTTTTTACATTTTTCTTGGGGGAAAATGGGAAAAGGTTTTTTTTAAAGTTGTAATATTTTTTTATTTTTTTACACTCCTGAAAACCTTTTTTTTTTACATTTTTTATTAGTCCTCCGAGGCAACTTGAACCACCAATCATTAGATCGCTGGTACAATACACTGCAATACAAATGTATTGCAGTATATTGTCATTTGTACAGGCTTCTGCTAGGCCCTGCCGGGGGTTTGGCTTAGCAGAGGCAGACAGAAGGCAGACAGAAGGCAGACCTGGGGGCCTTTATTAGGCCCCCGGGCTGCCGTGACAACAAATCGGTGCCCCTCAATCCAGTTTCGGGGGGGGGGTGTTGGGCTGTCAGAGGGGGCCGCGGTGGCTATTGACCGCGGTAATTAACTAGTTACACGGCCAGTAACAGCAGCATCGCTGTTCCTGGCTGTTACAGCAGTGTGTCAGCTGTGATACACAGCTAACACCTGGAGCGTATGGAGTGTGCTCTTGCGCTGAGCCCACTCCAAACTTCAACCTCCCCGGTCCATGACGTGCCGGCACGTCATGGGTCGGGAAAGGGTTAAAGCAAGTAGCTAACCCACTTGACATAACATATCTCTTCATCTGAGGTAGCTCCTTTTATACAGCACCTTCTTCTTCCATCAATCTCTTTCTCTAGTTAATATACAGTATTTGCAGAAAGAAGATGATAAAAGTCTCAGACATCATGCACATGGATATATAATAGATCATCAACACGACACCCATGGAAATCTATGAGTCAATATTATACTTTCATATGCCTATAATTGTATAAGGAGACACAGAGGTTTTTTTTATCAGATGTTTGCAGTATCACATGAGAAAAGAAACCGTACAACATTCTATCACATTCTATATTGCAAAAGTATAGGAATTCGTATGGGGAGAGTGGTGCCGTAGAAGGCACCATATGGTGGCACTCAGAGTGTCTAAAACTTCCTAATGAGGAATCATGTGAACTCTTTGTACCATTATACAGGTTCTGTGTGCATGAAACCTCAAAACTCTCCAATCGATGAAAGTGGTGAGCGAGTATTTAAAAATATCTTCTCTATTGATTTTAAATCAATTCCCTGGCAAATTGATCATATATGATTTAAACTAGTTCTTTTTCATTGATTATCTGACATGGAAGTAAGCTATATTTACCTGGGAAATAAGTATAATATTTAAAGTTACTGTCCTAACTAAAGGTAATCTACTAAATAAAGACAGTTAAAAGAGTATAGTTTCTTTGTGAAATTAGCTTTGGAGTGTAAGTTGTATCAAGGCTTTATGGGATGGTAAAAAGGAATGCTAAGTGCGACTAAATTCACACATTGGGGCAGATTTCCTAATACTGTCCTAAATTTAGACAGTTTAGAATTAGACTAAATGTGCCAGATTAATCACACTGGCTCATGCTGGATGATAAATTTGGCGCATCTTTAGACACTGCTGTCTGACTTTATACCACCTCTTGATTGGTTTAAATAAGACCACTTTTCTGCGCCAAATTGTAAGTGCATCTTTAGACACACCCCTTTTTATTTACACTACGCCCCCTCATTGTGGGAGTCGCAAATATATATTCTCTTTGGCGCATTCCATTGATGAGTCTATCTACAATTATTTGTGCCAAAAAGAAGATTTCTGGCTCAAAACCAATAGTAAATCTACCCCCGTGCTTGTGACAATAGACTTTAACCCCTTGCCGACCACCCCACGTGGATAAACGGGCTGCAGCGCTGGTCCTTGTGCATGCATCCCGTTAATCTATGTGTGCTCCTAACGGAGCACACAGGCATTCCTTGCAGCCCGACATCTATCAGTACTGGCTGCTACTAGCAGCCTTAGTACTTATGAAAGACATCAGGTGGGATCACAGCCGTGATTCCCACCGATTAACCCCTTAAATGCATTGGTCAATAGCAACCACCGCATTTAAGGAGTTACAACAACATCAGCACCCTGCCACGTGATTGCGAGGTGCCGATGGTTACTATGGCAACTGGAGGCCTAACAAAGGCCTTTGGGTCTGTCATCTACGGAAGGCGATTAGTTCCTTCCAGACGCAGGACCTAATACGCTGCCTGTCAGTGTGAAACTGACAGGTGTAATACGCTGCAATACATAAGCATTGCATGGTATTATAACAAGAATCCAACAGTTGAATCTTCAAGTCCCTAGTCTCTAGTCCCTAGGACTAAAAGAAAAAAGTATATAAAAATGTATAAAAATAAAAAAAGTAAAACTTCCAAGTAATGAAATTTAAAATCACCCTTTTTCCCAGTATAAAGTCCTTTATTATTAGAATAAAATAAACTATGAATAATTGGTATTGCCACGTCCGTAGCCGGCCTGAACTATAAAAATATAATGTTATTTATCCTGCACAGTGAACGGCGTAAAACAAATTATTAAAAAAACTACACCAGATACGCTATATTCAGTCACTTCAGCACCCCAAAAATTTAATAAATAAGGATAAAAAAATTGCATATACCCAAAACATTGTACATTGTTTTTTCATGTTTCACAAAAAACACAAGCCCTCAGACAGCTTTCTTGATTGAAAAATAAAGAAATTATGGCTCGTAGAATATAGTGACACAAAAAACTAATTTTTTTAAAATTATTAATATTATTTTATTGTGCAAACACCGTAAAACATAAAAAAATATATAATACGGTATCGCCATAATCGCATCGACCGGCAGAATAAATTAAATATGTTTAAAAAAGTTTTCACGGACTAATTCTACTAAATTCAACAAAAAAACTGGGGGATCAAAATGCTCACTATACCCCTAGATAAATTCTTTTAGGTCTGTAGTTTCCCAAATGGGGTCACTTTTTGGGGGCCTTTCCACTGTTTTGGTATCTCAGGGGCTTTGCAAATGCGACATGGCACCCAAAAACCATTCCAGCAAACTTGAGCTCCAAAAGCCAAATAGTGCTCCCTACATTCTGATCCCCGCTGTGTGTCCAAACAGCAGTTTATTACCACATTTGTGGTATTGCTGTAAACAAGAGAAATTGCTTTTCAAATGTTGGGGTGTTTTTCTTCTTTATGCCTTGTAAAAATGTATAATTTCTAAGTTTTATTGGAAAAAATTTAGATTTTCATGGTCTAATTCCACTAAGTTCAGCAAAAAACCTGTGGGTCTAAATGCTCAGTATACCACTCTATAAATTCTTTGGGGGTGTAGTTTGCCAAATGGTGACTCTTTGGGGGTGTTTCCACTGTTTTTGCCCCACAAGACCTCTTCAAACCTTACATGGTGCCTAAAATATAGTCTAACAAAAAGGAGGACCCAAAATCCACTTGGTGCTCCATTTCTTCTGAGGCCGGTGTTTCAGTCCATAAGCACACTAGAGCCACATGTAAAATATTTCTAAAAACTACAGAATCTGGGCAATAAATATTTAGTTGCATTTCTCGGGTAAAACCTTCAGTGTTACAGAAAACAATGGATTAAAATGGATTTTCTAAAAAAAGAAATTAAATTTATAAATTTAATCTCTACTTTGCTGTAATTCCTGTGAAACACCGAAAGGGTTAAGAAACTTATGAGGGTTTCTAATATATAAGGCCCTTAAAGCCATTTCATAACTGAACTGGTCCCTGAAAAAAAAAGGTTTTGGAAATTTTCTTGAAATGTGAGAAATTGCTGCTAAACCTCTAAGACCATATTCACACGAACGTGTATTACGTCCGTGCTATGCGCATGGAAATCAATGGGGTAAGTCAATGGGGCCGTTCTGACAGGTCGTGATTTTTATGCAGAGGACATGTCCGCTGCGTAAAACTCACGACATGTCCTATACTTGCCCATGTTTCACGCAGCACGCACCCATTGAAGTCAATGGGTGCGCGCAAATCGCGCACGGCCCACGGAAGCACTTCCGGGTAACGTGCATGATTCACGCTACAGTCGTTAAAGAAGTGAAGGGAAACATAAAAGCCCCTCCTTCTTTTACTGTTTCGTAACATAAAAACAGAGTGTCATAATGATGCCGTCTGCTCAAAAATCATGCAGCCGCGCACCATATACAGATGCCACACTGAACTTTTGCAAACGCAAAACGCAGCATTTTTTTACGCGTGCAAAACGGACACGTTCGTGTGAATAAGACCTAAGCCTTGTAAAGTCCTAGAAAAACAAAAGGATGTTCAAAAAACGATGCAAACATAAAGTAGACATATGGGATATGTGAAATAGTAACTATTTTGTGTGGTATTACGGTCTGTTTTACAAGCAGATACATTTAAATTTAGAAAAATGGCAATTTTTGCAAATTTTCTCAAAATTTTGGTGTTTTTCAGAAATAAATATTGAATTTATCGACCAAATTTTTCCACTAACATAAAGTACAATATGTCACGAGAAAAGAATCTCAGAATCGCTTGCATATGTAAAAGCATTCCCAAGTTTTTACCACATAAAGTGACACGTCAGATTTGAAAAAATCGACTGCATCCACAAGGCCAAAACAGGCTGTGTTCTGAAGGGGTTAATGGGCAAACATATGCCCAAATACTTTTTTTGGTGTACATTTGGCCAGTAAACATCAGGTTCTGCAGCTCCAATTGTAATGAATAGCTTAGTCAACTGCACTTTTCAAAAAAAGTTTAGTAAAGTATTCGTTTTTTTTTTTAAATGTGAGTCTATGGCAGATGTATGTAACAGTATGGACACACATCTACATACGTTTGTCTATATTTTTAGTGGGACTTCTTCAAACAGTACAACCAAACGTAAATACCAAACATGATGTGATCTGAGCCTTAGGGCTTATTCACACTTGTGTATTACGCTTCTGTATTAATTCTGTTTATTTTTTCATTGAAAAAACATTGCCAAAGGTTTTATTAATATTTCTGCGATTTTATATGTGCGTTTTTTATGTGCATGACAATTTTTCAATACGCGGCATGCTCCAATGGAACGGAATGTTTTTTTGCAGGTCAAGTAATTTTTAATGGTACTATTTAATCTAACATATAATGCACTGGGAAACTGAAGACACAATCTTTCTGGGGTGGAACAGGAAAAAAACAGCTATTCCACCAATGTTTCTCTATTGACCGCGGCAACCAATTTCACTATTGACCATGGCATCTGAGGGGTTAAACAGCCAGAATTGGAGTTATTTCCAATCTTGCCCATTGCAGGTAGGAGTCAGCTGTTTGAAACAGCCAGTACCCGCCGCATCATTTTATGATGGCGCTCTTTCATCTTTATTGTACGTTGGATGTCGCCAAGGGGTTAAAAAACGTAGAAAAGCAAAACAACTCTATTGAAGTAAAATAACAACACAGAAGTAACCCCTATGGTTAGAATAAACCTATGGTTTGTGCCAGCTAGAAGGTACAGCACATTACTAATGACAGGTGACAAAAAGGTAAAACCACTAATACCTTCAAAAGGAACCGAAAGCTAACAAGAAATAGCACTGATGCTTCAAATAAACAAAATACAATAATAGTTAAAAAAAGATATAAAAATAATCACACAAATGTTCATGAACGGTATACCTATTGGGTAAACCTGGGTACAGTTTGCTTGAGAATAGAAAGGTTTGTTTTTTTCAAAAACAGTGCCCCTCTTGTCCATGGATATGATGGTTATTGCAGCTTAAGCTTTTAAGTGAATGGGGTGGAGCTGCATTACAAAACACAGCCCATGAAAATGTGGCAAAGTTTTGAGAGAGAAAATCAGACCTTTTTTTCTATTCTCAAACAAACCCTTTGAGTGTAAATAAAGCCGGTGTCTTCCGGAGGCGAGTGTGGAGTACGCTGTGTGTTTACATAGCATTTCAGTTTCATTGTCTGCTTGTATTTCAACTGGATTTTAAATTGTTAGTACAATTGCAGATGTGAGTCGTTACAGACACTGGATTATTAGATATTCTGGAATATTATATGTTTATACAAGTCTATAAAACTTGCTTTCAGGATCATCAAATGTTGAATTAACATAATTTTTTACTATATCCAGCTTTTATGATTATAAAATGTTCTGTGTTTGTGTTTTGTCTATTGTTAATGTACTGGCAAGTTTTCCACTCATTGAATTAGGCTGGGTTCACACGAGCATGTTACGTCCGTAATGGATGGAACGTATTTCGGCTTCAAGTCCCGGACCGAACACACTGCAGGGAGCCAGGCTCCTAGTATCATAGTTATGTACTACGCTAGGAGTCCCTGCCTCTCCGTGGAACTACTGTCCTGTACTGAAAACATGATTACAGTACGGGACAGTTGTCCTGCAGCGAGACAGGGACTCCTAGCATCGTACATAACTATGATGCTAGGAGACCGGCTCCCTGCAGTGTTTTCGGTCCGGGACTTGCGGCCATTACGGACGTAACATGCTCGTGTGAACCCTGCCTTAAAGGTGTTGTACAGGATTCAAGAAACATGGCTGGTTTCTTCCAAAAATGACTCCACACCTGTCCATGGCTTGTGTCTGGCATTGCAGATCAGGTCCATTGAAGTGAAAAGTAGGTCTGAGCTGCAATACCTCATATAACTTTTTGAAAGTTGTGCTGTTCTTGGAAGAAAAAAAATCTAAGTTTTCTAATCCTTGACAACCGCTTCAATAGCCTCAAGGATTTATGCTTGTTTGCCCCCCCCCCACCCCCGCAGAATAACTCATTACTTACTTACTCATCTAATAAATAATTTTTTTGGTATTTTTTTAAATTATTATTATTATCAATGAGTGTTACTAAAAATAGCATAGTGCTAAGCAAAATTTCAATGAATATCCAATTATGAATTGGAAGATATTCAAATTCTGAAGAAATTCTCTAAAAGAAAAGAGTGGAATCTATGAATCTATATAACTACAGGGTGGGCCATTTATATGGATACACCTAAATAAAATGGGAATGGTTGGTGATATTAACTTCCTGTTTGTGGCACATTAGTATATGGGAGGGGGGAAACTTTTCAAGCTGGGTGTTGACCATGGCGGCCATTTTGAAGTCGGCCATTTTGTATCCAACTTTAGTTTTTTCAATGGGAAGAGGGTCATCTGACACATCAAACTTATCGAGAATTTCACAAGAAAAACAATGGTGTGCTTGGTTTTAACGTTACTTTATTCTTTCATGAGTTATTTACAAGTTTCTGACCACTTATAAAATGTGTTCAAAGTGCTGCCCATTGTGTTGGATTGTCAATGCAACCCTCTTCTCCCACTCTTCACACACTGATAGCAACACCGCAGAAGAAATGCCTCCCGATCTGACCCCCTTAGACTTTTATCTTTGGGGTCATCTGAAGGCAATTGTCTATGCTGTGAAGATACGAGATGTGCAGCAACTGAAACTACGGATACTGGAAGCCTGTGCTAGCATTTCTTCTGCGGTGTTGCTATCAGTGTGTGAAGAGTGGGAGAAGAGGGTTGCATTGACAATCCAACACAATGGGCAGCACTTTGAACACATTTTATAAGTGGTCAGAAACTTGTAAATAACTCATGAAAGAATAAAGTAACGTTAAAACCAAGCACACCATTGTTTTTCTTGTGAAATTCTCGATAAATTTGATGTGTCAGATGACCCTCTTCCCATTGAAAAAACTAAAGTTGGATACAAAATGGCCGACTTCAAAATGGCCGCCATGGTCAACACCCAGCTTGAAAAGTTTCCCCCCTCCCATATACTAATGTGCCACAAACAGGAAGTTAATATCACCAACCATTCCCATTTTATTTAGGTGTATCCATATAAATGGCCCACCATGTACAACATTTCCATCGAATCTTTATGTGACAAATTTTTCTGTAACTGAAAGGCTAAAACCAATATGTCTGGAGAAATGAATCTTCCGCGTGTGAGATGCTTTTGCCCATTTTTGAGGACTTGAAAATGCTTCAAGTAAAGTGGAAAGAAGAGGAATGTTTGTGCATTTAGAAGGTAAGGAACAATACAGACTAGTAAGTTCTGTGCAGCAATGAATGTTCTCAGAAATAAGCAACCATGTAATGTGTGACAAAATTATGCAACCGACTGTAAGTTATACTAAAAATGTTAGAACATAAACAACACATTAACATTCATGTGATCTCTAAGAAACACCTAAAGAGAATGTAGATTAAAGCAGACCGGAAGTGCCCAGAACCTTAGCATTGGATTTAGCAGAATTACCCCATAAGAATGTTAAAATGATGGGTCTCCTAAGTGACCCAACAATGCAGCACTACCAGCCAGGGGCGTCACTAAGGTCTTAAAACATCAAGGAAAATAGCCCAAATACAAATGTCCCCCCCAAAAAAACTTGTGTGTGTGTATGTATATTTGTATATATATATATATATATATATATATATATATATATATATATACATATACATATACACGATTCACCATCTAGCAGCTCTGGTAACAACAAGTGGGTGCAGATCCTAGGGATTTGACAATCATCCCCAAACTGACACCCAGGTATAAGGTTAGAAAAATAGAGCTTTATTAGCCCACGTGCGATGTTTCGGCTCCACACACTAGAGTCTTTCTCGAGAAAATGTTAACATGTACATATGGTGGTATAAATAGGTTATTGACAATACACAATTCATCATCATCAATTTAGCAAAAAACATTATATTAAAAACAATATATGCATTATTATACAACATTTATGTATTAGAAAAATAGTGAGATAGTATATAAGATATACAGTCAAAAGACAAAGTGCATAAGTGCTAATCCATGGATAATAACTATAGAGACATTAATAATTATGTATGATTATAAGTGCATAACAGCTGTGAAATAATCATAAAACAATTAAAAACCTTTGAGGATCCAGCTGGTGTGTATCTCAGGGCAAATGGCGTCCCATCTGTGCTAATGCGCAGGTCTAAGGATCTTTAATCAACTAAACTGCTAATGGTTATGCCCGCGCATGCGCAGTGCAAATCAGAAGGGCTATGGTGGCTATATTGGTAAAGGTAGCCAGCAATGCCAGGGAGAAATAAGAAAACTATGTATGTGCGTCAAACCCAAACGCAATGCATGTGTGTGAGGCTGTCGTGGCCATTGTGGAATAGGGCAGTTTGTGTGATAATTAGAAAGCCACACAACAGGGTTCTGAGACAACAAAATTAAGGTGCTGTTAGGGAAATTACAATGGTGCATAAATTGGGACGAGGAGCTGTCAGTAGATAGCTCACTTTTGTATATATTACAGCAAAAAAAAAAGGCAGAGGGAACCGCACTGTGTAAGCGGATGTTAGAACAAATATATCTAAAAAATTGTAAAGAATTGCAATGACTTACGGTTATAATGCACGGGGTAAGAGTATGTAAGGAGCGCCAGTGGGCAGCCAAGAGGTACAAGGTAGTGGGGTAGCAGACACGTCATCCCTCACAATGACGAGAGAGATAGGGTGTCGACTCATGTGGGCACTAAGCACCCTGCATACCCAGCTATGAAACGCAGGTTCTACAAATCTACACATCACCCAGGGTTAGGATATGAAGGGGGTTGTCGATGCAACCACCCCACAATGTGGTGGAGTGGGTACATCAACTGACTAGAGACTGTAGAACAGCATGGGTGACTACTAGCCGCAAGTCATCCAGGTGTTCCAGTAAGACCCCAGTCTGCCCTTTTTTATGGAGAGTGACCAGCTGTCAATAGAAGAAGTGCAAACATACACTATCCCCAAGGGAAAAATAGTTAAGTAGAATAGGTAATGACTACAACAGCAATCAAATGTGGAAGGTTCAGAAGACAATTTGATCAAAATGTGTGCTAAGAACCTCATTATTGTAAGTAGATTTAGCAGTCATGCATATTCATTTATCTATAGTGCTTAGGTGGCATTAGTGTTTGCAGAGTGCTGTCACAATTTTTTTTTTATATTGTATTGCCTTGCAGTCTTAGGCTTCCTTGCACCTGTATACATGTTTTGTTTCATTTTGCTGGAATGTGCTGATCAAACTTTGGTATATATGTGAAGTTGGTGACTGTCTCCATTTTTGATCCTGCACTCCTCCCATTCTGCCCTGGGTGATTTTAATTAGTTTAATGCTGGTTTCTAACATTCCCAGGTATATGTGGGCTTAGCTCCAGTTCTGGGGGTACGAGCAGTGTAGGGACCCACTTATAGAGGATGCCTTTTCGTGGCAGGTGGGCTCACACAATTTAATCAAAATGTGCGCTCAGAACCTGTAAGTAGATTTAGCAATCATGCATAATTATTTATCTATAATGCCTAGGTGGCATTAGTGTGTGCAGTGTACTGTCACCATTTTTGTATATTGTATGGATAGGATTAGATAGAGTGACTCAGCAGACTTTATCACATATGATAGACTTAGATATACAGTAGGGCCCAGCTCGCTGACATTGCGGCTCCAGCACTGGACCTATGAAAGGTAAGCATAATAATTGCTTTGCTTTTTTAAATATTCCAATTTTTTTTTTGTGTGTTTGTGTTTTGTTACAGGTCTGGTTGTTGGACTACTTCGGATTCGAGGACTACTTTCATGATGGAGGTTTTTTTTATTCTCAATAAAATGGTTAATGAGGATTGTGTGTGTTTTTTTTATTTCAATAAAATCGTTTTTTCAATTCCTTGTATTTTTTGAACCTTTATTACTACCGCTCATGTAATGGCAACCATGTGGTAGGCTTAGAAACAGGGCCCAGCAAAAAGGTTCACACCATGTGTTGTCCTGTCTGATGGGCCCTGTATCTAAGCTTACCACATAGGTTTAGATACAGGGCCCCAGTATAAGATTACTGTCTGCTTGGGCACTGTATCTAAGCCTAGGTCCTGATGCCATCCAGCGTCGTGAGGTTGCGCGTGGCGTACTGCGGCATGACGTCATACGTAGCGCACAGCATCGTGCAGTCATGACACAAAGAGACGTCAGGACCTCTGCTGCACTCAGGAATGAGGAGGGTCTGTATACTGTCAATCACTATAGTAATAGGGGCGCGTGTAGTTTATTATATAGACCCCAGTTACTATAGTAACTTTTAACAGACGTGGTGTGGGGGGGGGGGGGCGCGGGCCCCTGGCTTCGAGGCCTGGTCACAATTGCGTCCGCTGCGACGCCTATAGCTATGCCACTGCTTTTTGCAGTTGGTGGGCCCTGATATCTGCATAAGGTAGAAGAGAGATCATCAAAAGTATCCATCAAATGCCATGAATTCACCACTCCATCCTAAGTTTTATTAGACTCTAGATCAATGGGGTTATTTATTAGTTTAGAAAACGAACTAATATTCAAATACCCTATTATGACATTCTGAGTTAATAGAGGAGGATCCCTCTCCATCATCAGCAGCTACTAGGAGTATCTCAGGAGGACCCAGCTTGCCCAACAATGCTGCAGGGGAATTAAACCTTTGCTTCCAGTTTCTAATGCAGATTACAGCTGATCTTTGGGGGTCTCCTTATTTTTGGGGGAATTATATAACAAAAATGGATTGTATAAAATATCCAACGCCTTGAAGAGTGGCCTAACTGCTATATTTGATGATAATACATAATTCATGTTGGTATACTACATATATTTCACTTTGAAGAATAACAACATCATTACTTCTTGTATTATTGGCATGGTTGCAACATTGTGAAGAGAAAATCCTGTTTGTGTATTCTATTATAAATGAGGGGTAGAGTTTTTTTTAAGAGCCAATTTACTACAACGTAACACAATAAAGACAGAACAAAAACATAACTTAATACAGTCAATATCAAAGTGATATGTTAATTTATGTAGATAGCAGAAAATTTGTAAAATGACTCATAACATGGTAATATAAGCCTTACATTCCAAAATATATTGCCCATTCAATTTATGGCTCTTTATGACCTCTGGGAAATGTCAATAATACTAATTAACAAAAATAGATGTATACGTGAACCTAATTATAGGTAATGTCAAATTCAGTTGAATAACAATTACCCAATTAACTCAAATGTAACACAATTTAGCATAATAAAAAAGGCAAAAAAAAACTTTCAGTAAGAAGGAATGCTCATAATATTTCACTCCTCAAAAATCACATGTAGGTGATGGTAATTAATCTAAGGGAAAAAAGTAATTATGTTAATCTACAAAATATTTCAAGTAATTCCATGCTAATTTTGGGAAACCCTACTGATTTAATTAAAATCTGTTCATGGTAAATGACTCAAAACCTAAAGTGGGACAATTTTTTTTCTTTTCTTTTAAGCAATGTGAATTTTATGAACAGTTTCCCGAAGTAAAATGATAAAATAATCTTTGCAGGAATGTACATAAATGACGCCTTACAAAATACACCGGAGCTCACAGTGTTTTTACAAAAGTAGCTCTCAGTGTTTTAGTGACAAGGTCATTACGTCTGGTGAGATTTTTACAAAGTGGCGCGCTATTCAGAAGTTTTACCTTAACCCGTTAGTGACCGGCCCATCGTGTTTCTACGTCAGTCACTAACGGGCCTTATTCCGATGCCATAAACTTTTTACGTCGCGGCATCGGAATAAGTAAACAGAGCAGGGAGCTGTCAATTCTCACTGCTCTCAGCTGCCAGAGGCAGCTGAGGGCTAGAAGCGTCCCTGCTCTGCCGGGTGAGATCGATATTAGTATCGATCTCACCCGTTTAACCCCTCAGATGCGGTGCTCAATAGCGAGCACCGCATCTGAGTGGTTTTGGAGAGAGGGAGGGAGCTCCCTCTCTCCCCCACCGACACCCGGCGATACGATCGCCGAGTGTCTGTGTCTCCAATGGCAGCCGGGGGTCTAATAAAGGCCCCCAGGTCTGCCTGGAGCGAATGCCTGCTAGATCATGCCGGAGGCATGACCTAGCAGATGCCTGTCCGTTTTAAACGGACAGGCATAATACACTGCAATACAGAAGTATTGCAGTGTATTATAATAGCGATCGCAGAATCGCATATTATAGTCCCCTAGTGGGACTAGTAAAAAAGTAAAAAAAAAAGTTTAAGAAAGTTAATAAAAAAAAATGTGAAAAAAAAATGAAAAACCCACTTTTTCCCCTTACAAACTGCTTTACTATTAAAAAACCAAAATAAAGTAAAAAAGTTACACATATTTGGTATCGCCGCGTCCGTAACGACCCCGACTATAAAGCTATTACATTACTTAACCCGCACGGTGAACGCTGTAAAAAATTAAATAAAAAAACGACAGAAAAATTGCAGTTTTCTGTGAATCCTGACTTTAAAAAAATGTGATTAAAAAGTGATGAAAAAGTCGCATCTACTCCAAAATGGTACCAATAAAAACTACAAGTCGTCACGCAAAAAAAAAGCCCTCATACAACCGCATCGGCGAAAAAATAAAAACGTTACGGCTCCTCAAATATGGAGACACAAAAACAAATAATTTAGAAAAAAAGCGTTTTTACTGTGTAAAAGTAGTAAAACATACAAAAACTATACAAATTTGGTATCGTTGCAATCGTAACAACCCGCTGAATAAAGTTATTGTGTTATTTATACCACACGGTAAACGGCGTAGATTTAAGACGCAAAAAAGTGTGGCAAAATTTCAGATTTTTTTCTATTCCCCCCCAAAAAAAAGTTAATAAAAGTTAATCAATAAATAATATGTACCTCAAAATGGTGCTATTAAAAAGTACAACTTGTCCCGCAAAAAACAAGACCTTATACAGCTATGTCGACGCAAAAATAAAAGGGTTATAGCTCTTGGAATGCGACGATTGAAAACCGTAAAAAATAGCTTGGTCATTAAGGTCCAAAATAGGCTGGTCATTAAGGGGTTAAACCTTGGCACATACGCAGAGTAAAATATCGGGCTCTAAGAGATGTTCCAATAGACTTCTCCCCTCTCATCTCCTGTCCTGTTCCCACCATGAATAACAGGTCTCTCCCTACCAGGTGTGTGTACAGTATAAAACCAGGCTTAGGTGTCTGGTTGGCCAGTCCTGGCCTTCCCCCAATCTGATCCCTGTGATTTACAAATCTCTTTCTATTTAGGAAATAAATCTGTCAATCACAAGGAGCAAGGCGGGGAGAGCAGAGGGAAGTCACCAATTTGACACATCTCCCTTAGTCTGGAGTTAAACACAGATATACAGGTTAACAAAAGTGTGTTTTAGCCATCAGTGTGTATACTAACTGTTATAGAACGTATTACTGTTACCTTAATACAGCTATTATACTGTGCATAATATATACAGTATATAATACGTCAAATTCCATTGTTTGGGTTTTTGGTGGTTTTCTGAGAATGCCACTATGAATTACTATTAATAGAAGGATAAATGACCAAACAAATAAACTTAAAGTAAAGAATTAAAGCTAAAGCACAGAATTTTATGTAAGTACATTGTCATGAGCAATACAGTAATTGAATAATAATGACTTTTCCATTTTGTTATACCTGGGGTGATAAATGAGTATGAATCAGCTCTTTTTGCTAAAAGTCAAACTGTATTTTTTCTGCAACCCCCTATTATAGCAAATAAGAATAAAGCAGCTTATAAACATGGTTCTACCTGTTCAAACAGATATTTTTGTCTATACCAGATACTTGAAATAAATGATACTCCATCCAATTCAGCGATACTGTAAAATGTCCTGTGGGCTTAAGCTCTTATTGTCTGCTGGAAACTACAATACAAAGATCCCCTTATTCCACAATAAGGGCCAGTTCACACGTTGCGTAAATACTGCGGATTTTCCGCAATGGGATTAGTTGCGGAAAATCCGCAGCAAATACAGTAGCAGCAAAGTGGATGAGGTAAAACAAAACTGATCCACACGCTGCGGAAATACTGAGCCGAAATACCGCTCAGAAATTGACCTACGGAGCGGATTTTTATTCCGCAGCATGTCAATAGTCTTTATGTAAACGCTGCTTATATGTTGCTGGATTTCCCCATTGAACTTAATGGGGATGTAAATCCCGCATCAAATAGCAGTTGTTCTGTTTTTTGCGACGAATTTGCAGCGATCATGGAACTCAAAACAAAAGGAATATTAAACTTAACTAGGAGTCTGAGTTTCATCCTCCTGGGATAACGCTTTAACCCATGTGACCGCCGCTGCAGCCAATCACAGGCTGTAGAGGTTGCCACATGGATGAAACGTCATCCAAGGAGGCAGGCCTGAATGACGTCAGGGGGCCGGACTTCTGGGATGACGCTTCATCCCATGTGACCGCCGCTGCAGCCATTCACAGGCTGCAGCGTTCTCCTGGGATGAGACGTCACCCCAGGAGGCCGGCCTGCTAGCATGCCGGCTAAGTGCTGCAGTTTTTCCTGAAAATAGCGCTGCGTGCTATTACGCAGTGTATCCGCCCCGTGTGAACTCAGCCTAAAGGAGAACCCCTGGCACACCACTTTAATGCTGAAGAGAGCACACAGTTTTTTCCAGCCAAATGTCCTTAGTCAATAAGTGAACTAAAATATTGGCGCCCTTATAAAGTGAATACACCCTTACATTGAATACAAGAAAGGGTTATTGTAAAGTGAGAGCATTGTAAACTGGGAGATTACTTGGCTTGTAGTACATTTAACTCCTGCTCTTGTTTCTTTGGTGAATATAAGACACAATTGATATCTTATTATTTTGCAGATTGGCCAGGGGCATAACTATAGGGTGTGGAGAGATTGCAGTTGCAGTTGGATTTGATGCACTAGAAAGGCTAATGGCCTCTCTGACACGTAAGAGGACACCAGTACTATACATGTCCTGTTACAGAATTTTTTTTATCAGAGTAAAGGTAGTTATACTTCTGTATCCATTTATTAACAGCATAAAATGAGATTTGCATGATTTGTTCTAACTCTAGAAGGAAAAGCTGTATTTTAAGGAGACGTTATTTAATGGTTGCACTGTATTGCTTATCATCAGGAAAAATAAGTGCCTCTCCTATTAAATACAATTTATTGTGTTAGAAGAAATACATGTAGTAGTTAAATCTGTATATTCTTAAAACAAGAATTGCCTGAGAAATTGAAATTCCTTTTTTTTGTATTGCACTCGGAAATACATTTCTGTAACAATAGAAATGGGATAATGTTGCATAAAAACCTAATACTTCAATATAAGCACCCAATTAACATAGATTCCTTTATAATTAGCCATTTTATTGAAGCCGTTCATTTACTAACAGATCAGAGGCTCTATTCCATTTCTCATGCTGAACAATGCCTTTCTTTTCCCAGGCGGATACTAACTCTATCTGCTCCGTTCAATAGGACACCTTGACAGATCCAGTCAATTGGGGTTATGACATTCTTGTTCAGTCAAACAGATGAGGCCTAGACTAGAGAATAATTTTCTTCAGGTAAATACTGCTGCCTGATACAATTACAGGCCCTGCTTCCTCTTTCCAGTCCGATTAATCTTTCCTACTATTTGCTTTATTTGTAAGCTAATGCATGAAGGGCTTCTACAGATAGCTTCTAATTTTAGCTAGATTTTAGATAGTAATATTACCATTTTTATTACAAAAATGACTAACATGTTTCTTTAGATGGTTTTCTTAGCAATGTCATGGTTAATTCAAAGCAAAAAATATTTAGAATATTTTTATCTTAGACTTCTATTCTTCTGATGGTTCAAATACAAATAGCTACTTTACAGAGTGAAATATTGTGGGTTTAGATATTTCTTATAGATCACAAATATTAGGCTCATACAAGTACTTTTATTTTATTTGTGCATTTTTTTATGTGTAAGTAGATAAAGCATAGCTAAGCTTTACTATTGTCTGAAGGTAACCCTACTAAGGCATTATGTACACTATGCCATGTGCAAGGATCCTGTAGGAAGGCACACAGAGTCCCTGCTGCTCTGCCCCTACAGAGCCATGGGCACTCTGTGGGCCAATATATGGTGCCTCTGTATGGCAACTTGATACAGTCAAACAATTGGTTCAAAAAGTAAATTATTGTAAATAATCACTGAAATGAGTCATCCTTGAAACATGACCCTCTGTGTCATTGGCCACCGTAAAATTGAATGATACATTATGTCGGCCTGCAGCCACCACAGTTAGTATTGAGTTCAAGGTAGATGTATAAATCTGTATGCATTGAGCACCCACTAGTTGTGTCTGCAAGCAGCCTGCATGTTATCATTTAACTATATATCTATGGTATTTGGAGTTCTGTATCCAAAAAAGTGAGATTTTAGTATTCCGTGGGACCTATTTAGAAGAACTAAAATTATGTTATAAGAACCCTTTAACCCCTAGATGGCTTAGTACCATTAACCCCTTTACAATCCTAAACACCAGGAATTTCCCTTATTTATCAATCCAATAAAGCAATTTGTTTCTATATTTGCACTTCAAATAATGCCGTTTGAAGCAAACACCATAGTTTATCAAACCGATGTCACTGTTTGCTACAGAAGAAGGCAATTTTGTTTGAGTCGGGAAAGTATGCATGGTTTCAAATCACATTCCATGCAACTGGTTTACTATAGTATTCATCTACTGTTTTGTTTAATGGTGTTAGGCCTCATGCACACGGCCGTGCCCGTAATCACAGCCCACTATTTCGGGCTCGGCCGGACCCACATTTTCGTGCCGTGCTCCCATACAAAGTATGGGAGCACGGCTTGTAAAAAATGAAAAGTAGGACATGCTCCATAATTTCCAGAACGGTTCTACAGCATGGACACCCTACCATAGTGGTACGGAAAGGTGTCCGCGGCCAATAGAACTGGGCGGGTCCGTAATTACGGACCGTATTGTGGTCCGCAATTACGGAGATTTTTTACGGTCGTGTTCATGGGGCCTTATACTGACATTGTTCAGTATTTGCTCTATATTACTCAAGGTGTGTGCCATGTTGTGTAATATGGTGCGTGCTGCACTAAAAATACCACTGTGCATATGATTAGTACTGGCCAGAGAAAATATAGAGGTGCAATATAATCATTATGCTGCATACAGATCATGCCATTCTTAACACTTTAATACTGCACATAAAGCTCACCAAAATATTTGAACCATTAAGGGTTCTGCAACTTTAATATTTAGAGATCATTTAACCAAATGTTAAATGTTGAAAACGTTTTTTTTGTTTTTTTTAAAAAAAACAATATCCTGTTACTGTATGGGCAACTTGAGAATTTCTTTACAAACACTTACTGTACCATGCAGCTTTTATACAAATAAACTGCACTCTAGCCATCTACATAGAGTCTAGTGTAAGAGGTTCATCTATAGTAAGCCCTATGGGTGGAATATATGACCAGCGCAGCTCACAATCTAATTTTCATGTTACATAGTAATTCTAGCATCAATTTCTTCTGGACCTCCTCCCACGTCTCAAAATTTCTGACCACTTATAAAATGTGTTCAAAGTGCTGGCCATTGTGTTGGATTGTCAATGCAACCCTCTTCTCCCACTTTTCACACACTGATAGCAACACCGCAGAAGAAATGCTAGCACAGGCTTCCAGTATCTGTAGCTTCAGTTGCTGCACATCTCGTATCTTCACAGCATAGACAATTGCCTTCAGATGACCCCAAAGATAAAAGTCTAAGGGGGTCAGATCGGGAGGAATTTCTTCTGCGGTGTTGCTATCAGTGTGGGAAGAGTGGGAGAAGAGGGTTGCATTGACAATCCAACACAATAGGCAGCACTTTGAACACATTTTATAAGTGGTCAGAAACTTGTAAATAACTCATGAAAGAATAAAGTAACGTTAAAACCAAGCACACAATTGTTTTTCTTGTGAAATTCTCGACAAATTTGATGTGTCACATGACCCTCTTCCCATTGAAAAAACTAAAGTTGGATACAAAATGGCCGACTTCAAAATGGCCATCATAGTCAACACCCAGCTTGAAAAGTTTCCCCCCTCCTATATACTAATTTGCCACAAACAGGAAGTTAATATCACCAACCATTCCCATTTTATTTAGGTGTATCCATATAAATGGCCCACCCTGTACATTAGCTAGCAACGTCGGGAGCGCACACAGTGCAGACCTACTTGATTGACATCGAGCTGCTCACGCCCCTTTTTATAAAAGATTACCAGCACTAGCTGAGTTATCAAGTTTTAAAAATAGGTAGTTAGGGAATTTTTTAAAAATCTTAACAGCAAATTTTTTTTTATTTCATTTCAGCCTAGAATGCCTAAAAAAATGTTTGGACTCAACTTGGGAATAACCCTTTAACACTACTAATTTGCATATATATTACAGTATAGAGTCTGAAGATTGTGATTTAAAAAAGGTTATATCAGTGCTCTGACTTTTTTTTTCCTTAACCAGCTTGAAATTCCATAATCTCACACAGAGTTATCATATGCATTTTTTTCTGTTCATGAACATGAGCATCCAGTCTATCACTCATGTATATTATTTTCAGCATTTGATAGATCTACCCTGATCTTCCTACATATACCATATAAACAATTACAAATTATACTTTATGAAAATAAATGACACTGAATAACATTAACACCAATAATAACAAATATATTATAAAATCCATTCTACATTTCTACCAAAGTCAATAATTCAATGTTATAATGCTCGATAGAAATGGAAAATAAAATCTGAAAAGGTCATTTACATTACTGGGATAAATTATTTCATTTATCGGTGCAGAGTAGGATTTGCAGCACTTGTATAGTTTGAGGGAAATGCCAGCTTTTTTAGAGACAGTGTATTGACCTTTATAAGACACGACAGTTGTAACCTAACAAAAAATATTAATAAAAGTTAAAAGCTTGAATTTCTTTTTTTAATCATAAGTATTCCAGGAAAAGTAGGTACATATGTTGTATTACTGTCGTGCATTAATAGATACAAATTAAAAGGCGCAACAAAAAAAAAAATGCAGGAATTGCCCATAGAAAATGGTGCCATTAATAAGAATTGCTTCCCATTCATTTGGTTCTCTATACAGTAGTTGTGTTCTGAATGCCTTGTGTTCCATTAATTGTGGCCTTTAGTCGCTGATAACGAACCCTAATAATATATGTTTTCTTAATATCTTAATGTCATATTCCACATTCATGTGATGGAATGTATGCATAGTGCCATCTACCTGATTTTGTCACATTAAACTACTTTATCATATTTCTTCCACAATAAAAGGAAAACTCTGAGTAAAATGTATACACTGTGTAATGTCTGGTGCCAGGTTTGATGGGGTGGTGCATGACACAGGAACACCAATGAGAGAATCCTTGTGTTATGTACTCTCCCTTAAGCCCCCACTAGGCATAATACAATGTACACTTTTAAGGTTCTGTTGACACTTGCATAATGCTTGGATATTGGAAACTCTGATGGGACAGACCCTATCAGAACCCACTAGAAATATCCAGACTTATTAAGACCTACTCAAAAATGCATCCATCATAATTGACAAGACCATGTTATAAATAGAAGGAATGAAACTGGTGTGAATTGAGTCTTAACCAGAGATTTCCTTTAAATGATAATAACCCACATTCCTGCTATGCCATCAATGATTCTTATATTGAAATAAATCCTATATACAGGGCATACATGCTGCATCATCTGGCACAAATTATGTATATCATCCCTTATAACTTACGACTGTACTCCCAAAATATATTGCACCAAAAAGAAGAACCAAGATTCTTATATTGAGTAGAGAAATCAACAAAATGGCTACACAAAGCAAACTTGGCAAGACATGGCCAAGTAAATATTACGTGTTTAATGACAGTAGTGTCTGTAAGCATTACAGTATTCAATAAAATACTACTCTAAATACGTATTGTAAAATTATTATATCGGTCTACACTTGATCACTTGCTAACAAAAAGGTAGTTGTTTTACTACAGAGAAGTAACTGTACTTGTAAGTAGATTTTATACATAAAATTCATCCTATATGTAAATGTAAAAATAAAGTCATTCCCCACCAATTACTAATCGATTCTCTGGATATGCAGCATGGTGTTTCACCTGAAAAAGCTACTGTGCAATACCAGCTGATGTCCTTGACTTTTAACTTTGAACAGCCTTAAAACAGAAAGTATTTGAACAGGAAAACTGAACATTTGGTGAAGAATGATCTGGACAGAAAAGATTATGGGGAATAAGGCATTGACAATGAAACTTAACAAAAGAAAGTATTGAAGGTTTTTAACTCCTTTTGCTTTAATATTAAGTCAGAAAATATTTATTATGAAACAAACGTGTATTCATATTTAAATTAGAAATGATTAAGCTAAGATGACTAAGCAAGCAAATAAACCACATTATGTTGATAGGCCCGTTCTGGATTATCGGACCATGTAAAGGGTTCCCAACGATCAGCTGACAAACGAGGAATCGCTCATTTGTCAGCTAATCACATCTTTTATGCGGCACTAAAAAAATCATCATTGTTGGCTGCACATCTCAAATGACGGACCATTTTGTTAGTCTCCATACAGTATACTTGCCTCTCTATGTAAATTGAGCTAAATGTGCACCGATTAACATGCTACATCATCGATCGACGCTCGTTTACAGGCAGATATATCTCATGGAATGAGACTTGGTGCAGTAGTCTCCATACAATACATGTGATGTAGTTCTATGTTATAAGCACTAATATAAGAATATGGATGTATTGCCCTTAGTCATGGGTTGTTAGGCAAGAATTGCCTTTTAAGATGCTTGTTAAATCATATAAATGTATTTCAAGTTAAAGTGTGTTTATTTACACAAAGCGTGGTTGGATGATGATATTTTAAGTCAAAATAATTTGACCTTACTCAGTTCGAATAAGTGGCAGTACATTTTCTTGTTGGTCATTTATGTCTAATCGCTAATGCCTTGTCTTCGATGTGTGAAATGGTCTTGATCAAATCTACAGTACAATAGAGGCTCCACAGATTTAAACAGAACGTTATATATGTTTTTGTATAATGTAAAAAAAGCAACAACTAAAAATCCCCTTATTGAACTGATGTAAAATAATGCAGTTTGCAAGTTGTGTCCACATTATAAAACATATGTAAAAAAAGAAAAACAATAACCCTGTGGACAGTGCCTGATAGTTATGAGTTTGGTGTATTAATAATTAAAGCACTCCCCTCGACTCCTCCCATCCTCCTCACAGTGATTGATAGGCTGCTGTATATACAGATACAGATGCACAGCAGCCAGCCGTCAACCACTGCTAAGAGAGGTAAGGGTGGTTGGGAAGGGCGGAGGGAGTGTTTTCCTTGTGAATTTCCCGAAATCATAACTATGAGTCCAGTGGATTCTTTGATCGCTCTTATTAGCAAAACAGCAAAATATTTTTTTGTGCTGTTTTGGCTAATAGGAGTACGGACCTGTTTCTGTAATTTGTTGCCCTTACAGATCCATTTTAAAGCTATTGAATCTCATCATTCATTGATTATAGGTTTAGTCTTAAAGTACATGTAATAATAATAATAATAATAATAATAATAATAATAATAATAATAAAAATACTTCTAAAATGTATTCCACCTATAGTAAGTAATACATGTCTCATGAGGAAGGTTTGCCTTTTTTCTATCCAATTTTTCATTAATGGGCCAATTTACTGTTATTAAATGTTGTCACAGTGGTTGGAATCAGGATAGGATTCACTATGCAATTTACATCATGTCCGAATTCGATCTCTCGCATAAATCCCTGTGCTTGCAGGGCAGTAAGGCAGACTGTATACTATGGCTTCTTTATATATATAATTTTATCTCATTTTAATATTTAGTAAAATAGACCTACTCGGGTCAGAAAACATAGCAGAGTCATTCATTCATTAACTGTGGTCTCCCAAATACAAGTTTCACAGGTGATCTGTACACTATAGATCAATGACACCACAAACACTACTAATGTTGCATGTTACTGGGCTCTACAACAGAAGTTACTAATACGATTCCCCTTCACTGACATCACTCACTGCTCTGGAGCTATTGGCTGAAGCTGCACCTCACAGACTTTCTGTTCATTCCATACTCAAAATGCATGCACTCTGCATATAATACATGCAGGTGTTAATAGGCTCCTTAATCCCCATTTGTATGTTGTTGTAACTTTTTACTATCCAGACTGCTCAGCTTAGAGAAAACACTGCTATGAGGCCTGGAATGATAGGGAAAAAACAAAGGGCAGAGAGGTTTATAATAGTTTTCCCCTTCTTTTAAACTCATTTATTGAGTGAACTAATATTTTTGCTATAGAGCACCATAATTACTAGTTATGTCCCTAGGAAACACTGACACTTTTTGTTGTAATATGCTTTTATGGATGATGCCATAGAGTAGAGAAGCTCAAAAAAGAAAGTTTAGAGTTTTATACCCTACCACCTGGAAATGAAGATTTATTGAATATCCTTATTAAAGTCAATATAAACTCAATATTATATTTGATATATATTTTAATTTATTGAATATCCTTATTAAAGTCAATATTAAAGTCAGTATTATATTAGATATATATTTTAATCTTTGCAGAAATGATCTTTGATGTAGTTAATATTATATTTTCAAAATTGCAAAATCCATGCAATAGTTAGACAAAACTGTTATTTATTCAATTTTCTTTGAAGACACACAAAAATAATAATCTTGTGACCAGTATTAAAATTTTACTTAAGCTATTTTTTTCTAATGCTGAAGGAAAATGTATGGTAATAAATACAATTAAGACCTAGCTAGTCATTAATTAAATGGAATTGCTTAGTAGATTTCCATTCTTTAAAAAATTGCTCAGTGTCATCATGACGCTATGAACCACCAATGGCTTTAATGGTAAGTGACATTTTAAGAAACACACTAATGGGTTTTAAAATACTTTCTTTCAGAAAATCGTTAAACTATCAATTAGCAAGAATAAGAAAAGAAGTAATAAAAGAGATTTCCAATACCATCCTCAGCATCCAAGCCATCATGTATTTAGAAATACAAATGAATTTTATAGCCTTTGATGTGCTATATAGTTACATCTTCATGCTGAGCATAATTTTAGCTGTAGTATATTAAAGTATGCGTTATTTTTTCTGGTTGCAGTTTTACAATTTAATGAATGAAGATAATACATACATAAATGAATACACAACATAATTAACTTCTAAATACTCTAAAGTTTATTATACTTGTGTATAAATACCAGTGGTGTTTTCTTCAATTACAATATAAAAAAAAATAAAAAGCTATTCTATAAAGTTAAAAAAAGATACATGACAGAAAACTGATTGAGTCATTATAAGTCAATGATGAAGTAAAAAAAAAATGGATCATGACAGATCCATCAGTTAGACCATAGTTACATAGTTACATAGTTTGTACGTTTGAAAAAAGACACATGTCCATCAAGTTCAACCAAGGAAAAGGGAAGGTAAAAATTTCTACACATAGGAGCTAATACTTTTTTGTTCTAGGAAATTATCTAAGCCTTTTTTAAAGCCATCTACTGTCCCTGCTGTGACCAGCTCCTGCGGTAGGCTATTCCATAGATTCACAGTTCTCACAGTAAAGAAGGCTTGTCGCCTCTGCAGGTTGAACCTTTTTTTCTCCAGACGGAGGGAGTGCCCCCTTGTTTTTTGAGGGGGTTTTACATGGAACAGGATTTCACCATATTTTTTGTATGTGCCATTAATATATTTATATAAGTTAATCATGTCCCCCCTTAGTTGTCTTTTTTCAAGGCTAAATAGGTTTAGTTCTTTTAATCTTTCCTCATAACTTAGATTCTCCATGCCCCTTATTAGCTTCGTTGCTCTTCTTTGTATTTTTTCCAACTCCAGGGCATCTTTTCTATGAACTGGAGCCCAGAACTGAACTGCATATTCTAGATGAGGCCTCACTAATGCTTTGTAAAGGGGCAATATTACATCCCTGTCCCGCGAGGCCATGCCTCTTTTAATACACGACAATATCCTGCTGGCCTTTGAAGCAGTTGATTGACATTGCATGCTGTTATTTAGTTTATGATTTACAAGTACACCCAGATCCTTCTCAACAAGTGCATCCCCCAGTGTAGCTCCCCCTAGGACATATGATGCATGCAGGTTGTTGGTACCCAGATGCATAACTTTACATTTATCTACATTAAACCTCATTTGCCAAGTGAATGCCCAAACACTCAATGTGTCCAAATCAGCTCGTAATTTACTAACATCTTCGGTAGACTGAACATTACTACATAGCTTGGTTTCATCTGCAAAAATAGAAATAGTGCTATGAATCCCATCCTCTATATCATTAATAAATAAGTTGAATAATAGTGGTCCCATCACGGAACCTTGGGGTACACCACTTATAACCATAATGGATCACAATAGATTTCTCATATTTTCATTGATGCTATAAAAAGTTATGATGTCAGTGTGAACTTCCTTATGTTCCCAATGTTATAATTCTTGGTGATAAAAAATACTTATATAGTAAATAGGTAGCCATTTTCAAAACCATTTAAAAGAATAATTGGTTTTCCAGAGCAACCTGTAAGAGCTCAGTTATAATTTCTTAAACTACGGAAAAATGAAAGCTGCACTGTGATTGGCTACTATTAGTAGCAAAGACAACTTTTCTATTAGACAGTTTATACCATGTATGTAATGAGACTTACCCTGTAGATACACGTGCAGTGTATATGCCCACTTAAAGGGGTTGTTCAGTTTTTATTTATTTTTTTATTTATTTGTAGAATAGGAAATCATACGGTTTTATAATATACATGGCATTAGAAATTCTGCTCGCATACATTGTTTTTATAGTGCATGAGGCCCCTGTCACAATAGAATAGTATAGTCCAGAGTTCTGTGTAATGCATCCACAGACTAACTGAACATGACTAAACATGTTGTCAGTCAAGTGACCCCCCCACCCACATATCATGTAACCACACAAACACACAAAATGTGATGGGCAACACAGAGGGCACATGCATGGGCTAAGAGAATAGAACTAATGGTGGAATAATGATAAACAATTGATTCACTGCCGGTATTCACTGTCTCTAGATGATTTATAAAATAACTGCCTGTCTCTCTAGGGGACGTTGTCATGTTGTTAATAAAGTTAAAATTAAAAAAAAACACAACACACAGAGGAGACAGTGAGAAGAATGTAAGATCTGCTCCTCACAGGCACTGACAGACATGATGATGAGATGTTACTGTAGGTAGAAATACTTTATAACTTCTGCTCCTCAATAACCTGTTATTCACCTGGTATACACCTGGACAGTGCTACCTGAATGCCAAGGGTCACATGATGTGGGTCACATGACTGCCACCATCTTTATTCCATTCAGTTATCCTATGGATCTATTTATATGGACTAATCTGTGGACCATACCATTTTTTTTTTTTAGACAAAGGCAACTGCACTGATATAAGAAGGGTTTCATGTACATGGCTGCGGGCCGTCAGGCTCACTCACCTCCTGACGGCCGCAGCCATGGTTCTGTGACCGCTGAGCCCAGTCTCCTCCTCAGGTAACGCCAGCGCTCACTTCCGCTTACCTCGGCCGGGTCCGGTAGGGTGTGCGCGCACGCTCGTGCCCGCTCTTAAAGGGGCAGCGCACGCACCGGACTTTAATGTAAAATTAGCCCATGAGTACCCTAGATTATAAGAAGGGCCCAGCCCCTTCCTTCCATGTCTGAGCGTTGTTTGTTGTATCCTAGTTTGTCTAGGCAAATGGTCTCCTAGTGTTTTCCAGTTCCCAGTGTTTCCCGTACCTGTATCCTATATCCTGTATCCCGTGCTATCCTGGTCAAGTGCCGTGCTGAGCTGTAGTCATGCTGTGCTGTATTCCATGCCTGTCCTGCTACTCCACGCCTGACGTCTGCCTGCTGCCTAGTCCCAGCCGACCCTGCCTTGCTACTGTCCAAGCTGCCACAGGTACCCTATACGAACTATAAACTGCGACCTGCGCCCTGTTGGCCAGCTGCCATACCGCCAAGGCGGTACGGCCTAGTGGGTCCACGAACCCTACGTGACAAAAGGTATGTAATCTTAATTATAATTAAGTATATATTAGAAATCTGTATAATTTCCTATTCTATAAATAAATTAATAGAAAAAAAATGGACAATCCCTTTAACCTCTTAACTTCGAAGTATGGATATATCCGTCCTATGCAGGTGCTGGTTCCCGCATAAGGATTAATTGACAGGCAATAATGCTTTGCTATACTAAGTATACCAAAGCATTATATATGCGATCAGCAGATCGCATAGTTAAGTCCCCTAGTGGGACTAAAAAAAAGTTTAGAAAAGTTATATAAAGTTTGAAATAAATAAATGAAAGTTCCAAGTAATAAAAAGCTTAAAAAAACACTTTTTTCCCCTGACAAAATACTTTATTATGAAAAAAAAAAAAAAAGTTACTCATATTTGGTATCGCCGCATCCGTAATGAACCCAACTATAAAACAATTACATTATTTAACGAGCACGATGAAAACCGTAAAAAAAATAAATAAAAAAACAATGCCAGAATTGCTGTTTTCTGTTCATTCTAGATATACTAGTAATACTTGAATTATTATTGGTATAAACTGTTATACCGGGTGTACACCACCAATAGATTGATACAAATTGTAAGGGGGGTGGGAAATAGGGTTTGGAAAAGTTGGTATAACACTAAAAGTTTGTTTTTATTATTTATTTCTAAAATATTGCAGAGTATATGAAATAAAATATAGACAGAGTAATATTTTTACCCTTCTGAATCAGTAGGTTGGATACCCCCAATTAATAAACCAACCTATTTTGGAAAATCTCTTTGATGATCCAAAGCTTCTTATGAATTATTGTGGCCCTAGTGTACACCATAACGGTGGTTAATTGATAAAGAAAAAAGGGGGGGGGAGAGGGCAAGAGGGCCCTAGAAGAAGCTGAGATATACTCAGCGAAACGCGCGTCGGAAAGAGGCCGGCTGTAGGTTAGGGATTCACACTGAGAGATAGTCTGAAACACGCTCTGCCTGCAGGCATAGCAATCCAATTACCTCAGTCTACTGAACCAGGGACCACTTAGGGAGTTAAGCCCAATCTAGCGACGGTGATATACGCCGCTCAGATTTGAGCTTTTGATGTGTGTGTCAGCAGTGTGTGCACACGGCAGCTGATCGACACGCTGGCTCATAGGAACTACATAGAGAGAGATTGGTACAGTTAACCGCTACTCCTACAGCGGAACAGCCGATTCTCTGTCATTGGTGTATGATACACAGGTAAGCTCGGATGAGTCTGCAGCCTAGTAGTACCTAGGAAGATGAGATACAGACATTAAAAGTTGTATCTTGTATCTCCCTATTAATTGAAAAGCCGACTGGTTGTAATTTTTGCTTGTAATATAAGCATGACATATTTCTAAAGGAATGATCATTTTATTAACCCTAAGTTACAAGCACAATTCCTAACAATGTTTAAGCCCTACCACCATGAGCACTTATCTCCATGAGTGGATACAAATGTATGCAAGAAACAATTCATAGTATACACTGTATCCTCTGATGGAAATCTGATCTGATATCACCTGGTGTCTTGATTACTTTAATTCATACTTGAGTTTTCCGCCAATGCACTGTAAAGTGCTCTCATTGACTGAAACCTAAATACATACTTGCTGTTTAAATAATTGAGCCTATAACTCAGATATGTTTACTATCTCTTCTTATTTCCACTTGGCAAGCTTCTAATAAAGTTACATACTACATCACAATAGTCAAGTGAGATTTGACAAGTGATATAGGGTGTTCCAAAAGGACTATTCACCCTATCCCTGCATGGGATATTATACCCATCAAAGCCAGGTGCCATCTGCCATCTTTGTTTACCAATTATCCACCGTTGGTGTGGAACACTTGGGCCAAAATAATTCATAAGAAGGTTTGGATCATCAAAGAGGTTTTCCAAAATAAGTTTTTTTTATTGATTGGGGATATCCAACCTACTGATTCAGAAGGGTAAAAATATTACTCTGTCTATATTTTATTTTGTATACCATGCAATATTTTAGATTTATTTGATAAAAGTTAACTTTTAGTGCTATGCCAAATTTTCAAAACCCCTTTCCCTTACCCCTTACAGTTTCTGTTCATCCTACCTTCAAAATAATTTGATAAAACTTGATCAAAAAGATGCATGTACTCCAAAATGGTACCAATAAAAACTACAAGTTCTCCCGCAAAAAAAAAAAAAAGCCCTCATACAGCTGCATTGGTTAAAAGATAAAAAAAAGTTATGGCTCTTACTATATGGTGACACAAAAACAAATAATTTTGAAAAAAAAAAAGTGTTTTTACTGTGTAAAAGTAGGAAAACATAAAAACCCTATATAAATTTGCTATCACTGCAATCGTAACGACCCACTGAATAAAGTTATTATGTTATTTCTACCACACGGTAAATGGAGGGAACATTAAGACGCAAAAAAGAATGGTGAAATTCAAGTTTTTTCCAGTACCCCACTAAAAACGTTAATAAAAATTTAGTCAATAAATTATACGTACCCCAAAATGGTGCTATTAAAAATACAACTTGTCCCGCAAAAAAAAAGTCAGTATAGGGCTAAAAATAAAAAAGTTATTGCTCTTTGAATGCGACAATGGAAAACCTTAAAAAATTGCTAGGTCATTAAGGTTTAAAATACCTTCTGTATTAAGGGGTTAACAATTGACTGTCCTCAGATGATCGTCAGATAGTTTTACCATGTCATAATTTATGTGGTTTGATAGGGTTTACATGTACCATACCATATAACTGCTCTTGTGGATTTTGTTTTTTTTTCTTGCTGGGATTTGTCATCTACTTCCAACCTGACATTAAGTTATACAGAGTTGACAACCTTTCAAATATTTTAGCTGTTTCTAAACTAAAGATTTGTATGGCAACATATATCAGCATAATGAAGATGAATGACAAGTCAGGAAAGAGATTTAGTTGCAGCCACAGTATTTAATTAAACATAACAGTATTATTGCTTTTGTCCACATAGACTACACAAAAAATTTGAAAGGAACATTTTTCTGCCCATAGGCTAATCCCATACAGTTGCAGTTTAATATAGCAAAATACCAGATTATATAAATTATTACTACAAGTGTAAACCAACTGTTATAACTATGCATGTGTAACATTTGGATATGAATATTTGTTTGCCATACAGTTTATGCAAATAACCCCTAAGCAAATGTCAACCAGCCCAATGATACAGTTAAGGTCCAGTTACACGAGCATATATTAGTATTAATGAATTCGATACAATTGCTGTAAGCGATCGAATAGTGATTACAGGCAGGTATTTACAGACAATGTTATCGTCTCAATAATCATTAACAATTTATCGTTTGGTCGCCTGTTTAACAATGTCACATATCTGCTAGCAGGCAAATAATTTGTGTTTAAGTACCAGAATGTCAGAATGACCAACCAGTATTTTTATGTTCGCATAAATGATTATTTGTACGATCAACAAGCGTTTTATTGCTAGTCATTTAGTCGCTAAACCAACTCACATTAAGCAGTTATTGGGTACGATTTCTTGTTAGTGTTGGAATCTGACCAATTATCTTTTTATATAATGGATTTTTAGGCTATGTTCCCACATTTGGATCCTGTCTAGATTTAGGTACGGTTTCCATGCCTAGATCTGCTATATTAGTGCTCACTTGCAGTTATCTAAAACTGCAGCCAGCAGGATCCCTGATATTTGGTCTTTAACCTCTGTACAGAGATGTGGACATCATTTAAAGGAATCTCCAGGTTGCAAATCCCAGAGTAGTTGCCGACTGGCAGTCAATGAACAGGTAGAACAAAGGCAGTAAGTAATCATTACCAGGTGTCAGTCCAGAGAGCAACAAAACCAGAGGATGAGGAAGAAGTAGGGTCAAGGAAGGGCCAAGGGTAAAAACATCCGGAAGAGAGCTACAATTATCCAAACAAATATCAGGCGAGTGGTCAGACAGTCCAAAGTACAAGTATTCGATAGCACAGGCAAAATTGAAAGAAAGTCATTGCCCTTGTCACGTAAGTTATAAGGGAGGTAATTCAAAAGAACGCAGCATTCCTAGCTGCCAGGACAGGTGTCACTCATGACTTGAACCGCATATCAGGTCAGGATTGAAGATAAGAGGGGGAGGGGTGGAAGTCAGCAGACACAGGTAAAGCCAGAGACAAAGCATTGACACACAATGCAATGCAAACCTTGCAAAACGACAGCAGACTTGTGTCTGCTGAAAATATGATCGACCAGGTTGGAAAATTTGAAAAATACTCGTGTACCGCCATTGTATGCAAGCCACAGGGAGTCTGTTTCTTTTAAATATAACTGACTCCCTGATTGGCCAGTTTTATCTTTAATGTAGCTGGTGGAATTGTTAGTACGAATGATCCCACAGATGATCATTGTCTTATGTGTATGGCTGACAAAGCACAGTCACGTCAGCTTTTAGGTTTGCTTCATGTGGTGTAGTTGTGGCTACAGGGATCATCATATGATCTGTGACAATTCCTTAGGTGGGCATAGCAAGGCGATTAGGAATTGTCACATGATCTGTGTAGATTTATTAAGTTGGCATCACTATGCATAGGGCTGTGGTCACATAGACAGTAACGTTTCGTATTTTGTGTACTCACAGAGAGGAGAGGAATTATGACCAAAATATGTACTAAATGTCACTGCTTCAGGATGGAAACAATGGCTGGGTGATCACTATACTGCAGATCAGCGCAAACATTTTAATGCTATTCTTCTCAATATAAGATGGAAATATTGCAGTGCCCCAAATCCTATAGGGACCGAATGTAATTGTTTTTTCTTTTCTATTCTACATTCTGAATGAATGTTGTAGGTATCACGTCTCAAGAGAAACATCACCCATGCCCTGCTGTCAAGAAAATCATTTGTGGAATTACTGTTGGATTTCTGCTTGCCTAAAGCTTTTATGATCGATCTTTTTGAGATTATTTTTCTTTTTAGTGCTTAAAAATATTTATACATTTACATTTTGGTAACGTAATCTTTACATTATTTGTAATCAATTCTAAGTATGAGGCTTAAACAGTTATTATTTTTCTAAGCTACCATACTTCTAAAGTCATATAGACCGAGAGCAATATTGTAAGATGATGTGATGGTGTAAATATTCTTAATCCACATGTTGAATTTTCAAGTTAATGAACCAAATATTAAAAACTAGTTACAATTGATACTATAGTTTCTAAGGGAACAAGGATATTTAAGGTAAGAAAACTTCTTCTCTGTGGTAGCTTTTACAATAAGATCTAATTGATCCTAAACAAAAAAATATTTAAAAATGTATCATAAACTTGATTAAAAGCATCAGTGCAACAGTAACCTGCTCAGCCTACAAATGACTGCTAAAATCCTCTGTCTGACTGTTGCTGAGCAACTAAAAACTACAAGACATAAGGATTTATAATTAGTATACACAAGACTTTTACCCTTTAATCTCTTTAATTTGCAAGAAAACGGATTGGTTGAACAATAAAGAACGATTTATTTGACACAGTTTATAAATGCTTTTTAAGAAATACTTAAATATGAAGAAAAATAGAATTGTATTTGCAAGTTTATAATGCGATTTGAATTAATAATTGACTGGTATTAGGAATATTTAGCTATACAAAAATAATTTTAGTTTACCACAGACTCATTTCAAGAAAATCTTCCAACAATTCAATCCCTGTACTGTAAAATTGTATATTGACACACTTGTATGGCTGTGAGATGTAGCTTAGCATGTCTGCATTAGTCTATGGACAAAAAAATAACATAAAAGTAATATAAAAAATATATAAAACTAGTATAAGGACAGACTGCGCTCTTAAATATACTATACTCTGTATTTGCTATATGTGTGTCCCTGAGGTCACTATAATGTAGGAAACTTGTTGTCTAACATTACTTTGGCCAGTATTACACGAGTGTGATATGGGCGCATCTCTGTGGGTCTAATGCCGTGTAATGCTGTTAAGACCAGTAGTAATGCTAAGACTTGAAGGTGCTTGACCACCCAATTTCAGGGCAATCACTCAACTATCTATTAGGGCTGTGTTTAGTAGGGAGAGATTAGCAATTATCTCATCATCTGTCTTCCTTGCCCGACTGGATACTTTGGCAAATGTTTAGAATAATTACACTGCTTGAAATAATCACACTCATCTGTTTGATATCCATATCTTTTAACCCTTTAAGAATAAACTTTAAGCTTTATACTAGTTTTCTGTGATAAAAACTTATGCTGTTAGGACATTTATCTACATTGGATATTCCTCCAACAGAACATATTGTGTAGCAATACACAATAGTGCATGAAAACCAGGGATAATTAAACTATTGTATAGCTTATGTATATGGAAATGTATATCATGTTAACCCTTGTAAATCTTGAGTATCTCTGATATTTACTTGGAGTAGGTGATGTTTTATATGGCTTTACCATTGCCGAAGGTGTAGTGGGACCCGTGCCAGCAGTAAATCCCCAGGTGTGCTCCTAAACTAATAATTGTCACTCCCTGTTTAGAGGCACACCTACCCGAGTGGACACAAATGAGTGGAGACATATTATTCTTTCATTTATACTTTTCCTTCTTTCTGAATCTACTTCTCTAAAATAAATTTCATGTATGATTCCAGCCTAAACCAGTTTTTAACTCTTTGAGTCCACAATACAGATATTAGTAGTTGTTTGCCTTCATGTCTGCTATAGCTACGGTATTAATCTTCTGTCCTGCTCTATAAGCACCTGACCACTATATTCAGTCCTTTTAGTATTATCTGCTTAGTTCAATTGATGACGTCTATTATACAGATTTACTGTAATGCAACATATTGATCACTAAATTCACCATCTTGTCCTTATGGTATAACTTTTTGATTGTTCTCATGTGTCTATGATATATGAAAAAATTGAAGGTGTCTTAAGACCATTTTAAATGATACAGATGTTGGGTGGATTTTTGCTGCAAGTTCCATACTGTAAAAACTACACTAAAGATCCCACAATTCATATGAGTGAAATTTTCAATATCCCATACACATTCTGCAGAAAAACATTTGGCCAGATTTTGTTATGTGCTGCAGATTACCAAATCCATCGCACAAAATATTCATCATAGACAATTTGCACATTTCTATTAGATGGAGAATGAATCTGAAGTTGCATGTGAATCTGCACGTAAAAACCTCAAGTTCGATTTACTGTAGACATCTTGTGGATTTCTGTTGGAATTTTTTTCCGAGACATCTGTATCGTTGCAACATAGGTCATAAGATATAATTACTGAGAGGATACTGAGAAAGTACAGCTTTTAATTCTACTGTACAGTATATGACAAAGACCTAATGACAGTCTGTATTATAGAATGCCTGCCATGATTAAACTTATTTAGATTCACTTTGCTGATTTGGTTCAGTTTATTAAAATGTCCTTGCTTTTAAGTACAAAGGATAATTTTAATTAATATTGCCTCTTAACCTCTTCCCTATACATATACATAAAAGTTATTTAATATATAATGGATTGTACAAAAGAACATTCTTTTCCTACATGTGTAAAGGATGATTAAATATTATAATTGTACTTGAATAAAACTATTGGCTAAACATGACAAATACATTGGTAAAACTAACCTGGGAAATTGTCTCAAGTATTTTCTATATACTATATGCCTGGATTGTTTTGTTTTTAAAATACTCTAAAAATATGCTACTTCTTGTGCCCTTAAAGGGTATTTTGTTTTTTAGCAAATGAAGGTTATTCATTGTGTAATACAGTTTTCTAATATACTCTAATATACTGTATAAATTCTGCAAAGCTTTAAAAATTTCTGTTTACAGTTATTCAATAGTCACCTTCATTATTTACGTCCAGTGGATAAGAATACGTCTTGGTCATGTGATAATCACTTGTACAAATGGCTTGTTGCTATGTGCCCATGTGATCATCACATGACTAGGATATGGAATAAACAATGGAGTAAACAATCAAGATTCCTATTGAAAGAAAACAAGCAACGATCTTGAAAATCCTGAAAAAATGTATACAGAGAGTAAAAATAAAATTATATTTGCTTAAACTGTAATATCCCTTTAACTTGATCAAGCTTTTTGTTTTACAAATGGTAGTAGAGGACATTGATTTTTCTATTTTAGAGTTACTAATACTGTAGTAACTTAACATCACACATTTTGTAGAGAATAGGACTGAAACAATTTCAAAAGTCTAAGAAAACATAGGGTATTGTCTAATAAAGTGCATTTAAACATAATATACTTGCTTGAAAAAAAAAACTTGAAAGCATTTCAGCTTCAATTCCTTTTATCATGTATCCTGACCTTTCCCTTTAAAGCATATTCAGGACTTTCTAACCCAACTTTAGTTTGTTCTTTTTCAAAGAATGTGGTATAGTTACACCTACACCAATTTCAAATATTAGACATTCAAAGCAGAGTAGAGAGGCTGGAAAAACTTTGAAATATTTTACAATCCAACAAACTTGAAATAAAATAAAAGTACAAACAATGTCTTTGTCTTTCCTTTAATGAACACAAATGAGCACTGTTCCTAGCAAAGCTTGAAAGACTAAAATGACTTTGCTCTGAATTGCTGCCACATATAAACTTCTGTGGTTAGAAGTATCCTATTTTGTCTCAAAATGCTATCACTCCAGAGGAATAAAAGGATAGAAAATGGTAGAAAGTCTTAAAACATAGACAGTTTTTTAATATTGCATGACTAAACAGGTAAAGTCAATATTATTTCAGAAATTAATTTATATATTTAATAAACATTATTAACATTTATTACGTTATGGAATGATCCAGTTTTTATGACAATTCAAAAATATATGCCTAAAAGTAGGTTATCATCATCATCATCATCATCATCACCATCATCATCATCATCATCCTCATCAGAAAATGTCATTTTATTAAAAAAATCTGGTTATTATTATAACCTTAATTTTCTATTTAACATTGCTTGTTTTATTTTTTATATGTAATTACCATAGCAAAACAACTTAGAATATTCCAGTTTTCACACTGGCCATTGATGGACACACAATAAGATGACATTACATTCATTGCTTATTTGCGAAAAATACCAAAATTTAGAGAACATTTGCAAAAATTATCATTTTTCAAAATTGTAATGTATCCGCTTGTAAGACAGTTATACCACACAAAATAGTTACTAATTTATATTTACCATATGTCTACTTTATGTTGGCTTTGTTTTTTGAACATCATTTTATTTTTCAGGCCGTTACAAGGCTTATAAGTTTAGCAACAATGTTTTTCATGTTTTCAAGAAAATGTCAAAAGCCTATTTTATTCGGGACCAGTTCAGTTCTGAATTGGCTTTGAGGGGCCCATGCATTAGAAACCTCTATAAATCACCCAATTTTAAAAACTGCACCCCTCACAACAGCATTTGGAATGTTTCTTAACCCTTTGGGCATTTCACAGGATCTAAAGCAAAGTGTAGGTGAAATTGACAAATTTCATTTTTTTTTGCAGAAATTCTATTTTGATACTTTTTTACCAGAGAAAAACAATTTAATATTAATTGCTTAGATTCTGCAGTTATTAGAAATATCCCACATGTGTCCCTAGTGTGCTACTGGACTGAAACACAGACCTCAGAAGAAAAGGAACACCTAGTGTTTATTAGACTATATTTTAGGCAGCATGTTAGGTTTGAAGAGGTCTTGTGGTGCCAAAACAAAGAAAACAACTCAATAAATACCCATTTTGCAAACTACACCCAGCAAGCAATTCCTCTATTATATTTTTGACACCACATGTGCTTCATAGATTTTGTTCGAATTTGGCAGTGAAAATTAAAAAGAAAACTCCCCCAACATTTGTAAAGCAATTTCTTCTATGTACAGACATATCTCGCATATGGTCATAAACGGCTATTTGGGCACACAGTAGGGCTCAGAATGGAAGCTCCGCCATTTGGCTTTTGGAGCTCAGATTTTGCTGGATTGGTTTCTGGGCACCAATGCAAAGTACCTAAGGTAACAGTACAGTGGAAAACCCCAAAAGTGACTACATTTGGGAAACTACACCTCTTGAAGAATTGATCTAGGGGTGTAGTGAGAATTTCTATTCCACAGGTGTCTCATAGATTTTATTAGAATTGGGAAGTAAAAATGAAAAATAAAATTTTTTTCCCCAAAAATGTAGCTTAAGTTCAACATTTTTCATTTTCTCAACAAATAAAGTGTAATAATCACGCCAACATTTGTACAGCAACTTCTCCAGAATATGGAAATATGCCATATGTGGCCATAAACTGCTGTTTGTTCACACAGCAGGATTCGGAATGGAAGGAGTGCCATTTGACTTTGGAGCGCAGATTTTTGTAAATTGGTTTCAGGGTGCTATGTAGAATTTGCAAAGCCCCTAAGGTAGCAGTACAGCGGAAACCCCTGATAAGTGACTCTATTTGGGGAACTAAACCCCTTGAGGAATTAATCTAGGGGTGTAGTGAGCATTTTGACCAAAGAGGTGTTGTATAGATTTTATTAGAACTGGGCAGTGAAAATGAAAAAAACTTTTTTTTCCAATGAGACGTAGCTAGCTCATAATTTTTCATTTTCTCAACAAATAAAGAAGAAAAAGAACCCCAACATTTGTTAAACAACTTCTACAGTGTACGGAAATACTCCAGATGTGGCCATGAACTGCTGTTTGGAACACGGAAGGGCTCAGAAATGAAGGAGCGCCATTTGATTTTTGGATTGCTGGATTGGTTTCTGGGCGCCATGTCACATTTGCAAAACCCCTGAGGTATTAGTACAGTGAAAACCCTAGAGAAGTGATTCCATTTGCACCCCACAAGGAATCCATCTAGAGCAGGGGTCACAAACACGCTGAGGCTCCTGAAGCTGCCATTTGCAGCCCACGGGCACCAAAGCTCCCTCAGGAGAGTAGAGAACAGGCCAAAGGAGGAGCGCGCCGGTGCTCGTTCGTGACGTTATGAAGGAGCGCAGTACCTTCCTGTGTTTCTGGATTGTTGGTGGTAGGTGAGCAATGGCAACACAGACCCCTGTAGATAGTGAAATCCCCACTGTAGATGGTGCCCCACACACTTCACCCTGTTGACAGTGCTACAACCCCCCTCCCTGTAGATAGCTCCATTGGGGCTCCATCTAGAAGTCGAATCCCCAGCCAGAGCGTTGCCGATGCTCTGGACGGGGATTCCCCTGATGGAGGAGCCCTTGAAGTCACTGTCCATATATGGCAATGCTCTGGCCGGGGAATTCGGCGAAGGAAGATCCCCTAACGTCATTGTCTATATATGGACAGTGACTTCAGGGGCTCCTCCAGCAGAGGAATCCCTGGCCAGAGCATCGGCAATGCTCTGGCTAGGGAATCCACTCCTAGAGGGAGCCCCAATGGAGCTATCTATAGGGGGGTAGGCACTATCTATAGGGTATGTGTGTGTGTGTGTGTGTGTGTGTGTGTTGCAATATCTATTTGGGGGGGTGTGGCACTATCTACAGGGTGTATGTGGGGCAAATACTGTATATAGCGGTGTGTGGGGCATATCTATAGCGATGTGTGGCACTATCTACAAAGGGGTGTGTGGCACTATCTACAGAGGGCATTGTGGCATTATCTACGGAGGGCACTGTGGCATTATCTACAGAGGGCATTGTGCCATTATCTAGAGAGGGAACTGTGGCACCATCTACAGCGGCCACTGTGGCATTATCTACAGAAGGCACTGTGGCACCATCTACAGATAGCACTGTTGCATTGCCTACGGAGGGCACTGTGACATTATCTATGGGGTGTGGCACTATCTACAGAGGGCACTGTGGCAATATCTACAGAGGGCAATGTGGCATTACATACAGAGGGCACTGTGGCACTATCTAAAAAGGGGCTTCCCAATCTTGACATTCTTGTGTCTGCCAAACGCAGCCAACTGAGCAGCCAGACTGAATTTAGTGACACTCAAAGTGGAAAACTGGATTGGTAAAATAAGCACGTTAAGTAAACTCGCTAATTTCCGGTAAGTTTAAACCTAGCGCTATTATTATAGTAATGTAGTATTGTTATAGTAGTTCAAATAACAGTAACTTTGCATTGTATCAAATTTAAAAGTAATGCGGCCCGTCAACTTCACATTTTTTCCATGTGCGGCCCATTTACCCAGCCGAGTTTCAGACCCCTGATCTAGAGGTGTAGTGAGCATATTGACCTCACAGGTTTTTGCTGTATTTATTAGAATGGGGCCGTGAAAACTATGATGTAGTTTAAGCTAACAATTTTTCATTTTCACAAGGAATAAAAGAGAAAAAGAAACCCAACATTTGTAAAGCAATTTCTCCCAATTATGGCAATACCCTATATGTGGTCATAAGCTGCTGTTTGGGCACATGGTAAGGCTAAGAAGGAAAGTAGCGCCATTTGGCTTTTGGATCGCCGATTTTGCTGGATTGGTTTCCGGGCGCCATGTCACATTGCAAAGCCAATGTGGGACCAAAACAGTCCTGGGAAAACTATTGTTCAACTTTTTTTATTTTTTATACTATGTAGCATAGCTCAGTCTATGAAAGATGTTCATAAATTACAAGCTGACTTTAATACACTGGGGCAGATTTGTTAATTAATGGGTTATGCAAGTGTTAAATTTGACGCATTTCACTGCTCATAAAATCCACCGCAATATTCTAAGTATGCTATCCAACGTGGCAAGCATGTCGCAAATCAAGGTTCTTTCTGTGCACGCATTAATACACTTGGCCAACAATACATGCGCTAAGAATAAAAGCACACAAAATGCCAGAACTAAGGTTTTAAGACAATAATAAATCTGCACCACTGAGTGTTTGGGCATCCACTTAGCAAATGAGGTTTAATGTGGAGAATGGAAAGTTATGTACCTGGGTACCAACAACCTGCATGCATCATGTGTCCTAGGGGAAATTACACTGGAAGAGTCACTTGTTGAGATGGATCTGGATGTACTTGTGGATCATAAACTAAAAACAGCATGCAATGTCAATCAGCTGCTTCTAAGTCCAGCAGAATACTGTCGTGGATTAAAAGAGGAATGGACTCGCGGGATAGAGACATAATATTAGCACTTTACAAACCATTAGTACGACCACATTTGGCAAATGCAATTCAGTTTTAGGCACCAGTTCATAGAAAAGATGACCTGGAGTTAAACTAATAAGTGTAATGGAGAATTTTAGTTATCTTAAAAGTTTTAAAAGTTTTAGTTAGATTAAAAGAATTAGGGTTATTTGGTTTTGAAAAGAGACGACTGGGGGGGGGGAATATTTAACTTGTAAAGGTATATAAATGGCCCGTACAAAAAAAATATGGTGAAGAGCTGTTCCTTGTAAAATCCCCTGAAAAGACAAGAGGGCAAACCCTCTGTTTAGAGCAAAAAAGGTTCAATCTCCAAAGGCAACAAGCCTTCTTTACCATAAGAAATGTGATCCTGTGGAAATAGTCTACCTCAGGAGTTGGTTACAGCAGGGATAGTAGATGGCTTCAAGAAAAGGCTTATCATTTCTTATAACAAAATAATATAAGTGCCTATGTCAACGTATAGAACTCTTGCTTGAATGTTGATCCAGTCTGATCGCCACTTGAGATCAAGAGGCAAACTTTTTCTTTTTAACTTTCTTTTTAGCCGCAGCCATTTTTCGGATTTTCACTTTGTTTTTTTCCTCCACATTCCAAAAGCCGTAACTTTTTTATTTTTCATTCAATAATGGCGTATGAGGGCTTGTTTTTGTGGGACGAGTTGTAGATTTTAACAATACTATTTATTGTGCCATATAATGTATTGAGAAACTGAAAAAAAATATTTGTGGGTTGGAATAGGAAAAAAAACAGTGATTCCTAAATATTTTGGCTGGTTTTATTTTTATGGAGTTCACCGTGTGACAAAAACGGCATGTTAACTTTACTCTGCGGGTCAATACGATTACAGCTATACCAAATATATATATATATATATATATATATATATATATATATATATATATATATATATATTTATGTTTTACTACTCTCACAAGGAAAAAACTGACTGTTAGAAATTTGAGTTTTGTTGCCATATTCTGAGAGCCATAACTTTTTATTTTTCCGTTGACTTAGCGGTTTCAGGGCTTATTTTTTGCAGTCCGAGCTGTAGTTTCTATTGCTACCATTTTGGGGTACATGAGACTTTTTGATCACTTTTTATTTCATTTTTTGAGGGAGATGAAGTGTACACAAAACAGCAATTCTGAAATTTTTTATTTTTTTATGCCGTTCACCGTGCGGACTAAATAATGATATATTGTAATAGTTCAAACTTTTATGGACATGTCGATGCCAGTTATGTTAATTGTTTATTTTTTTACATTGTGCTTGAGGGAAAATGGGAAAAGAGTTTTTTTTTTAACAATCAATGGCACCCCCCGATTTCTCCACGGGGGGGGGGGGGGGGCGTTGGAGCGTTACAGGGGGTCACTCCCCTGTTTTCAGTGATTTAAATGCCGCTGTCGATGTTCTAAAATTGACCCATATTCCTTATTTTCCTCGTTTTATCAACCAAACTATGTAACTATGTAACATGGCACATAAATAAAGTTGTATAAGTGTACAGTGCAGTAGACTGAAAAGTAAAAACTTTTACATAAAAGGATATATTTTGGACCTAATCAAATAAACTGTGTAAATTGTTGTTTTACAAGAAGAGAAAGTATCCCTTGATGTTAAAAAAGTATTTTGTTTACCATCGAATTCTGATATATACCACATTTATTACTTTGATTTATATTTTTTTTTATCACAAACAGTACACAGCCATACACAGAGTAGATTTACAGTAGACCTGTCATCTCTCCTGACATGTCTATCTTAGTAAATAATTGGATTCCCCATAATACAATGCTGGAATATCATTTGTTAGAAAACTGCACAGTGCCATTTCTCTGTTATACCTCCTAGAAATCTATAAATAAATTGACAATTGGGTGTTACCATTCACCTTGTCAAAGGAGTGTGTCCCTACACAGTCTATCTCTCTGTCAGCACTGATTGGACAATGTCAAACTGTGTAGGGCCACACCACCAACTGGTTACACCCAGTTGTCAAATTATTCTTTGTTAATCTTTTTATAAATTTCTAGGAGGAATAACAGTGGAATGGCACAACACAGAGTTCTAAGAAGATATGCTTCAGAATTGTTACATTATAAAGAATACAAGTTGTGCTCTTCCTGTGTTTATACAAGGTCTTGGCAGCCTGGTCTTGACTCCTTCAGCTATATTACTTTGTTGCATTGATGCATCAGGCATTGCATCTCTTATACAGTGACATTATGCAGTACAATATTTGCCTGCTATACTGTTTATGTATCCGTTATTTATTACAGGATATTTTACCATATATATTTTCATTTTCTTTATAAATGTGTTAGATGTATGCCCTGTACAATAATAATTGAATAACTTTCCACCCTAGATCACTTGGAATATTGAGCATTTTCCCCTAAGCTACCAAAAGCCGTCAGGAATATTCAGTATTAACGCCCTAGGCTATGTAATTTTAAAGATGTTGTCGTATTGAGGTGGAACAATGATCTTAAATAATGTGCTGCGGACTGTACTGTTTTTTTGTGAAATACTGACATGGCTATGGCATACCACTCTCTGAGACTAGGAAAAGTACCTTCATGACAATTAAACTTTCATTGTCTGCAGTAGCTGGGGTTTAATTTACAGAATACTCTGCAGATTTTTTACTTTCCTTTGAAACCACAGGGCTCCCTATAAGGCCTTGTTCACACAGTGCAGATTTTGCATGTTTTTCTTTTTAAACCAAAACCAGGAACGGTTCTAAACAGAAGAAATATATAAAGAATACAAGTATTTAATAAAACAGACATGTCAGGAAAGCCCAAAAAGATCCTTTTAAACAATATCTTGTTACATAAAAAGGTAAGGGTATGTTCACACAGACTATTTTCAGACGTTTTTTGCTAAGCGTGCGAACATACCCTTACCCATCAGATTGAGCAAGTAGTGTATATTTCCATCAGACTTCTTATCAGACTTCTTATTTGTAAATTAAATAACCTCATCATTCAGGTCTATCGAGAAACTTTTACACCCAGTTATACTAGGTCTAAAATTTAGAACAATATATATTCTTTATTATAAATTTTATATGTATCCAAATTCAGCAAGACTGATGTGATATTTTGTACATAATATTATTGCTAAGCCTTACCTGATAAAAAAAATAAGCTCTTTATAATTTCTTGCAATTCAAAATCATGTTATTACTACTTAAAGTGGCTCTGTCACCAGATTAAAAATGCCCTATCTCCTACATCATTTTATCAGCGCTGGAATGTAGTTAACAGCAGTGTTTTATATTTTGAGAAACAATCCTTTTTCAGCAAGTTATGACCTTTGTTACATTTATGCAAATTTGTTTCTTAATGCCCAAGTGGGCGTTTTTTAACTTTTAACCAAGTGGGCGTATTACAAAGAAGTGTATGACGCTGACCAATCAGCATCATACACTTCTCTCCATTACACCCAAGCTTGTTTCACTGAACAGCGTGATCTCGCGAGACCACGCTGTGACGTCACTTCCGGCCACAGGTCCTTCATCCCTGCGTCTGAAGACTGAACATAGATCGTCTCTAGGCGTATGAGAAGTTACAGTCGTTGGATCTGCAGCAGCAGAAGCGGAGGAGGCAGCATCACACAGTGCAGGTAAGCATATAGAACTCCCTAGAGACGAAGGACTTGTGGGCGGAGGTGACATCACACGAGAGCACGCTGTTCAGTGAAACAAGCTTCGGTGTAATGGAAAGAAGTGTATGATGCTGATTGGTCAGCGTCATACACTTCTTTGTAATACGCCCACTTGGTTAAAATATAAAAAACGCCCACTTGGGCATTAAGAAACGAATTTGCAAAAATGTATTAAAGGTCATAACTTGCTGAAAAAAGATTGTTTCTCAAAATATAAAACACTGCTGTTAACTACATTCCAGCGCCGATAAAATGATGTAGGAGATAGGGCATTTTTAATCTGGTGACAGAGCCTCATTAAGCATAGGACGTGCCTAACTAACCAATCTGAATATGTATGAGAAGGTTCATGTCCTGAAATTTTGTCTGAATTTTATTTTCAGAATATGTTGGGTGAATTAGCCTTTTGACTAACACCAGTGAAATTTTTTTTTTAGGTAAAAGATTTAATAATGATGAAATAAATAAAACATGCTGCTACATATAAAGCCGTGTTAAATTTCACAAATACCAGTTATACTAAATCTTTTCGCACAAATCTGCTCGGCACCCCCAGCTGCTGTATAACATGTTGCCTGCAGATTGGACCTCATTTTCCTTTGAAAGCTGTGGGGAGTATATCAGGGCATATAATAAGGTGCTATAATAATGGCGTAAATAAATAATACAAATATTTCATAAATTTGTTGAACACTTTTAAGCAATCCTTTATAGACAGGCCAGGTTTTTGGGGCAGGTGTGGTTCTGATAAATGGTGTCCATTCTTAAATTGACCCTCCCGTCTCAGGACAAAATTATAAATGTGATGGAGTGTAACGACCAGCGGGTTGTGGACCTACTGGGCTACTCCACCAATTAGCGGCTAGCAGTGGAAAACAAGACGCAGGCAGGTAGCGGGTAGCTTGTCACAGGCAGGTAGCAGATACAAATGTAGCCGTCTTTACCTTGACTTTTAACGCATTAAATAAACTATGACTAGATCTCTTATCTTGACTTTTTCAATGGCTTTTGTTGTGTGATATCACGCTGCAGCAAGTTATCAGAATCAAGTTAAAGATGGCTACTTCCGTAGCTGGACACAGGTGGACATCAGGCAACAGCATCCAGGCTGGTAATGGACCACTGAATACAGGCTGCTAACTGTTAGAAATAGCAGACAGGATAAGGGTAGCAGCCCTGACACGGTCGCAACGCTGCCAACAACCGCGCTAGCACCATGTAGGAGTGGCTGACAAATACCTTGTTAAGAGGTATTCCAGATACATGCGCATGCGCACTGCCGCTCCATTCATTTTCTATGAGAGCGCCGGAGACAGCCGAGTGCAGTGTTTGGCTTTTTCCGGCGCTGCCATAGAGAATGAATAGGGGGTAAGATGTTGTAATTTGCAATATCGTGCAGCCTTAAAGGGTGTATTAATTCATGGCCGCACGATTTTTCAAATAAGGGACGGTTCACCCGCGTTAACATGCGGCCACTAACAGGCTGTTTGACAGCCGCACCGAACATGGTGCCGATGTGGTTGTTAGCCGCGTTGTGACCGTGTCAGGGCCGCTCCGTTTGGTCCTACCCTAAAGGTTGAAACTGGTAGCAGACAGGATCAGGTGCATATAGGAAACCTTGCTAGATAACTAGGTTGTTCCAATATTGCTCAGGCAGTGTGTGTTCAGTGAAGCTGACTAATATACCTGGTGATTGACATGGATAGGCTTGGGATGGATATGGGTATGCAGCCTGGCCCTATAAGATGCAGAAAGTGAGTGTACGCCCACCCTATAGGCAGACCCAGCAACACCAACAGCAGAAGGAAGTGCACGTGCATGGCAGTGTGCAGATCCAGAAACCGTACAGCGAGTACCGAAGGTAACCTGGCTGTTGAGGTTGCTGGGAGTGGTAGTATATCAACGAGTGCAGAGCACCGGCGATACATGGGGTATATGGAGTAATATTACCTGGTGCCCTCTAGTTGCTCCCCTATGCTCTGGATCCACCATTTTAGGTTTCCTTCTGTGTTGTCTCAAACTGGCCACAGTGCTTCTCAGACTATGAATTGGAAAGAACTGCTAACGTGAGCAGCTGTGGCCAATCCTGAGAACAGTGGGAGTGTCTCAGACTCGTAGTCTAAGAAGCGCTGCAGCCATTTTGGGACAGCACAGAGGGGTCCCTAAAACGATGGATCCACAGCAGAGGGGCATAACGGGAGGGCATCAGATATTATTACTTTATATACACCATCATATTTAAAATTAACTGGGACATGAGGGTTGCTTTAATCCCCGTTTTGAACAAATTCTGCACCTTGTTTGGGACCTTCCCTTATTTGCAGTGTGGGGAACGATGCTGGGAAATTGTTGCCCTAGCACAATACGAGCATCCTCGCTTTTAGGAGATGTTCTTGGGACCTCCCATTTCTGGTTTACAAATATTAGAACCTTGATAACTGAAAGCATGTTACCCTCTGGCCTGAACATAGGGATTTTTTTTCATCCCTGTATTCAAATAGACATTACTTTTTTTTTTATCTTTCAATCTATGTAGCCTATTAGGGCTTGTTTATTTGTGGAACAAGCAGTAGTTTTTATTGGTACCATTTTGGGGAACATGAGAATTTTGTTCTTAATTTTTATTCCATTTTTGGTAAGCGGTGACCAAAAAAATTGTCATTTTGTATTTTTTTTAAATTTTGTTTTTATATCATTCACTATGCAGTATAAATAACATGTAGCTTTCTTCTCCGGGTCTATACGATTACAGCGATACCAAAATTATTATTTTTTTATGTTTTACTACTTTTACACAGCAAAAATACTTTAAAAAAAATAAATAATGTTTGTGCGTCGCCATGTTCTGAGAGCGAAACTTTTTTATTTTTCCATTGCCAGAGCTGTGTGTGGGCTTGTTTTTTACAAGACAAGTTCCATTTATTGGGGTAAATGCAACTTTTTGATAACGTTTTCTGACATTTTTTGGGAGGGAAAGTGACCAAAAATAAGGCAATATGGCAGTTGGTCATTTTATTTAACTATAGTGTTCACCGCTGGATAAATAGCATGATAATTTTACAATCCGGGATGGTACGGGTGCCCTAATACCTATTATGTATAGTTTTTTTTTTTTTTTCATCTTTTTTCCAATAATAAAGGACTTTTAAGGGAAGAAAATAGGATTCAACTTTTACAGTCCGAGGTGGTAGGGATGCGCCGATACCTATTATGTACCTATTTTTATTTTTTTCCAATAATAAATGACCAGCTTCCTGGCGGAGCCTAATATGCTTTCGTAGATGCCAGACCTAGAGGTAATTGTTAGGCCTCCGGTTGCCACAGCATGTATTGTTACCCACGAACACGTTATGTGGGGTCGATGACTCTGTAACCACTTAGATGCCACAGATAGCATTAACTTCAGCATCTAAGAGCTGAAAACACTGGTATTAGGGTTATATCCGATCCCATCCATTACAGCGGGAGCCCGACTGTCAATCACCACCGGGCTCCTGCGATGAATGTGCGGGCAGAGTTCCTGTTTTCCCCCGCCACCACATTGGTGCAAATGTACAAAACTATGCGACAAGCCCTAGCCAACTATGATGTACCTTTATGTCAAATGTTAGTAAGGGGTTCAAATTTAATGCATTTAACTGAGGGGCTACTGATCATTGGACCTCAGACACTAAGACACTACCCAAATAAAAAAAATAATAAAGAAATGATCTGATAAATCCTGCTCTTATTTTCTGTTCATTTGTCAAGTCATGCTGGCAGTTAAATGGAAGTTGTGTTTTTTTTACTGCAACTTGGCCGGCAAGTGTACCCTCACCTTAACTTTCACTTGGATTTGGAAAATGCTCTGTGGGCCCCATTCAGAAATTTTCTATGGAGCCCAGCACTTTCTATTTACACCTTTAATTATGGCCAAAAGGGAGAAGCTTCTATTAAAGAGCCATATTTCCCACATATAAGACAATGGTGGTTGAAATTCTTTAACATAGATCCTTATTGCAGCCCCATTGTCTTATAAAAGGTATATAAAATATGCCTTTGAAAATAGGAATTTTCCTCTCCAGCAATACCATCGGCCTACAATTTACAGTAACTTTCAACCAAAATCCTTCTAAGCATATTTTTGGGGCAGATTTTACAATGTATTTACATGAAATGCATCATTAATGAAGCATTTGCACAACTTGTTACGACATGACTGAATGTGTCTGGAAAAGTGGGTGGGACTTCAGAGTGGCAATCCATGGAACCTATTTATCAATTTTTCCTTACCTCTCTGATTAGAAAAACTAGATAAAACAACATCAGATTACCATTGTGTGTTCTCGAGTTTAGATCCACATACCAGTATCAAGCAACTCATTTAAAAAACAATAAAAAAAAACTGTTTTATTGAGCACATTGGAAACATATTGTACTGTTAGAACAATACATTACATACATGTGTCATTTGTCCATAAATATTCCTTATTGTTCATTTATCTGTTGTGAACCAATATAAGCACTGGTATTATAGAAGAAAACACAGTTCTATACAAATATATCAATACAGTATAGTATCATACCAAAGTTAACAAAATTTTAAAAAACAATAACCATAATTACATCAATTGTGGCAGTTTTCTCCCACCATAGTTATACTCCCCTGCTTCCATGTATTGAAAAAACGACTTGATTATCCCGCTCGGAATTCAGTATGAGACCATAGCGTTGAATATTTAGATTATTGAAATAATAGCCCATATTTCTTTCTCACTTCCTAACAACACATTATTGTATCTCGTAATAAAGCAAAGCCTTTAACATGCCTTGGAAGGAATGCAATATAGTGCGCAGTAAAGCTGTGATATCACAATCTTCCGCTAGTGCAGTTTCCAGTCTGTAGTTGGAATAATAGTTGGAATGGTGTATACAGTCTATGACATTTTAAAAAAGGCTGTCAATGTTATATCCTCTCAAGTATGGTAGGTTATCTCCTCCCTGCCAGTTGTATCCTTTTAGCTTAATCATTGATACACGGACATCTTCCCTCAGGGCCGGCCTTTGGGGTGTACTATCTGTGCCATCACACAGGGCGCATCACTCTAGCAGGTAGAAGGGAGCACTATGCTGGCTTCCTTCCCCTGCTTGTGTTTCTGAAAAACCCGGGCCCGGCGACTCTGCAGCTGCCTTTCCGCCTGGGCACTCTTTCTCTGCTCAGTGGCATAAGGGGGGCTCATGCCGCCAGCCGGGATGGGACGCCACCATTTCCGGTGGCGCCACTAGCAGCCGCTATGAATACTACAGTGGTAGCGACGCTACATTCAATAGTATCTGCGTCTCAATAGTATCTCCCTGCTCTGCCAATATGTCAGGCTACAGGCCGTCCGGATCCCTGGATGACATCACTGGATCACCTACGCAAGGATCACGTCTGTGTTGTGGAGCAGCTCCATTTGACACAGGAATGGGGCCTAGGTGAGTATAATTATTTTGTTTTATTTGTTATGGGGTACTGTCTACAAGGGGGAGGTGAGGGTGCTGTATGGAACTGTCTATAAGGGGTAGGTGGGGGCACTGTCTACAAGAGGGAGATGGGGACTATATGGAACTGTGTACAAGGGGGTGGTGGGGGGCTGTACGGCACTATCTACAAGAGTGAGGTGGGGGCTGTATGGCACTGTCTACAAGGGGGAGGTGGGGGTTGTATGGCACTGTCTACAAGGGGAGGTAGGGAGCTGTATGGCACTGTCTACAAGGGGGAGGTGGGGGCTATAAGGCACTATCTACAAGGGGGAGGTGGGGGCTGTATGGCACTATCTACCGGGGGCGCTGTATGGCAGAAGCTACAGGGGAGCTGTAAGACATAATCTACAGGGCACACTTTCTACAAGGGGGCCTGTGTGTGGCACCCAGGGGAGGGGAGGGGGGACATTTTACTGTGGGGGCCACTAAGGGGGCATTATAATGTGTGGGGCCACTAAGGTGACAGTAAACTGTGTAGGGGCACTACAGGGTGCAATATACTTTGTGTGGCACTTACTGTGTCCTTAAATGAGTTATAATATATTATTAAATATTATTATACTGTATGGGGCAGCTGTGGGGGCATTATACTTTATGGGGGCACTAATGGAGCATTATATGGTGTGGGGGCATTAAAGGGGAATTAGACTGTGTGGGGGCAATATACTGTGTGGGTTTACAAAGGAGGGGATTGCCTGCAGACAACCAAGCCCAATTTCCCAACTACCGATTAATAGTAGAACAAACTTTATTAACCCTTTCAAGACCGACCTCATTTTGACCTTCATGACCAGCCCCATTTTCTCAAATCTGACATGTGTCAATTTATTTGTTAATAACTCTAGAATTCTTTTGCCTATCCAAGCGATTCTGAGATTGTTTTATCGTGACATATTGTACTTTATGTTAGTGGAAAAATTTGATCAATAAATTTATTGCTTATTTGTGAAAAACACCAAAATTTAGAGAAAATTTGCAAAAATTAAGATTTTTCTCATTTTAAATGTATCTGCTTGTAAAACAGATAGTAATACCACACAAAATAGTTACTATTTTACATATTCCATAGGTCTACTTTATATTTGCATTGTTTTTTGAACATTATTTTATTTTTCTAGGACGTTACAAGGCTTAGAACTTTAGCAGCAATTTCTCACATTTTCAAGAAAATTTCAAAAGGCTATTTTTACAGGGGCCAGTTCAGTTCTGAAGTGGCTTTGAGGGCCTTATGTACTAGATAGACCCATAAATCAACCCATATTAAAAACTTCACCCCTCAAAGTATTCAAAACCGCATTCAGAAAGTTTCTTTACCCTTTAGGCGTTTCACAGGAATTAAAGCAAAGTACAGGTGAAATTTACAAATTTATTTTTTTTTGCTGAAATTCATTTGTAATACATTTTTTTCTGTATCAAAGAAGGTTTTACCCGAGAAATGCAACTCAATATTTATTGCCCAGATTCTGCAGTTTTTAGAAATAGCCCACATGTGGCCCTAGTGCTCAAATTTAGCTGGAATGGTTTTAGGGTGTCATGTGCAAAGCCCCTGAGGTACCAAAACAGTGGAAACCTCCCAAAAGTCCCTTTAGGGGACTGGAACGAGCGATCATTAGGTCGCTGGTACAATACACTGCAATACTAATGTATTGCAGTATAATGTCATTTTACAGGCTCCTGCAACAGCGCGATCGCTGTTCCTGTCCATTAGTCCCAGGTGTCAGCTGTAATACACAGCTGACACCTGCAGAATATGGAGCGGGCGCAGCGCGTGAGCCCGCTCCATATATAACCCCTCGCACCACGACATGCTATTAAGTCGTGGTGCGCAAAGGCGTTAATGCGCAGCGGATGGTTCAAATTGAAAATTAAAATTTTCCACTGACATGCCATTTTAATGCACAATATGTTGTGCCCAGTTTGTGCCACTGAAGACAAACACCTCATACAATGTTGAGCGGGTTCTCCCGGATATAAAATATCATATATGTGGACGTATGCTGGTGCTTGGGCACGCTGTGGGGCTCAGAAGGAAGGGAACGCCAGTTGGCTTTTGGAGCGCAGATTTTGCTTGGTAACTGTTCTGTTTGTGGTTTTGCTGGTATTTCAGTTATAATGTGGGGGTATATGTAACCTGTGCGGAGAACATCAGGACATAATAAGAGGGTATAATAATGGGGTACATAAATAATAATCCGCAGATATGTGGCCGGTGTCGCACTGATAAATGGTCGCCCGATCTCATCTGCTTTTGGAACACTCTGCACATTTTGCATCGCCATATTCTGAGAGCCAGAACTGTTTTATTTTTTTCTCCAACGGAGCTGTGTGAGGGTTTATTTGTTGCGAGACAATCTGTACTTTTCATTGGTACCATTTTAGGGTACATGTGATTTTTTTTATCACTTTTTATTAGATTTTTTTGGCAAGCAAAGTGACAAAAACATAAATTCTGACAATGTTTTTTGTATTTTTTTTTTACAGTGTCCACCGTGCGGTATAAATGACATTTTACTTTATTCTGCGGGTCGGTACGATTACGGCGATACCATATGTATATAGGTTTTTTATGTTTTGTGGCGATTGCGCAATAAAATCACTTTTCTATAAAATTATTTATTTTTTGTGTCACCATATTCTGAGAGCCATAATTTTTTATTTTTCCGTCAAAAAAGCGGTGTAAGGGCTTGTTTTTTGCGGGATGGGTTGTAGTTTTTATTGGTACTATTTTGGCGTACATGCGACTTTTTGATCACTTTTTATTCTATATTTTTGGAGGGTTGATGACCAAAAATTTGTGATTCTGACATTGTTTTTTAATTATTTTTTTTGCTGTGTTCACCGTGCGGGAAAAATAATATTATAGTTTTATAGTTTGGGTCGTTATGAACGCGGTGATACCAAATATGTGTACTTTTTTTTAACATTTTCATTTTTTTCCTAGAATAAAAGACTTATTATAGGAAAAAAAGTATTTTTTGTTTTTGTAACTTTTATAACTTCTTTTTACACTTTTATAAAACATTTTTATTACTTTATTTTTTACTTTTTACTTGAAGACTGGCAGCACTGATCGCTGCTATAATACATTACACTACCTACTAGGTAGTGTAATGTATTATAAAACTGTCAGTGTGACGCTGAGAGTCACACTGACAGGAAGCTTATGAGGACCTGCCTCCGGCTGGTTCTCATAGGCTGCTGTGTATGGCAGACCCCGGGGCTGTTGTATGGCCCCCGGTTCTGCCTTATAACCGACGGCAGCACCCACAATAGGTCCCCGGGAAAGTTTGTTGTAGCAACAAACTTTCCAGTTTGTTATAGCAACAAACTTTCCAGTTCGTTGCTACAACACACTTTCCCTGCGATCACATGACCGGGACCTGAACTAATCAGGTCCCGATCATATCTCCAGGACCAGAGGCAGGTGATAACAGCGCGATCCGGGTGTCAGCGCTACTCTGAGACACCCGGATCGTGCTTTTAACACCCACCGTGAATTCACGTCGGCACTGCACAGAGCCCAGCAAGTGCCGACGTGAATATACAGTGGGCGGTCGGGAAGCGGTTAAGCTACGTATAGCAAGACAGACCACATAGAATTGTATTAAAATTATCACTAGATTTTAATACCTACCGTTGACCGGACTTACTGTCTACCTATTAGTCAATTTAACAATTTAACTTGCTAATGATAGGAATCTGTGCTCCTATTTCTATTACTACACATGCCTGTATTCACACAGGTAATTTACCTTCATGTCCGGTCTTAGGTAGTGATAATTTGAATACAATTCTATGTGGTCTGTCTTGCTATACGTAGCTTAATAAAGTTTGTTCTACTATTAATCGGTAGTTGGGAAATTGGGCTTGGTTGTCTGCAGGCAATCCCCTCCTTTGTAAATTGTATATTGCGCTCGCCAACTACCTGGGGTCTCCTCTATGCCTTGTTCTCTATATAATGTGTGGGGGCACTAAAGGGGGCAATATACTGTGCGGGGGGCACTATAAAGGGCATTGTACTGTGTGGGGGCACTAAAAAGGACATTATACTGTGGGGGACATAATACTTTTTTATGGGGCATTTATTTTATGATGGGGTGGCGCGCCGAAAGAAAATTTTTGTACAGGGCACCATTTATCCTAAGGACGGTCCTGGTCTCCCTGACTATATGAATTTGGAAATAGCTGCAATGAAGTTTTTAAAATCTTTGTGATGTAATAAAATGGGTAGCATCCGTAGTGGATACAGTAATCTGGAAAATTATATCATTTTAACCATATGACATCTGCCTAGCAGAGAGAGCGGCAAGGTGGCCCACCTCTCAAGTTCCATGGTTATCTTGGTTTATAATTTAAATTATATAATGACCCCTTTGTTTTCCCTATATTAAATCCTAAGTTGGTTATGTGGGTCCTCGCAATCTTTATGCCCGTTTGTACTATTTTCCTGTCTCTCGTGTGGTTGTGTGATGTTAGCCCTAGTAATTCGCATTAATTTAGAATCCCGTGAAAGTCCCAAAATTATCGTATCAGATCAAAAACTTTCTTTAAGTGTTGTTCCGGGTGTTAACGAAATAATAAAATGTTGTTAGCAAAGATAGTCGATTTCACTTCCTCGGCTTCTATGTCTATACCATTAAATGTTTGACTATGTTCCAAGGCATGTGCCAGCTGTTCCACAGCCAGGTCAAAAAGTAAAGCATCTCATTTTTTAATGATTTTATTTGTGCTACAATCATTACCTAGGCCTTATTCATCTGCATTGTATGTCTTTATATGTTAACCATTATTTCAAGCATATTTTTTGGACACTTTTTGTCCTAGAATCTGTGCTGTAATGTTGTGCTGCGTCTTATAGCCTGAAGACTGAGCTCCGAGATTCAAAGCTCTTTGCAGTGCAGTGTAATGGAAGCAGCATGTCCTGTGCTGCGTGTAAAGTGTAAGGCTGGGTTCACACGTGGCGGAATTTCACTTAAATTCCGCTGCGGACACTCCGCAGCGTTAATCCGCAGCGGAGCCGTTTGTCCATTGACTTACACTTTAATTTAGCAGTGTTCGTTTAGACGAGGCGTAAAATTCCGCTGCGGAGCATAGGCTGCGGAGCGGAATTTGGTGTCCGCAGCATGCTCTGTCTGTTGCGGAGCAGTGGCGGACTCATGGCGGAATTTCTCCATTGACTTCAATGGAGAGTCAAAATTCCGCAATGAAGTCCGCAGATCTTATGTGTGCTGCGGAGCGTATTGGTTTTACTACCATGACATTTCTTCATTCTGGCTGGACCTATGTATTTCTAGGTCTACAGCCAAACTGAGGAAGTCAATGGGGCTCCCGTAATGACGGGAGCGTTGCTAGGAGACGTCTGTAAATAGTCACTGTCCAGGGTGCTGAAAGAGTTAAGCGATCGGCAGTAACTGTTTCTGCACCCGGGACAGTGACTACCGATCTCAATATACATGTATCTGTAAAAAAATATATAAGTTCATACTTACCGAGAACTCCCTGCGTCTGTCTCCAGTCCGGCCTCCCAGGATGACGTTTCAGTCTAAGTGACGGCTGCAGCCAATCACAGGCCAAGCACAGGCTGCAGCGGTCACATGGACTGGCGCGTCATCCAGGGAGGTCGGGCTGGATGCCGAAAGAGGGACGCGTCACCAAGACAACGGCCGGTAAGTATGAAAATCGTTTACTTTCACTAGGGAAAGTGCTGTCTCTATCCTGCACTGATAGGGAGAAGGGAAGCACTTTTCCCGCAGTCCGCAGCAGCTAGTCCGCATCAATGTACTGCACATTTTGTGCAGATCCGCAGCACAATCTGCAACGCAGATTCTGTGCGGCATTGATGCGGACAGTTGCGGAGGAAATCCGCCACGTGTGGTCATGCCCTAAAAAATCTCTGGGTTATCTGCTCAATGAACAGTCACATCTTACACACAGACGAATGTCAAATCTCACTGTTCAGTGAGCAAATAACTTAGACATTAGTCCACACAGTACAGGAAATCTGTGCCGGTACTGATCTGCAAGACCCTTCTAGCCACACCCCCTCCTATGTACAGAGCAGCAGGAGGAGCAGATTCATCACAATTAGCCCCTGCCTCTCCACACCCCTGATGTCTGGTGAATCATAGCTATAGCTGACGATATCTTGTATTTCCCTGGCTGGCATTAGAGCACTGTTATTGAGGCACTGTGGCTAGCATTGTATTGGGGCACTGTGGCTGGAATTGTATTGTGGCACTGTGGCTGGCATTGTATTGAGGCATTGTGGCTGGCATTGTTATGGGGTACTGTGGCTGGCATTGTTATGGGGCACTGTGGCTGGCATTGTTATGGGGCACTGTGCCTGGCATTGTATTGGGGCACTATGGCTGACATTGTATTGAGGCACTGTGGTTGGCGTTGTATTGAGGCACTGTGGCTGGCATTGTATTGGGGAACTGTAGCATTCATTGTATTGGGGCACTGTGGCTGGCATTCTATTGGGGCACTGTGGCTGGCATTGTATTGAGGCACTGTGGTTGGCGTTGTATTGAGGCACTGTGGCTGGCATTGTATTGGGGAACTGTAGCATTCATTGTATTGGGGCACTGTGGCTGGCATTGTATTGAGGCACTGTGGTTGGCGTTGTATTGAGGCACTGTGGCTGGCATTGTATTGGGGAACTGTAGCATTCATTGTATTGGGGCACTGTGGCTGGCATTGTATTGAGGCACTGTGGTTGGCGTTGTATTGAGGCACTGTGGCTGGCATTGTATTGGGGAACTGTAGCTTTCATTGTATTGGGGCACTGTGGTACTGTATCTTTACACTATTGTCTGAATATTACCCAGAAAATGTACAGTTAAAGTTTTCTTCTCTTTTATGCTACAAATTATGGGTGTGTTCTAGGGTCCATTGCGTCCTATAGTCCAAAAAACATGGTAGATATTCCCTTTGTTTCACTATGTTATGTATTACTTTTTTTTTTCTTGATCATAATATTTTCTTTTTGTCTTATGTGCAAAAAAATCATGGCTGTTTAGAATTTGTGAAGAAAAACTTTGAGAAATGTAAATTTGATAAATAATTCAAACACAGCTTATTGCTTTTTCACAACAGATAAAGAGCAAATTTAAGGTACAATGGGCAGAGATCAGATTTGGAAACTTTAAAGTGGCCCCAAACAACTCTATGGAAATTGAGAGAAAATATGAAACCAAAACAATGGAGTTAATGACACCTACGGTAGCAATATAAAGTCACTGCCACTAACAGCATTGCATCCTCTCAAATGGGAACAAATATTACATGAACAGTTTGTAGCACTTTTCTGTCTTGCAGTGATATGCCATGCTGGTAAATACAATACTGGTTACCAGGCTATTCTCTCTTTGTTGGCAGTATAAAAAAAAAACACCCAGACTAATGATCTAGAGCTGTATGGTGCCTTCGATGTGTACATAAGAAATTGTGGTTTATCAGCAGGAGTACTTCTCTCTGAATTATAAATTGAAGTCAAGGCTTTCATCTGTATGTGAACATTGTCTGTTTTTCTGCACTGCTGCAGTGCAACACTAATCTCAGTAGCAGTGATCAAGTGCCATACTGTTCTTCATTTTCTTCAGAGAGCAACAGAAAAATAATAGAAGTTATGGCAATGTCAAGGCTTTATGTACAGCAATATCATACTCAGGCACAATTAGAAATTCCATAGAAATCAGCCAAAAACCCTTTTGATAAATTCAACTCTAGAAGTTTAAGCTTCTTGACCAATTTCCATATATTTTAACTTAAACAAAATACAGAGATTAAGAGCTAATATTTACACCGTTCAGTCATATTTTAAAACCACTGAAAAGTGAATTGAATAACATTGATTATCTTATTTCAATGGCGTCTGACAAGAAATATATAAGACCTAGTTTACACAGAGTTTGGGTGAGATTGAGGGCCGTGGGCAAAACACACTCGGAAAGAGCGCCGTAGGTTTTTTCTGCCTCCCATTGCTTTCAATGGTAGGTCAGAGGCAGAATCGGGGACATGCCGGATAGAAAGGACATGACGCTTTTCTTCCACACGAGCCGCTATATGGAAAAATACGTCTCTGCCTCCCATTCAAACCAATGGGGGGGCGGTTTCGGAAGTTTTTTTTTGCGCTGATTCCGACGCGGTTTCTGGCCTGGTGGTCATCCCCGCAATGCCTTTCAGGCAGCAATCCCTATTGAACAGCTAATCATGGGGGGTATCAGATGTGAGTCACTGAAGACACCGTGGATGACAATCATATGAGTCATAGCCACAATATACAGCCCAACCAGGAAATGCTGATGCTTTATGGGAATACGGAGAGGAAAGACAGGACGTCAGACAGAGAGTGAAAGATAGTAAAGCACAGAGTACAGATAGATAGTGGATTAGTGTCAGTAAGCGTGTTTCATAGTGAGGAGAAGAGAATAGACAGATTTATAATAATTTGATAGAAATAGATTTTAGAGAGAATAGGAGTCAGTCAGTTTGTTACTTAGACAGGCAGCCATTGGTGTGAGTGGTGGTTGCTGCTGCAGCTATACAATTCTTGCATTCATTTGTGATATACCAATCTTCATTACATTATTCACAAATCTTCTTCAATATTATTAAGCCTGGTGCTGATAGCGTGCCGCTGCCCTCTGAAACAGATGTCATGCAAGTGATGTCACTCATTGTTTTGCAAATATCTAATAGTGCCACCGAAAATTGACGTATTGTTCTGCATCAAGCATTTATATTGTGCCGTTATACTTCAGTCTGTGTCCAAAAAAGTGACAACTTTTTTACAATAAATCTATTTGAATTTAAATAATCTGGACAGGGATTCCGCTAATGAAGAAGTCCCTGTCCATATATGGACAGGGACAACAGGGGCTCCCCCTAAGAGCAGAATCTCTGGCCAGAACATCAGCAACACTCTGGCCAGGGGATTCCGCTCATGGATAGGAAATCCCTCTAGGAGCAGAATCCCCAGCAAGAGCATCGGCAACACTCTAGCGGAGATTCCTGCAGGGACTCCCTGACATCACTGTCCATATATAGTGACGTCAGGCGCTCGATCTAGGAGAGAAACTCCCGGCCAGAGCGTTGGCAATGCTGCAGCCAGGGATTCCGCTCCAGGAGGAGGCCCTGACGTCACTGTCCATTTATGGTCAGTGATGTAAGGGGCTTTCAGATGCCGGAATCCCTAGCCAGAGCCTCGGCAACTCTCTGGTCGAGATTCCGCTTCCGTAAAAGCCCCTGATGTCACTATCCATATATGGACAGTGATGTCAAGGGCTTTTCCAAAACAGGAGTCCTCAGCCAGAGAAATGCTCTGGCCGGAGACTCCATAGTTGAAAGCAGTGACATTACTGTCCATATATGGACAGTGACGACAAGGGCTTCCCCGGGCTCAGCCCCTAAAGCAGCGCAGTGCCCGTGGAGTCACCTTGTGAGGGCCTGGATCAGTTTTTAATGGCCATCACAAGGATTGACTTCTAAAAAAATTCATAAAAAATGTATCCATTGACTTCTATGGGGACTGTTGGGCCATGAAAACGGCCAAAAACAGAACATGTTCTATTTTTTGATGACCAGTATTCACAGGTGTTTAAAAAAAATGGCCATGTAAATACACCCATAGAACCTCATCGTTTTGAAAACATCCGTGTGATGGACGTTAAAAAAACGGCCATCACACGGCCATTTTTCACTGTCGTTTGAATGTCGCCTTATTCAGCGCACCATGCTTACATGAATGCAGCTGAGACTCTGGGAGCTGCTGGGAGGTTCTCAGACTACTGATGTACACATACAGTAGTGGCAATGTGTGCATAGGGTTATAGTTCCTTTTACAATAGAAAGGAAGAAATAGACTGCACTAGTATATGTACTACAAATAACCAGATGTCATACCACATTGTGGTAGTAAAATGGCAGCAAAGTAAAAGTGCTGCAAAATTGCAAGCTAATTGAAGACAATGGGAAAAATTTAATCTCCTTCACATAAATCTACAATATCAATAACATCTCGCTGATGCTGCTAGCACCCTAATGCAAAGTCTATGGGTATTTTGCCTTATTTGAACAGCTAAGGCACAGTTGTTAGTAGTAATACATTGTAAAGCAGTTGATTCTTGTTTTCTTGTTGCCATTATTTTTATAATCATCTGAGGGTTATATATATATATATATATATATATATATATATATATATATATATATATATATATGCATATGTATATACTGTATATATATATATATGTATATATATATATATATATATATATATATATATATATATATATATATATATATATATATACATTGTATGGTAGAAAGAAATTTGAAACTGTTTGCTATGTAAACAAAGAACCTCAGTTGTCCTTAGATGTATTTTGAAATAAGTGGCCTAAAGCATATCATAGAATCCTGTGATACAATATCTTAGTGATCGCCCCACTGTTATATATGTTGTTACTAACATCAAAATAAATTACAATACAAATTAAATGAAAGTGCATTGCCAATTGTGTATGCTTGTGGGCATCTTAAATAAAATCTCACACAGAATGTGTCCTGTTCTTTAACCTTTACAATGTCCTTATGGTGTTCTGGCACTGACGCAGCACACATATAGCTCTGCAATTTCTCGGAACAGCATGTGGCTGCTTGTTGTTTCTGGGGTTGACTGTTCCTGTAACTGACAGATCATCTAGAAAGGACTAGAACTCCTTATTATATTAAATGCAGCAAAAGATGACCTAGGATCACCCTTATAATCTCATCACAGTGGCACTAAACTATATATGACCTTTGTGGACATTCTGACATATAATATATGAGCTATACAATAGCTCCCATGATTTATAGAAACTGATGACAAACATTACCAATAAGAAAGGTGGTGATTTAATACCCCAGGAACCAAAGTCATTATTTATAGACATGAAATTCACATTGGTATTCCTTTTTTCTGATAGCAATTATTTTTTATATGCATCATTAGATGTGTTACTAAAGTCCCAACCAAATATAAAAATATAGACAATAGTGTGTTATCAATTATATAATATAAATATACTGTTAGGTAGTGGATTTGTTGAATATGGCCGGGTTTCTGGAAACCACACTTCTCACTCATTTTAATTCCACTACTGAAAAAAAAAATATGTATATATTATTTTAATCTCTTGTTAAATTAATTGAGATGAGATTTATTAACATGCCAGGTTTAAAAAAAATGAGTCATGTTTATTGAGGAATATGGCCTAGCTGTTGAACTTGAATGCAACTTGAAAACCACACTCACTTTAATTAAAAAAATATCTTAGACTTCTGTGTCTACTTTGTATTTCTATTCCCAACTCTTGATGTCTAGGAGTGGCCTCTTCTTCAATAGGGCGCTTGTGACTCCTGAATAAAGAAGCAGATAGGGACCTCTTACATTTTAGATAGCAATACATCTATTGAGTCAATTTCATATGAATTGGTGTGAGCTGCAGTCACCTATACTCTATTATACTCATTACATTTCTATGTGCCGTTGTATGTTTATGTGCTAAAAAGATAGCAATATTACTGGATCTCGGTGAGATAATGACTCACATAATTATACTCACAGTAAGTGTTTGTAGTTTTAGAATATTTTGAATTTGACTATTAAAGTGAAAAACTATTAAAAGTAAAATTTTAGTGGATTGGAATAAGGGTATTTGTTGCCTTTGGCAAATTGAGAATAAATCGCCTCTCACTTCCATACCACATTATTGACATACAATGCTCAGACTTCTCAGACATCTACCAAGCCCCCTTCTACTATGTTAATAGGTAAATCCAGCTTTGTAAACAGATGATAGATAGATAGATAGATAGATAGATAGATAGATAGATAGATAGATAGATAGATAGATAGATAGATAGATAGATAGATAGATAGATAGATGGAAAAGCCACTTAGTCCCTAAGAGCTCAGTATAGTCAAGTCTCTGGACACCAAGTATATTGAACTTTGCATGTTAAATTGAGTACTTGGCGCTCTACAAAGACAATCCATTTATAATTAGCATTACCGAGAATATTGCAAACATAATATCCTGCAATAAACTCAGTAGTTTTTGTTACAAGATGTCATATTACCTCTTAGACATTGGGAACTAATCTATGTGTATTGTTTAAAATGGTAAAATGATGGATTCTTTCATCAAGAGCAATACATTGTGATGATGCGGTTGCTGTATGAGTAAGCTCTAAATGTAAACCCTTTGTTATTATTTAAGGAGAAAGATACAACTAGTGATGATCACTTCCTAATATTAAGTGGGCCAATTAATTAAAAGAAAAATCATAACTTAATTTCACAATATTCTTCTTTGAATGTAAGATAATGGATTGGGTTTTGATCCTTGTTTAAAGGTGAGTCAGCAATAATGTGTCAGATAAAAAACAGTAAAAGCTTTGTGGAATTCATTATTTAAAATAATGAATATTAATCATGCATCTTAAAAATCCATCCAGCGCATGTAAAAATTGAAATATTAAAAGCTGTGTTCATTAGAGAGTTAATCGAGAACTGGAACTTTCATTGTAATTGTAAATAAAATATGAAAAATAAAACTAGATTTATGTGAACATGATAACGAAATACTATGAGCATCTTTAGAAAATAACTGAAATTTACTATATCGTATATAATATATTGTATAATGATCATTAAAGAAGCACTCTGGGAAAAATATTTTTTCCCTCCGTTTGTAAACTAGATTAGGTGAAAGGTAGTAAAAGTAAATTTATTACCGATAACTTTATTGTAAAATTATCTGCTCCATTCCTGGCCTCCTTTAGATCATGAGACCCGTACTCTGACTCTCGAAAATCCTACAGCGTCTGCTACTTGGATCGGAGGTCAGACTCTCTTTGTAAGCGTATAACACTTCAAGGTTCTCATGGGCTTGCATAGAAAGACTGACACACAGCAGATGCTATAGGATTCTGCTAGTCAGTGCGGGTCACATGATCTAACGATGGCCCAATACAGAGCGGATAACGTTACAATAAATCTACCAGTAAGAATATTACTTTCACTACTTTTTTGCCTCACCTTCTTTACAAATGGAGAGGGGAAAAAAAAGGTTTCCTCAGAGCGCTTCTTTAAAGCAACTGTACAATTCATGGGCTACATGACGGTCGAGGTAAAAAAAATTGCTCACCTAGCCACTGTTCTCCAGTGGCTTCTCTTCCAACCCGCTGCTTCAGAATGGAGTGGGCATGCAAATGCTGGTGAGTGACATCACCAGCTGTGCCCATCTGCTACATTCAATTAAACTATACTGCCATCTAGCTACAGACATTACCACAGTATTAGACTACCCCTTACTTGCTACTGAAAGGAAGTGGTAGTCTGAACGTCAGAGCAAGATCTGCTGCTAGAGGCTAACCGCCATTAGCACAATCCTCTTGAAGAATGGATGCTAGAGCCATTCAGTCCTAATATTGTTTTCCTCCTGGACAGTCATTTTTATAAGCTTAAAGTATAGCAATTAAGGGTTTCACTGTTCATCTATAGGAAAAATCCCTAATAAAAGAGGACTATTGTAAACAAATCTATCACAGGGAAATATTGAGGCAAATATAAATCTATCAAGTCTGCATGTTCTGCACTTATTTATACAGCCTGATATGTTGACAAAGATTGTCCCTCATTAAGCTTATGACTATGGTGGCTGATTTGACCTCGGATATCACTTACTTCAATTAAAATATAACATGATGTGATAAAAAGAATATCTAAAAAGAAAATGTTTCAAATCTTACATTAAGCAAAACCTAACCATATAGTTTCCGTAACTACACAGCATTTGTGACTGTAGGGAATCCTTTTGTAGCAGCAGGTTTTTAGATTCATGGGGTATAAAATGGGTTGACAAGTGTATTGGGACTCTTTATTGCTTTTCTCTGCTAAAATGCCAATTTAAATGTTTAATAGTATTGCTGTGATGAGCTTAGTTAGCTAGAGGAGACTGCGACACACATCAGCTATCTAAATAATAAAAACTCAGCAACTACAATAGTAAATAATATTTAGTTTCTATGATGAATTCGAATTGTTCCCTTACAAGCTATACAGAAGTTTTCATCTTAGACGTCATGCTGGCTGTTTGGCTAGGTATGAAACATTCTGAATCTTCATATTACTAGTGAATTGGGATAAGAAAAATAATGACAGTTTGTCCCAAAGGTCTGACAAATATGAATGCAAATGTTAAGACTATGTTTCTCAACTTCCCAACTGTTTGTTGGAGCTATAAAGGGTCAAAGTGTTGTAAAAAGGAGATGGTGAAAATATTATGAATGGTCTGGTCATGCAGATTGGAATTTATCTCCACCATTGTTTTGGCATTTCTAATTTTAAGATTGCATACTTATTGTAGTTCTATGGCGGTACTGCCAGCTTGTACCTAAACTGCACAATGACAAACTTAATCCAGCAACTTTATTCCATCTTTGCTCAAAGTTAAAGCCTAAGTTCAGTGATAAAATAGCATGTGACTTACCACATACCAGATAATATGATTACAGTCATTTTCCGGTATGATGCCTCTTTCTGCTCCAAAGGATGTCCTCCTGTCTGCTTTTGTAGATCAAATGACTTCACTTCCTATCTCAGTGACCATGGAGTCCAGTCTCTTATGAGACCTCACTGTCATGATCAAAGGCAATAATTCAAAAGGGGGTTTGGAAGCCTGAAGCTATGAAAATGGCTTCCTGTGCTTGGCCAAGTTGGGGTGACGTGCTTGAACTAGTAGATGGAATGCAGATAGGTAGAAAAAAGGGGCTAATGTGCGTACGGTTAGGACCTGAAGTGACATATACTTTCTAAATACAATGGAGAAGATTTGTTAAAACTGCAGTCTTAATATAAAGATAGCTGGAGTAAGATGCGCCTAATTTATTAAGCAAAACACCTCTCTTATTAAATTTGGTGTATCTCTGGCTGTTCGTGTGCGTGAAAGGTAAATCTATGCCGGCTACGAGCTGGCGTAGAATTTCACTTTATTGTACTCCAGTTTCCTCCTATAGTGTAAATCTGGTACCAAATATCTATCTATCTATCTATCTATCTATCTATCTATCTATCTATCTATCTATCTATCTATCTATCTATCTATCTATCTATCTATCTATCTATCTATCATCTATCTATTTATCTATCTATCTCATATCTATCTATCTATCTATCTATCTATCTATCTATCTATCTATCTATCTATCTATCTATCTATCTATCTATCTATCTATCTATCTATCTATCTATCTATCTCATATCTATCTATCTATCTATCTATCTATCTATCTATCTATCTATCTATCTATCTATCTATCTATCTATCTATCTATCTATCTATCTATCATCTATCTATCCATGAAATATAAAAAATATACACTTTTTTTTGTTTTGGACAGATATAGTATTTAGGATTGCAGGATGCAAACACTGCATGGGACATGTAAATGTCTTGATAACCTATAAACATCTGTCTAAAAAAATTGTAGTATTTGTCAAATTAGTTTTCTTGTCAATACTGAGTCACAGACAGTTTGCCATTTCCCTTCATTTTAGAACAGGAGAGGCTAAAACAGAACATAGTATAAAATAATAAATCCCAGAAAGCTGTATTCTTATTATACAAGCTGCTTTCAATACTCTAACTGAGTAGCATGGCAATTTTCAATGTAATACATGATACATGACATAAAATGACACTCCATTATAATGCATGTCTGACATTCCAATTAGAAATCTCAGCTCATTCTATTTTTGAGTGGTTCTTCTAAACTATCCACACATTCAGAGCATTATTCATCAGGTGGCAAAATGCCTAAAAATTGCATGTTACTAAGAGCAATATTGCTGGAGTGTTGAACAAAAGCTTAATGGGTCAGTTGCTGAAACATTTTTCTATGCATATTAAGTCTAGCTGTGAGCAAAAGTGTTATATTGTTTTCTTCCTTTTCAATCCAGTCAAATGTACCCATCCTTCTTATTGCAAGTGGTGGGGAAAGTATCAGAAACAAATTTGAATCAAACACACTTCTTTCAAACATGACAAATTATTCAATACAATTTTACAGATATGATGGTTAGTCACGTACATTCTTCAGGGCTATAATTATATTAAAATGAGCTGTATGTTGTATTAAATAGTACTTAAGGTAAATCTAATCTGAAAGGAAGACTTATACATTGACTAATTAATCCTTAGAACATTAGTGATGATCGGCTACTGCAGCCTAATGTTTGAAAGTTCAAAATTATGGGTCAGATGGAAAGGAGTATGACTGCATAATCAGACTACACACAGGTATGTCTGTAGTCTGTAACCATGGAAGCACATGGGTCTACATGGGAACTGTAAATACAAAACACTGTGGAATATTTTTTAATCAAGACCATTTGCAAAGTTGATTAGTTTTTTCTTTTATGTACTCTGGAGTAATAAAAAAGGGTCCACATAGCCTTTTAGTCTGATGTTATCACAAACATAGGGAATTTACGTTTCACTGATTTAGGGTGTGCGCAGACACATGCCGGAAAATTTCCGTTCTGGATTTTGTCACAATTACTTAGCAAGTCCGCATTTATTTAAAAAAAATGTATAAATGTATTAATGCCAAATAGAAAAAAATCTGCTATTATTGGCCCTTATAAAGTTGATCATGGGAATATAATTGTAGAGCACAAATGCAGGGCTGAGGTATTAAACACATACTTTTCCTCGATGTTTACTTATAAGCTCCCAGTGGCAGATATTCATGGGAACAGTAATAAAGGTTCCCCATTCAATATTACCTGCTTAAAGAGGCTCTGTCACCACATTATATGTGCCCCATCTTCTACATAATCTGATCGGTGCTGTAATGTAGATAACAGCAGTGGTTTTTATTTGGAAAAACGATCATTTTTGAGCAAGTTATGAGCAATTTGAGATTTATGCTAATTAGTTTCTTAATAGACAACTGGGCGTGTTTTTACTTTTTACCAACTGGGCGTTGTACAGAAGCGTGTATGACGCTGACCAATCAGTGACCAATCAGCATTATACACTTCTTATTGTTCCAGCCCAGTGTTACATTGTGATTGTGCAGTGACAGAAGCTGGGATGGAACAATGAGAAGTGTATGACGCTGATTGGACGCTGATTGGTCACTGATTGGTTACTGAAAAAACAAAACAAAACCAAACATCCCGTCTGAGAGATGCAAGGGAAATGGTAGCGTTCGAGCAATCACAGCAACCTGCTTCAGAACCACGGTAAGCAACGAAGGGTAGATGAAGCAGAGGGCAAAGTGTATATAGCAGTCATTGTAGGTAGAGGAAATAGCAGTAAGGGGTATGTGATGCATAAATATGGGAGCCTGCAATGTTTTTTTTATTTCTATATCTGTATTTAAATATACTAATGTTTCATTATTTGTATTTTATACCCACTATAAATTTGAGATCAATATTTTAAGATGGCTTCTTGGTAAGCCTGAAGACCTAAATAATAGATGTCACACTTTGGAGAAGCACTAATAATATTGTCAAGAATAGAGATGAGCATATTGTTTTGTTTGATTTGGAATTCAAGGTGAATAGTGTATATTTGTGGTTTTTGGGGGACCCCAAACAAACTGGCCAATAAAGAATTTTGTCACAAGTGAAACCAAACACCTGAAAGTGTCATTAGCTCAATGAGGGGAAAGCTGAAAGGATATGTTAGGTCTAGTTCACACTGAGTATTTTGCAGGCAGGAAAAAAATCTGCCTCAAAATACATGAAGGAATTTTGAGGCAGAGTTTGACCTGCCTGCACTTTCTTGCAGCGGTTTTTGCTGCCTATTTCACTGTGTTTTTAACTGCAGCCACTGAGGGCCGCGGGCAAAAAATGCTGTAAAAAACGCATTTTCTGCCTTCCATTGATTTCAATTGGAGGTCAGAGGCAGAACCGTGGAAATAAAGGCCATATCGTTTTTTTTTTCTCGCGAGCAACTAAAAAGCCACTCAGGGAAAAAAAATCACCTTGGCCTCCTATTTAAATCAATGGGAGGCGGTTTCGGACATTTTATGGGCGCTGATTCCGACGCGGTTTCCGTGTCAAAATCAGGTCCAAGATACTCTGTGTGAACTGGGCCTCAGTCAGTCACAGTTAGGGCACATTCAGACGTGGCGGAATTGCAGTTGAATTCCGCTGCGGACAGTCCGCAGTGGAATTCTGCAGCAGCCGTTTTTTACATTGGTTCCTATAAATTCCTAGGAAAGTTAGTTCAGACGTTGCGGCAAATAACTGTGCAGAAATCAGGCTGCGGTGCAGAATTTTCCCTCCGCAGCATGCACATTATGTTGCGGAGAAGCAGCGGAATTTCACTGCGGATTTCAGCATTTGCAATGCAAAAACTGATATCTGTGGCAAGCCTGCTGTGATATCTGCAACGCCTGAATTACCTGTCAAATATGCAAATGTTGGTGCAGATTCATTGCGTAATTGGCCCGAATATGCACCAACATTTGCAGGGGAAACATTCCGCCACGTCTGAACATGGTCTTACTGTACTGTATCATGTGCAAGTGAAATCCTAGAGTCAGAGTTTTTTGTGTTATTGTGCTTTTATTCCGTGTGCATTTGGTGACCCTACAAAGAAAAAAAAAGGTATTTATCCCTCTGAAGTACAGGAAATGTGACATACTAATGGTATTAAAATTTATATACCATAACAATTAAGGGGTTATCTCATCCTGGAGATCAGTTGTTATTGTCGGGAAAGCTGCAGCCAGCCACATATGTGGAAAAGTAGCGTTACATGCCGACCGTTCTGGCCCATATAGAGGGGGGGAGTCCAATTGACAACTGGTCCCTTGTCAATAGTAACTATCGCTAAACAGTTTGACAATGTCAGCACTGATTGGATTGTGACAGACAGTGTACTGACATGGTCTATTAACAATTGCAATGGGCAGTTGTAAATTTATTCATACATTTACAGTAGGAATAACAGAGGAACAAAACAATTCAGTTCTAAGAAAAGATGCTCCAGAACTGCTATTTTATGGTGAATATAATTGTTTACTTAAACAGACATGCCAGGAGAGCTGACAGATTCTCTTTAAGACTTATTGTCTGTGAGGTCACAGGATAATTGGTAATTACTAAATATATGAACCTATAATAATAAACCTTTAAACTAAGATGGGCCTTTGGGGGCAACAAGTTATGACATAGAGGTGTCATAAAATATGTTAAATTCAAATCTATTGATTATTGTCATATGCCAGATATCCAGGGATTATTTATCAAGAAAAAATATATACTGCCCATAAACTTATTCAAAAAGAGAGCCAACAATGTAATTAAAATAAAGTAAACTTTAGGGAAGGATAAAGAGCTATGCCAAGAATGCCACCCTGTTGATGATAAAAAGACTGCATTCTTGCCAGCAGCAGCTTGCTGTCAGTAAAAAATGAATTTGAAACAGATGCCAACTGTGTCAACAGCTTGAATCCAATAAATTTTTTATGACAAAATGACACAAATCATGACAAAACTACATAGGTGTACAGCACATCAAAGGAGCTCAACTATATCCATAATAAGTCTGCTGGGCTATTAAAGTGCAACTTGAAAACCAGGTTATTTAGTCTTCCCTTAGATGACAAAATGGATATAGTCACGTATTTAATTGTGCAAAATAAAAGATCCTTTGAAGAATCTAGAGTAGTATAGGTGTCTGCTGTGTAGCAAGACTCCTTCCCCACTTAATATAGTGTTAAAATCTCAAACTGGAATAGAGCTTATATAAAATGTATATTTTATTTCCAGACAAGAGGGACGTCAGTTTCATACTATATTGATTGTAGGCCACTGCAAGGTCAGTTTACTTGGCAGTGATCTATTTCTTCTCACATTCCGAGCCAAAGACTCATTGGAAGGAAATCTTAACACAAAAGAACTGAATTGCTAAATTACGTTAACGATGCATACTGTACATCTGATGGAACAATGGCCATTTATTGAGTAACCTGTATAATGAGTTGGATAACCTTTGTCAAACAGGTATGGAAAAGTAGTCCATCATGCACCATCATTAGTCTTTTTGAGATAACACTTGACTCTCGACTCCTGAACTTCGCACCTGATCAGCTAAAATGAATGTAAATGGAAGCTGAAGTAATTCACAAGAATATAATATAACCTGGCTAGCTAGCATTACATTTATTCTACTTATCTTCACTGATCTCCTCGTTGAATCACTTAATTAACCTGCCCATTACTGTCACACTGCTAATTGTAAAAAGAAATGAAAGATTATTAAGATTCCATGTCACCTAAACGGTTCAGTCCTCGGGAAGTAGAGTACCTTACATTTATATACTCAGAGGCTTAAAGGCTATGAACACCTTTGAAATCTTTTTTTTTTTTTAATAAAAGTGCAACTTTCTAAATAATTTTTATTCAAAATAATTTTTACTTTTTGAGATTCAGCAGCTTTGTATCTTGTATACAGAACAGCTGTATAGTGTGCTGAAACCTTAATCCATCAGGTTAGCGCCACTGACGGGTTCAGTGTCAGTGTGTCCTGAGTGTCTCTGACACACAGGATCCACCTGTTATTGATCACATCGAAGTTATGAACTTAGATATGATCGGTAACAGCTCAATGCTGCGTGTCAGAGACACACAGGACACACTGACACTAAACCCGTCAGTGCCGCTGACCTGACAGATATAGGTTTCAGTGATAGATGTGTACAGAGCTTCTGGTTCACCTAAGACACTATGGCCCACCTGTAGTGCACCACACAATAGTATTTACTTTACTATTACATTGATAGAATACTATGATACATTGATAGAATACTATGTTAATATACACGTCTCATATTTAAAATGATCCTCCTGTGTGCAATCACTGTAAATGTTATACTAGTCAATTGCATGATCAGCTATTTGATAATTTAGGCTCATTTTTGGTATCTATCTCTTCAAGTGTGGGTAAACTGGCAGATTCCCTATCGGAGTATTTACATGAGTTGTCCAAAAAGTATGTGGTTTTGCTGTAATTATAAATGTCGAAGGGACAAAAAAACATGATGATGACTCATGTAAATACACTTTAAAGCCAGTACTACACACAGAGCTTTTGTAATAAGATTTCCGCATTCTAACTGTCTAGTGACAGCATCAACCCACGGAGTGCATTATGCATGCAACTCAATGCATTCATCTGGACTTCAGCTGTAGCTCAACAGTTAAAATTGGAAAATCTCCCTACAAAAAGTCTGTGTGTAACCCTGGCCTTATAGTTGTTCTGGCCTGCAGGAAAGTCATATTCCCTCAAGCTTTTTCCCATTATCGAACATACTGTATGGTTTTTGTGATGTTTCTTTATCTGTACGCATATTCCCATAATTTGGAATCCTTGAAAAACAGGTTGATCATAATAGACACATATGCTATACCAAAAACAAAATAACTTATTATGGCATTTGATTACAAGCTCTCGTTTTGTCTACTGAAGGTCCCCCTAGCTTGAACGTGTAAGGAATCTGAATTATAGAAAAGTTACTGTTAGGCTGTGTTCACATCAGCGTTTATGGGTTCTGCTGCAGCTTTCCGTTGGAGGAACCCATGAATGGAAAGCCAAACGGAAACCAAAGCTTCAGCTTGCATTACCATTGATTACAACGGTAATGCTTCCGTAGCAAATGCTTTCCATTTGTCCTCGTTCCATAAGGATTCCTTTTTTTTAGCAGAAACAATAGCGTATTCGACTATGCTATTGTTTCTGCTAACAAAAGGAAACCTTACAGGATGGAGACAAACAGAAACCATTTGCAACGGAAGAATTACCATTGAAAAAATATGGTTTCCATTTGCCTTTCTGTTCATGGGTTCCTCCAACGGAAAGCTGCAACGGTACCCATGAATGGAAAAGCAAAGCTGATGCAAACAGGACATTATAAGATCTACAACATTTATTTTGGACAATATAAAATATATCTGTTTCCTTAATACATTTTGTTGCAGTTTTGACATATTAAAAAAACATTAAGCATGATTGTAGCATTAAACAGATATTCCGCTTGACACAATCCCTTTTTGTTAGAGGGGTCTCCTGATGACAAGTTGATCATGGGGTGTCCTGCTGCAGTGATCAGCTGTTAACTGTGGGGAAACATGTCCCAAGTGTTCAAACATGTTCCACAGAAAAATCTATTTTATACAATTATACAATCTGCAAAGCAGGAAAACGGTTTGGAAATCAAATCCCACGTGACAGTAATCTATAGACTTTCGTGAATGTTGCTGACTAACTTCAGAGCAAACTGGTGCAATTTCCTCAGGCTAAAAATTAAGGCGATTGGTTAATGTAGGCAAACAAAGGAAAAAGTCAGGGTGGGACCCTTCATTGATGGGTGTTGTAGTTTATGGACAACCACTAATGCTATCTCACGAGGTATAATTTAAAGTGTTAAAATAAAAACCTTTTTATATTACTGAAATGAATCAACCAGTTTACACTTATCAATGTAATACTTTATTGCAAAAGGGTTCACAGCTTAGTTGTTTGTTTGATAAATATAATTTCTATGTATGTACATTTCTGCAGCACAAGGCTTTCACTAGAAGGAGTAAAGTAAAATAGATTTATACAGGCTTAATGTTGGAGATTCATTAAAGGGATTCTCTAAGACTGGAACACTTTCTGGGTCTTAAACATTGATGGCCTATCCTTAGAATAGGCCATTAATGTTTGATTAGAGGGCATCCGACCTCTGAGACCTTCCCCAATCAACACCATGAAGGGGCCTTGTTTCTTGCAGGAAAATCACGGCCCTTTGATTATGCCGATCGGTGTGGGTTCTAGGGGACAGGTGCCCCCACGAATCAAACATTGATTGTCTATCCTAAGGATAGGCCTTCAATGGTTGACACCTACACAACCCCTTTATTACTGGAGCACAGTGTAATCAGGATGCTGGTATTTCTCCCCTGTGCAGTATATTCCACATTCATCTAAGGGACATACACCCTGTTCATGAATGTATAGTGGCTAAAAGCAGCGCTAGGTCAGATTTGGCCTAAATACCTTTCTAAATTTCCCCCATTAATTTCTGAATAAATCCACCTTCAGTTTGAAATTACTGGAAATAAGAATGATTCTACTGTACAAAGAGCCCAATAAAAGACTCTGTTTGATAAAGCTTAGTCATTCTGATAACCTGGACCAGTGCAATATTATGATAGTGGATATTCTAGATTGTTGGATTTTTTTTCCTAAAAAAAATAGTCAGCAAGGCATCATTGTACTTTCCAAAGGAAGATTTAGAAATCTCCTCTCCAGTATTGTCATACAATCTAATACATAGAGCTGTAATACAATAGAATACAACATCTATATCTCCACAGAATAATAAATACGCAAAGCTAAATGGTTCCATTAGTGGAAAAATTGAAAGCCCTACAGCTCCTATCTTTTGTACCCCACTCCACATTAGCACGTCCTTGACTAAGCTCCACTACAGCTACACCACACCATCTTTATTTTGACAGAAAAACCTTCATTTATTGGGGTGCTAATTCATATTTTCATGCATAATGTGCATTAGGAAGGTTGCCAAAATATTAAGCAAGCAATGGTGCACAATAGACTATAAGCAGATAAATTTAGTTTTTAGATAAAATATCCAATAATTAATTAAAAATGGTATCTGAAAAAAGAATCTTGTATTTAACAAGATATGTATCATGTTTGCCAAGTCTTTGGCTGTAGCTCCTAACTTGGAAAAGCTTTACAGTGGCAAGTAAGTGTTTTGTTCTTTTCCAGGTCAGAAATAACATGAAGAAAAATAGCAAAGCACTGTTAAGGAGAATTCTAAAAACTGTCAGTGTCACTTCTATTTTCAATCCATGGAAGTTTTACCTATTATGTTTGTACTTCATGGTTTTCATGAGTTTAACTGTGCAATGATTTTTATGAATTTCTCTCATATAATTCATGTTGTTACAAAATGTTTGCTGAGATCCTCAATTGTGTCAAGAAAAAAGAGTCAACCTAAGAAGTAATAGTATCCAAAAACCCCAATTCCACTATAATTTCTGCTGCAAGTCTACTACTTCTACGATTACAGCCTAAGGGGTTTAGCTATAGAGGTCGCAGAGGTAGAAATCTCAACTCAACCCTGTTATATGTGTGGACCAGAGGCCCCTGTGCCTCATAGGAAGGCATTAGTATTATAAATGGTACGTGGCAGGCAGGAAAATTGTGGGCAAGAGCTCCGGCGTTATATTTTAATATTATTTTAAATATTTTCATATCAAGCTTAAGAAAATTAGCATTTTGTTCTGTAAGAAATAGAAAGAAACCAAGAATATGTAGCATATAGCATTGCGAAATGTTTTTGACACTTTATTGGTTTCTCGTCCCAATTTTAACTTTTTAAATATTTCCTTGCCTTGGGTGCAGCAGCTCTTACAAGATTTATACATACTTATATTTCTACAGTATATTCCCCATCTGAATACGTATTTCATAACATTTTGTGATGTGCTGTTTGTATATATGCAGGTGATAACGTGATACAGTGGAGTGTGATTTCAGTTATTATGCTTACAATACATGTTATCTTTCTTCTAATATAATGTGTCCAAAATAGATGACTTTTAACACGGCTGTTTACGACTTCTAAAAAAATATGTTCAAATAACTTATACCAAAAAATCAGTACTATTTCCATAGTCCTAAAGAAAAATTTGCAAAATGTAAATCTTTTACGTTTTTCTTCATATATTGTAATTTTGTGCTTGATGCATTCTTTGGACCAGGAAAATGTTAATATCTCTGTAAGTAAAAATAAAACTTCAATCTTTTACCAAACTTTGGCTACTACATATCTTTACAGGAAATATCTGGCTGTCCTCACGCTACAGATTACTGGGTTGCTCATTATAATTTGCCATTCAGGAAAGACAAGAAAGACAAGAAACAGGCTTCAACAGTAGCCGGCAAGAAGAATACTCTTTTACCAGCCTCAAAGGCCCTGTTCAAGTTCTAGTTTTTGCGTCAGAACCCTGTAAAATTCTGCCTCCCTGTCATTTCAATGGGAGTCAGACGCCTCTTTTTCCCGCTAGCTGATTTTTTCAGCTATTACAAACTACCAAAATATCCAATTAACTGTCTCAGTCAATGCAAGTAAACTTACACGGTGCCATTCAGAAAAGATATGAAAAAAACAGACAAAAAAAAATTGTTCCGGACAAAAAAAAACAGCACTCAGTTATGAAAATATTAAATTGAATCCCTGTTTTATCACAATCGAAAATGTATGATTACAATTTCCCTGGACAATACAATTTTTTTTCAGCTAGCAGGAAAATGAAGCGTCCTGCCTGATTTTCGAGCGGATTTTGCCCTAACCTCCCATTGAGGTCAATAGGAGGAGGAATCTTCCTGCCTACGTGACCCACCACGCAAAATCCGCTGTGTGTACTGACCCAAAAACCTGAATGAAACTTGTTGTGCGGGCAGCATGTCCAAGGAAGAATTCTCACCTTAGAAATGTGTTAAAATCACAAGAGAAAACGCAACACATAAATAAACTAAATTTCAATTTGCAGCATTTTGTAGGCATTCAGTTAGGATCTGTTTCTTTAAAGAATCCAAAAAACTGATCATGGCTCTGTTCACACTAATATTTTTTGTATCAGTGTACTTTATGCAAAAAGAAGAAAAAAGGGAAGGGACAAAGTGACAAAGCACATTAAAGTAAACTTTTGGTATGAAGCCATATACTCTTCATTAAATGCTGTACAGGGACTTTCAAACTCTGTGTGTACAGAGATATTCTCCCCTAGTATAGTCTACAGTAGAAATCTGGTTAAGCATGCCATGATTTTTTTTTTCTGCTGGATTTGTACAGAATACAACAAAAAAAAACTTTTTACATGATTCCTTATACAAATTGTAGACATACGCAAGTATAACGGAGGGCTAATGTACATCTATGGAAGCCCTATTATTTCACCTTACAAAATGTAGATGTAATACAGTCATGTGTATGAGCCCTTAAGCCAATTTTAGCTTTAGGGTCTATGTTAAGGCAATAACACTTTAACCCCTAGGTTTCTATCGTGATTTATGTTTGGTTTAGTAGAGCTTCATGGAATCTGGATGTTGCAGCTGCATTACATTTGACTGAAATTGTCCTACGGAATCATATGAATATACCTAAGAGGACACAAACTTATGCCTTATGCACACGATAGTGTGCACTGGCCGAGTTCCATCAGTGATCCGTCGATAGATAGGACATGTCCTATCTTTCCACTGATCGGAGAATCGGTTCAGTTTTTACAGACCCGATTCACCCGCTAAAGTGAAGGTGTCCGTGAAGACTATCGTGTGCCACTCGGATGCCAAGTGGCACATCGGTCGTGTGCAACTGGCATAAAGCATAATTAGGAGACCACATAGGTATGGCAAGTCTGTCTTCAGTGACTGGTAGGTGCATAAGTGCAACCCCTTTCATTTGAGCCAAGTATTTTCCCCCAATATCCTAGTGTGAAGCAGATTATACATTAAATATGATTGAGATTATTTTGTGTTTACATAAATGTAACCAATGCGCTATGAGACACGAGGTGAACATCTTGTAGGCTTTTATCCCAGTGTGTATGTGCACCCTGCCTTGTGATAATGCTTACAGACTATGCAAATTATAAATCCTTTCTAAAATCACTAAGATTGTTTGTAAGCCCCAGGTTGCTGTCATGTTAATAAGTGGTAATGAAGTATTCTCTGTATGATCTGTATCAGCTGTGATCTGGTTCTCAGTCATTCACTTCACAGTTATCAGTCTCCTGTAGGGCTGCTGCTTTTTCTCTGTCACTGTTTTCTGGAAATTAATATGATATTGCCAGAAAAGGAACAAACTGGTTTCTATAATTTACAACAGAACTTTTTTCTTACCTATAACAAGAGAGGAAATAATACAAGACAGTTGTCGTTATAACGTTTTATTCTAATCTCAAATGGTCTCTAAATCATTTTATCAACCATTATACAACCACGTTAGCTAAACCACGTTTAAAAACATACTTTAAATCTGAAAGCAAATTAAAACAAATCTGCTTACCTTTAAAACAAAATATTAGATTTGGCCGAGATTGTTTATATACCTTTCATGCACTCATGCGGTATGTGAACAAACGAGAAGGCATCTAATAATTAATAGTACATTTTTGTTCATCCACTTGTTCTATTGTTCTCAAACCTTGAGAAAGATTTTATGGCATAAAAACAATGGATAACAGTGGGTTTAATTCTAATTATTCATATCGATCAGCAAAAAAAAAAGCCTCTTCGTTTTCAAAAAGAAAATGCAATATTCTATACTCATTTTAATTATTCAACAAAAAAGAAACGGAATGAATAGGTATTCACCTCCAGTTCTATACAGGATAAACCTTACTGTAAAAGCCCTTTGGTTTTAGAACTTACAGTACATACAGTAATTCGCCAGAGATCATGTGTATGAAGTCAAAATGTTTAAAAAAATAGAAGCATAACTACACATATTTTTGGATTGTTGAACTGCTTATTGGCGAGCACTGCAAACAACTCAAAAAGTATAAGTCAAGAGATAAAAACAAGAAAATAGTCAAGTAACTGATTATACATTTGAGCACAGTCTAACTATTATTTTATTTATTTCTTCAAAGAATATGGAAAAACTGGAAATCTGCCTAAAGCAAGTCGTCTTAAAAACTGAATGGCTGTGCAGGAAGGGGACTAATGAGAGAAGCTACCAAGAGACCTATGAGAACTCTTAGGGCACGTTCAGATGTGGTGGAAAATTCCAAGAAAGTCGCCATAGAAAATATATGATATCCCAGCTATTCATTTTGCAAAAACAGGTCTTAAAAAGATATTATAAAAGTCATTTATAAAGGCTGTCGTACCAGATGTGACGTACACTAGCCTATAAAGCAAGTTCGCAAGGGCAATATTCCTCAACACTGCATACACATTTTGGAGAATTAGCCATCACTACTGCACAACATGGCATTGTTCACTTCCACTTTTCTAAGAAGAAAAATGTTGAAGAACAACGAGTTTCTAAAAGTTGCAGGGTATGGGAACGCTTATATTTAGGGCAACCGGTGATGCTTTTGCTCAACAATTCACAGTGACTATAGTGACGTGTATTTTATTGGTGTGCAATTCCCATGTATATCTTCACGGAGATAGCAAAGAAAGGTTGTGAACTCTGTGGAATACTTAGTATTCTAAGCATTGTTGCCTGTCAGTGTAAGGGCACGTTCAGACATGACGGAATTGCTATTAAATTCCCCTTCGGACAGTCCGCATTGAAATTCTGCAGCAGACGTTTTTTACATTTGTTTCTATACATTTTTAGGAAACTTAGTTGAGATGTTGCGCAAAATAACTGTGCGGAAATTAGGCTGAGTTAGAATTTTCCCTCCGCAGCATGCACATTATGTTGCAGAGAAGCAGCGGAATTTCACTTCGGATTTCAGCCTTTGCAATGCAAAAACTGAAATCTGTGGCTAATCCGCTGTGATATCTGCAACGTCTGAGTTACCTGTCAAATATGCAAATGTTGGTGCAGATTCGTTGCGTAATTGCCCCGAATCTGCGCTAATATTTGCAGTGGAAAAATTCTGCCACGTGAACGTGGCCTAAGACTGACATGAAATCTATTACATTGGACTAATAGGCTTTAACCCATAGCAGACCTGGGGGCCTTCATTAGAACCCAGCTGCCATGGTAACCTACTGGCAAATGGAGCCCCCACCCTCTGTCAAATACCTTAGATGCCGGTTAAACTGCTGGGTTCAGAGTTATCTCCGATCCTGGCAGTTGCGGCAGCGGGCTAGCAGTGTATATCGGAGGCTCACCTGAAGCTGATCTTGTTGTTTACAATGACAGTATCCACTGGATCATTGTGACGTATATATCTGTCACAAAGCAGTAAATAGCACTCGCAGAGTGTGAAAAGTGTAAAAACAAAAATGTTAATGTGCTGGAGATAACTGGCACAACCATAAGGCCAGGATCACACACACACTTTTGATGTAGTGTTTTTTATCCAGTTTTTGGCTCCGATTTTTTAAAGTTAAACATAGAAGTGAACATAAAAGAAAGGAGAGGAAATAGTCTTTTCTTTATACCTTCCCTTCCTGTTGGATCCTCTTCTGGCTTTGGCTAAAAAAAATGGAGCCAAAAACGACCACAAAAAAGGACCCACATTTCTTTTACTTGCTTTGAGATATCTGCACAATGAGGCGCTGTTCGATTTCCCCCCCTCAGATTCACAATGTACTGGAGGGGCCATGTCAAGGTCCAGACAATAAAATTGAGAATTTGTGGCTGGATTGAAAATAGCTATTTACTGACAGTCCTCATGTAACTTGACATAGTTTGATCGGTTATGCAAAGAAGAATTTTACATCATATACATGTGCAAAGATGAGAAGGACCTATCCACAAGGATTTTAAGGGGTTTTCCCATCAAAGACATTTATGGCATATCCATGGCTGATCGCCAATTAACTTTATCATTCTTCATATTGGAATAATATTATAGTAATAGCCACGCTGGCTTAGTCATCTCCACAATTTCCATAGACTTAAATAGACAGAACTGCAGACACTAATGGCCACCTGTCCAGTCAGTCTTTACCTGGACATGGCTGTCTCACCTGAAGGTTAGGGGTCCATTTTTTCCCTATAGGCAAGGGTACCAGAAGTGTATTTTGTTCCATTTTCACGGATCCCTCGATAGACTCAAGTTTATGGGGATCCATGGAAACGGGACCAGCACGAGGACAACTCGGACCTGTTAAACTACAGTTTTTGACGTTTGAGTTTCCCCACGTTTGTCTGAATTTGGCCTTAGGCTGGGTTCCCACGTTGCATAAACGCTGAATTACCGCAACGGAATTCTGTGTGGAAATTTTGCAGCATTTATAGTAGCAGCAAATTTCGTGCAAACACGGCAGAAAAAATCTGCAACCAAAATGTTCATAGATTGACCTGCGGTTGGGGTTGTAAAACCTGCAACAAATAGTAAGAGTCATGGCAACGACTGTTCTCCATACAGGCCGGTCTCCTGTAATGATGTTTCATCCCATGTGACTGCTGCAGCCAATCACAGGCTGTAGTGGTCACATGGGCTGCAACATCATCCCAGGAGGCCGGACTGCACGGAGAACAGTGTTGCCATGACAGCAGCTGGATAAGTATAGACTTTTTTTTCTTCAAGCACTAGTTTCCACAGCGGAGATTCCGCAGGAAAAACTGCAACACAATTTGGTGCGTTTTTTTGGGTGGAAGTCCCTGCGGGCTCTAGGTTGGATACGCTGCATACTTTTACACAGCGTATTTGACCCATGGGAACCGAGCCTTAGGGTATCCTCCCACAGGTCGGATAAGTACAGAAACGTATGCAACGTGTACGACCTAGAACCTGCAAGTAATTCCGGACAAAAAAAACACACCAAATTGTGGTGAAGATTTTTGGCTGGAATCAATATGGGTTAAAATACACCCCCCAAAAAAATAAATAAATAGTCAATTGTATGTGTGTAAACGCGGCTTATTTGTTGCGAGTATGCCCCATTGAATTTAATTAGGAGCTAAGTCCTGCAACAAATAGCAAAAAAAGCAACTCAGAAAGAAAACTAAATCCGGATACTTACCCAAAAGCCTGTGTTCCTTTCCTCCAGCGTGGCCTCCTGGGATGACTTTTCATCCCATGGGACTCCTGCAGCAATCACAGGCTGTAGAGGCGGTCATATGGAATGAAACATCTGCCGGCTTCCTGGGATGAGGCTTCATCCCAGGTGACCGCCTCTGTAGCCAATCACAGGCTGCAGCAGTCTCCTAGACCTCCCAGGAGGCTGCCTGCTAGTAGGCCGGGTGGTGCTGTAGTTCTCCGCAGTTCTCCAGTTTGGTGTGGTTTTTACCCCGGAATTCCCTGCGTCGCACAGGACTTAATAAACATAGGTAAAAGCACACAGCGTATCCGTCCCGTGTGAACTCAACCATACTGTACGTAATAACAATCTGACATAAATGCATTTGGAAGTAAAAGACTTTAAATTCAATGCTAAGTGGCGTTTGTACACAGGCTTTATTCTCTGTATTCACTCTTTCAAATTTCATTAATGTCATGTTTCCAAAAATACAACATTGTCATTATTGCATGTCAACCTTAAAATATTCCAAATGCTTCATTTACAGCTCTGACCCAGACATTAGCGGTTTATAAGAAAATAATTATGCAAATCCTGATGTTCAGAAGGTCAAGCAAATAAGCTGCACCCTGAACAATACTGGTACTTTGGTGATCATATGCAAAGTGTGTCTCATTAAAATTTAATAACAATATAGAGTCCAAAATGTTCTGCCGAAAGTAGCAATAGCAATATGCTAATAACTTGAAAACTAAACACCAAAAAGCAAGTTAGCATAATTATTTAGCTAGATTGGGAAGATAATGAGAAATGCACTCCACTGCTTCCTTCTGTTTACATGGTAAATATCTTAAAAGTTTATAGAAGAAAATTAGCATTTATTGATCCTATGCTGAAAAATAAAAATATGACACATTGTTTAGAAGTTGTGACATGTATTAAATATGTATATATACACAGGCGCACAAATATCTATGTACTTCTATGGGGCTGTTCACACGGCTGTTGTTTTAACGGACTGTGTGAAAAAATAGGACATGTCCTATTTTTGTCCGTTTTCACAGATCCCTCAATAGACTCAAGCCTATTACATAACTGCAAGTCCCTTATATGTACAGGTCCCGACAATATATACATAGTGCCTTGCAAAAGTATTCACGCTCTTACTGTTTTTCCTGTTTTGTTGCATTAAAACCTGGAATTAAAATGGATTTTAAATTTGATTTTATGTAATGTCCCTGACATTTTATGATAAATATAATAATGAATAAAACAAAGTTAACATTTGTCCTAAAGATGAGAATATGCTCTAGGACATATAGACATCATTTAACTTCAAAGGTTATTCCCACCTTAGACATTTATGGCATACCCAAGGGATATGCCATAAATGTCTGATAGATGCAGGTCCCAGCTCTGGGCTCGACTGCTTCTGTAAACAGCCACCTTTCTATTCATTCTCTGCTTGGATGTGGCGACAAGTGACTGCCTCACCGGGTGGGACGGGGCTTGGCTGACACACATCTATCAGACATTTATGGTCCCGTGGATATGCTATAAGTGTTAAAGGTATAAATACCCCTTTAAGGCTGCCCTATAAGTGGGAGAGGGGAGCAGCTGCAAATAAGTGCTACCACTTTGCTCGGATTGACATGACTATATATTACCTGGTTGTTTACTTATTTGAATGATATTACATTTCACAATTCTTGGTGGTTTCAGGCTTTATTCCCTATTCTTTGATTCATTTTCAGACCTCTTGGTTTCAGACTTTTCTCTTGTGGCGGTGTCCCCTCTAGTAAGACACGCTGGATGTAAGTTCTGTGAATCCAGGATGCTACTGTCTTTACTAGAGCTCATGTATCAGCACAGCTTCATTTCTATACTGCTTTATTTTTCTACAGCCCATAAGGGAATCTCTTCTATATGCTTATAGGCTGAAAGGCTGTAAAGTGTATATATCAGCTTTCCTCGCCCTGTAAAGTGTCTGTTGGTTCTCTCCTTTCTCTCTACACTGATAGCCTGTGTGATTCACCCCCTCTGCCTGCAGACTGCCATTGCTGCTTTCCTTCTTATCTTTGTTCTAAGGATATGTGCACACGTAGTGTCTTCAGGCGTATTTCGGGGGGCGTTTACGCCTCGAAAAACGCCTGAAAAAATGGAAGCAGAATGCCTACAAACATCTGCCCATTGATTTCAATGGGAAATACTGCGTTCTGTTCCGACGGGGTGTTTTTTTTACGCTTCATTTTCAAAAACGGCATGTCACTTCTTGAGCCATTTTTGGAGCCGTTTTTCATTGACTCTATAGAAAAACAGCTCGAAAATGGCCGTAAAAAACGCAGCGAAAAACGCGAGTGGCTTAAAAAACTTCTGAAAATCAGGAGCTGTTTTCCCTTGTAAATAACTCTGTATTTTCAGACATTTTTGATTTTGCGTGTGCACATACCCTAAAACAGTTTAGCTTGTGTGATCTACCCTACCTGAACACAAAGTTGCTTTGCCACTTTCCACTCTCTTATCTGCTGTGTACAACCACATTCCCCTCCCTGCAGCTCTCTCTAAGGGCATGACCACACGTAGCGGAATTGCTCTGGAATTCCGCTGCGGACAGTCCGCAGCGGAAATCCGCATCGTACACGTTTTTCCATTGCCTTCCACAGCTTTGTGGTTGGGTTCGTTTACACGTTGCGGACAATTCCGCTGCGTAGCATAGGCTGCAGAGCGGAATTTGGTGTCCGCAGCATACAATGGTTGTTGCGGACGTGTAGCGGACTTGTTGCGGACTCATTGCGGAATTTCTCCATTGACTTCAATGGAGAGTCAAAATTTTGCAATGATGTCCGCAGATGTTATGTAGATGTTTATGTGTGCTGCGAAGCGTATTGGTTTTACTACCATGACATTTCTTAATTCTGGCTGGACCTATGTATTTCTAGGTCTACAGCCAGACTGAGGAAGTCAATGGGGTTCCCGTAATTACGGGTGACTACGTGTGTGCACCCGTAATTACGGGAGCGTTGCTAGGCGATGTCCGTAAATAGTCACTGTCCAGGGTGCTGAAAGAGTTAAGCGATCGGCAGTAACTGTTTCTGCACCCTGGACAGTGACTACCGATCACAATATACATCAACCTGTAAAAAAAAATAGAAGTTCATACTTACCGATAACTCCCTGCTTCTTCCTCCAGTCCGGTTTCCCAGGATGACGTTTCAGTCTAAGTGACGGCTGCAGCCAATCACAGGCTGCAGCGGTCACATGGACTGCCACGTCATCCAGGGAGGTCGGGCTGGATGCCGAAAGAGGGACGCGTCACCAAGACAACGGCCGGTAAGTATGAAATTATTTTACTTTCACTAGGGAAAGTGCTATCCCTTCTCTCTATCCTGCACTGATAGAGAGAAGGGAAGTACTTCACCTCAATACGCAATGGCTAGTCCGCATCAATTTAATGCCCATTTTGGGCAGAGCCGCAACAGAATCTGCAACGCAGATTCTGTGCGGCATTGATGCGGACAGTTGCGGAAGAAATACGCCACGTCTGGGTATCTTCACACGCTTACCAAAAAAAGTCTGAAAATACAGAGCTGTTTTCAAGGGAAAACAGCTCCTGATTTTCAGACGTTTTTTTAACCACTCGCGTTTTTTGCTGCGTTTTTCGTGGCGTTTTTTACGACCATTTTTGGAGCTGTTTTTCTATAGAGTCTATGGAAAAACAGCTCCAAAAATGGCTGAAGAAGTGACATGCACTTCTTTTTCGCGGCTTTTTTTTATGCGCCGTGAAAAAAACGGCCCGTCGGAACAGAACGCCGTTTTTCCCATTGACATCAAAGTGGCTGAAAAGACTACGTGTGCACATACCATAACACCGATTTAAGGGAGGGTGAGAGCAGAAAGAGCAGATGAGTCAGTCTGACAGGAACAGTGTGCTATCGGATTTGTGTCAGGCTTGTGACAGCAGAATAACGGTATGCATTTAGCATTTACGAAGCAAATGAACAATAAAAACAGAATCCCATGGAAAGTAGTCTATATCCCTTAAGGTCTAGCCTATTTTGGACCTTCAGGACTAAGCAATTAGAATTTTTTTTAATACAAACTTTTTCGTTTTCCTATTTTACAGCTGCCACTGTTTTTTGCAGATTTTTTTATACACTCTTTACCATGCGGTATAAATAAGACTCACTTTATTTTATAGGTTGGTATGAATATAGTGATACCAAATTTATATTGTTTTTTTGTTTTTGTATTTTTGAGCACAAAAATCAAGTTTTATAGAAAAAAAAGTACATAAATAATATGTAATATCTTTAATCTGCGGGTCTTTACAATTGTGGAAAAATCGTAAGTATTTTTATTTTATGGTTTGCTCTTTTTAAAATACATATAGGCATTTATTTATTTTTTGGGGAGATATTTTTTTAATTAAATTTTGTGAAACTTTATGTTTCCTTTTTTTTGTTCCACTAAGGACTTAAAGCTGCAATTTTTTGATTGGATCACTGACATGAAATCTATTATTAACCCATTAGCGTGTATGGCGGATTTGTGCACAAATATTATGCCAATAGTTCGACAGCTGAAGGCTGACAGGAGAAAAAAGATAAAAGCAATAATATGCAATACAGAATTATTGCAATTGCATGGTCAACAACAACAAAAAATTGTGTTTTTTAACATAGAAACAAATTAACAATGCCAAAATTATTGATTTTTGGTGAGCATGATTTCCCCAGAAAATTGATTAAAAAGTCGAATGTATCCCAAAATAGTACCAAAAAAAGGCCACACACCTATGTTGATGGAAAAATAAAAAAAAGTTATGGGTGTCAGAATGGCGACACAAACCAATTATTATTATTTATTTTTTAAGTGTTTATTTTAGTAAAACATTCAAAAACTATATAAATTTGGTATCACCATAAATCATACTGACCTGCAAAATACAGTTAACATGTAATTTTTACCGCACAGTGAATGTACAAAAAAAACAACTTAAAAAAATCTATGGCGGAATTGGTTTTTTTTTCAATTCCACCCCACTATAGGTTTCGGCTGTCATAGTAAAACACAACTAAACCCCGTAATCGAGTCACAGGACACAGATTTCCTGACAAAATAAGCCTCGCCCTCTGTTAGCCCGGATTCACACGAGTGTGTGCGTTTTGTGCGCGCAAAAAACGCGGCTTTTGCGCGTGCAAAAGGCACTTGACAGCTCCGTGTGTCAGCCCAGTATGATGCGCGGCTGCGTGGTTTTCGCACAGCCGCCATTATTATGACACTCCGTTTGGATGTTTGTAAACATGCTGTTTTCATTCATCTTTTTCACAGCTGTTGCGCGAATCACGCTTGTCCCACGGAAGGGCTTCCGTGTGGCATGCGTGATTTTCATGCACCCATTGACTTCAATGGGTGCGTGATGCGCGAAATACGCCCAAAGAACGGACATGTCGTGACTTTTTCGCAACGGACTCACGCTGCAGAAAAAACTGTCTGCACGGCCCCATAAACTAATATAGGTCCGTGCGACGCTCGTGAAAATCACGCGCGTTGCACGGACGTATATCCCGTTCATCTGAATAAGCCCTTAAGCTGCTTAGATACCATGGCATATAAGGGGTTAAATGGATCAGGATAGCCTGGCTGTCAATCACCCCTGGGCTCCTGCTGTTGAACACACAGGGACAGCTTCTGTGCTTATGCCATCTATCTGACGTAACTGTACATCATGAAGCCTTTAGGCAAAGCAATCCATGATGTACATTTACGTGAAATTGTGCCATGGGGTTAAAGAACAATTCAAACCACAATTGATATTAACCTCTTAGTGATCAGCCTATTTTAGGCCTTAATGACCAACCAATTTTTTGACCAGGCCACGTTCTTCTATTGCTTTTGGTGCTAATGACCCTGTTGCCGGTCCACCAGTCGTCCTTCCTTGGACCAAAATTTGGTAAGTACTAACCCCTACATACCCACAAGACCACACAAGGCCTGCCGTTTTAGAGGTGCTGTGACCCAGTCATCTAGCCATCATAATTTGACCCTACTCTCTGATCCTTACTCTGGCTCATTTGTCATGCTTCCAACACATCAACTTTAACAACTAACTGCTCACTTGCTGACTGATCTATCCCACCCCATGTCATGTGCCTTTTTAGCAATATAAGAAATGTTGTTCACTTCAGTCAGTGGCTTTCATATTATGGCTGATCGGTGTTTATCTGAACATGAAGGAAAATTTTCATAATTGATTTGAAAGAGAGACAATTTGCTAAATAGTTTAGGACAGCATAATGACACAGAGGTTTGCCCTGGGAATTCTTTATTTTTTTTTTGTTGTTACTGCACTCCCATTAGATGCATATGGGGTACATGGGTTTATAGAAAAGAAGGGTAGAAATATTTTGATTATAAGTCTGGTAACAGTGGACATTGTGATTAAATATATTCACTATAAAATTATGCAAAGATGTTTGCGAGCAGCCTGTATGGTGGAAAATAGAGTCCATATGATTCAGTTTTATGGAGCAATGATTCAATGGAAGGAATACACAATACATATATTTAATATACAATATGATGGTGAATATTATAGAAAAAGGGATCTTTATATAACATGTAAAAAACAAAAAGACAAGCAGACCAATTTAACTAACCTCCCTTGATGTGCTTTCTTCCTTGCACCCTACTAAAGTGATAGACTATTTTATATATTGCATGAACCTAGAAATGATAAAGAAATTACATTCTTAGAATCAACATAAAATGTACATATCTTGTGCTTATATCCAAGTTGTTGTAGTTTTGAACCTAATAGCATCATTGTGCTTTCCATCCAAATGCATTCTAAATGTTTTTTCCTAACCCTTTCAGTGAACCCCATTAACTTTGGAGAACAGATTGTAGAGTAAGCTCTCATGTACTATACTGTGCTGTTTACATGCATAGCAACCACATAGTTGTTTGAAGTTTAACTCCAGGCAAAACTGGAAATTAGCTTCATTTACCTGAATGTGACTGTTTTTGGGGAGTCCCTGAGCTGGCCATGACAATGTAGCAGGGCAGTCATATGCCGCTTGGGAGATAGCATTGTAAGGGTATGTGCACACGACAACTGCAATTACGTCTGAAATTATGGAGATGTTTTCAGGAGAAAACAGCTCCTGAATTTCAGACGTAATTGCATGTACTCGCGTTTTGTGGGTCGTCTTTTACGGACGTAATTTGTAGCAGTTCTTCCTTGGAGTCAATGAAAAACGGCTCCAATTACGTCCCAAGAAGTGTCCTGCAATTCTTTTGATGAGGCTGTAATTTTACGCACTGTCTTTTGACAGCGACGCGTAAAATGACAGGTCGTTGGCACAGTACATCGTAAAGCCCATTGAAAGTAATGGGCAGATGTTTGCCGACGTATTGGAGCCGTTTTTTCAGACGTAATTTGAGGCGTAAAACGCCTCCATTATGTCTAAGGGTATGTGCACACGCTAGCTTGCTTTTACGTCTGAAAAGACAGACTGTTTTCATGAGAAAACAGCTGCCTCGTTTCAGACGTAAATGCAGCTCCTCGTATTATGTGAGGCTTCTCTGACAGGCGTAAATCTTGAGCTGCTCTTCATTGAGTTCAATGAAGAACGGCTCAAATTACGTCTGAAAGAAGTGTGTCTGCACTTCTTTTGACGAGGCTGTAGTTTTACGCGTCGTCGTTTGACAGCTGTCAAACGACGACGCGTAAATGACAGGTTGTCTGCACAGTACGTCGGCAAACCCATTCAAATGAATGGGCAGATGTTTGCCGACGTATTGTAGCCCTATTTTCAGACGTAAAACGAGGCATAATACGCCTAGTTTACGTCTGAAAATAGGTTGTGTAAACCCAGCCTGAAAATAGGTTGTGTGAACCCAGCCTAAATGTTACAATTGTATCATAGAAGGGTAATGATGATAATGATATCTGAACAACAGCATTAAAGGGTAACTAAACGTTCAACAAACTTCTGACATGTCATAGTGACATGTCAGAAGTTTTCATTGGTGGGAGTCCGAGCACTGAGACCCCCACCAATCGCTAAAACGAAGTGGCAGAAGTGCTCGTGTGAGGGCTGGACATCTTTGTTTCTCATTTGGCTATTTCTATTGAGCCCATACACCGCTAAATCAATTTCCAGAAAAAGCCGAACAGAAACTAAGCAGCTCAGCGCTCACAGAAGCACTTCTGCCACTTCGTTTGAGTGATTGGTGGGTTTCTCAGTGCTCGGACTCCCACCAATCAAAACTTCTGACATGTAACTATGACATTTGAGAAGTTTGTTGAACGTTTAGTTACCCTTTAAATTAAAATGTATTCTTAATAACAATTTGGCTTACGACAAATATCAATCAAAATCTGTTTTCTGCAATGCTTTTAGTATAACCTAGAATGAAAGACCACTGCAGGGGTATGTTCACACAGGGCGGATACGCTGTGTAAAAGCACTGCGGTCGCCGCAGGGAATTCCAGCCGAAAAAACGCACCATACTGACTGTCCGCTGTGGAAAACCTGCAATGAAAAAAAAAAGAAAAAAAAGGTATACTTACCATGGCGACTCGACACTCTGACGTCCTGACGCCCTGACGCTCAGCAGCCCTGGGATGACGTTTCATCCTATGTGACCGCTGCAGCCTGTGATTGGCTGCAGCGGTCACATGGGATGAAACGTCATCCCTGGAGACCAGCCTGGACAAAGACGCACAGAATTCTGGGTAAGTATAAGATTTTTCTTTTTCCGTTGTTGCCATTTTTGAGGTGGAAAGCAACTTTTCCACGTCAAAAATCATAAAATCTGCTATTTGTTGCAAAGAAGCAGCGGTTACGCAAATACAATTGGCATGCTGCAGAGTAAAAAACGCAGGTCAATTTCTGGGCGGTTGTTCCACTCATAATTTACACAGCGTGTGGATGAAATTGTTCAAGTCTCATCCACTCTGCTACTATTGCATTATGCTTCAGATTTTATGCAACAAAATCTATTGTGGAAAATCCACAGTATTTACGCTAGGTGTGAACTGACCCTAAGGCAATCATTCATACTAGTGGTGAACCAATATAAATATATAGTTGCCCAGATTTTATAGCCTAAACAAGATAGTTAGAAAAAGCATGTTGAATGAAGATGTAAGGCCATGTTCACACAATGAATCCAATGTGAAATCCATGCATATTCCGCGCCTAAATCCACGTGAAATCTGACCACAAATCTCATCTGAGTGATTCAGCATCACAGAAAAAAAGTAATGATATCTCACTTCTTGACATTGTTTATACACAGATTCCATGCAAAAAATGCTTTGGGGAGCCATAAACGATTTAGCACCATTGAATAGGGCTAATCTGCATGCGGGTTCTCTTCCAAACTTCCTGTAGATATTTGGGGGTTGAGCTTCATTCACAATTTCTGGAAGGAGGCACCCATGTCTCTTTAAAAAGGAATTTTATGAGATTAGAAAAACATGGAAGTTTTGTTTCAGAAACAGCAGCTCTATCCACAATAGGCTATGTGCAATATTTCATCTTAGCCCTTGGGGCTGAGCTGCAATACCAGACACAGTCCATGGACAGGAGCGGCGCTATTTCTGGAATCTCACACAACCACTTTTAACACTAGAAAAATGTGTAAAGGAAAAACTGAAATCACATCAAGACAACTGTTTTCTAACAATTTCTCTCTGGACAATTTCTCTCTCAGCATTTAAATTTTCATGGACTTATTTGGTCTACTGAGATACTTAAGTGTTAAAATGCTTTCCTGTGATGGTTCTGAGAAAACTATCCTTCAAGCTGTTCATGTCATTTCCATGAATTACTCAACCAGTTGACTGTCACTTTATTTTCCCCTCATGCTGAAGAAATGCCCATACTTGACACTTATGCATTCAGTGCATTCTCTATTTAGGTAACATCCTACATGCCTCGCAAGGCAAAGTAAAGAATGCAAAAAAAATACGTTATCTCGGTCCCTATTTAATGTTATTTTAGCAAATTTACAAACAATATGTCTAATAAAATACTTAATGTCAATAGCAGAGCACAGTGATAAACGACTTTCTACAGCTTTTTTTTTATAACATTTTAGTAAATATGTAATAATATGTGAAGTTCACATTTTAAGCTTAAGATTTTTTTCTATACATATTTGATGTCGAATACTTTACAGGCATAAAAATCATCCTACACACCCATTATGGCTGAGTTTCAAACAAAGTAACACTGACTATTTGCAGTAGACCAGATTGTATAATGTACATTTTGGGAATATAACATTATGTTCAGATTAATGATCAAGATTGTATACATTTAACATTGTAGGATTCAAAGATAGTTATGTGGAGAAATATAAATGACATGATGATTAAACTACTGTTTCTCTCCTCAATGACCCACATTTAATTATGGCTCATCTGGTTTACAGCATCACTGCCAGAAAGAAGGGCATGTTCAGCAAGCTGTTTCTAGGCAATGCTCATACGGGGTAGATTAGGGAGCTTCGTCAGTTTGATCTGATGATGTATTGCCCGTCGTCCTGGTACCACCTGGGCTAATATTCACTTGCTCATTAGCAAATTTCTGTCTTGTTGTGTTTGCCAATGCCAAGTATTAGTACTTCAAAATTTGCACTGTAATGTATATTATTGCCTAAAAGACAAATTCATTTCCAAAATGTGTGCCAAGATATATAAAACTAATGACATACTTACTGTAACCCTTTGTTAAATCATTCATTTTAACTTTAATCATTACCAAACCTTCAAAAATTCTTAAAAAATCCCTCAATATATCCCACTACAATATCATATTTCTCCTGAAATGATGTCTACACATAAAAAAGAAAAAAACAGAAGGGATATGCAATGAAATTTGAAGCTGTTAACTAAGTAATTAATTAAATACAATTGGCTGCAGCGGCGGTCACGTAGGATGACACGTCATACCAGAAGTCCGACCCTCTGACGCCATCCAGGCCGGCCTCATGAGTTTACGTTTCATCCCTTGTGACTGCCGCTACAGCCTGTTATTGGCTGCAACGGTCACATAGGATGAAGCATCATCCCAGGTGGCCAGCCTGGAGGAAGTCAGAGGGCCGGCCTCCTGGGATGATGCTTCTCCTGGGATGAAACGTAATCCAGGAGGCCAGCCTGCTAGCAGGCCAGCTAAGTGCTGCAGTTTTTCGCAGCGGACATTCCCGGCACAGTTTGGTGCAATTTTTCACCTGGAATTCTCGTGGCGCACAGGGCGGATACACTGTGTGCTTTTACGCAGCGTATCCGCCCCGTGTGGACTCAGCCAAAGGCCGGATTCACACGAGCATGTTTGGTCTGTGATATATGGACCGTATGTCGGCAGTATTTCATGAACCAAACACACTGCAGGGAGTCGGGCTTCTAGCATCATAGTTATGTACGACGCTAGGAGTCGCTGCCTCGCTGCGGAAAAACTGTCCTGTACTGTAATCATGTTTTCAGCACGGAAGAGTAGTTTCGCGGAGAGGCAGTGACACCGAGCGTGTGTTCGGGCCGGGAAATCTGGCCGACATGCGGACCGTATATCACGGACCGAACATGCTTGTTTGAATTCGGCCTTGCTTTGTGTACTCTGATCCTGCAGTCATGTGTCACTCTCTTCTACTGTCTGTAGGTTAGCAAAAAGAGGGGGCAGAGAAAGTAGAGTGAGTAAAGAGAAAAAAAAAGTGGACTGACACATACCAACTTGGCTGATGCCAAAAGGTTATTCTTTTGGCATCCATCAGTGAAAAGGGTCTATGCATCTGTTTAGCATAATGTATGTGATGAGAACAAAGCCCTAGCTATATGCTGTATATGCTGCAGTCATAGAGTTCTGTCAAACACTGATTTAAAAATCGGAGGTCAAATGGAAACTTTTCTATGCATTTAAGCGAGATGTGACAATGGTAGACATTTTTCTTACAGGATCCATTTGAAACGTACATAATGTAATAATTTAATAAAAATATTAGATGGAGTTCTTTCCCTAGATCATAAAATGGGTTAAACTGTTTGCGCTTTCTTCAACAGCAAATGTCCAAATTAGTCAGTGAAATCTGGAAATCTTGTAGGAAAACAGGTGTCTGCAATTTTGTAGACAGATGATTACTTCTTCAAAAATATCTTCCAAATTAATTAAGAGCTTGATGCCTTTTCTGCATTGCAAACTATTCATTTAACCCCAGGTTCCCCATAGCAAAACTGACAGCTGCCGTTATCTGTTTATTATGTCTCTTAAGGCAGGGTTCCCACGTAGAGTAAATGCTGCAGAATTTCCGCAACGGAATTCTGTACGGAAGTTCTGCAGCATTTACAGTAGCAGCAAAGTCGATGAAGCATGTCAATTTATGCTGCGTTTTCGTTGCCTTGCCGTTGCAGGTCTTCCCCATTCAATCCAATGGGGATGCATAACCTGCAACAGAAAGCACAGAGTTGCGACTTTTGGGGCGGAATCGCAGCAAAATTCGCAAATCAGAAAAAAAATAACATGCTTACCCAGAACTCCCTGCTTCTACCTCCAATCTGGCCTTCCGGAATGATGTTTCATCCCATGTGACCGCTGCGGCCAATCACAGGCTACAGTGGTCACATGGGCGGCAACGTCATTCAGGGAGGCCGGACCGGATGGCAAAGGAGGGATGTGTCAATAAGACAACGGCAAACCCCCACAATGTGGTGCGGTTTTTCGGACGGAATGTGCTGCGGGTTCTAGGCCGGGTATGCTGCACAGTTTTTACACAGCGTATTCGACCGGTGGGAACCTGGCCTAATGCCCCAATCATCTTTCATAGGAAAGGAACGTGAATCCTTGGGTTTAGTAAGAGCCGCTTGTACATTCAAATATTATTTAACCCCTTGCCGTCGAAGTTATTTTTAATTTTTTACTTTTTACATTTGTAGTATTCCATGGATGTACTTTTTATTGGTACCAATGTGGGGTACATACAACTTTCTGATCACTTTTTATACCATTTTTTGTGGGAGTCGAAGTGACCAAAAAACTGCAATTTTGCCATTCGGATTTCAGACTTCATGGCTTTTTTACATTACTTCTGGGGGAAAAAGGGAAAACTTTTTTTAACTTTCATTTTTTTTGTATATAAATATATATATATATATATATATATACACATACATATATATATATATATATATATAAACAGGTTTTTTTACTTTTTTAATTAGTCACCTTAAGGGACTGAAGCTAACAATATACTATAAGGCTCACAGCTGTGTGACGCAGGGATGCAGGCTCACACCTGTGTGACGCAGGGAATTCCGGACGAAAAAAGCCACCAAATTGTGGTGCCGTTTTTTGGCCAATGTCCGCCAAAACTCCAAATAAAACAAAAAAGTTTCATATCTAAGTAGCCATGGCGACGTGTCCCTCCACCGTCCTGCAGCCCTAGGATGACATTTCATGCCATGTGACAACTGCTGCCTGTGATTGGCTGAAGTGGTCACATGGGATGAAACATCATTTCAGAAGGCCGGCCTGCAGGGCGGAAGAGGGATGCGTCGCCATGGCTAATACCCTAAGGGGGATTCACATGAGCGTGATTTTCGTGCGTGCAGGCCGCGTATTTTTCGCGCGCCACGCACAGCCCTATAGAAGTCAATGGGGCAGTTCAAACAGTGCGTGATTTGTGCGCAGCGTTTGTTCGCTGCGTACAAAACGCGACAGGTTAAATATCTTCGCGTATTTCGCGCATCACGCACCCATTGAAGTCAATGGGTGCGTGAAAACCACGCAGGTCGCACGGAAGCACTTCCGTGCGAACCGACTGAAACAGCGCACCAGCTGTCAAAAGGATGAATGTAACCAGAAAAGCACCACGTGCTTTTCTGTTTCCAAACATCCAAATGGAGTGTCTTTGAGATGAGCGAACCCGGACAATCGAACCGAACTTCACCGGGTTCGGCCGAACTCGTTTTGGCCGAACCCGGCAAAAAAATTTCCGGTAAGCGACGTCAGGAGATAGTCACTGTCCAGGGTGCTGAAAGAGTTAAACTGTTTCAGCACCATGGACAGTGACTACCGATCCCAATAAACATGAACCTGTAAAAAAAAACGAAGTTCTGACTTACCGATAACTCCCGGATTCTTCCTCCAGTCTGACCTCCTGGGATAACAATTCAGTCCAAGTGACAGCTCCAGCCAATTACAGGCCAAGCACAGGCTGCAGCGGTCACATGGACTGCCGCGTCATCCAGGGAGGTGGGGCCCGATGTCAAGAGAGGCGCGTCACCAAGGACGCGTCACCAAGGACGCGTCATCAAGGCAACGGCCGGGAAGTTCTCGGTAAGTACGAACTTTTTCTTTTTTTTTAACAGGTTGCTGTATATTGTGTTCGGCATTCACTGTCGAGGGTGCTGAAAGAGTTACTGCCGATCAGTTAGCTCTTTCAGCACCTTGGACAGTGACGGGCGTCGACTAGCCTCATCTCTATGATGGCGGCTGCGCGAAAATCACGCAGCCGCGCATCATACACGGATGACACACGCAGCTGTCAAATGTTTTTTGCGCGCGCAAAACGCTGCGTTGTTTGCGCGCGCAAAAACGCAACGTTCATCTGAATCTGCCCTAATACTTATGTATTGCAGTATATTGGTTTTTTTTTCTGCCTTCTATTAAGCGCTGCCTCTGGAACAGAAGGATGGCAGTTGTGAGGGCCATCATTAGGTCCCCAGGCTGCCATGACAACCATCGGAAACTTGTAAGCCGGCATAACTGAAATATGAATGATTGCTGGAGGTAGTAAAAGTTAGTTAAAAATAACAAAACTGTTTGCCTGTACATTAAAACAGACATGTGCAAGATTTTTTTTTACAGTCAGACCTGCTTTTTATGCCAGGGTAGGATGGGCAGACACTTGTGTACAGAGTTTCATCCCATGTGACCGCTGCGGCCAATCACAGGCTACAGTGGTCACATGGGCGGCAACGTCATTCAGGGAGGCCGGACCGGATGGCAAAGGAGGGATGTGTCAATAAGACAACGGCAAACCCCCACAATGTGGTGCGGTTTTTCGGACGGAATGTGCTGCGGGTTCTAGGCCGGGTATGCTGCACAGTTTTTACACAGCGTATTCGACCGGTGGGAACCTGGCCTAATGCCCCAATCATCTTTCATAGGAAAGGAACGTGAATCCTTGGGTTTAGTAAGAGCCGCTTGTACATTCAAATATTATTTAACCCCTTGCCGTCGAAGTTATTTTTAATTTTTTACTTTTTACATTTGTAGTATTCCATGGATGTACTTTTTATTGGTACCAATGTGGGGTACATACAACTTTCTGATCACTTTTTATACCATTTTTTGTGGGAGTCGAAGTGACCAAAAAACTGCAATTTTGCCATTCGGATTTCAGACTTCATGGCTTTTTTACATTACTTCTGGGGGAAAAAGGGAAAACTTTTTTTAACTTTCATTTTTTTTGTATATAAATATATATATATATATATATATATACACATACATATATATATATATATATATATATATATATATAAACAGGTTTTTTTACTTTTTTAATTAGTCACCTTAAGGGACTGAAGCTAACAATATACTATAAGGCTCACAGCTGTGTGACGCAGGGATGCAGGCTCACACCTGTGTGACGCAGGGAATTCCGGACGAAAAAAGCCACCAAATTGTGGTGCCGTTTTTTGGCCAATGTCCGCCAAAACTCCAAATAAAGCAAAAAAGTTTCATATCTAAGTAGCCATGGCGACGTGTCCCTCCACCGTCCTGCAGCCCTAGGATGACATTTCATGCCATGTGACAACTGCTGCCTGTGATTGGCTGAAGTGGTCACATGGGATGAAACATCATTTCAGAAGGCCGGCCTGCAGGGCGGAAGAGGGATGCGTCGCCATGGCTAATACCCTAAGGGGGATTCACATGAGCGTGATTTTCGTGCGTGCAGGCCGCGTATTTTTCGCGCGCCACGCACAGCCCTATAGAAGTCAATGGGGCAGTTCAAACAGTGCGTGATTTGTGCGCAGCGTTTGTTCGCTGCGTACAAAACGCGACAGGTTAAATATCTTCGCGTATTTCGCGCATCACGCACCCATTGAAGTCAATGGGTGCGTGAAAACCACGCAGGTCGCACGGAAGCACTTCCGTGCGAACCGACTGAAACAGCGCACCAGCTGTCAAAAGGATGAATGTAACCAGAAAAGCACCACGTGCTTTTCTGTTTCCAAACATCCAAATGGAGTGTCTTTGAGATGAGCGAACCCGGACAATCGAACCGAACTTCACCGGGTTCGGCCGAACTCGTTTTGGCCGAACCCGGCAAAAAAATTTCCGGTAAGCGACGTCAGGAGATAGTCACTGTCCAGGGTGCTGAAAGAGTTAAACTGTTTCAGCACCATGGACAGTGACTACCGATCCCAATAAACATGAACCTGTAAAAAAAAACGAAGTTCTGACTTACCGATAACTCCCGGATTCTTCCTCCAGTCTGACCTCCTGGGATAACAATTCAGTCCAAGTGACAGCTCCAGCCAATTACAGGCCAAGCACAGGCTGCAGCGGTCACATGGACTGCCGCGTCATCCAGGGAGGTGGGGCCCGATGTCAAGAGAGGCGCGTCACCAAGGACGCGTCACCAAGGACGCGTCATCAAGGCAACGGCCGGGAAGTTCTCGGTAAGTACGAACTTTTTCTTTTTTTTTAACAGGTTGCTGTATATTGTGTTCGGCATTCACTGTCGAGGGTGCTGAAAGAGTTACTGCCGATCAGTTAGCTCTTTCAGCACCTTGGACAGTGACGGGCGTCGACTAGCCTCATCTCTATGATGGCGGCTGCGCGAAAATCACGCAGCCGCGCATCATACACGGATGACACACGCAGCTGTCAAATGTTTTTTGCGCGCGCAAAACGCTGCGTTGTTTGCGCGCGCAAAAACGCAACGTTCATCTGAATCTGCCCTAATACTTATGTATTGCAGTATATTGGTTTTTTTTTCTGCCTTCTATTAAGCGCTGCCTCTGGAACAGAAGGATGGCAGTTGTGAGGGCCATCATTAGGTCCCCAGGCTGCCATGACAACCATCGGAAACTTGTAAGCCGGCATAACTGAAATATGAATGATTGCTGGAGGTAGTAAAAGTTAGTTAAAAATAACAAAACTGTTTGCCTGTACATTAAAACAGACATGTGCAAGATTTTTTTTTACAGTCAGACCTGCTTTTTATGCCAGGGTAGGATGGGCAGACACTTGTGTACAGAGTTTTTAGTTTCTCAGTAGTAGGCCTTATTCACATGAACGTGTTTTACGTCCATGATACACGCATGAAAATCACTCGCGTCGCACAGACCTATGTTAGTGAATGGGGCCGTTCAGACAGTCCGTGATTTTCACGCAGCGTATGTCCGCTGCGTAAAACTCACAACATGTCCTATACTTGGCCGTTTTTCGTGCATCACGCACCCATAGAAGTCAATGGGTGCGTGAAAATCACGCACGGCACACGGAAGCACTTCCGTGTGTCGCACGTGATTCGCGTAACAGTAGATCAAGAAATGAAGGGGAAAAAAACTGCATGTCATAAGTATGGCATATGCGTGAAAATCACGCAGCCACGCAGCACGTACTGATGACACACGCAACTGCAATGCATAAAAAAGCAGCATTTTTTTGCACGCGCAAAACGCACACGTATGTGTGAATAAGGCAGTAGGCCCTGTTCACACTGAGTTTTTTTGCAGGCGGAAAAATCTGCCTCAAAATTCCTTCAGGAATTTTGAGGCACATTTTGACCTTTGGGGACTCTCTTTGCCGCATTTTTCACTGCGATTTTCGGCCACGGCCATTGAGCGCCGCAGGCAAAAAACGTTGCGAAAACCGCTTTATCTGCCTCCCATTGATGTCAATGGGAGGTCAGAGATGGAAAAACCTGAAGAAAGGGCATGATGCTTCTTTTTCCCGCTTGAGGTTTTTCAATCGCGTTAGTAAGGCTCGTAGCGTAAGTGCTGCAGAATTTCTACAACAGAATTCTCTGCAGAAATTCCGCAGCATTTACAGTAGCAGCAAAGTGAATGAAATTTAGATAATCTCATGCCCACGCTGCAGAAAAAAAATGCAGAAAACTCGTGCAGAAAGTGTTCTGTGCGGAGATGCTGCATGTTTGGCCCATAGACTTGAATGGGGAGCAGATATTCTGCAACAGATTTGTGTTGTTGTTGTGTTGGTTTGTACAGTGTTTACACAGCGGAAACTCAGTAAAAACCACTGGAAATCCGCATGTACACATATTCTTTGTTAGAATCAATGTTTAACACTAAATCCGCAGGTAAAACCTCTGCAAAAATAACGCAGCGTTTCCGCAGCAGTATGCGCAGCAAAAATGCACTATTTGGTGCAGATTTCTGTCACAGATCTACCAGCGTTTGTTTTTTTTCAGACTCTGCTACAGATTTTCAGTTGGAGAAAATCTGCAGCATATCCTGTGCGTGGGAACATACCCTAAACACGGCATTATAGCCAAACACAAAGAGTGTCCTTTTGGCATTTATGCATCAATATACCTTTACCAACATTGATACTACGGAACTAACTGTGAAACAGAGGTAGATCAGGGTGTGCTGCAAGCTCTGAATGGAAACAAGAATGTTCCCATTCTCTGGCAGTGATCTTGAAAATAGGTGGAATTTAAAGTAAAGTATATTTTAAAAGTTACACAATAACGATTATAGAACAATTAAGGCTACATTCACACGAAAAAATGGCCATTAAAAACTGATCAACTGTCAGTTTTTCATGGCCATTTGGCATTAGTGTGTCTCCACATTTTCATTAATTTCCAGTCCGTCTGTCCGTTTTTAAAGGCCGTTTGTCATCCGATTGCCATCCATTTTTCATGGCCGTTAAAAAAAAGGATGGATTTAATTTGTATGTTTTTTTTTGTCCCAACCCCTGAAAACACCACAGTGCCCATATAGATAGTGCTGCAATGTTGCTGTAGATAGCGCCACAGTGTGCACTTTTTATAATGCCCTCGTATGGCCAGTGCCCACATAGTGCCACAGTGCCCACATATAAAGTGCCAGTGCCCACATAGTGCCACAGTGCCCATTGTAGATAGTGACACAGTGCCCACATAGTACCACAGTGCTCACATATAAAGTGACATAGACCTGTAGCTAGCACCCCCCTGTAGATATCATATATGGACAGTGATGTCAGGGGTTTCCTCTAAGAGCAGAATCCACTGCGAGCGCGTTGGCAGCGCTCTGCCCGGGGATTCCGTTCCAGGAGTAGCCCTTGATGTCACTGTCCATAAATGGATAGTGATGCCAGGGACTTCTGCAGGAGAAGATTTCCCGGCCAGAGCGTCGGCAAAATGCTCTGGCCAAGGATTCTGCTCCAGGAGTAACCCCTTGACGTCACTGTTCATATATGGATAGTGACACTGGGGCTTCTCCAGGAGCAGAATACCCGGACGGAGCGGGGTCTGGCCGCTGGAGATTCTGCTCATATAGGGAGCTACAGTAGTGCTATCTACAGGGGGGGTTTGCTATCTACAGGGGGTGCTATCCACATGGGGGTGCTATCTCCAGTGGAGTCAGAGGGAGCCATTGACGTCACTGTCCATATATGTACAGTCATGTCAAGAGCTTCTCCGAGCTCAGTGCTCAAAGTAGCGCTGTGTCCAGGGAGTCCTCAACCAGGATCAGTTTTTAACGGCCTTTACCAGGGTTGATTCCTGAAGAACGGCCAGTAAAAATTGATCCATTGAACTCTGTGGGAACTGTCTGGCCACGAAAACGGGCAAAAATAGGACATGTCCTATTTTTTTGATGGCTAGTATTTGCAGGTTGTTAAAAAAACGTCCGTGGCCATGTGAATGCACCCATAGAACTTCATTGTTCTGAAAATGGCTGGGTGACGGCTATTAAAAAAACGTCCGTCACACGGCTATTTTTCACTGTCATGCGAATGTAGCTTGTTTTTTTCTAACATGACTATATATGCCCCTTTAGGTATTTTTAATGACATTTTCACCATACATGTAACCACATTTGTCAATTACAATACACAGATAGGGTGGAGCTAAAAAAAAATATTTCTGCATTGTCTGACTGCCAGAAGTTTAACAGTGCTGAGGCACGGAAGAGGTTTCCAGCATTATATATATATATGTCTTTCTATACTGGACCACCACTCTCTAGGCTGCATACCATGAAGTCACTCTAGTGTGAGATGCTGCTGTACTGGAGTTACAAATTATTGACAAATGAGCAATCCAGCCGTTCTGTATATTATTTTTGCATTTGAATTTGCTGTATAGGAAAGTACTTAAACACACACAACTAGGATAATATTGACATATAATTGGGGGGAATATATTAAGACTGGCGTTTCATCTGCCAGTCTTAATATAAAGAAGATTGGAGTAAAATGCAACAATTTTTTTAAGAGGCAAATGACTCTTAATAAATATGCCAAATCTTTTGTCCATCCATGCACCGCAATTGTAGCGCAACGACCACGGCCGTGCGCCATCTATTTCCTCCTCCCATCGGACATAGAATAAAAAAGAAGTATACTCACCTCACTGCTCCTCTTCCCTTTTCCCCACTGGGCCCCTCAGGCGTTCTCAACATGGTTTGGTTAATATAAAGTTCTGACGCTGAGCCGCAGCATGCTAAAGCAACCCTTGGGGAGAAGAGGAGCGATGAGCATAATTTTTATTTTTTAAATTGTACTATGGGGATAGATTGATCTGAGGGGATAAAGTACAGGGCACGGCCCAGGCATCTGCCTTGCTACATCCCACTGAGTAAAATCTGTCGTAGAATTCCACCTTAGTTTATGCCAGTTTAGTGGCGTAAGTTATAATAAATTTGCTGGGATGCTGTGGCTCTGCCCCCTTTTGAGAAGCCACGCCCATTTCCACAAAATGGCGAGGGCAGCATAAATAGACTGAAATTCAAAATTTGTAGCCCTGTTTCAAATTATCTACGACCATAAAATGACTATGGAAATGTTGATAAATTCCCCCCCAATAACTTCTTTCACAAAACAATAATCTAATTGGGATCTGTTGTTTAGAATTTCTGTTTTTCAAGATAAAATATAACACGTATGTGACAACGCTTTATTGTCAGACCGGATACAGGAACAGATAAGCAGATTTCTGGAAAAAACAACATTATTTATTAACTTGGGTGGTGGATCCTTCGACTATATTAGACTTGGAACCAGGAGATGCCAGGAACAGAGTGCAAGTGTAGCCAGTCAGAACCAGGAGAAATCAGGACAAGTGTGGTATCACATCACAGGATAGAGGTCTTGGCACAGGTAGGTACATATGATGGGAAGCAGGATTGGTACACAATCACAGCAGCAGATCAAACACAGTAACCAGGGGTCAATACCAGTAGCACAGATACCAGGATCAGGAATTAGAGGCAGACTAACCAGACTGGACAGGTCTACAATCAGGAACAATACACAATCCTTAGGCCCAGTTCACACTGAGTTTTTTGCAGGTGGAAAAATCTGCCTCAAAATTCCTGAAGGAATTTTGAGGCAGATTTTGACCTGCCTGCACTATCTTCACTGCGCTTTTGCAGAGTTTTTTTCGTGGCATTTTTCGGCCACAGCCATTGGGCATCGTGGGCAAAAACCGCAACGAAAACCGATTTCTCTGCTTCCCATTGATGTCAATGAGAGGTCAGAGAGGGAAATGCCTGAAGAAAGGGCATGATGCTTCTTTTTTCCCGCGAGTGTTTTTTTCCACTCGCGGGAAAAAACCGCCTCCCATTGAAATCAATGGGAGGTGTTTTCGGCCGTTTTTTGCCGCAGTTTCCGACGTGGTTTCCACTGCCACTGCCAAAAAACTCTGTGTGAACAGAGCCTTTAGCAAAAGCTGGTGGGACAGACAGGGTTGAAATAGCAGAGTTCATTAGCAGCATCCAATGGAACAGCAAGAAGTTGCAAAGCACAAGGGTCCAGCACAGAAGGGGTTAATGACTGTTTAGCTGCTGCAGGGTGTGGTTGTGAAATGCACCTGAGTATAGCTGAGGAGAAACAGGTAATGTAGCAGAGCTGACTTTGAAGTGACAAAAATCCCACGAGGGTCAAAAACGATGTTGCCAGCAGGTGAGCAAGGACGCATTTTGTAACAACGTATTATTGAATACTTTTGTGTAGATTGATTATTTCTCTGAAGACCAAATCATTATGAAATCATCAGAAAGATATTCAACCAATTACACATCTTGTATTTTATTTTAACAAAACCAATCACATTTATATTACGTTACAACTTCATCTAGTTACACTGCAGAGTTTACATGCCTGGCTCAGCACTACATCATAGTTACTGCAATATTTCACATTGATTCATTAATTTGCAAGTTGAAAAAGAATGAGAGATTTATAATAGTCATTTTTCACTGAGATCAAAGCAAGTTGATTACAACACTCTGCGCTCAGTTGATACCGGTCACTTTTTGTTCTCAATTTACAAAAATACATTTAACTCAGCTCAAAAAATTTAACTGATTAACATATTGAATATACAGAATATAAAGTGCATGGTTAAGGGCACAAGTGTGAATATACAAAGGCAATCACGCTCCTATGATTTATGACCCATTATCAATTAGTTCACAATCGTACTACTTGTCCTATTCAATCACAATTATATCATCAAGCTGCTTGTCTTGAACAATTGCTCACTGTCCAGGTAAACAGAATTATAGCTTTGATGATATAATAAATGCATGGATAATGCAGTAATTCTGATAATGTGGCACTGCCCAAAAATCTGGAATCAGGAGAATGAAAGTGATGGCTGTCATGGTTTATCTTCTAGCTACTTTATTTGAAGCTACATAGTACAACATGCAGTGGCACACATAAAAGATAGGGAGCTCCAAAGCAAAGATAAAAATGACCCCCCCCCCATTATGGTGCCAGATTTTGCCACTAAGAACAGAAGTGTCTGGTGTTTATATCCCCCTTCACATCCTTTGTATGACCATTAGACTGATTTCCCAATCCGTGTTGGCTAAGGGTATGTGCACACACACTAATTACGTCCGTAATTGACGGACGTATTTCGGCCGCAAGTCCCGGACCGAACACAGTGCAGGGAGCCGGGCTCCTAGCATCATAGTTATATACGATGCTAGGAGTCCCTGCCTCTCTGCAGGACAACTGTCCCGTACTGTAATCATGTTTTCAGTACGGGACAGTAGTTCCACGGAGTAGCAGGGACTCCTAGCATCGTACATAAGTATGATGCTAGGAGCCTGGTTCCCTGCACTGTGTTCGGTCCACTACTTGCGGCCGAAATACGTCCGTCAATTACGGACGTAAATAGTGTGTGTGCACATACCCTAAAAATGAAGTACCACTGGAAAAGAAAGTTCTTCACAGAGTCTCACCACTCAATAGCAAAGAGGATGGGACCCAACAGGGATAAGTCGCCTTCCTGCAAAGGCCCCATCGCAGCCCCAACACCAACAGTTAAGCACTTGAGAAATCCTCTTCGGTCAAAATGTCATAATTCCATTCACCCTTAGGTTAATTTTCAGTTATTTTCTTTATTTATGTGTTTGTGGGGGTCCCTTATTACATATCCAAGTGTTGTCAACAAGCTATCCTAGAGAAAAGAATGTCAAACTACCTAGTAATGAAGTCATATAGTAAAATGAATATATATCACTACATGACTTGACATATGACATTTATGACCTGGAGAATGCTGGGTGACAACCCATATTAGAGCAGCAATGGTGGTCATATAAGTTGTCACCCAGTTTTCTGTCGAAACTAAAAATAAAAACTACCGTAAGTAGAAATAGAAGTAAGTGGAAATGCTTTTTATTTACAATATTCCATTGTAATTTATGACGAATAATATAAAGATATAGTTCAGTGCTGACTTCTGTGGTTGTAACTATATGTTATTGTAACAATCTAATGATTTCTAAAGATTAGTGAAACAGCAATATTTATAATGAATAGAAATGTCACTCCATAACTTATAAAGAGATTTAAAGTGGACTGGGACTGGAAAGTGGAGATCAGAGGTAAATTCTTCAAGATTACATCTCTAGGATGAGACGGATATAGAAAACATCAATATTCCAGTGTGATGTGACCTCAGACACAAAAGGCATATGGAAACACGGAAAAACCATGGGTAGATGGGTGTTGTGTGAGAACAATGGAATGACATTTTCAGTTCATGAAATGAGAGAGGGGGTTCTGTTCCATGTCACTAAGCAGCAATGAATAACACAGCATACATATGAATGAGCCAATGAACAATACATAGACATTATGTTTAACATATACCGTATATTCATGGCTCTAACTTACAACTTGAGATTTTGATAAAATGTTAACAAACTGGAAACATTTTTTGGGGTAAAATATATATTTTTTTTAATCTAAAAAATTACTTAATAAGGAAATGCATCCTTAAAACATGACATAAGATGTTAAGAAGTGAGCTAAATAGTGTGAAGCTTTGCAGACATAGGCTCACAATTACTAAGTGGAGGAGGATGATGGAGTGATTTGCACTCAATTTATTTAAAGGTGCACGCCTTTTAATAAATTTGGTACATTTTGACCTCTCAGACAGTTGAATCATCACCCACTATGAGCAAGCAAAGATGTGCACCACAAATATGCGCCATTTCCCCTTAGTTTAGACAATGAATGTGGCATAAAATACATCTTCTTGGAGACCACACAAACTTTTCTCATGATTTTTTAAATTTGAAGAGTGAGGAGTATTTAAAACCTGGTGTGACCTAACTTTTCAGAATAAGCTATTCTGGCTATTATTTGACTTGTATACAGGATTTTTTTTTATCAGTTCTCCCCTCTGTAGGCTCTATCTCGAATTCTCTGTTTTCTCTGAGCTAGTGGGCGAAACCTAACTGCTATCATATCTTTTACACACTGCACACATACTCCTACTCCCCTCTCCACTCCATAGACTTGTAAGCAGCATGTCTGTCTCTGACTCACTCTCTCTCGACTCCCTCCTCCTGCATCTCCCACCCCTCCCCATGGACTTGTATTGGCAGTGTGTCTGTGTATCTTTCTCTTTTTGCTCTCTCCGCCTTCCCCTCTACATAGTCTTGTATTGCCAGCGTGTCTGTCTTTTTCTCTCTCAGCTACCTCCCATTTCCATAGACTTGTATTGGTGGCGTGTTTGTGCCTCTTTCTCTCTCTGCTTTCTCCTCCTGTTCCCCCTCCCCTCTCCGTAGACTTGTATGCAGTTTGTCTGTATTTATGTCTTCCTAAAATGTTCTGTATTCTCTCAAAAGTCATGAAGGTGCAGGTAATCTTATGTGTTCTCATTTACTGTACATTTACACACTGTACATATACTCCTTCCAACACTGATTTTTCTTGCATTCTAAACTGCATAAAAAATGCTTCTTTTATGGGGATTTTAGTGGCGTTTTCTATTTTGTGTTATTTTGTACATGCTTTTTTTGGGCTTTTTTGATGTCACCAAAACGCAGTTGTATAAAGTGCATTTGATATTTTGCTATAGACTTTAATGTAAAAAAACGCCACAAAAAATGCAATTAAAAATGCACTAGAATGCATCAAAATGCTGTGTGTGAATTCAGCCTTAAAATAACTCCAAATCAGCTTTTACTTAAAGTCAATAAGTAGATGGAAAGTAGTGAAAACGGGATAGTGGTAATATAGAAGTAAAGAGATAATTGACAATGAAATAACTACATAGGGGAATAATGAATGCTTATATATCAGCATTAAAGCAGTAAATGTGAGAATAGAAGGAATTGCTTCATTTTCCTCAGTTTTCACTGCTGGGTGGTTTGTATCTATGTATTTTATTCTAGATTAAACACTTTTTTTTTACACATTTTAATGGTAGGAAAATATGATTTTTAAGAGAAGACTATAGAATTCCTTACTATTACATTGTACAGCTTCTTCCAGAGCGAGAGCTTTATCCTCATTTTATGGACTGATAGTCTAGTAAACAGACTAGATGAGGTCTAGCTGTGATTCTCACATACATTTATTGTTCCCCATGCACACATCTTCTTGTGAATTCTCAGAAGAACACCGAACACTGCTGAAATTGCCTATTTATAAGGATTCTTCACTTTGTTTAAGAATCCACGTTATTGAGGCCATTCCCCTCAGTACATGTGAGTTTGATAATAATATTTTTTTCTCACAGGTGGTTTAGTTGTCTGTAGTTTGTAGTTTATTATCATTCTGTCCTTGCTGTAATGGAAAGCCACTCTCTATTCACTGATGACTTCCTAGGGAGCTTGTGGTGGGCTCAAATATATTCACACCATTAAAAATGATAGAATTGATTCCCCAGGTTTAACATTTGCAGCAAATCCAAGTGATTCCGATGTTGGGGAATAAGTGGACAAGCTTGATATCTACAATGTGTGTGAACAGTCTTGTAAACCAGCAGAGCTGCAGTGTAAGGTATGAGTGAGGGAAATAAATTTAAGATAGGAGATAGTTTTCTGACTATCTTAGACTCTTCATACATTATTTAGCTAAGCTGCAGTCACTGCTCGTGGCTGTTTTCTAAGGAAGAAGAACTAAGAAATGTTAAGCAACAAACACTGAAGAAACTAGAAAAAAAAACTGCTTCGTAATACCCAAGAATCTTGGGTAGGAGTCTGAAATGCTATAATGTCTGCCTCTTTTGCTTTACAGTACATACTTAAAATACGATTCCATCATAGTCCCACAGTAGCAAAACAGCAACAAACAAATTTGCAAATATTTGCTAATTTCTATCCACGAGTAGTGTATTTTCAGATGGTAAATTACATGACCTCTGTAGTCTGCCCAATGTGCTGTTCAGGAGTCAAGCAGGGTGTCATCTGATGGGCTGGTGGTTAGGTAACATATTGCAAAATAATGTCAATTATGTGCTACCTTACAGAGGTAATCCACAGGATATACCATAACTGCCTGATAGGTGAGGATCCTACAACTGGGATATCACCTTTCTGGAAAAGAGGGGTCCAGTGATTCCTGTTTGGCAAATCTCGGCCACCACAGTCCCTATTGAGGACTGTGGCTGGTGCTTACTCATAGACTTCAATGAAGATTACCATGCGCATGTGGTCACTTCTCTGAACTGCATGGAACCTGCGGCAGCTGGGAATTGGCAAATGGGAAGGGTCCTTGGACCCCAGTCGTCTGATAGGTGAGCGTGAATAAGATATTACTCTTTTAATCAGTTCATATAGTCATGTAAAAGTGTAAAATCTCTTCAAATATTACTTTTTACAACTGCAAATCTTACAGTAAGGACTCAAAGACCATGACAATGAAAAACTCCCAAAATAAGGAAAATACAAACATTGTTATACCTTTAGGTCAACATATATTTAAATGTAAAGTTTCCTTTATTCTTCTATGAAAACATTAAAGACAAATGTAAAAGATTTTTCCAAGGTGTCTCCCTGAACCAATTAAATAATTATATGGCATACCATGACCACTAAACCAGTACTTGCTCTAATGAAATGACCTCTATTACATCGGGGCAAATATTACTATTAAGAAACCTAAACAACATGTGATAGCCATGGCTCTAAGGCAGTTGTTTTTTTTAAAATAATTATAGACAATTGAACTCATTAGAGAGAGGTTAACATAATTGTGAAATATTTATATCATCATTAAACAATGTGACAGATTTTTGTTTTTTTTGGCATTGCTTCAATCCATTTATAACCTAAAATTGTGCCTTGTCTTGTTAACATCATATCAGTGTTTGACAATACACACTTATTTACTGTGAAACTTTCAGAACAGATACTAAAGTGAAGCAGTTTGGAACACTCAGTAGGGCTTAGTATCATATATTTAGATTGGTAATTTTGTGTGTGAGTTTAACAAATATAGAATATAGAAATATGAATTGGATTGATCTAATATTTTATTCTTTGAATACAACTAACCCCAAATTAAATTTTTTATATCTAAAGACATTACATCAAATTGATTTTGGCACATGTCAGTCTGTATTTTCAAGCTGTTTCTCAAATTATAGTACTATCTAATAATGCCATAACTTTTATCTTCTATCCATATATATTAAAACAAACCACTTATCTACAGACAATATGTGATATTTTCCCTGCAGAAAATCTTACAGGGTTTATGTGGGGAGAAAAAAGTATTATCAGTGTACTCACATCAGTATGTCCCCCGTCACGCTGATTTTGAGATTTTAGTAGATTTTTATAGCGCTGGCGGCGGACCAGAAGTCTAGTTGCACAGTCTTCCTTCATGACGACATGACTCTTCCTCATGTGACCATCCCTGCTATACTCTATGTACAAGCAGCAGCAGTAGTTACTGCTTGTACAAAGATCAGTAGGGGTCTGATCACTGGGACCACCACCGTTTGCAAGATTGTACCCCGCTCCCCCAGTCATAAGATGGTGGCAAAGAGGAGTTTGAATTGCACAGCGCCGCTCTATTCAATGTCTATGGGGCTGATGGAAATAGCCAAGCACGGTGCTCCATTCTGTTCAAACTTTCTCATAACAGGGATCTTACACAAAGTGAAGCAAAAAGATGTAAGTAATACAAACGGATGTATATGTGGTGGCAAACGTATGGTATATGATAGTTACAAATAACATCCCTAGATACACCAATAAGCAATTAATAGCGTGACCCACAATGGTGCCAATCTCTGACCACGCTCAGATGGAAAACATATAGCTTAATACCAAGTATGCTGGTCACCCTTAAAACTATTTCATCAACCAATGAGAGTCAGCCACGTCACAGGATGGGCAGAGGGTCGTCATTTGTGTGTGGATGCATGGTCATGGAGACGGGGCTTGTCTGATTACAGTAGTATGGCATGCAGGAGGGATGAGCCCTGAGGAGGTGACACCAAGCATTATGCAATAGGAAACTACTAATTTGCCTGGTGGTGTGGGATGACACACACAGAAGGCGGGCCTTAATGGAGCGTCATATGGCATCATTCCTTGGAAAACTGATGCACGGACATGTGTCAAATGACGCTGGGTGGGCAGGATTACGTTTTAAAAGGCAAGTCAGAAGGTTTGATGATAGATGTACAATTAAGGCAGTCATTACAGTTATATGTGCCTGTTCTGATGCTAATAGCATAAAGAAAGAAATGACCAGCTAGAGGCCAAAAAAGGAATGCCAAAGTTTTACAAATAAGGGTATGTTCACACGTAGTCAACAAAAACGTCTGAAAATCCAGAGCTGTTTTCAAGGGAAAACAGACCCTGCTTTTCAGACGTTTTTTACCAACTCGCATTTTTCGCGGCGTTTTCACGCCGTTTTCGCGGCGTTTTTTACGTCCGTTTTTTGAGCTGTTTTCATTGGAGTCTATGAGAAAACAGCTCCAAAAACGTCCAAAGAAGTGTCCTGCACTTCTTTTTACGAGGCGTAATTTTACGCGTCGTAATTGCCGTACGACGCGTAAAATTACGCGTTGTGTGGACAATACAGCGTTCTACCCATAGAAAGTAATGGGCAGATGTTTGACGACGCATTTGAGACGTATTTCCAGACGTAAAACGAGGCAAAATACGCCTCGTATACGTCTGAAATTTGGCCGTGTGAACATACACTTAGGGTCTAATGTGCAGCAGATACAGAGAGACCTACCAGTATGGAGATAGCGGACACCAAGCTACCAGGGTGCTCAACAGGTACAGAATAGGGAAACTACCCAATATACAAAAAGAAAGGATGTTATGACACTCAATATAAAGGTCCCCAGGTGAATCAAAATAAAAAGTGACACAGAGTAGATCATGATAAGTTGATGAATAGAAGATATAAAGTTTGCTAACGTAGTATTCCCAAAAAGCAACCATAGGTAAGTATTTCTTCAAGGACCAGTGGGTTTTGTGATTTAAACCGATAAATTCAGTTGGCATCTTTGCAAAATAGGCATTTGTTTCAGTCGGTCTGTTGTCTAAACAATTTGATCACCTCAAAGCGGATTCAGCAAGGATTGCCAGCATGGTGGGCATAGACATATAGGGCCACCTACCATGTCATGTTTTATGTCATTATAATCTGAACCTTTGTGGCTCTCCGTATGAACCCCGGGCTGCAGTATCCTGCATCCTATAGGTACATCAGGGCATTGTGCTCTGAGCACAGCATCTCCAGGTGAGCATAACTTTATCATCTCTATCATCACTTCTCAAATCCCCTGAGGTGATGCACTATGTGCGCCGTGTATTTTTTGTTTTTTCTAAACATGTTTTCTAAACTAAAACAGAGAAAAAGAGAAACGGTGCCACATAGTGCAGATTAATATACTAATATAAGAGAGCAAGAAAACAAATTCGTGCTCACCTTATAAGTGTCTGTACTGCGAGGTACAACACTATTGATGTGGAGGTACAATGTATAACAAGAAAATATGCTGCCCGGTCTCATACAACGACCAAAAGGAGTTGCCAATGATGAATAGGTAGGAAAAAATAGGAAAAAAAGGGGGACCACATTATATTTGCCTGATGAAGACGCCAGTCCGGCGTTGAAACGCGTAGCGCTTATATATTAGTTTAATATTTTATTAAAACATGAACTTTTATTCTTATTATTAGCAGAGCCTTTTGTGGTCCCCCTTTTTTTTTTCTTCTAATTTTTCCTACCTAAACATGTTTTATGTCATTGACATGCTCACAAATCTTATGTCTAAATTCCCTGTAGATCTTCCCAATGCAGTCTAGGGGCCAAGAGCATGAACACAGATACACCACTACTTTTGACCTGCAGTTGCAAAAGTCACCGATTTAAGAATCTCTCCTTCGTGACCGTGAATGTGAAAGATATGGTGGTATTGATAAATTGGCAGGCTTTACAGCCTCTACATTTGAACATTCCTACTGTCTTGCTATACTGCCAAGTACCCTGTCGTTGAGGTCATGGATAGTGGCTGTGGACAAGTATGTCCTCTAAATTTCTGCCTTTTCTATATGTTACACTAGAACTGAAGGCTACTACATCAGAATCGTCCCTACCCACCTTCAGTAAGGGCCGGTATTTTTGTTGGATATGCAGGACATTCCCTGCACAACGATAATAGGTCCCTATTAGTCTAAGGAGTCTACCATTTGTCTCTTTTATTTTGACCACAATGAGCTGATGTCTATCCTGAGATAGTGCATGTTAAAAAGTACTCCTTAGGGTGGGTGAGGGATAACCCCTATCCAGAAATCTCTGTTGGAGAGCTCTAGATTGGGTATGAAAGTCCTGGTCAGAGGAACAGGTTCTCCGAACCCAAAGGTATTATCCCTTTGGGATACATCTCCTAAGAGCCAGGGTGTGTGATAGCTGTCCCTCTGCCGAAGGCTGTTGCTTGCAGTTAGTTTTCTTAAAATGGAGAAACATAATTTGTTTCCCTCCTTGGATATGTATAAGTCAAGAAAGGAGATACAATCAGCATGCTAATCCTCAGCCCAATGGTGTTTTGATTAAGTGCCATAATAAATTGGTCAAACTCACATCTACACCCAGCCCATAACCGTAACACGTCGTCAATGTATCATGTCCAAAAGGCCACTTTGTCAGACCACCACAATGTCTCACCTTGAAAAACCAGAGTATCTTTCCACCAGCCCAGGAGGAGATAAGCGTAAATTGGCGCACATATAAACCGTATCTAGTAAGCTACTAAACTCCATCTACTGGTGGCTTCAGAAGGCCACAATTGGATAAATAGCGTTATGTCTATGCAGGGGAGTAAAGTTCTGCATCAGAAAAACAATGCTCCACTTGCTGTAAAGATATTTAAGAAATTAATCAGCACAGAATTTCAGATCTGTTAATATTTAAAAGAATGTTGTTGAAGGGTAGACATTCACTTTAAAGTTAAAACGTGTACCCCACAATTTATATTGTTACCATAGTACAAACAATAAAAAAAATATTGAAGCATACTGTAGTACAATATACCTGCTACAACCTGTACTGCACAGTTCTGTATTGTAAAGCCATCTTTATTATGTATTATTGTCTTCAATGCTATTGATTAAATCTTCTGTGAAATCCTAAGAATGGGACCATTGTAACAGCAGACAGATCCTGTACCTAGTTTTCAAGTGTAAATACCACAGCATCTCAAAAAAGTCCTTCAAGAATCTATTCCTAGTGTTCAATAAAGTCACAGTGCTGGATGTCCTTGCAAGTATTTCTATTAAACTGCAGTATGTTGGAAAATGTTAGCTGTTTTTATGGATAAATGTTCTGTGTACTGAGACAAAGACAGCAAACATAAAGCAAAAAAAGGGATGTAAACAATTTATCAAGTCTATATTTTGAAGTTAAGCTATAATAAACCCTGCAATATAAATCTGAAATCTTGCCTTTTGGCAAGTTACTGTCTTCAAATGTTCTTTGACTGTGACAAATTCATCAAAGCAGAATGCGGCTACAGGGATTCTTAATAATAACACAGCACAATGCTATCTCCCTGGTAAAAAATAGAGAAGGTTTATGACCTGTTCCATGTAATTTAATTAAAAGAAGATGTATATAGAAAAGAATATATTAAATAATGACTTAAATACTAATCTTTTTGGAAGTGCAGACAAAAGTTATCTCATGTAAATTCAGATGACTGAAATCTATCCATGTTGTCGTGTCAAACTTTTATCAGTATAAGAAAATGGAAAATATCATTGCACTGTATATTATAGTATCCAATAAATATATACAACACAACAAGAGGGATGAACTATCTGGTTGTCTTATTGATTGGATTATCATTAATTTTTATAGCTGTTGTACTGTTATTTGTTACTTTTTAATAAACCACAGTTCTGTAATAAAATAAATCAAACTAAGCTGTGTTATCAGTAATTCTCTATTGTCGATTAATGGAGGCAATTTTCACAAACTGCACAAAACACGTAGGGACACACATTTTTTAACAAACCATTAACTGACTTTTTTATTACCATTTGAAAGCCCAATGAAAGTAAAGAAATACTACAATTGTATCATAAACTGTAAAAAGTAGTAAATATTTATTGCATTATAATTTATAGTAGTCCACTTCATAAAAGGCAATTTTTGTGCAGTTTTTTTTTTTTGTTTTTTTTTTCTTCCAAACTATATATCTAAAAAAAAAAAAAAAAAAAAAAAAAAAACACCGAAAAAGGCCATACTTAAAAATGGACACAGCCAGGCCAGAAATGCTGATGAAAGGGTGAGCAGGTGCTTTAAATAATAATAGCCACTCCCACTAGTCTTGAGGGGAGTGGTGTGTGGTGCATGGGATGTGTAGTAAGAAATAATAAATGAATAGTGTGTGTGCAAGTGTAATACTATAAGTGAAATATAGGGGGCAGTAATAAATGAAGTGCCTCAATAGAAATAAATGGATAATGGGGTGCAAGTGAGTGAAACATGGAGGGATAGTGTGTACGTCATGAGGCACAACGTGTATAGCCAGGTAGAAGCCTATTTGTGACGCCTTGATAATTCATAGAGCGGGCTACCCTGCTTGCTATGCCAAACAACAACACACCATGCTCTCCCAGCATCAAAGACCCGGCTGTGTCCAAGAGAAGCGAATATACATAATAATGAAAAATACCTGGGGTATTGGTAATCATCTTGGCCAAAAGGACGCAAGCTCGCAATCCACGACAAGGATCCCCAGACTTGCGAGTCCCTAAATCCTAAACTGGAACAGAACGTTCCTGATGCACAAACAGAACCGATAAAAACACAGGGACATATACAAAACTATATATCTGTAGCCTCTAACATACAAAAAGGTTACTAACTAAAAAATTTAGGATGAATCTTAATTTTCTTGAGTTTATGGGGCTCGTAAAGTCTAGGAGGTTAAATAGGCTCTGTCACCACATTGTAAGTGGCCTATATTGTACATGATGTGATCGGCGCTGTAATGTAGATTACAGCAGTGTTTTTTTATTTAGAAAAACGATCATTTTTGACTGAGTTATGACCTATATTAGCTTTATGCTAATGAGTTTCTCAATGGACAACTGGGCGTGTTTTACTATATGACCAAGTGGGTGTTGTACAGAGGAGTGTATGACGCTGACCAATCAGCGTCATGCACTTCTCTCCATTCATTTACACTGCAGATAGAGATATGTGTCATGACAATGAATATACATTACCTCCAGCCAGGACGTGATGTGTATTCATTCTCCTGACCACTTATGTAGTGTCTCTGCGATTTACAGCACAGCAGTCGTAGTCTCGCGAGATTACGCTGTAGACTGTCATTCACAGCGAGATCTCGCTGTGCTGTGCTGTAAATCACACAGACGCTACAAAACTGGTCAGGAGAAGAATACACGTCACGTCCTGGCTGGAGATAATGTATATTCATTGTCATGACACATGAGTAGCGTTATAGTGTGTTTATGTGACTGCAAATAGCGATATAGCCAGATAGTGTAGCTCCATTATTAACCCGTTAGGACCGCCCCATAGTGTTTTTACGGCGGCCACTAACGGGCTTTATTCCGATGCATAGGCCTTTTTACGGTGCTGCATCAGAATAAATAAACACAGCAGGGAGCCGTTAAATCTCGATGCTCTCAGGTACCAGAGGTAGCTGGGGGCGTCCCTGCTCGAATGGGTGAGATCGATATCAGTATCGATGTCACCCGTTTAACCCCTCAGATGCGGCACCGTATCTGAGTGGTTTTGGAGAGAGGGAGGGAGCTCCCTCTCATCATACTGACACCCGGCGATAAGATCGCCGAGTGTCTGTGTCTCCAATGGCTGCCGGGGGCCTAATAAAGGCCCCAGGTCTACCAGAGGCATGACCTAACAGATGCTTGTCCATTTTGCACGGACAGGCATAATACACTGCAATACAGAAGTATTGCAGTGTATTATAAATGTGATCGGGCAATTGCATAGTGAAGTTCCCTAGTAGGACTAGTACAAAAAGTTTCATAAAAAGTGAAAAAAAAAATGAAAAACACACTTTTTTCCCTTACAAACGGCTTTATTATTAAAAAAACAAAATAAAGTAAAATAAGTTACACATATTTGGTATCGCCGCATCCGTAACGACCCCAACTATGAAGTTAGTACATAATTTAACCCGCACGGTAAACGTAGTGAAAAAATAAAATAAAAAAACGATGCAAAACTTGCTGTTTTCTTTGAATCCTGCCTTAAAAATTATGTGATAAAAAGTGATCAAAAAGTTGCATCTACTCCAAAATGGTACCAATACAAACTCGTCCTGCAAAAAAAAAAAACCCTCATACAACTGCAACGGCGAAAAAATAAAAAAGTTATGGCTCTTCAAATATGGAGACACAAAAACAAATAATTAAAAAAAAAAAAAAGTGTTTTTACTGTGTAAAAGTAGTAAAACATACAAAATCTATACAAATTTGGTATTGTTGCAATCACAACAACCCGCTGAATAAATTTATTGTGATATTTATATCACACGGTAAACAGCGTAAATTTAAGACGCAAAAAAGTGTGGCGAAATTGCAGTTTTTTTTCTATCCCCCCCCAAAAAGTTAATAAAGTTAATCAATAAATTCTTTGTACCCCAAAGTGGTGCTATTAAAAATTACAACTTGTTCCGCAAAAAAATAAGACCTTATACAGCTATTTCAACGCAAAAATAAAAATTTTATAGCTCTTAGAATGAGACGATGGAAAAACTTAAAATATAGCTTGGTCATTAAGGTCTAAAATAGGCTGGTCATTAAGGGGTTAACCCCATTTATTACCTTTCTCACCTCTGCTATACTCCTCTAAGCATTGCACTTTGTACCACAGCTGTGCTCTCACAGATTACAGGTGGGAAACTTGCTAATTCAAGATACTTCTAATTTCCCTTGGAAATATAGATTTTACCACTGTAAAAAAAAAAAAACAAGACCTTTTATTTACTCAGTCTGCCCCTTATATTACCCTTCTTAGTGTAAAGACCCTAACAAGAAAGGCTCCTCTCTTCATCTTTCTTTTGCTTGTAGAAGTTTTTTGTGCATTATTTGTCTACAGTCTTTTCATTTGTATTTATGTCTTTGGATTCTTTGTAACCAATGATACCCGAAAAACCTTAAAAAAACATCCAAACTCCATACATATTTGAACCTACAAAATCCTGTCTGGCTAGAAGTGTAGTGTAGATATTGCGCTCTTTAAATGAGTTGCAATCTATAATGAAATTGTTGATTTGGTATAAGATTATAGACGATAGCATGTTAGTATAATGATATAAAATGACATTTTGAGAAGATCAGATATAGGATCTGAAAATGGCAGCAACAAAGGGATACTGTAATTTAAAAGAGAAGTAGAATTTGATGGACCTACGATAGTCACAGGATAGTGAAGCTTACAGATCCCAATACTGCCTAGATGTCCTCACCACATAAACATTTTCACCACCTCAAATGTTTATTTAGGTCGGATTCACACGAGCGTGTGCGTTTTGCACACGCAAATAACGCGGCGTTTTGCGTGCGCAAAAGGCACTTAACTGCTCCGTATGATGTGCGGCTGCGTGATTTTCGCGCAGCCGCCATTATTATGACACTTTCGTTTGGATGTTTGTAAACAGAAAAGCATGTGGTGCTTTTCTGTTTACATTCATAGTTTTACTGCTGTTGCGCGAATTACGCGCGTCCCACGGAAGTGCTTCCGTGTGGTGCGCGTGATTTTCACTTTCCCATTGACTTCAATGAGTGCGTGATGTGCGAAATACGCACAAAGAATGGACATGTCGTGAGTTTTACGCAGCGGACTCACGCTGCGCAAAAATCACTGACAGTCTGCACGGCCCCATAGACTAATAAAGGTCCGTGCGAGGCGCGTGAAAATCACGCGCATTGCACGGACGTATATCACGTTCGTCTGAATAAGCCCTAACTTTGCACTTTAGACAATTGGATTGAATGGTCGGCCATCTCTTCTTTTCCCCTTCCTCAACCTCCCTATGATTTTCCTTCTATTCTCTTTAGTCTCCTCCATCCTCCCCAAAACTGGACTGAGGCATCCTAATTGAGAATGAGCAAAATTAAGGTATAGTTACCCCATTCTTTTACCATGCTACTATATTCTGTATCTAGTGTTATCCAAACATGTTAAAATTTGGTATCAGATGAAGGAAATGTGAAATAGACTGCCAAGTTTATTCCCAAAATGCAACACAGTAGCATTAGATTGGTTCTATGACATTAGAAAAAAAATGTCTGCTTTCTTACAGAAACAGCACCACTGTTGTTCAGGGGCATGGACTGGTATTGCAGCTCAGTCCAATTCAAATGAATAGGTCTGAGCAGCGAAAAAATAAACTATGCAGAAAAGTGGCACAGTATCCGGATAAAAAGCAGCAATTTCTTTCCAATCTCATAGAACCTCTTTGAAGACAAACCTTTCACCTGCCCATACATGTGCAGCTGAGTGCAGCATGTAATAGGCAGGGATTCACAAACCTTGTTTCTCTTTAAAAAAAAAAAAAATCATATCTTTCTCCATTATTAAGATATTGGTGTCGTTATATTTAGCGCCCGATTTGTATATGACCCCCTGAAGTGTCAATGGGGTGTTTCTTTATTTCTAAATGGCATGGGGGTGTTACTTATCGCTCTGACACTCCCCATTAACCTGTTCAGGAGGTTATTTACATATCGGACGGCAAATATAACGGCACCGATATCTAAATAACGGAGGAGTATACATTTTTTTTTTTAAAGTGAGGCAAGGTTTGTGAAGCCCTGCCAATTACATGCTGGTGAAAAGTTCTCTTTAATCTATATGACATTCTTGGAGTCCCATACACATAGTGTTTTTGTCCATGTCAGTTGCCATTGCAATGGCAGAGAAAATGTCTTTCTTATATCTTAAGTGGCACTAAATATATTTGCTGCATTTTTTCCTGAAAGGAAGCCTATATGACAGCACTTGTCTGTCATATTTTTATTCCATTGCCTTGGTGTAAAAAAAGTAGCATGAATAGTTTATAATGCTACTGCCAGAACTAGTGGAAACTGTAGAGCTGTATGTATATGGGATAAAACAGTGGTGCAATACCTATTTATATGAATATAGACACATTGTGATGGTTGGTATTTATGTGACTTACTATATTTATACTTGAGCCCCACTTATCTGCATAACAATATTTTGGATTTATCTCTTAGGCTTGATTCACACGAGCATGTTCGGTCCGTAAAGTACGGAACATATTTGGCCGCAAGTCCCGGACCGAACACACACTGCAGGGAGCCGGGCTCCTATCGTCATAGTTATGTACGATGCTAGGAGTCCCTGTCCCGTACTGTAATCATGTTTTCAGTACGGGACAGTAGTTCCACGGAGAGGCAGGGACTCCTAGCCTCGTACATAACTATGATACTAGGAGCCCGGCTCCCTGCTGTGTGTTCGGTCTGGGACTTGCGGCCGAAATGCGTTCCGTCCTTTACGGACCAAACATGCTCGTGTGAATCCAGCCTTAAGGCCGGGTTCACACAGAGTTTTTTGCAGGCGGAAAATGTGCCTCAAAATTCCGTTTGGAAGTTTGAGGCAGATTTTCCTCAGCCTGCACGCAGCGAATTTCGCAATGTTTTTCGCCCGCGGCCATTGAGTGCCACGGGCATAAGACGCCGCAAAATACTCTTTCTCTGCCTCCCATTTATGTCAATGGGAGGTCCGAGGCGTAATTGCACGAAGATAGGGCATGTCCCTTCTTTCTCCTGCGAGCCGGTTTTACCGCTCGTGAGAGAAAACCGCCTCGGCCTCCCATTGAAATCAATGGGAGGCATTTTCGGATGGTTTTTGGTGAGAATTGCGTAAAAAAACTCTGTGTGAACATTGGTTTTTACTAATAATAAATAAACTTCTGCATGCAATACTTAAATATATGGTCAGCATTTTATTCTTTTTTGTAGCATTTCAATTGAAAATAATAAAACCAAGGTAAAAACAAATTAGAAAAGCGTGGCACTTTGTGCAGTGGTGAAGTAATAAACGGTGCTTTCTTTTTATTACTGCAGTGGGTATTAAGATGCTATCGCTTGCAGAAAATGATCTCAACATGTATTTGTTTTTCACTTAAACCTGAAAATGTTCATCTCGCTATGTGAGAGTACTATTATACTGTGAACCTCTGAAAGTTTATTTCACATGTGGTATAGGTTCCAACCATATTGCTGTATATCACCTATTTCTTTTGCTCAGCATGGGACTGGAACTGCATGAGGCCTGCATTTTAGTTCTGAGTCATTTTCTCAGAGACACTGGGGATATTCATTATCCTCTGATATCATTTTATTATTCTGAATGCATCCTGATATTTGAGAACATATCTTGTTTTCCAGTGCTTTGGGCTTACTAAAGTTATGTAACTCAAATTCCTGCTGCTTGGTTATCATTTTCAGCACGAAACAATATAATTTCAATTGATATACACCAGTGACAAAAAACAATAACAATAGATGATAAGCATGCTTTTCTATTCTAGTCTGTTATTACCATTATAGTTTTGTTAAAAGAGACTCCGCACAATGAACCAAATTCTACACAATTAGAGATGTATTGACTAAAAGAGCAATACCACTGAGGAATGCTGTAAGAGTGTAAATGGAAAATAAGATCAACAAACACAAAGTGCATAGTAAATTCATATCACATCACATTATTTATTTCTGATCATATAAACAAACTAAATATGTGCCTAAGGCAGTTGAGAAGGCAGCAAAGACATGAGGTTACTATTCCTGACACTCATTTTACCTACATATTTAGTCCTCAAAAAACTCTGAAGAGGCTTGGGATTCATAAACGATAACTAACAACATGAACTATTCACCTATTTCTCTATGCAATTTATAAAAAGTCATATCTGTCAGAGCCAGGGCATTTAGATACAAGAAAAGACCAAAGGCCACCATCTGTGGATATCTCAAGGCTCAGATGCCTGACGTAGTTTAGGGCCAATGGGGAGACTGGGAATTACCTCCAGACTATTTTCATTGCATTGATTCACAAATTGATATGACCAATTTAGGAAATTGACAGCCGACAGACAATTTTCTGATAGTCAACGTAAAAAATGTTTTTCTTTTTTCTGTTAACATGCACACTACCATATTTCCCATTTTTTAAACATATACCTGGATTGGTTTGTCAAAAAAAGGTATACAATTGTCGAATTGACATCTGCTTGACAATTTTTTTTAATTTATTTTTTAGTGGAATGACATTTCAGATGGATCAGGTTGTCCAACATTTTCTTGTGATAAAAATTTAGTATCTGTAAGTATAGTCTTTAAATTAGTAAACCATAAGTTACACTTTTGCTAACATTTGCCTGATCAAATTAATGTTTATAATTGGAGACAGGATGTGGAAGGCAAATAAATAAAAATAAAAATAATAGTCTAATAATCAGAATTTAAACAATACAAATGATATAGACAAGATTCTTTGTGATCAAGGATTTTTTTTTTTAAACTGGTATGCACACTTGGTCTTCAGCCAACCGTCTTTTTAATGCTTATGTCCTTACCTTCTACCACATATGTGTGAGACCTTTAACTAAGCATCCAATCTATTTCCATGTGTTAACTTTACTTAGAAGTCTCCCTGTAATCTTCAAAATCTTAAAAGGAGTAGTACACCCATCAATATCCAAAAAGCTTACATAGCAACCACAGCACTGCATTACTAAAGACCTGGATTCTTCACCACAATGCCCAGCATAGAGGCTTCAGGTTATGCTGCCACTTGAAGTTATAAAGAAGTTAAAGTTCTTGCTTACACGGCTTACCCCTTGTCCCAGCACTGGTTTACCTAACTTACTACTTAACTGCTACCATGTGTGTACATATTGTGAAGTTAAGTTGAGAGATCCCTGCACACAGCCTGCAGTATATATCCTAACATGAGTGTATCATAATATAATATTTCCACATGTTGTACAGATGTAGCCATCTTTATCTTGACTCTGATAACTAGCTGCAGCATGGTATCAGACAACAAATACCAATGAAAAGCATTGAATAAGTCAATAAAAAGTTTCTTGACACTATTTAATGCATTAAAAGTCAAGATTAAGATGGCTACATCTGTATTCCTGGGCTACTTCTTAAGGAAATGACCCCAAATATACGACAGTAAATATGGATAGTTTTCTACTTCTGTAGAGTTAATTTGTCTTACCTCTGAGACCATGATTTACTAGCCAGACTACAACTAAAAACTCTAATTCACTCAAATAAGGCATTTAGACTGGACCCTAAATGTCCAGAGATCCTTAAAGTCGTCATCTTACTGTCCGGCCGCGGCTTCCGGTCCACATGAAAATGGCGCCGGAATTCGCTCTGCCGAAGACCTTCATTTTGGTCTGTATGGGAGCGGCGCATGCGCCGTTTCCACACAGACGGCGTATGCTAGAGTGAATGTAACGGCTCCCGTTCGCATTCTCTATGGGGATGTATGTGCCGTATTCCATCTGTATGTGTCGTTAATCGACACATACAGAGATGAAAAAAAATGGCAGCCCCCATAGAGAAGTAAAAGAAAGAATAAAGTAAAAAGTACAACACCATAACACAAATAAATAAAATTTATTTTAATATCAAACTAAAAGCAATATTATATAAAAAAAATAAATGGTGACACCTTCCCTTTAACCACAATGCAAAATCTGTAACGGCCCCCCACCTAACATGTGGCAGTTATATTACTGATCTCTTCTTACATGGTAGAGGGGCATTTGGTCCAGCTCAGGAATCAGGGTCTGAGTGTGACTGTTATTTCTTCACCCACTATAGCCAGGCCCCTGACACTTATACATAATCAAACACATATATTGACCTCGGTACACTGTCCCGTCAAACACATGGCTCTTACACACATGCTGCCATATAACCTAGGTGTGGACTTTTGATGGACTGAACTGTATTAAAATTATGTTGTAACCTTCAGGATGTAAAAAAAAAAAAAATTTTGTAATAAATCAAGATTATTCCACTTCTAATCTAGTTAGGAATTTTATAAAAAAATTATTTTTTTTAGACTTCTCTGCATTTTCCATATTTGAAAAGCGACAAGAAAAGTAGGCATGATCTCCTATGAGATGCAGTTTATGTCACATTTATTTATTGGAGTGGGGAAAAAAATGTGCAACCTTTTGGGGCAAACCTGTGTCTGCTCATAGCAGGTGTAAAAAGATTTTTGGGTTTTACCAAAGATAATAACTTATTTAGAGGTGTGCACCTTTCAATAAATTTGTTGTAAATCTCACCAAATGCCCTCTTCTATTTGATTTCCATAAAATACATCTTTATTAATAAATGTTTACTACTGAATATCAAATATGTTACCGCTCTGCTTTGGACTCTTAAATACATATATTTTACCAGAATATCGTCATGCTGGAGGGAGAAGGAGCACAAGTCCAAGCTCTGGAATTAGTCTCTCTGTATATGTATGGGATGCATTATCAGGAATTTCCTTTATAGTATAATCTGGGATAGACATCCCCAATAATATAAGAACCATCCTATCTGAACCTGCAAGATTAATAGCAACTGAGCACAATGTTCACTGATAGACAAAACTAGAGGCCAATAGGGGTGATGCAAAAACACCACCCTTCTGACGTTGACATAATCGGTCAAATGATGAAGTGAGAATCACGGAGGGTGATGACGATGATAAAGCTCTCCGCTGATTGGCATTTTTACGGCCGAGCCTCCAGACGGGGAGGGTCCAACTGACTCATAATGCATGTGAGAGCGAGGCGCTCGCTGCCACTGCCAAACACTAGGAATTTAGACATCAGTAACTCCAGAAGTCTCCCTGACGAGCCTGATAGGGTGAAACGCGTAAGAGTAGCAGTAGTAGTTATATGTAGTGAAATTTAACTGTTCGATATAAGGGACGTGTTCCAGTTCACAATTTATTGGCAGACCTGACCTCAATACCTTACAAAGAGCTAGACTATGCATATAGAGGGGAGGGGAAGGATGCAATATACGATCCTCGTATAAGACTCTGACTATACTCTGAACAAAAATCTTAACACAGGAACCAATACCCTAAACCTAATAGACACTTATATGTTATGTATGTCAGTATATATCTTTACAAGTAAATGTGTGATGTTCCACGTTTTAACAGCTTAATAAAAGCTAAGTTTTATATTAACTCCTTCTGTACCTTTTATATATATATATTTTTTTTATATAGTCTTATATAATATGATAATTCTAAAAATCTAATGATCCATTATTACTGTCTGGTTCTTCAAACCATCAGTCATTTACAGTACCTGGCAATATCTGTTTAAGAGGTTTATGTAAATTTACTTTGTTAAAGTGAATTTCTAAGCATTACTTAATTAATAATTATTTATGCATCAGTCAATAGCTGTACTGATTACCAGTCATTTCTCTCGCTGAATTCCTTTAAGTGAATAATTCTTAAATTGATTCCGGACATCTAAAAATTGATCAAATTCCTCTACCATAGATCACCTAAGAGAAGTAAAAGTGCATTTCCTTTCCAAACAAAATAAAGTTAATCAATATTTTTTAATTGTCCGGTAACAATACAGCTAGCCTTTTTATCAATGTGTAAAACACTAAAGTACCCATTTTTAATGTAAATATAGAATAGAAAAGTTAATATTTTAATGAATGTTCGTATTCACTTTCTAGTTAGCTGAGCTTGATCTGTTATTTATTATGGCACTAATGCAAACCATTTTTTATGGGCTGCTTAGGACTTTAAAAATGTAGTTATTTAATCTTATGTGTAAATTATTATAGTTTAGAGACAGTTAAAGATGCATGCTCCACAAAGAGAAGATTAAAATATGTATGCTCCATCACTGGAATTACCACTACTTGAAAATTGGGCACATTGATATTGTCAAAGAGGTTGGTGGACATAGACTATAGACTTTCTGTAAAGGATCTGCCAGACACAGCTTTTGTGTCGACGCCCGTGGGTAATTTGTCTGCACCTGCTACTAAGTCTGAGAGAGTGACTCCATCTTCTACCACTCAGGCTGGCAGGCTTAGGAGTGGGAGAGCCTATCAGAGCCTGGCCAGATGGAGCTAGCTCCCGCCCTCTGTCTATTTATACCTGCATTTCCTGCTCCTCCTTTGCCTGTAATTCTCCTGTTTCCTGGCTCTGCTGCTGCTTGAACTATTTGTCCCTGCTTCATATTGACCCTGGCTTACTAACTACTCTCCTGCTCTGCGTTTGGTACCTCGTACACTCCTGGTTTGACTCGGCTCGTTCACTACTCTCCTGCTCTGCGTTTGGTACCTCGTACACTCCTGGTTTGACTCGGCTCGTTCACTTCTCTTGTTGCTCACGGTGTTGCTGTGGGAAACTGCCCCATTTCCCTTAGCTTCTGTGTACCCTTGTCTGTTTGTCTGTCGTGCACTTATTGAGCGTAGGGACCGTCGCCCAGTTGTACGCCGTCGCCTAGGACGGGCCGTTGCAAGTAGGCAGGGACTGAGTGGCGGGTAGATTAGGGTTCACCTGTCTGTTTCCCTTCCCAGTCATTACACTTTCATTACCGAAACGCATGTCAAAAGAGTGTCCTTTCGTCATACGTTTTGACTGGTATGCGTCGGGATATAATTGCCCCAGTTGTATTGAAATATTGAAAGTGTATTGGTCTGTAAAAAAAATGTGTGCAGTATGGTACAAGTTTTTTATTTTTTTTATTTGAGTCTTTTGTAGATGTTGCATAGTTTCATAGTTACATAGGTTGAAAAAAGATACAAGTTTATTGTTCAACCGTTCTCAATCAATTACACTTCATTCATTATTTGATTAGATATAATCCTTTATGCCATTTGTCAGTAATTAAACATCTAGCCTTTTTTAAATGCTGACATAGTATCTGACATTACTACATCTTGTGGTAAGGCATTCCATAGTTTTATTACTCTAACTGTAAAGAACCCTTTCCTATATTCATTCCTGAAACGTCTTTCTTCCACACTAAATTAATATTTCCTGGTCCTTTGTAACGTCCTTGGCAAGAACAGATTATGGGCTAGTTCTTTGTATTAACCACACATATATTTATACATGTTAATAAGATCCCCTCCAAGGCATCTTTTTTGCAACTGTATAAACAAAATGTTTAATATGATTGGGGCAGACCGTTTCAAAAAGTCCTGCCAAATCATATACATGGTGTGAACCTATCCTGTTTGTCTAATGGCCGCACATGACATATTTAATCAAAAATTATAGGACAAAACAGTTCATTTATAAAAGATGAAAAAACTTGTAACTTACAGTATATCCCACTGAGATTATATCAATTAAGATTCTGTCAGTTGCTTCTTACTGTCTCCTTATCAACAGACTACAAACTGTTACCTTTTACATTACGTTAAATGTAGACTGACAGTGTGTAGTCTGTTGCCATGGTTAACCGGTGTGGCTGTTGCCCAGCTCTGCCATCTTTGTGCTCATATTAAGCCCTGCCTCCGGCAGGGCTTAATAGAAGCCTGTCAGAAAGACGATATACTGCAATAAATTAGTATTGCAGTGTATAGTGCAAAGCAATCCAATGATCGCTGGTTGAAGTCCCCTAGAGGGACTAATAAAAAAAGTACAAATGAGTCAGATAAAGTTGGTTTTTTTTTATATAAAAAAAAAATATCAAAAGTTCAAGCCCCCCTTTTCCCATTTCCCCCCTAGAGCATTGTAAAAAAATTAAATAAACATAATTGGTATCGGCGCATCCGTAAAATATATAATTATTTAACCCGTACGGTGAACGCCGTAAAAAAAAATGTAAACGCCAGAATCGCTTTTTTCTGGTCACCTCATCTCCCACAAAAAATGGAATAAAAAGGGATCAAAATGTCGCATGTACTCCAAAATTATAGCATTAAAAACTACAGCTTATCTCACAAAAAATAAGCCCCCATAACACTTAATCGACAGAAAAATAAAGTTATGGGTCTCAGAATTTGGCGACACCAAACAATTTTTATTTTTTACACCTAGTTTTTTCCTTGTAAAAGTAGTAAAATATAGAAAAAACAATATATATTTGGTAACGCCGTAATCGTATTGACCCGCAGAATAAATTTAACATGTTGTTTTAATTGCATAGTAAATTCTGTAAAAATAAATTTAAAAACAAAGGGAGGAATCGCTGTTTTTTTCATTTTCTACCCCATAAATAATTATTTTTCCCGTTTCCTAGTATATTATATGCTAAAGTAAATGGCGCTACGAAAAACTGCAACTTGTCCTGCAAAAATCAAGCCCTCGTCGGACTATATCGACGGAAAAATTTCGAAATGTGGGGAGAAAAGAACTAAAATGAAAGCCTGAAAGTTGTTTACGACGGTTAAATATTGCAAATTCTCAAAGTTCTTGAAGTTGTATTCAGTTGTTTTGAATTTATCCATCAATTAAGGCTAGATATTAAACTATATCATAGTCTCCAGCCAAGTATTCAGTTGTAATATCATATTTCTCAATTCTACATTTGTAAACTGATAATAAATACACTATGGGCAGCAGTGTGGTTCAGTGTTTAACACTGTTGCCTTGCAGCAACAAAGTCCTGACCAAAGGAAACATCTGCATGAAGTTTGTACATTTTCTTTGTGTTTGCGTGGGTTTCCTCTGGGTACTACAATTTCCTCCTACACTCCAAAAACATGCACTAATGGAATTGAGATTGTTTGCCCACTGGGGACAGTGATGATGACATGACTTATGTACAGTAATGCAGAATATGTTGGTTCTATAACAACAATATTTAGAAATAAAAATATTAATTTTAGCTTTGTTGTAACAACGCAATAGGCTTTTGTTTGTCTTTAGGTAAAACCTCACTTCTTGTGTATATTAGTGAACATTGCTATATATCTTATTTCTTATTTATTACTTATTTAGCTTGTTGTATTACCGTTAGCTTATTGTATTGATTAGTATTTGATCTGAAAAGCATAGACTCCTTTTATTTTTAGTTCAGTTATTAAATTGACCAACTCCACATACCCTGGAGAAGGATTATATATCCTTACTGCTCTTTAAAAAATAATATGATGCTGCGCCAGGGTAGATTACTTAGTTTGAATTCAAGAGCATTAGAACCAGAAATTATAATGAGTTCCCTTATTGATGGATGTTATTAATTATAAAAAAGGAAAGTATTATATTACTGCAAATCTGGTGACATATTTTTAATTATTTCTAATTTATTTATTTTTCTCTTCTCATTCTGTAATGTAATTAGTAAGACTTTTAACACAGTGATCTGTTTTTGCCAATTTAAGGAATTGACCACTAACTATAACCAAATGTATTTCTTACAAAATATAAAAGAAAAAATAGAGTTTTGAAATATTACGAGAAACTGAGAAAAGTCTTTTCAAGGCTGCATTCAATTTTAGTATACCCATTATTTATGTACAATTGGTAAACCTGCAACACAAAAAAACATGAAAGTTCAGGAGTAAGCTGCATAAAAAGTTATTGTTCCTGAAAGAAGTAGCATCAATCTTGTCACTTATCTCATCTGCTTAAAATGTTCTATGACAGACCGTTATCAGTTTCAGAGTAGCTACAAGGATTTTCTTCAGCCTCTTCACAGTGTGTGAAGATTTCTGTGGGGCAATTATGTAGGCACAAAGAGTGACAGTGATAAAATATGCCAATTACAGCATTTGTCTTGTATCTAAATGTCTAGCATCTGGATGAAAAAACTTCCAGTTGGCTGTACAGATCAAGCACAAAGCATCTTCACTCGGGGCTTCAAAGACAAATAGATTGAAATTAGTAGTTGAAAGGATTCATATATCAAATTGTCGGAGCTGTAGGGGACATCGGTGGGATTTATTTTGCCATAAAGACAGGTCTAGCTAGGTTGTAAGAAAATCCCCAAAAAGGAGTCATATCAAATAATTTTGTTTTAGGATGTCCATATTTTTATGCATAACAGAATAAGCATTGTAACAACAATTAAATATTTCCAGGTGGCACAGTAGGAGGACCAATCCAACATGAAGTAATTCAATTGAATGAACTGAAAATAAATCACTGTTTGCTCAATTCATTTATTGGATATTGTTGGACTGATTTCTCAGGGGAATAGATAAGTAAACTGCCACATAGCAGGCATGGTGACCTTTTGGATATTGAACCTAAAGACAAACCACCTTTAAATGTCAATTTCTACAAATAGACACGTTCATGTTTGTTTTAATGCAGCTTGCCACTTCCTTTATTATATGACACAAGAGCAACGTAACCTGTACACTGTGTCCTTACCAGAAATGGACCATTATTGTTTTAGCACAAGTTTTTAGAGAACTGCAAAGTGTGAGGATAGTGTTTTAGAAATTATATTTTAAGACTAGTTTCAGCTCCGAAATGAAACACACATTTTAATTTTTTTAAATTATAGCGTAATTCATACCAATAAGTATGGCAGGTAGGATTGTAATTATACACTTGGAAGATTCCTGTTGACAAAGCTTTTAAATAAAGATCTGTTTCTAACCACAAGAATACTATTGCTGCATGTTATTTGGGTCATATCCAATTCTCAGCATACCCATGATACTGTTATTATGCCGACAAACCCCAACAGAATTGCTATTCCTGATGCACGGAAACTGTCTGATCTGGCATCAACTATTATCCTGCATTCCAAGCTATTTAGATCTTTTATCTTGTCTATTCTCCGTGTGATTCACATAGACACAATCAGCACTTCTACATATTTACAATAATAGGTAAATGTATGCAGAGGTAGCATCTCATGATGAGTTGGCAGCTCTGTCCCGCTGCAGGATAATGATATCCCTATAATTATTTTCTCTCTGATGCTTCCAGGAAAAATATATTTTCTCTTATGGCTCATGTGAGATAAAGAAGCTGATTATACAGTTCTAGTCATTCTATATATAGTGACTTTGCACTGGTCAGCACTACAGTTGAAGCACATGATCTACTTCACATGTTCTCTGTCTGTCAGCAAAGACATGTCTAACAGCCGCCAGGCTTTTCAGGCAATTATAAATATAACATACATGGAATCTACGTATCCTAACCATTTTCCAACCTATATTATGCTCACAACGAGAACTAACAAAGTACACATAATTGAATAGAACAATACAGTGGAGCATATAGTGTACGTTCATACCTCTGCTTTGTTTCAGGCCATATATTATCTATAGAAAGGATACAAATATTTTTATTTCTTTATTTAAAGAGGTTGTCTCATCAAGACAACCCCTGTCGATATGCCCTTTCAGGGCATATGGACGATGTAGAAGGGGTTACCCGCTATGAGCCAGAAAGGAGAGTTACTCTGTAAGATTTTGAATGGTCCCCATATAATGCTACATTTCCACTGACGTAGCCATTGAAGCTGAAATGCATAGCCAGATGTGGTTTCCCCCAGCCTATTGGCTTCATGTGACAATCCTTTCAACTATATAATTTGACATAATGTGTTTGCAACATATATAAAGACATTTTTATCATGATATAAAATATTTGACATTATTACTATTGAGATGCAGGTTGTATTTTTCATACATGTGGCAGTGTGAAAACTGGTACTGCTAGTCTATAACTAGTACCAACACCTTATTTTTAATTTACCAGGATGGAGCTCAATCACCCTCATCTATATAGATTTGCCTATTTTGCCCAGATGATAACTTCTTAGGGCTCATTCAGATGAGCATGTATCTCGTCAGTGTGACGGCTGTTAAAACACGGCCGTCACACCGACTCATGCATTTCAATGGGGCCATTCACACGACCATTGTTTCAGCAGAGTGTGTGAAGGGTCTGTAAAAAAATATGATATGTCCTATTTTCCTGTGTGTCACGCATTACCTCCATAGACTCTAGTCTATGGTGGATCCGTGACAACGCATCCCGCACGGGTGCACCTCGGATGTGAAAAACTGCAGTCTTTCAGGTCCGAGGTTATCTACGCTCGTTTGAATGTAGCCTTACAGTTGCTTTTTCTTAACTGCTTTCTGTAACGCCCATGGCCACGGACCGTCGGGATTACTCACCCCCCGACGGCCGCAGCCATGAATCTGTGAGCGCTGGCCCACATCTCTTCCTCAGGAGACGCCAGCACTCACTTTTGCTTCGTTCTGTTGTGTCCTGTAGGGTGCCCAGACTTAAAGGGCCGGCTTGCGCACATGAAAAAAATCAGTAATTAGCCCATACTCCCCCTGGACTATAAGAAGGGCCCTGCCCCTTCCTTCATTGCCTGAACGTTGTTGTGTCTTCCCGTGTCAGTCCTTGCAAATGGTCCCTTAGTGTTTTCCAGTTCCCAGTGTTCCCGTTCCTGCTACCTGTATCCCGTGCTACCTTGTTCCTGTGCCTTAGAGAGTTGGAGTCGTGTTGTGCCACTGATCACATCTGCTGTGCTGCATCACACCTGGTGTCTGCTGCCAAGGTCCCATCCGAGCCTAACCATCGCTACTGTCTGAACTACCACAGGTACCCTTACTCGGACTATAGACATTGACTTGGTACTCTGTTTGGCCAGCTTCTGTCCCGCTATGGGGTGCTGCCCCATGGGTCCACATTCCCACAGAATGTGACACTTTACTCGTGTCCTTTCTGCCACATCTTCAGTATGTTTGATTATATTCATGTGTCACTCAATAGTGAGCATACAGACATATGTTTCTGTGTTATCCAAGAATGGTTCATTAATGTAATGTCTGATCTATGGAACTGCCAGAGCAACTATGGGATTTACACAGACATAGCAGCAACTAAGAGAGGAAGCATTGGCGCAGCATGGTACATGGTGATTTTTATTGTAATTGTGTATGCGTGGAGAGTGACAGCCCTTGCTGTCATAAGTGGTTGTCAACTTTGTAAACCTAGCATCTAAAATAACTTAGAAACAACAGAATTAAATATAATAAAGAAAATAAAACATGTAGCTTATTATATACCTAATAAATACCTAAAGTAAATTGTCTTTTACAATTTGTTATGGGAAATGTTTTGTAAAGATATTCCAGACCTCCTAATAAATAGTTTCCTAGCGGTACTGCTTGTTTAGTGGAGATCTGAGCATGTCACAACAGAAGACACATCTTGTGGGCTACAATGAGTAGAAGTACTGGTAGCACATAGTCACATGCAACAATAGTTCTTCCCATTCACGCTAACAAGAAGACGAAGTTGGTGGCTTAGACCCAGTGTTAGATTGCAGATTACCTGTTAAGTAGTGAATGTGTGTTTTTATTTTTAAATAAAGAAATCTCATAAAGGAAGGCCTAGTGTTTGTCTTTCATGTCAGTTCTCCCCTTTAGGCATTTACACGAGTGTAATATACGCGCGTGCGACGCACGTGCTTTTCACGCAAGTCGTACGCACCTATATTAGTCTATGGGGCAGTGCAGACAGCGCGTGAATTTTGCGCAGCGCGAGTGCGTTGCGTAAAACTCACGACATGTCCTTTCTTTGTGCGCTGTTCGCGCATCACGCACCCATTGAAGTCAATGGGTGCGTGAAAGCAACGCATGCCGCACGGAAGCACTTCCGTGCGAACTGCGTGATTCGCGCAACAGCTGTCAAACTCTGAATGTAAACAGAAAAGCACCACGTGCTTTTCTGTTTACAAACATCCAAACGGAGTGTCATAATGATGGCGGCTGCGAGAAAATCTCGCAGCCGCGCATCATACGCCGATGACACACGGAGTTGTTAAGTGCCGTTTGCGCACGCAAAACGTCGCATTTTTTGCATGCGCAAAATGCACACGCTCGTGTAAATCAGGCCTTAATCTGATGTCTGATGCCACTGCTGTCTCTTGGAGCTTTATCAGTAGTACAATATCAGGAAAAATGGAACAAAACAAGAGTGCACTGGGTGACAACCACACATCTCTTCAGCCCGGTGTATTCTGCTGTTGTCACAGAATCTCTTCCAGGCTGCATCTTGTATCATGTATATAATATAGGGCTATGGCCAAACAATCATCTCTGTCCCTCCCTGCAATGGCCTATAGTGTGTATGTTGACCTTGACATCATGTTTGCTACACGTGGCACGGTCTGCAGCCTCTCCTGTATCTCTGAGACCTACAAATATGGTTCTCCTGCATCCTGCTCACATTATGGAATGATCTTTATAACTATAGCTTTTGATAGATCACATCTCCCTATTTGATGCTTGGAAAAGGTAAGTTACGTGCTACTGCATGCAGACACTGAATTTTCCCATTAAGATGGTGGTGAGAAGTTATTTCATTTATTCGCTACTAAAAAGCCACTTAGAAGTTGCATAAGTTGGAATAGAAGAACACTGTTAAAATGTGGGCTATATTTCGGGTTGTGGTAATATTTTCATGTATCTGCTGGAGTTTCTCTTAAAATCCAGTGCAGGGTTTTCAATTATTTAACGTATTACATTAAAATTAAAAGATTCTCTTTTAAAGAGAAATTACAAAAGATTCTCACTCCGATGATGATATTGGTTCCTATAGAAAAAAAAGTGTCTGCTTTAACTCAAGGGCATATTGTTATTGCCAATCCCAACCCTTGTTGAAGAAATAACCCAGTGACATATACTACATGTGTACCTATCATCGAGCTGTGTGCGTATCCATTATTTATTGCTACGATTCCCAATTAGTTTATACCTTGTGTTATCTTTCATTTTTTTTCTATTGCTTCCAGCCATATCTGCAACAGAACATGTTTGACTTAATGCAATCTACAACTCACAGGGCCGGCTGTGCATTGCAGTCAGAAAATCTACTGTAATATTTGTGCTGTTTCCCCTGAGGATTAGCTCATGAACTTTCAATACTCACAGTGTGAGCTTTCAGCCCTGCTGATTCTGAGCTAATTGCTCTTTAACGAATCTCCATTGCAACAACAAAGCTAGAACAGTAGTGGCCTAAGTCAAAGCAACATAGAGAAAAAAGACCAAAGGAATTATAAACTAAAACATGATAACACTAAGGGTATGTGCACACACACTAATTACGTCCGTAATTGACGGACGTATTTCGGCCGCAAGTCCCGGACCGAACACAGTGCAGGGAGCCGGGCTCCTAGCATCATACTTATGTACGATGCTAGGAGTCCCTGCCTCGCTGCAGGACCACTGTCACGTACTGAAAACATGATTACAGTACGGAACAGTTGTCCTGCAGCGAGGCAGAGACTCCTAGCATCGTACATAAGTATGATGCTAGGAGCCCGGCTCCCTGCACTGTGTTCGGTCCGGGACTTGCGGCCGAAATACGTCCGTCAATTACGGACGTAATTAGTGTGTGTGCACATACCCTTAAGTATATGACTGCACAGTAGCTTTTCAGCAATGGACCTATTAGGCCACGTTCAAACGTGGCGGAATTGCTGTTGAATTCTGCTGCGGACAGTACGCAGTGGAATTTTGCAGCAGCCGTTTTTTACATTGGTTCCTATACATTCTTAGGAAACTTAGTTCAGACGTTGCGGAAAACAACTGTGCGGAAATTAGGCTGCGGTGCAGAATTTTCTCTCCACACCATGCATATTATGTTGCGGAGAAGCAGCGGAATTGCACTGCGGATTTCAGCCTTTGCAATGCAAAAACTGAAATCTGAGGCAAGTCCGCTGTGACATCTGCAATGCCTGAATTACCTGTCAAATATGCAAATGTTGGTGCAGATTCGTTGCGTAATTACCCCGAATCTGCACCAACATTTGCAGCGGAATAATTCTGCCACGTGTAAACAGGGTGACCGGTAATTCAGATGTTGCGGATATCACAGTGAACTTGCCACAGATTTCAGTCTTTGCATTGCAAAGGCTGAAATCCGCAGTGAAATTCCGCTGCTTCTCCGCAACATAATGTGCATGCTGCGGAGGGAAAATTATGCACCGCAGCCTAATTTCCACAATGTCTGAACTAAGTTTCCTAAAAATGTATAGAAACAAATGTAAAAAACGGCTGCTGTAGAATTCCACTGCGGACTGTCCACAGCGGAATTAAACAACAACTCCGGCACGTCTGATCGTGGGCTAAGTGTTCAGTAAAGGAGGAATAATTTCTCCCAGTTTTAGAAAAAAAAGAAATTATTCCTAGCAAAAACAATTGGATACTCGAGACCTCTCCTATTCATTTGACATTGTGTTATTATCTAGTTTTAGAACTCTAAATATATAACATAACATGAAATATATACTAAGGGTTGTGCTTATGTAGCTCTAATGTTGGAAATACTTAACAAAGCAGAAAAAAACATATGCCTCTTTTAGAAATGATGGTTTATTGCACTACATTATGCTTTATTGCAATCCCGTACTATAGTTTGTAATGTGCTAAGTAAATTGATTCCATTAAGAGAAGGACTTAAAAACCAAGGCACTTAGTTAAGTATAAAATTCAAGTGATTTACTTGTGGCATGAAAAGTATAATGTCGCTTTTCATTGTTTCATTGCTTGTGAAATCGAGAAGGGCAGAGTTTGTCATTAGGCATTGCTCGTCTTCATCTCATGTTGTAGTATCTGCTATTTACATGGACTTTAGGTAAACCAACTGAGTTATCTGTAACACAGTGAGTGACAATCACACCCACCAGGCGAGATTATAGGAAGGGGCAAAAAAAGCCTCCACCCAAGTTTATTTTTATATAGCGCCAATAATTTAAACCCTATTTTAGCTTTTAATGTATCTCCCTCACTTAGCTTTAGATGCAGCATCTGTAGATGGGGAATAATCATCCAACTATAGACATTTTCATTAAAGGTGCAAACGTTGATAGTGCCTGGGGTATAAGGGTATGGTCACACACTTAGCAAAAAAAGTCTAAAAAAGCGGAGCTGTTTTCCTGATTTTCAAAAGTTTTTTTAAGCGACTCGCGTTATTCGCGGCAGTTTTTATGGCCGTTTTTGGAGCTGTTTTCAATAGAGTCTATGAAAAAACGGCTTCAAGAAGTCCCAAGAAGTGACCTGCACTTTTTTTACTCGGCCGTTTTTCAAAACGACTGCGTAAAAAAGCGGCCCGTCGGAACAGAACGCCGTTTTTCCCATTGAAATCAAGTGCCAGATGTTTGGAGGCATTCTGCTTCAGATTTTTCCGCCGTTTTTCAGACGTTTACGGCCCAAAAAACGGCCAAAAATAAGCCGTGTGAACATACCCTAACAGTCTTAAATTGGTGGCTGGGGGTAAGTATTTTAAGTTTGGAATAACATACATTCTGCATAACAGGAACGTATTAATACTTGGGCACCTGGCGTCCATGCAAAACAAGTTTGTGTCATGCAGAATGTCTATGATTAGTGTGTGTGGGTTTGGAAAGGTGTGCACTTTTTTGGATAGGAGGAATTTTTTTATTTCATACTTTGTATTTTCCTTTAAATTATTTGTATTAGTTTTTTTTTACATTTTATTTTTATTAATGTATTATATTTAATATGTGGCACAGGTCACATTAACTATGTTTCCTGCTGTACCCATATACAGAACCCTGATAACAGTGATCTAATGGTAACAGGCCATTTGATTACTTTTACCAGTGATCTGCATAGACCGACATGCAGAGAAGACGCAGAAAGGGCTGCAGGCACAAGGTCCAGTGTCTCAACCCATTAATTTGCGTGGTGTGAGTAGGAAAGAACTAAAATCTAAAGAGGGTTTAAAATTCATGATTGGCCTATCCTTAGGCCGATCAGTAGAACAAAGGATATACGGGACTCCCTAAAGCACCACGGCCCTTTTATTATTTATACAGACACCATTACTCATCTGTATGTGCGGCTGTGCTTGGGGCTGCAGCTCAACACCCTTTCATTCTAATGACTGGCAGAGGTCACAGGGATCAAATCCCTACTGATGAAATATTGATGACCTATCCTGGTCCCTAGTCCAAGAAAACAGCTCTTCCCGACATTCGCCGTATATATGGCACACGTCAGGTTGGGGAGTATGGAACAGGCTCACAGGCTAAGTCATGTCAGGCTAATGAGCATGTCAGCTGTATCCTACAGTTGACACTTCAGTGTAACGAGCGGCATCCCGCTCAAGCACGATCCCGCTTGTTTAACTCCTTAGATTCCAAGGTCAATAGAGGCTGCGGCATATACATACATAGAAACAGGGGGGTGGCCCCGTGTAACATTGCAATGACCCCCCCAGTGACACAATCGCGGGCTGCTGATTGTTGGTATGGCAGCTTGGGGGCCGGATGAAGGCCAGAGAGCTTCTGTCATCTTTGAGGTTCTGCCATCTTTGTACTCCTATGAAGCCCTTCTTCCGGGGCTTCATAGGCGATTGTCAGTATAGCGATATACTGCAATGAGTATTGCAGTATATAATGCAAGCGATCCAATGATTGCTGGTTAAAGTCCCCTAGGGGGACAAATACAATTACATAAAGTTTAAAAATACTTATTAAAAGTTTTTAAAAAAAAACCTTTTCCCATTTTCCCCTAAGCACAAAATTCAGAATATTTCATTATTTAGCCTGCACAGTGATCTCAATCAAATAATGGAATAAAAGTGATCAAAAAGACTCATGTGCCCAAAAATGGTACCAATAGAAACTACGGCTCGCCATGCAAAAAATAAGCCCTCATACCGCTCAAGCTATTTTTGTTACCAATGTTACAAATGTGAATTATTTTCTGCTGTAAGGATACAGTTATATATATATATATATATATATATATATATATATATATATATATTTATGTGCCTCAAGTGATCTAATCAGTGAGACCACTTGCTGCAAATGACTTGTTTATAACATAGCTTTGGATGTTTTTACCCTGCATCAGAAAGAAATACTGTGCTATCTTCACCTTATGTTTTCAGAACTAACATTCATTTCCGCCAAGATACAAGTCGCATCTCCCCATACACGTCCTTGTGCATGCCCTGATAAAAATCATTAATACTTTTAAAACAGGAACAACAGATCCAGTATCAGAAAATGTGCACAACATAGAGTTATCTAGAAAGTATCAAAAACAATATATACTCTTTTTCTAAATTGAATATTAGCTTTCTGGTATATTCCATATATAAAGTGTTATCAATTGTTTCCACTTCAATAAGTATTAAAAATGCATTACAAATATATATGAGAAAACTGATTAACCATATTTTAGGTTGTGGTGATTTAGATGTTTTGCTAGGTTTGGCAAATCACTGATGTGTAATCGCTCTCTCTCTCGCACTCTCTCTCGCTCTCTCTCTCGCACTCTCTCTCGCTCTCTTTCGCACTCTCTCTCGCGCGCTCTCTCTACTCGCGCTCTCTCTCTCTCGCGCTCGCTCTCTCTCTATATATATATATATATATATATATGTGTATATATATATAAATATTATATTGTGCATATGTATGTGTGTATGTGTATATATATATATATATATATATATATATATATGTATATATTTATTTATTTAATATACTGGGGTTGTATATACATACACAGAAGCTCTCTGATTTCTATATGCACTATAAAATGCTTGAAAGGTTCCAGTTAAGCTTCCTCCTGATAGCAGTGGATCAGATGGGTCCTAGGAATGAACCCTGCAAAAATCAGCTAGATGCCTAGTGTATATGGAGTAGACAGCCCCTTTAGCTATCAGTCCATTGGTGTGATTTTAAATGCTGGTCCAGACATATGTTGTGCTTTACTCAGTGGTTTCACCTTGCCCTCAAGCCTATCAAAAGTTTTGTTAATAATCACAATTTTCCATAGACAAGAAAACAGTAAGATATCGAAAAAGAAGCATATTTTAATAGCAACAGCAAGGAGACAGTGAGGGAGATGAAACATCGCACCACAGTATTTGCCTAAGGGAGGGAGCTCCATCTGTTATACTATCGGCACACCTGCAACACGATAGCCGGACGCATGGGTTACCATGGCAGCCGGGAGCCTAATAAAGGCTCCCCAGGTTTGCCATCAGTAACTGCCTTTTAGGCCATGCCAGAGGCATGGCCTAATAGATTGCCTGTCAGTCTGGCATGGCCTAATATGTTTCCTGTCAGTTTTACACTGTTAATTTCACATAGACAGGCAATAATGCTTTGGAATACGAAGTATTGAATAAAAATAAAAAACTACCCCCAATAATTAAATAAATGAAACCCTTTTTTCATTAACAATTATTTAAAAATGGGTCACTGTAAAAGAAAAACTACATATTAGGTACTGCCGCATTCGTAACGACCCATAGAACTCACATAACTTATTAGTTAAACTGCACGGGCATGGAGTACAGTAAACATGCAAAAAACATTGTCAGAAATGCTGTCTTTTTCCTTTCAGCCTAAAAAAATATTAACAAATGCTAATCAATAAATTATTTGTACTCCAAAGGGGTACCAAAAAACGACTACACATCGCGGAAAAACCAACCTTATATGGCTACATCGACGGAAAAAGAAAAACGTTATGGATCTTGGAATGTGGAGACACAAAATTTTCACGAAAACATGCTTTGGTTTACAAAAACGAAAAAAAAACTATGAATATTTGGTATTGCTGCATTTGTACCGACCTTTTAGGGCATGGCCCCACGTGGCGTATTTCTTCCGCAACTGTCCGCATTAATGCCGCACAGAATCTGCGTTGCAGATTCTGTTGCGAATCTGCCCAAAATTTGCAGTAAATTGATGCGGACTAGCCGCTGCATATTGAGGTGAAAGTACTTCCCTTCTCTCTATCAGTGCAGGATAGAGAGAAGGGACAGCACTTTCCCTAGTGAAAGTAAAAGAAATTCATACTTACCGGCCGTTGTCTTGGTGACACGTCCCTCTTTCGGCATCCAGCCCGACCTCCCTGGATGACGCGGCAGTCCATGTGACCGCTGCAGCCTGTGATTGGCTGCAGCCATCACTTAGACTGAAACGTCATCCTGGGAAGCCGGACTGGAGTAAGAAGCAGGGAGTTCTCGGTAAGTATGAACTTCTATTTTTTTTACAGGTTGCTGTATATTGTGATCGGTAGTCACTGTCCAGGGTGCTGAAACAGTTACTGCCGATCGCTTAACTCTTGCAGCACCATGGACAGTGACTATTTACTGACTTCGCCTAGCAACGCTCCCGTAATTACGGGTGCACACACGTAGTCACCCGTAATTACGGGAGCCCCATTGACTTCCTCAGTCTGGCTGTAGACCTAGAAATACACATAGGTCCAGCCAGAATGAAGAAATGTCATGTTAAAAAACCAATACGCTCCGCAGCACACATAACCATGTACATTACATCTGCGGACTTCATTGCGGAATTTTGAATCTCCATTGAAGTCAATGGAGAACTTTCGCAATGAGTTCGCAACCAGTCCGCCACAGGTACGCAACATCCATTGTATGCTGCGGACACCAAATTCCGCACCGCAGCCTATGCTCCACAGCGGAATTTTCTGCATCGTCTAAACGAACCCTACTAAAAAGAAGTGGAAGGCAATGGAGAAACGGGTCCGCTGCGGATTAACGCTGCTGAGTGTCTGCAGCGGAATTCCAGAGTAAATCCGCCACGTGGGGCCTTGCACTTTGAAAAAAGTTAACAAGTTATTTTTACTGCACAGTAAACGGCGAAAAAAACGCAAAAAACTAATGGCATAATTGTTGTTTTTTTTTTCATTCCCTTTTAAAAAAATGAATGAAGGCTAAATCATTCAATTTTATCAACCCCAAATGGTGCCATTAAAAAACATGACTCATACCACAAAAAAACAAGCCCTCATACAGCTACATCAACAGAAAAATAAAAAAGTTATGAATCTTGGAATGTGAGGATGAAAAAATAAATAAACAAACAGGCCTGGCCTTTAAGGGGTTAATGTTAATGAGTCATATATTAAGTGGACGAGACTCACATGTCTATAGCATTTACAGAAAGCACTCCAAAAAGTCAAAAAATTGTGGATCTCCATGTGATTTTCCAGCTCTTTTTTAGGCCAGGTTCCTATGTAGTGTAAATGCTGCGTAAAAACCTGCAGAATTTACAATAGCAGAAAAGTGGGTGAGATTTTGAAAATGTTATGCCCACACTGCAGAAAAAAAAAGTGGCAATAGCTTTATAAATTAACCTGCGTTGCTGAATTTAAATCCGCAGCATGTCAATTTATTCTGTGTTTTCGTTGCTTTTCTGATGTAGGTTTTCCCCATTGAATTCAATGGGGATACAAAGCCTGCAACAAAAAGTCAAGTGTTGCGACTTTAGCGGTGGAATCGCAGAGATTCCACCGCAAAAAATCGCAACTCAGAAAAATAAAGTGTACTTACACAGAACTCCCTGCTTCTTCCTCCAGTCTGGCTTCCCGGGATGACGTTTCATCCCATGTGACCACTGTAGCCAATCACAGGCTACAGCGGTCACATGGGCTGCAGCCTCTTCCAGGGTGGCCGGACTGGACTGCAAGGAAGGGACACGTAACCATGACAATGGCCGGGGTAAGTATGAAAGTTTTTCTTTTCTACGGCTGCTTTCTGCAGTGGAAATTCAGCACGAAAAACTGCACCACAATGTGGTGCGGTTTTTCGGAAGGAATTTACTGTGGGTTCCATAGTTTTGCGCAGCATATCCGACCCATGGGAAACAGACCTTAAATAGTTTCACAATTAACCCGAATTAGTCCTGCCTTTTTTAATTTTTTTAATTATTTACAAGTGATTGAGATCTCTTCAAAGTTTTGTTAGGGTATGTGCACACGATATCGACAATTACGGCTGAAAATACGTAGCTGTTTTCAGGAGAAAACAGCTCCTGCATTTCAGACGTAATTGCTCTTACTCGCGTTTTGCGAGGCGTCAATTACGGACGTAATTTGGAGCTGTTTTTCATTGGAATCAATGAAAAACAGCTCCAATTACGTCCCAAGAAGTGTCCTGCACTTCTTTGACGAGGCTGTTATTTTACGAGCCGTCTTTTGACAGCGACGCGTAAAATTACAGGTCGTCGGCACAGTACATCGGCAAACCCATTGAAATGAATGGGCAGATGTTTGCCGACGTATTGGAGCCGTGTTTTCAGGTGTAATTTGAGGCGTAAAATGCCTCGTTTACGCCGGAAAATAGGTTGTGTGAACCCAGCCTAAAGATATAAGGAATGACAAACACAAAGTTAAACTTAAAATATTGCACTTCAACAACATTTTTTTTTTAAAAATTGGGAGGTTATAGATATAAATGCTGTACCCAATAAGGCAGAGCAGATCTTTACAAATGTTTGGTTAGTTAGTGGTACAGTATGTTAGTTTGGAAGTTGGTGTAAAAATAATCACATCCATGAAGCTAAATATGGCATATCCACAGGCTATGCCATAAATGTCTGATAGATGCGAGTCCCACCTCTGGGACCCACACCTACAGTATCTCTAGAATGGGGCATACTGAACCCCATTCTAGCTTACTCAGCTCCTGCTTCTCCCCGGCCACTTCCTGATGAGGTTATGGAAACATCCAAGCTTGCTAACCTATGCTGTTTCCGGAACTCTGATAGAAGTGAATGGGAGTTATGGAGACAGCATAGCACGGCGAGTTACGCTATTTCCAAAACTTGGGAGCTACGTAAACAGCGTAGTTTGCTGTGCTACGCTGTTTCCATAACTCCCATTCACCTCTATGTCAGTTATGGAAACCGCGTAGCTCAGCGAACTCGGCTGTTTCAGTAACTCACGACTGCCTCATCAGAAAGTGGACGGAAAGCAGCGTAAGCCATGCAAGGTAGAACGGGACTCACTGGGCCTCAATCTAGATATTGGTTGCTGTGGATATGCCTTAGGGCACATTCAGAAGTGGCGGAATTGCTGTTGAATTCCGCTGCAGACAGTCCGCAGTGGAATTCTGCAGCAGCGTTTTTTAAAATTAGTTCCTATACATTTTTAGAAAACATAGTTCAGACGTTGCGGAAAATAACTGGGTGGAATTTAGGCTGCGGTGAAGATTTTTCCCTCCGCAGCATGCTCATTAGGGCGGGTTCACACATGGCGGAATTGCACTTAAATTCCGCTGCGGACACTCCGCAGCGTTAATCCGCAGCGGAGCCGTTTCTACATTGACTTTCACTTTAATTTCGCAGTGTTCGTTTACACGATGCGTACAATTCCGCTGCGGAGCATAGGCTGCGGAGCGGAATTTGGTGTCCGCAGCATGCTCTGTCTGTTGCGGAGCAGTGGCGGACTCATGGCGGAATTTCTCCATTGACTTCAATGGAGATTCAAAGTTCCGCAATGAAGTCCGCAGCTGTCATGCACATGTCATGTGTGCTGCGGATGCGTCTTGCTTTTTTTACTTGACATTTCTTCATTCTGGCTGGACCTATGTATTTCTAGGTCTACAGCCAGACTGAGGAAGTCAATGGGGCTCCCGTAATGACGGGAGCGTTGCTAGGAGACGTCAGTAAATAGTCACTGTCCAGGGTGCTGAAAGAGTTAAGCGATCGGCAGTAACTGTTTCTGCACCCGGGACAGTGACTACCGATCTCAATATACATGTATCTGTAAAAAAAAATGAAGTTCGTACTTACCGAGAACTCCCTGTTTCTGTCTCCAGTCCGGCCTCCCAGGATGACGTTTCAGAGTAAGTGACGGCTGCAGCCAATCACAGGCCAAGCACAGGCTGCAGCGGTCACATGGACTGGCGCGTCATCCAGGGAGGTCGGGCTGGATGCCGAAGGAGGGACGCGTCATAAAGACAACGGGCGGTAAGTATGAATTTCTTTTACTTTCACTAGGGAAAGTGCTGTCCCTTCTCTCTATCCTGCACTGATAGGGAGAAGGGAAGCACTTTTCCCGCAGTCCGCAGCAGCCAGTCCGCATCAATTTTCTGCACATTTTGTGCAGATCCGCAGCCGTAATCCGCAACCCGGATTAGGTGCGGCATTGATGCGGACAGTTGCGGAGGAATTCCGCCATGTGTGGTCATGCCCTTATGAGAAGAAGCGGAATTTCACTGCAGATTTCAGCCTTTGCATTGCAAAGGCTGAAATCTGCAGCAAGCCTGCTGTGATATCCACAACGTCTGAATTACCTGTCAAATATGAAAATGTTGCTGCAACAATTCGCAAAGAATCTGCAGCAACATTTAAGAATTCCGCCACGTCTGAACATGGCCTTAAATGTCCAAGCTGGGAAAACCTCCAGTTTCACTGACATTTATAAAGAAAAACGATCATAGTTTATAGTTGATTTGCTATTTCTACAGTGTATTTGTTGACTAGTTATATTTCCACCTTTAATTACGGGTACAGTAAAGGTATATTTTACAGTTGATTTAGAAAGATGTGGCAGTATTTGATTTTAATCAGATTTAAGTGGCTCATCCTAATTTGAGCAATTGACACACAATTACTATAACAATGTTGTTTTCTTTCAGTATTTGTAAGGTTTGATTTGATTTCAATAGATAATTATGTGCGTACTGATGGTAAAGAGTATTTGCTAAACCTGTTTTCATTGAACACTTCAAACACTGAATCAACATTTAACTGCAGTAAAGCAATTATGTTGTCATAAGTTGCTGCTGCAAACTACATTTCAAACGTGGAGGCTTAAGAGAAAAATAACTGATTGCTAATCACAACAATTGTGAGCGGAGTATGTCATCATATTGTACGCAGATAAAGTCATACGAGGTTAATTGTAAATACCAAAGAAACAAACATTTTTATTGGCATTGTTGTTGTATAGAATATCTACACGAATTTTTTATTTTATATATTGTTCATTTTTGTTACAAAAAATACCCAGAATTACTTGCAAATTAATTAATCCCTTCCCGCTTCAGCTATTTTTTAGTTTTACATATTTGTTTTTTGCTCCCCACCTTCCGAAAGCCATAACTGTTTTACTTTGCTGTCGATATAGCCATATGAGGGTTTGTTTTTTTGTGGGGCAAGTTGTAGCTTTTCACTGTACCATTTATTGTACCATATAATGTACTGGGTAACGGGGAAAAAAAATTGTAGGGCGGAGTGAGAAAAACAAAAAGCAACTCCTCCAATGTTTTTTGGGTTTTGTTTTTACGATGTTAATCATGCGGTAAAAATGTCATGTTAACTTTATTTTGCGGGTCAACATGATTACAGTGATAAGTGATACTAAATTGATATATTTTTTTTATGTTTTACTACTTTTACAAGCAAAAAAACAATTGTTAAAAATAAAATAAAATTTGTTTGTGTCACCATATTCTGAGAGGCATAACTTTTTTAAAATGTTTCTGTCAATTGAGCAGAGTGAGAGCTTGTTCTTGTTGGGCAAGCTGTAGTTTCTATTGGTACAATTTTGGGGTACATTAGACCTTTTGATCACCTTTCATTTAATTTTTTGTGGGAGACAAGGTGACTAAAAAAAAAACAGATTCTAGCGTTTTACTTTTTTCTCTTTATGGCGGTCACCGTGCGAGTTAATTAATGTTATGTTGTAATAGTTCAGACTTTAACAGACGCAGCGATACACTGCATTGCTGTTGGGGGGAAAATGGGAAAAGAGGAGTTTTTTCACTTTTAATACTTACATCATGTTTATGGGCTACTTCAGAAAGATACATTTGGTTAGTAAAAAAAATCCAAATATGTCCTGCGATGTATCCATAGGCTGGAGGTTTTTTTTTTTTTTTTACAGTATTGCTTGAATAACATATTCACTCTGAACTTTCTACCAATCACACTAATAATTCCTTAGTTTATCACCAACAATCTAGATTCCGGCCAAACCATTCAATAGAAACTACCCTCAGCAAAGTTACTAAAGACCTACTGACAAGTAAATCTAAGGTCTATTACTCCATACTAATCCTTCTCGAACTTTTCACCACTTTTTTCACCGTAGATTACTCTATATTCCTCCAGATTTTCTGCTTGCTAGGCTCTCCGTTGGCTCTCCTCCTATCTTTCAGACAGGACATTTAGTATCTCCCACTCCCAAATGCATATATCTATATACAGATGACACATAAATCTATCTCTCTGCTCCCAATCTAAACACCCTGCTAACTCGTGTCCTTGACTATTGGCCATCTTGTCCTTCATGTCCTCCCGCTTCTTGAAATTAAACATAGACTAAGATTGTCATTCTTTTTTCATCACAATATGCTCCCTCGCCCAAAATATTGTTATCTGTTAACAACACCCCACTCTCCCTCACTACACAAGTGTGTTGTCTGCAGGTTAAGTTTGACGGGTAAAATTTGGCTCAGTCTTTAATTTAAGCTTCACAGCTGAGCATAGTCCATTTCTGAGGACTGGAAAATCCCTATTGTTCTCGGGAAGAACCGTTAAATTACTAAGATAAAACTGGTGTGTTCTATGAAAACCAATAAAATGTGATTGTGATATTTCAAAACATCTTGATGATAAGTAGTTATTTTTGGTTATTAATATTACAAAATAATATTATATGATATGTAACTATGATCTGTAGAAATAAACAGGAATATAGAAAATCTAAGTATGAGAGATACAGACATACAGTATCTCTGTATTGATGTTTCTGTTCTACAGAGCAGGTCATGCATTCATTTTTTTTATTACCAATATGATATAGACATTATTTACTATTGAATAATTCTGGGTACATTACTTAAAATAGTCTACATTTCTCAATCTGTTAAAAAGGTACCTCATTGGTGATCTCATCAATAACATATACACATTTGTGAATGCATTTCCATTTTCAGCCCTTTTCTGAGGCCTCTTTAGAGGTTTTTTTTTTTTTGTTGGTTTCTTATATGGCAAGGGGGCTTTTGGGCAAGTTTTTCTCTTAACCCTGCAGGTACGTGAATATACATGAGACAACTGCTACCTCAGCGCCTCCTATAGTAACTCCCTCTATAGCATGTTACAAAAAGATTTGTATGTATCATATTTAACTCTGAAAATAGTTCTCTACTCATCATTTAAATAACATTTTACTTTTTAGTAGTCCTGATTAGAGTTCTGGCACTGCACTAACTAAGTCTACGGAAGCATGGAATAATTTTTAATCGTGTGGGTACTGTATGGAATAATTCTGATGACTTAAGGGATAACTGATAATTATGAAAAGGTCACAAAAAGAAAAAAAAGAACTAGTTGTAAAAAAAAAATTGCTATGCTAATGGACGGTATTCAGTATCCGTTTACTATGTGTCCTAATTTAACTGCACTTTAATGGGAGCAATTTTTACAAAACAATTTTCTAGTTGACACATTTGTAATAGTACATAGGACGATGAACTCCTATAAAACAGCATAATGTTCATATGATCATATATTTGTAGTAATGACTAAATTAGTAAATATCTTTGAACAAGCATCCTACTGTTACGGGGCCCGTGGATAGTGAGATTGTCACAGGGCCTACAGAGGATGGTGTGTCACCAAGGGATTTTACGTAGGGCCAATCTGGGGAGCAAAGTCTAAGGGATGATTAGGTGGTCACCCTTAGTCCTCGGTTCAGAGATGTAGACTTGACCGCAAGTATCCCCAGATCACTACCCCCAAAATAGTCTTCTTTGGAAACGGCTGACATGGAAAGGTGTGGTACAGAAATAGCAGACCGTATGCAAGGGCAGGCGGCAGAGGGTCTTCATGTTTAACAAGTAAGAAGAGTAGGCGGCAGGCATGGATGGTCAAGGTATATAGGCAGAGGCCAATACCAGAAAATCCAAACAAATGATAAGCAGGATACTGCTATCAAACTAGAGAATATAATCTAATTGCTCAGGCATGTAGAGAAATAGACCAAAACGTTTTAAAGCTTTAGAAAGCTGGTTGGAGATCTGGCGTGTACTAGCATTTTAAGAAGAAAAGTGTCAGCGCGCCCTAGAAGCAGAAGTGGGAAAGCAGGAGGTGAGCGGTTGCGGCATGGGATGCCGCCAACAGAAGAACAGAGGAGAGGGTCGGCACTGGCAAGAAAGCGATAGACGACAGGAAAAGGTAAATATGCGGTTGCGACGGCCGTTATACTTACAACCATGAGTGTGTGTTAACGCCAGCTGTGTTCATAAACTGTATCTGTCAAACAATTTAAATAGAAATAGGGTGGCAACTTCTTATTTTTGCCTACTTTGTTGCTTGTTTAAGTAAATAATCATATGATCTAGTGTAATAACACAGTCTGTAATAGTATACGATGGAAGGATAACCCTATTTTCTGAAATCCCTACTTGGGAAATAAGGTGTCTATCCTTACATTACTGTATCATTTGTAAGGATATCTACTGTATTGCCATTTCCACTATGTTTATTTTTACAACTTAATCTGTTTTAGTGAGGTAACATAGCTTTAATCTAAACTGACATGGAGCAGTCAATTCCATACATTTAATAAAACCCATCACTGGAGCATGTAAAATCTTTTATTCAACCCCAGGAAAACCTGGCAGGATTGATGGGTTATTAATCAAAAAGTGTCTGGCTTTTTCATATAAAGACATGAAGGCTTATTCTTGTTATTAATATAAAATATGGCCTTATATTTCGTCTATATATGCAGAGTATTTACTGTATGCTAGACACGGTAGTTCTGATGATTAAGTGCAAAGAGTTAATTGTGAAGAAATAAAAAATTGCTATTTTTATACCTGATGTATTTCCATGCCATGAATGTTAAAGCTGAAGTGATTAATTTCATACACACAGTCACACAGTGTACAACATAATGTAGACATTTATCAATGGGTTTTCACACACACATGCCAGAAAATGTAAATTAGTGAAGCGCATTAGCAAGGAAGTGTGTCACTTGAAGCAGACAATGCATCCAAAAGAATTTGATATTGTTTTATAAAGGAAAAGAGCTACGTACAAATACAAAAAGCTGCAATACAAAAATAAATACACACTTTTTAAATGAAACAATAAGCAAGACCAAGGCTAGATTTAAAAATGTAGCAGATCTTCCAAAAACCGAAGCAGATAACACATGCAGATTTTGCTACAGATTTTGGTGCGGAATTGTAGATCGAGTCAACAGCGTAATATTTACATTGCATGTGGACTTAGCCTTATCCCGAATTCAGACGACGCCGGTTTACGGCCCTTGTGACGGCCGTTAAAACAACGGCCGTCACACAGACGTATGTATTTCAATGGGGCAGCCCACACAGCCGTTCTATCTACAGACTGTGAAAAGGGTGCGTTGAAAAATAGAACATGTCCTATTTAGTTCGGTTTTCACGGATCCCTCAATAGACTCAAGTCTATGGGGATCCGTGAAAACGGGACCCGCACGGGGGCAACTCGGATGTCAAAAACTGCAGCTTTTCATGTCCGAGTTTTCCCACGTTCATCTGAATTCAGACTTATAGAGGTGCAGGTGTTATCACTCTACTGTAATAAAGATAACGAAAATAGTGTAAAACTGCAAGATACATAGATATAAACGAGGAATTTATTATATTCACAAAAAAATCATTAAAAAAGCCAAACAATAAAAAGCATGTGGCACGCTAAACAGTAGCCATAGCCCAGGGTTTCACCACACTGGCTTCTTTTGGGGCTTCATACATTTTTTCAGCAAACAAGAAGGCAACACACCAGCGATCAACAGCGAATGAGGATTACAGTCCAGGAATCTCTTCTCCGGTATAGGATACGGGGAACCCAGTTCAAAAGGCAGAATATTTCTCTCCAGTCTGTGGGTGTACTGAAATAGGATTATCAATTTACTGCTTATTTCTTTACTGGTTTTAAGATTGTATTCAATAATAATTCATATGCACTAAGCATCTTTGCATAGTGACTGCCGCAGAGAGCCAGAGGGTTACAATTATTGTTTCTCTCTTTTTTTTTTTTAAAGGAAGAAATGAATTAAAATAAATCGGCACATTTTAACCACTTCATATTAAAAAGGTAGACCTTAACATTCCAAACACACACACACATTTCCCGATGTGGGAAAATCTATCATGGAAACAAGAAACATACTGTAACTGCATAGAACATTAAGATTTTTCTACGTAAAGTTAGAGGACGCATACAAACACTTTTAACTATGTGTCTTTTCTTTTTCTTTTACATATTGCAGTTTTTTTGTCTAATCTAAACTACAGATATGTATTGTGATATCACAAGGAGTTCATAAGTTTGAGATATTATTCCCAGAGCAACCATTACAATGTACGGTACACACAATAAACAGAGGCTGCAAAAACCGAAATAAAGCTAAATCAATGGAATTATTACGCGCACACCAAAAAGTAAACTGTCTGACAATCATTTCTACACGCTGCATTTTTTTATTATGCATTTTATAATTGAATGGCCTGTACAGCATTTAACACATTATTTTTCACTCATATAAGCAATTTACCTTGTTTAGAATGTCTTTCCTAAATTGACTAATATGCATTAAGAAGAGATGAGTGTTTATTGTAAAGCTATGTCTGCTTTATAGACATACAGATGTAGCTATCTTTAACTTAAAGGGGTTTTCCGAAGATTAAGTGTTATTCCCTAAACACAGGATATGTGATAGCGTATAGAGAATGAATAGAGCCACAGGGCGCAAGCGTGACCTGGTTGCACCATTTATTCGGAATTGGAACAGGCCCCCAGCATGTTATCACTTATCCTTTAGTTAGGGGATAACATATATTCTTGGGAAAACATCTTTAACTCTTAACGTGTGCAATACATTGCTTTTTAATGGCTTTTGTTGTAGTTCTCACAGTCAGGTTATACTGTGCTACATCTGTACAGTAGGATACAATGCTATTTTAAAGTAACTGTCCACTTGTAAGCTTAAAGATGATGTGTAAGTCACTGCCTATTTGTGATGATGACCTGCTATTTTTCAGTACTTGCTGCCTGGCTGTGTTTTTTTTTTTTAGCTAAGCTCCATTAGGGCATAGCTATGATCTGTGACTACAGTTTAGCTACAGTAACTACAGGAAGTCTGAGGTAGTCAGAAATCCACCTCCTGTCCCATCATTGGCTCAGGCTGCTGCTCTGTCCCTCCCCACTGCTCTGCCAGTTCTGATTGGCTGCTATGTATAACCACAAGTCTATAACAGGCTCACTGGAAAGTTAGTGCATGAAGAGCTGTTTTCCATTATAGCAAGAGCAAAATCATTATAAACTACAGACGACTAAACCATCAATGACAAAAAAGATGAACATCAGGTAATTGCCACACATATACTGAGGTAAATGAGTCTTAGCAAGGTGAAGCCTTCGGAGGCGCTTTCAGTATAATGGTGTTCAGCTTTATATTGCAGAGAATCTCAATCCAGACAAATTAAATCGATCAGTGACAGCCACTTAGCTGCACTGTTTTATGGGAATCTGTGACAGCATGAAATTCACAATGCTGCTACGTGTTCTCATCCCTTGCTCTTCATTGCAGAGCTGCTTGTTTGGATGTGTTTAAGTACAGACACCCCATAAGCTCACCAATGGATCGTGATCCAAATTCTATTGCTGAGATAGAATAAATATATAATCTACAAAAAAACACGTAACTGCCACGTATATACTGAGACAAATAAACCTCAATCAATACAATAAATGTTTATAACCTATGCAACTGAAAAAAAAGTTATTGTTATGTGTATGTTGCTGAAATGATGGGTACTGACCGATGAAAATTAGTTCCATGGGTTATAAAATATGGCCACCTTAAGGGAGATCCTGGAGAACTGCTTTAAATAGCATACGGTACAAACAGATATGTAGCTTTAAACTTAAATTTGAACTAATACTGAGATAAAAAATATTGTTACATATTTATTGAGGCCATCTGATTATAAAACTTATCATTGCAACATATTTAAAGGGGTCATTTAAAAGGTTTTCCATAGACAAAAGTGTTTTAGAAAAAAACAGACTTTATTTATAAAAGGGTTACTCCCATTCCAATATGCACAGATGCCATTGCACAAGCGTGGCCACCACTGTAGGCAGAGGCGTAGCTAGGTTCTCCTGCACCCGGGGCAAAGATTCAGATTGGCGCCCCCCCAACTTATTTCCCGACATCTCCTTCCCCCTCACCATGTTTTCTTTCCCTACCAATCAATGAGGTGTAATTTTTTTTCACAATTTTTTTAATGTAACTCGAGTATAAAAGCATTTCTACATTTTACAAGCGATGTAGTTCTATAATGTAATTAACATGAAAATTAATTAGAGGCCACACACAGCCCCCCCTTGTAGATAGTGCCACACACAGCCCGCTGCTCCTTTGTAAATAGCGCCACACCCCCCCCTTGTAAATAGTGCCACACTCCCACCCCCCCTTGTAAATAGCGCCACACTCCCCCCCCCCCCCCCTTGTACACTGTGAACAGACCGGTGAGCGGTAGCCTACCGCTACCACTCTCCGCTCTGCCTGGTGTGACTTACCGGAGAAGCCGAGGAGGTCATGCGGCGCAGGCAGTGGCGGAGTTCCTTCTGACTAGGGTTGGTGACAGCCAGGGCCGGCCTTAGGTTGGATGGCGCCCTGTGCGGGACTCTCTATTGCCGCCTCCTACACAAACCAAAAATTAACCACATATATGGACACGCTGGAACATATATACTGTACATACATAAAGATAGATATTTAGACATACAGGCAAATATACATATACACATCTGGAATATATACATACAGGTAAATACATAAACGTACAGACACATATATGCACACAAACCGGCATATAAATACACAGACAGGGACATATACAAATACATAAAAGGCACATATATACAAGCACAAAGACACATTCACAAACAGACCCATATATACCCACACAGGCACATATATACACAGCACAGATAATGTAGTAGTGTTACCTGCAGTCCTATGTTACACCACAGATAACACAGTGATAACTCTCTAAATACAGATAGTAGTGTTACCTGCAGTCCTATGTAACACCACAGATAAAACAGTGATAACTCTGATTACAGATAATGTAGTAGCTGTTGCCTGTAGTCCTATGTAACACAACAGATAACACATTGTGCTAAATTACAATCTCAGCTACACAGTACAGATAATGTAGTAGCTGTTGCCTGTAGTCCTATGTAACACCACAGATAACACATTGTGCTAAATTACAATCTCAGCTCTGCTACACAGTACAGATAATGTGGCAGATGTTACCTGCAGTCCTATGTAACACCACAGATAACACATTGTGCTAAATTACAATCTCAGCTCTGCTACACAGTACAGATAATGTAGTAGCTGTTGCCTGCAGTCCTATGTAACACCACAGATAACACATTGTGCTAAATTACAATCTCAGCTCTTCTACACAGTACAGATAATGTGGCAGACGTTACCTGCAGTCCTATGTAACACCACAGATCACACAGTGATAACTCTCTGAGTACAGATAATGTAGTAGATGTAAGAGAAACCACATGCAGAGACACACACACACACACACACACACACACATACACACACACACACACACACACTGTAACATATACACAAACAAACACAGAGACACACATTACACACAGACATTCACCATGTTTCCTTGCTGACAGGTCAGGACGGGCTGTGTGTGGGCGGAGCTTCCTCTCTGCTTCTCGGCAGAGCACAGAGTAGAGGCAGATGCAGGGAGGCTGCAGCACGGGAGTGGACCTGTCCCCTGACATGAGTCATCTGACCTCCTGTCACTGACTTGAGGTCAGGTGACTGGACTGGTCCACTCCCTGGCCGTCACAGACCCCAGTCAGAACGCCGTAATGTCCTGGTTCTTCCTAAGCTGCTGCAGGTGTCCCACATACGGGGCGCTTGTCAGCAGCGATCAGCTGATCTTCGGCACCCCCCCTTCCCTGCATATATGAGGGCATCTGTGGCTGTCATGTGGGCCATTGTGGCTAGCTTTTGTGTGGATGTGCAAGAATATATGCGGTGATTGTGGCTGGATATGTTGGACATTTGTGGCTGTCTTTGGGGGCATTGTAACGGTTGTGAGGGCATCTGTGGCTATCATGAGGGCACTATAGCTGCCGTGGAGACTGTCATGAAGCTATTTGTGGCTGGAACTCCTGGGGATCACTGTGACTGAAGACGTTTAGGCAGGACAAAGTCATTTTGTAGAAATAAATATAGTTTATAAAAAAAATAATATATATTTTTTTCAATAAAACAAAAAAATAAAGAACTATAAACATATATATATATATATATATATATATATATATATATATATACTGAAATACTACACATGAGGTTTTTCAGATGAACAGTGCAAATAATAACATCACATAATACAGTGGTCAATTAGCAAGAGTCCGACCCGTATAAGAGATGAGGTGAAATAGAATTTGCTTATTTTAAGGAAGACAAAAACAAATGAGCTGGCAATGGTCTGCTGTAAACCACCGCATGCAATCTGTAGTTGACTGAGGACTGGTTAGTAATGTTTGCCTTTTACAGAATTTTAAAGTGATCTAATTCTAGCAATTATACTATATATACTGATAAGATTTACCATTTTAATGCAGATAGGAAAACATATAGGCAGCAAATAATTAGTTTAATGAATTGTATTAATATGGTGTTAATTGGCCTACAATAATAATTTGTTAAATGGTAGTACTTTATAGAGAATCATAATCTATATCTTATATATGTTATATAGAGAGCAACACCAATACAATGTAAATAATAATCATTGTTCTCATCACCATCACTAAAATGATGCAAGAAATTTCATTTTAACTACATAATAAAGGTTTTAACACTAAACATGTAATCTTAAATTACTAGTACATTTATTATCATGTCCTGTAGCATCTTCCCACATCAAAAGCTAAGTATAAAATAGTATTTTATAAAATAAAGAGAGCACACCATCCTACACATACCAGATGTCCGCTAATAATAATCCCTTCATTTTTTCTTACAATTTCTCCTCAATAGTCGAGGGTATTTTAAAATAATATGATATTATAATATAATACAACTTATTTTCATTCCTTTGATGCTTAAATATATATATCTAGATCTATGTGTGCGTGTGTGTGTGTGTGTGTGTGTGTGTGTATGTATGTGTATATATATATATATATATATATATATATATATATATATGTATAAATATATACACACATATATATATATTGTAAAGGATCTGCCAGGCACAGCTTCGGGGTTAACGCCCATAGGTAATCAGTCTTCACCTGAGTCTATGTCTCTGAGACTGACTCCAGCTTCCACCACTCAGGCTGGCAGGCTTAGGAGTGGGAGAGCCTATCGCAGCCTGGCCAGACTCAGCTAGTTCCCACACTCTGTCTATTTATACCTGCCTTTCCTGTTCCTCCTTTGCTTGTTATTCTTCTCGTGTGGTTTCCTGGCCCAGCTACAGCTTCTGACTATTTGATCCTGCTCCATACTGACCCTGGCTTACTGACTACTCTCGTGCTCTGCATTTGGTACCTCGTACACTCCTGGTTTGACTCGGCTCGTTCACCTCTCTTGTTGCTCACGGTGTTGCCGTGGGCAACTGCCCCATTTCCCATTAAAAATATTAAGGCCGATGCACTGTCGCGTAGCTTCATGGCCAGCCCCCCTTCGGAGGAAGATTGGGGTGGGTATTTTATGTGTATTTATTATTTTAATTTTTTTTGCACTTTACTTTATTATTTTTTTATTACTATGGTCTGTCCCCCAAAAGGTCAAAGAAGACCTTTGGGGAACTTTATATATATTTTTTCTTTCTTTTACACCATGTTTTTCCACTGTAACTGGAGCTGCACATCAGCCCCAGTTACAGGGGAAATCAGCCCTCTCATAGTGACGATTGTCACTAATAGGGCTGTGCTGGGTCTAGTAAGACCCAGCAGCAGTCTGCCACTAACGGCACCCGGCGATCATGTGACCAGTCACATGCTCACCGGGAGGAATAGCGACAGCGCCGTTGCTGCTGTCTCTATTCCTGTACACAGCGCGCATTCAGCGCTGTGTACAAGTGATCAGAGAAGACAGAAGCAGCGAAAGCTGCTTCTATCCTCTCCTCAGGGTCCCCGGCAGTCACTGACAGCTGGAAACCCGAGCCGTAGAAAGTCTATTGCTCGGGTTTTAAGGCAGCGGTCTGGAACCAGTTAATGGCAGAGCGGGGAGATACCTCCCTGCTCTGCCGTAGTGTTCAGTGGCGTCCCGCTGTAGCAGCCATAGCAGCTGCTAGCGGAGCCTCCGGCCATGGTGGGGGCCCGTGCCGGCGGGCGACACGGGCCCCCACATGCCGCGGGCCCCGTAGCAGCCGCTACTGCTGTTACGGCGGTAGTTACGCCACTGTCTGTAGTTCAATAAAGGAAAGGCAGCACTCCATTTTTCAAAGGTCCTTTTAATCATATGTGATGTTGCATATGGATTTAAAGAACAACTTTTTTTTAACCTTTGAAACATGGAGTGCTGCCTTTCCTTTATACATGACAGAACTCTCGGGAACCCTTTTTAAGTCGGTGGGATCAGTCGTACAACAGATCTGGCACTACATCCTAATTTCCATTATAAATAGAACCCAGAACTGAGATGGGAACACAGAGCCTTAACCCCTTCCCACTTTGGCCACTTTTGACCTTCCTGACAGAGCCTCATTTTTCAAATCTGACATGTTTCACTTTATGCGGTAATAACTTCGGAATGCTGCCACCTATCCAAGCGATTCTGAGAATGTTTTCTCGTGACACATTGGACTTTATGTTACTGGCAAAATTTGCTCGATCCGTTCAGTATTTAATTGCGAAAAACACCCAAATTTACTGAAAAATTGCAAAAATTTGCATTTTTCTAAATTTAAATGTATCTGCTTGTAAGTCAGGTAGCTATACCACATAAAATTGTTGCTAATTAACATCCCCCATATGTCTACTTTAGATTGGCATTGTTTTTTGAATATTGTTTTATTTTTCTAGGGACGTTACAAGGCTTAGAACATTACCTGCAATTTCTCACATTTTCAAGAAAATTTCAAAAGCCTATTTTTACAGGGGGCAGTTCAGTTGTGAAGCCCCGAATAAGTCACCCCATTTTAAAAACTTCACCCCTCAAAGTATTCAAAACAGCATTTAGAAAGTTTCTTAACCCTTTAGACATTTCACACGAATTAAAGCAATGTAGAGGTAAAATTTACAAATTTCCTTTTTTTTTTTTTGCAGAAATTCATTTATAATCCATTTTTTTGTAACACAGAAAGTTTTAACAGAGAAATGCAACTCAAAATGTATTGCCCAGAGTCTGCAGTTTTTAAAAATAACCCGCATGTGGCCCTAGTGTGGTACTGGATTGAAGCACCGGCCTCAGAAGTAAAGGAGGACCTAGTGAGTCTTGGGTCCTCCTTTTTATTAGAAAATATTGTAGGCACCATGTCAGCTTTGAAGGGCTCTTGCGGTGCCGAAACAGTGGAAATCCATCAAAAGTGACTCATTTGGGAAACTACACCCCTCATGGAAATTATCTAGGGGTATAGTGAGCATTTTGACCCCACAGGTTTATTGCATAAATTATTGGAAGTAGGCCGTGAAAATTAAAATCGACATTCTTTCAAAGAAAATGTAGGTTTAGCTAATTTTTTTCTCATTTCCACAAGGACTATAGGAGAAAAAGCACCACCACATTTGTAAAGCAATTTCTCTTGATTAAAACAACACCCCACATGTGGTCGTAAATGGCTGTTTGGACACACAGCAGGGCTCAGAAGGGAAAGAGCACCATTTGGCTTTTGGAGCTCAAATTTAGCAGGAAAGGTTTGCGGAGGCCATGTCACATTTGCAAAGCCCCCAAAGGGACAAAACAGTGGAAACCTCCCACAAGTGACCCCATTTTGGAAACTACACCCCTTGAGGAATTAATCTACGGGTGTAGTGGGCATTTTGACCCCACAGGTGTTTTAGAAATGTTATTAGGATTGGGCAGTGAAAATAAAAAACATCCTTTTTCTTCAATAAGACGTAGCTTTAGCTCAACATTTTTAATTTTCTCAATAAATAAAAGAAAAAAAGAACCACAACATTTGTAAAGCAATTTCTCCTGAGTACGTTAATACCCGATATGTGGTCATAAACTGCTCTTTGGGCACACAGTAGGGCTCAGAAGGGAACGAGTGCCATTTGGCTTTTGGAGTACAGATTTTTATCAGAAATTAGTGTGCACTTGTCGTCGCAGAGTGAAAATTTTATTTTTTCCATAGATATGCCAATATGTGGTGCCCAGCTTGTGCCACCATAACAAGACAGCTCTCTAATTATTATGCTGTGTTTCCCAGTTTTAGAAACACCCTACATGTGGCCCTAATCTTTTGCCTGGACATTCGACCAGGCTCAGGAGAGAAAGAGTACCATGCAAAATTGAGGCCTAATTTGGCAATTTACACAGTATTGGTTCACAATTGCAGAGGCTCTGATGTGAAATAATAAAAGAAACCGCTGAAAAGTGACCCCATTTTGGAAACTACACCCCTCAAGGCATTTATTAAGGGGTGTAGTGAGCATTTTCACCCCACAGGTCTTTTCCATAAATGATTGCGCTGCGGATGGTGCAAAGTAAAAATTAAAATTTTTCCCTGGATGTGACATTTCAGTGGGAAATATGTCGTGGCCACCTTGTGCCACTGGAGACACCCACCCCAAAAATTGTTAAAAGGGTTCTCCACGCTATGGCGGTGCCATATGTGTGGAAGTAAACAGCTGTTTGGGCACACTGTAGGGCTCAGAAGGAAGCGAGCGCCATTAGTTTTTGGAGCGTTTCAGTTTATAATGTGCGGGCACATGTAAGCCAAGCAGAGTACATCAGGGGCATAGTCAGGTGGCATAATAATGGGGTAAACAATAAGATTATCCATAGATGTGTATTATGCTGTGACACAATCCTTTCTGCACAGGCCGGTGTCGCACTGATAAATGTGTCCTTACTTATCTCCCATTTGGTCCACACTGCGCACCTTTGCAAATAGAGGAATTTTTCTGGGAAGTGTTGTCCTGGTATAATATGGGCGCCCTCGCTTCCAGCAGATATGTTTTGGCCCTCCCCTTCCTGGTTCCCTAATTTTAGCGCCTTGATAATTCGCCTCTTGAAATAGAAGAAATGTTTCCCTCGGGCAGGCACAACTACATATTTTTCTTTCCTGAATTATTGGAGCCTTAACTTATTTATTTTTTTCATAGATGTAGTGGTAGGAGGGCTGTTTTTTTGCGGGACGAGCTATAGTTATTATTGATACCATTTTGGGGTACATGCAACTTTTTGATCACTTGTTATCCTTTTTTTTGAGAGGCAAGGTAATCAAAAAACAGCAACTCCGCCATTTTTTTTTTTTTTTTTTTTTATACAGCGTTCATTAAATTACATGTTACCTTCATTCTGCGAGTCAGTATGATTCCGGCGATGCCTAATTTATAGAACTTTTTAATGTTTTAGAACTTTTTGCACAATAGAACTTTTTGCACAATAAAATTACTTTTGTAAAAATAATGTATTTTTTCTGTCGCCAAGTTGTAAGAGCCATAACTTTTTAATTTTTTAGTCGACGGAGCTGTCTGAGGTCTTGATTTTTGCGAGACAAGTAATAATTTTTATAGGTACCATTTTTGGATAACTGCGACTTTTTGATCACTTTTTATTTCAATTTTTGTAAGACAAAGTGACCAAAAAAGAAGCAATTCTGGCATTATTTTTTAGGTTGTTTTATACGGCGTTCACTGCGAGGGACAAATAACAACAAAATGTTTTTATAGTTCAGGTGGTTATGGACGCAGCGATACCAAATATGTATGGTTTTATTATTTTTTTACAATAATAAATGACTTGATAAGGGAAATAGGGCGATCATGTTTAATGTTATTACTTGAAACGTTTATTTAATTTTTTACAACTTATATTTTTACTTTTTTTATTTTTTTACACTTTTTTTTACACTTTTCTTTAGTTCCACTAGGGGACTTGAAGGTCCAACTGTTTGATTGATGTTCTAATACATAGCACTACCTTTGTAGTGCAATGTATTAGAACTGTGAGTTATTCACTGACAGCAAGCCGATCAGGCTCCGGCTCTGGTCGGGGCCAGATCGGCTTCCGTAATGGCAGACAGGAGGCCATTGTTAGGCCTCCTGTTGCCATAGTAGCAGTCGCCAGCCTTGCCATCGCATGGCAGCCTGCCGATTTGCTATAAACCACTTTGATGCAGCGATCGCATAGCTGCAGATATTTACCTTCCAATTCATTTAGCATAGCAGTCATTCCAGTTAGCTGCTATGTAGGTCCAATGAGCACCCTCAAAACTTTACCTATTTATAATATGTCATTTTTGATTCTACTGTGACGCTTTGTATTTGACTATAAGCCCAAGATTGAACAAGGATGCCCAGGTACCGAAGTCAGAACTTAAGTCATGTCTCAGGGGCGGTGATGCAGAGTTCTACAGCATAGCTGGAACAGACTCCTGTGACACTATTCAAACTTGTTGGACTAGGAGTGGTGCCCTAGAACAGGGGAAGTTTGGCAGCAGGCAGGGATGATGAATAACAGAAACTGTTTATGAATTGACACAGACTAATCTGGGGTGCGGAGTGTAAGGGTATGTTCACACAGGCTATTTTCAGCTATTTTTCAGGCCGTAAACGTGCCGAAAAATTACTGAAAAATTGGAAGAAGAACGCCTACAAACATCTGCCCATTGATTTCAATGGGAAATACGGCGTTCTGTTCCGACAGGGCTCTATTTTACACCTCATTTTCAAATAACGGTGCGTAAAAAGATGCCCCGTAAAAAAGTGCATGTCACTTCTTAAGCCGTTTTTGGAGCCGTTTTTCATTGACTCAATAGAAGAACATCTCAAAAAACGGCCGTAAAAAAACGCTAGTTAATTAAAAAACAGCTGAAAATCAGGAGCTGTTTTCCCTTGAAAACAGCTCCGTATTTTCAGCCGTAACTTGTTAAGCGTGCAAACATACCCGCAGGAAGCCCTTGTTTTTTATTCTTAAGTTCGCTAGGGTGGTATGAACTTTGCAGGTATGATTTCTAGGTTGTGTACCCCGGGATAGTCCCCAGATAATGGCGTTTTAAATTAGTATCTTGGTCAAACAGATCCAGGGCAGTAACAGGTTGGCATTGCCGGGTCCAGAAATCTGTATCAGGAGGCAAGGTCATGGTCAGGTCACAGGCCAGACACAGATTTATCGAATCAAGCAGTCAAGACAAGTGCCAAACTCAGGGAAGCACAGTGATCAAAAATATTCCGGGAAATTCACCACCAAGTTTGAGAATCAATTAAAGAACTTCAGGAGCTGCTCTCCTCTAAAAGGCTTCAAACGATGATGTCATCCACCGCGGCTTGGCCTCGATCCCGACGACGGGCACCCTACTAGAAAGATAGAGCGTTGAGGCAGGTGAGGGATTGTACTATTTGCTGAGAGTCTAATTAATGATATCAATAATATTTGCCCTTACAATTCAGGATGAATAAATGAATGAAAGAGAGAAATAAACAAAATCAGTCTGTGAACTACTTCTTACTACTGTGTTTTTAATTAATAGATAAATATTTGTTAGAGGGATTGTCTCATAAAGCTAACCTCTGTCCATATGCCCTGTTAGGACATATGAACATCATCCACTGCTCGGGACCCCTTTCTATGAGAAAGAGGCTTCCACTCCTGTGAACTTGACTTGTCCGTGCTTTACATGGACCACCATTCATTTGAATGGCTACCATGTAATGCTACATTTCCATTGAAGTGGCAGGAGATTGTGGCTTCTGTTTCTCTCTCAAGAGAAGTTGTCTTAGTGAGAAGTTCTTTGAACTGGGTGATCACATACAACCCTCTTTACATTGCCCAAAAAAATTCCTTAACCAGTTTTACATTAAAAAGAATGTAAAAAGAATGTAGAAATCAAACATATTTATAGTAAAAAAAAAAAAGGTTATCTGAGTGACATTTGTTCTTTCTTTATTATGATTAAAAAAAGATACATCTGCAGCAAGTAATTTGTATATTAGATTTGTCAGCAAGACCAACATTTTAGCAATTGAAATATTTGCTACACTTTAGATTAGTGAGACAAGTTTCATCATTGTTATTACTGATAATACATATTTATTTGAGTGGGATTTGTGAATTGAAATTGACATGGTAGATAACGTACATAGTGAGTCAAGAGGCAGTTTGATTAACAACACAACTACTTAACTTGTGAAATCGCAGATGTTCCATTGTGTCATTACCAGATGTTGTAAAACTATGATAAATTTGAGCCAGAAGATGCAGTTTCAGAATCACTGTATTATAAGAAACACTTTTATAAAATATTGCCACATCTTAAAGGGCATCTGATGCCAATTATAATACCGTGCACCATTTTGAACATTATTTCACTATACTAGAACTTTCTGACATAATAAATTTCCATTACCATCCAAATTGTAAATCTTTGCCTCAGATCATCAGACTCGCTCTTTATATTCACAGATTAAACCCTTTCACTGCCAGAGAGATGGACGGACATTTTTTTTGCTATTCTGCTATGTATCAGTTCAGGGATCATTTCTGCAGATAAGTTACATAGAACACATTAGAAATATTTCTATTTATTTTAGAGTTTGAAGTGAAATCTTGAAGGGAAATGTTCATTATGTAAAAAGATATGAATTTTTTTTCATTTTGTTTGAAATAATTGAAACAATGTAATCAGAATTACTATATAATCGTCTTTTCATTGTATGTTTAAAAAAAAAGGCAAAGCTGCTATCTAAAATAAGAAAAAAAATGACTAAATTACATGACAGGAGACCCTACTATCTATCAGGCACAAAATACTTTTCAACTACATTTCTTGCACAGGTCAGATGTAACAACCACAAAACCCACCAGATCTAAAAGAACAGAATTAGCTGAAGATACAGATACACAACGCTTCTATGTTTACCTACCTAATTCTTTAGGAGCGGATAAAAAATGTAACCATGGTAACTAGGCAAGCTAGCAATAAAAACTGCTAGGCCCAACCAGCGATGTTGGTCCTGTTAGGAAAAAATTCCATTGAGGCTCCTGGCCATTGCATCTGTTAACAACCAGTCCTAAGAAAGGGACTTCTTGTTCCGAAGTTTCACCTGCATTTAATCAGCTGATATGGATAACTATCTACACATCAGTTACTATAAACTATAGATTATGGTGGATTAATGGTTCGAAAAATCCAATATGAGATTTCGACAGATTGTCTTTTGAAATCGGTCATTTCAAGAAAGAACATAGCTAATCCATAGCTGGTAGTCAAAAGAAACTATTGCGACATTTATCTAATATCAAATGCTAGTTTACCATTGCATTCTAGCAAAAGTGGGCTTTTGTTTAATAGTATTGTTTATCAACAGAATATAGTTAATTTTATTATAGTTATATTAATACTGTAACATGAGCAATATGACTTTTGCTTCTAATCTCAAGGGAATTCCCATGTACAGTGTATGAATCACTTTGCTCATGAATATTCATCATTCTGAATGCTATTGGTATAACTTGAACATCCTGTATTGTATCGTTTTCAAATATATAATAAACAGGTGCGAAAGCTATGATTTATATGACATCTGATAGATACTTTCGCCTGAATCAATTTGAAAAACCATAAAAATGTGTATATATACTGTGTGTGTGTGTGTGTGTGTGTGTGTGTGTGTGTATGTATGTATATATATATATATATATATATATATATATACATATATATGGGTCTCAGTTTTTAACAGAATGTCAATGAAGATTAACAATGATGCCCTTCTATGGCTACCTATGGAGATCATAGTTGTTGTTTTTTTTGCCAGATTGCCCTATATTTTGCAGCCCTTTTTTCTATATTACTTTAAAAAAAATGTATTAAAAATTTTATTTAAAGGGGTGGTCCCATTAGAACAACCCCTGCCATATTAGGGCACATAGACATCCACCTGCTTTGGAGTCCCCTGTAATAATCAGAGTGGAGAGACGCTGTAAAGGAAGGTACCTTCAGCTTTCTCTGATAATAACAGCTGAGTGCTAGGGGTTTCAGCTATCATACAACCTTTCTTCAGGTCAATGTCTTCATTTAGAGAAGATGTTGTCCAAATTGTGATTTAGGACAGTATATACATATAACACAGTGAAGTTCCGTGCTCTTTGAGCCATGAAAATGTATCTAAGAAAATATATAAAAGTTATGTATAGATGATACCAATTTATATTTATTTAATGAATACCCTTATAGTGGGTTAATCTGTAACCTTGTATCACAATTGGAGATATTGGCTAGAGGGTAAGCATTTGTGGTTTGAAAGTTTAAAACTTCATGGGATTCATTATACTCTCTGCAGCTCACCCTGTGGCCCACACCTACTTAATTTGTACAGGTTTAGTCTAAATTGGTTCACAATTTTAGAATTTGTCTGAAAGGTTTTTCTTAGTTTTACAGATATTTAGTACAAATCTGTGGAGCATATCTGCAGCACTCAGCTAGTTTGAAGGTTGAGGACCACATATAAATAGAAGTAATTTCTATTGTGGCTAAAAGAGACCGACAGCTTATCTACATGTTTGCACGGAGCTTATTGATGTAGAAAAACTTCATTAGCCAGACGTATATGAGAAGGTATGCCTTATTTTTAATATAACAGCATTCCGCGGAAAAAAAAACAACGCAACTGTAGAGGCATACAAATGCACTGTTTAAAAATAGAAACTGAATATAAAGCCTGAACATAGTATAACATGATCAAAATGAGTGAAATTAATACTGATAAAAAAAAAGCAAAAATAAGAATGATGTGAGATTGTTAGACTAAAGTTAAACAAATATAAATGCTATTTTAGGGTTTCTGTAGGTAATTAAAAAGAAACTTTAGTTTAAATTTGAAAAATTATTTTATTTTTAAATAATCTTTATACACTAAAAGCCCAATAATTCTATGAAGAAGAAACACTATGGGAGGACTTTAATAACTTTTCGATGCCAGCCTTCTGGCAAAGAAATAACGCAAATCATCAGAAGTCTCAATTTGCACACAAAAAAAATTGACTTTTAATGCATTTGTGCCATCTACACCATTTTATCAAAAAGGGGACATGGCCTATCACAACCAGACAAATATAGTATAATTTGTGGCAGAAACTGGCCAAAATTATAGCGGAAATCACTGGCATATAGCTCCCTTTCACGGAAAGCCAGAGATGTGCCTCATTGAATTAAGCGCGTCTTACTCTAGCAATCTTTATGTTAAGACTTGCATATAAAATACCAGTCTTAATAAATCTCCCTCTTTGTGTTTAAAAATAGAAAAAAAAAAGTCCTGTCTGTCATGCAAACATTTTTTAAAAGTTAGAGCCGTTTGACTGGAATGAGCAGCAAGTCGCTAAAAAGTGTTTGGACATTAATCACAAAAAATAGGCAGTATTAAATATTTTATGAACTTCCGGGGTGACACTTCCCGAACAGCCACATTTTATTTGGGCTTTGACTCCTCAGGGCAAATCTGTCTCCATACACCCTAATAAAGAGTCCTGGCCCCCTGCAAAGTCTCACTTGGGCACCTTCCGGCATGCTGATTATACTGGGCCTGACTCCTCCCCTCTGACCACATCTGACGAGGTCCCCCGAGCTGAGCCAGGGGACAAAGAAAAAGGGGAAAGCACATGTCGAATGCCGCAGCTACTGCCAGGTCTCTACCCAAACATGAAATGCAGAGACCCTGAGTCTATGGTCTATAAGGGCACAGGCAAAAGTCCTCCTGAGGCCCCCTTGGGACATCTATGGACCACTGTGCCACTGTAGGCTTCCACATATATCCTGTAGAAGAACGTGAGTAGAGGATTTTTCCCCATACTGACGGATTACTTACATCTGAAGCCCACAAAGAATCCTTTCAACCCCAACAGTGTACTGTGACCACTATGGCTTACACTTAGACCCCCCCCCCTCTTCCTGCATTGTGCCCCAGTCTGAACTAGTATACCGGCTTAACTCCTACAGCTGTTGAGCCTTACATTCTATATCCATCAGAATATCAAAACTCCCCACTATCCTGGTGGGGCCATAACTGTACTACCACGCCCTTCTCTAATTGTTCAAATATTAAAGACTATGCAATTCTCGGAGTTAGATGGGATGTAACAAATTAATTTTAAAAAATCTGTTAAATTCCACTATTTAATTCACTAAACAGTGCTTTTCTCAGGGGAGGAAGTCTCATCTCATGATACCACTGTTTGACAGGCGACTGGAAATATTTCACTCTTCTTTAAATAAAGCCCTTTCTCTAGGAGAGGTGGAGACCTGTATCCAGTAACTGTGCAGACTCACAATAATTTAGGTAACTGTCAACCAACAAACTGACCAGACCCAGCGTTTGATAAACAAGTTAGAGGACCTGGAAAATAGAAGCAGGAGAAATAACCTCTGCTTCATGTGAATCCCTGAGAAAGTTCAAGATGATTACCTGGTTACCTGTCTCGCAGTCAACTTAATAAAAGTCTTGCATCTTAAAGAGGCTCTGTCACAAGATTATAAGAGTTCACGCTGTGCTGTGTGAGTAAGTCCCACACAAACTTTACCAAAGTGTCGGGAGTGTGAATAAACATCACGTCCTGGCTGGAGGCAATGTCTATTCACTCTCAAGACACTTCAGTAAAGTTAATGTGGGTGTATGTGGCGGCACAGCGTGATCTTGCGAGATCACGCTGTGGTGTGAATACAGATGGACATGAATGGAGAGAAGTGTATGACGCTGATTTCTCTTTACAATGCCCACTTGGTCAAAAGTTGGGCATTAAGCAACTAATTAGCATAAATCTAAAATTGCTTTAAACTTGCTCAAAAATGATAAATTTTCCAAACAAAAAACACTGTTGTTATCTACATTACAGCGCCGATCCGATTATGTAGGAGATAGGGCACTTCTAATGTGGTGACAGAGCCTCTTTAACACTGACCTAGGCTTCCGCCTATCCAAAGAGCTCATAGATTAGGGAGAGAAACCACCAAACGTAGTAGCTGGCCTAGAGCCACAATTGCAATTTTTTTTTCATTTTCTCATTAAAGAAAACATTCTTTGAGCTTTTAGACGTGCTGACACTCTGGAGGTCAGAGGCCACAGAATACTAATCTACAAGGACTTTCACTTGCGCTTACACAGAAATGCAAGGATTTCTATCCACACTGAAAACACCTAATTGAGAGATATATGAGATTCAAGCTCTTATATCTGGCCAAGCTAAAGGTATCCATTAATGGCTGAACACTGTGACTTTGATGATCCTGAAGATGTGCAACTCTGACTGCTGGACGAAGATCACTGAACCCAGCCTTCCCATTACAATCAGTTTATGGATACTATTTGTTTAATACTCCCTCTCTTCTACATTAATGTCTCTGATGTTATAATTATTGTTGCTACTACTTGACTTATATGTATATTTCTCCTCCCCCTCGGAAGGCGTGGGAACCGTGCCTCCGTGTTCTTACTTCCATAAACCCTGCTGGCTTAGACAAGTTGTCTGGAGATCCTTTTGCAATTTCCTTGACTAATATTTCTCACTGTAAAGGTATAGGATCATTACCTCCTTTACCAGTCACTCCTCCACTCACACATTCCCACTCTCTCTGAACATATTGACTTGAAATCGCACACATATTGATTCAAGCCCCATATAGCAGTCTTATAAAAAAAACACTGGGCAAAAGTTGATACGGTACCTGTTCTCTGAAAGATCCTTGGATTGCTAAATGCATTGTCACTCCCTATATTAATAAATATTGGGAGGTGGCAATCCTCTTTTACAGATCCTTGTAGTATGATATACATGAACAAATCCTTGACCTGAATGGTCGTTCCGTTTTTCTAGATATCCTTATAAATAGCCACGGTTACTCAATCCTTAATTTTAACGCACTCAATCACCCAAATGCAGCTTTTTTTTCTCAGAAATCCTAAAACTCTTACTAACTAAAACCTTGCACACAGTCATTATGGAAGATAACTTCAACGCTGCCTTACTTCCACATCTAGACAGATTCGTTATATCCACACAAGACATTGAATCGTCAGTGTGGTTGTCATGATGTTCCACCTGTCACTCTGCTAACACTGGCGATTTAACAATCTCACGAGCAGATATTATACGTTTCCACTCTAATGTCCACAACTCCCATTCTCAGATAGAACATATCTTAACTTTACCACTGCTTTTCCCTACATACATCACCCCACCATTGAAAATATCATCAGCTCTAACCAAGCCTTGGTCCGCTTAACAAATTAGCTTCATTCATCAAACGTACTTAGTTGAAATTGGCATTTTTCTTCATACCTTCATGATCCTGAAGACCTTCAACGCTTCCTGATTAGTAAATAGGAACACTTTATGGATGATAATACCCCTATTCCTCTATTAAACCAGGATTATCCAATTCTGACCAAAATGGCAGAAAACAGATTGAAGACCATCATGCCCAACATACAGATCCACACCCCACTTGGGTTGCTACCAAGGAAATAGCAACAGCCATAGATGCATCTATACAAGCTAAAGATAAATCCTCCCTCCATTGATGCTCCTCATCTTGGATACTGAGAAAGTGTTTGATACCATTTCTTGACAATTTCTTGAAACCACAGTTAGACACAGAAACTTTGTCACGGCCTTCTCAAAATTTGTAAAAACAATCCACACCAATGTAAAGACCTCTATTGTCATAAATGGTCTTAACACCCTCCCAATTACTCTCCACCATGGCACTAGGTTGCTCATTTTCACCCCACCTTTTTAACCTTTCCTTTGATCCATTGATTAGACTCATACAAGCCGATACCTCTTTGAGTGGAATATTGCTGGGCTCAAAGGAGATGTGACTCTCTGCATTTGCGCATGATCTACTGCTTTTATTATGTCACCATAGACTTACCTTGCCAAGAGTCTTAGACCTCATAGTAAAATATGAGGGACTCTCAGGTTTCTCTATTAAACTAGACAAGTCGGAGGCCCTACTTTTGAGAGGCCCAGTCATACCAACTTGGGGCACTTCCATCCCTATTAAATTGGCCCTATCTCATACCAAATATTTAGGAGTACTAATCCCATGTAAACCAAAGGATCTCTATAAACTAAACATCATAATATTACATTGACTCTGTAATGATGGGGGTAGGGAAACAGACAGGTGAGCCCTAATCTACCCGCCACTCAGTCCCTGCCTACTTGCAATGACCCGCCCTAGGCGACGGGGTACAACTTGGCGACGGTCCCTACGCTCAATAAGTGCACGACAGACAAACAGACAAAGGTACACAGAAGCTAAGGGAAATGGGGCAGTTGCCCACGGCAACACCGTGAGCAACAAGAGTGGTGAACGAGCCGAGTCAAACCAGGAGTGTACGAGGTACCAAACGCAGAGCAGGAGAGTAGTGAACAAGCCGAGTCAAACCAGGAGTGTACGAGGTACCAAACGCAGAGCAGGAGAGTAGTCAATAAGCCAGGGTCAATATGAAGCAGGGACAAATAGTTCAAGAAGCTGCAGCAGGGCCAGGAAACCAAACGAGAAGAATCACAAGCAAGGAGGAACAGGAAAGGCAGGTATAAATAGACAGAGGGCGGGAGCTAGCTCCGTCTGGCCAGGCTGTGATAGGCTCTCCCACTCCTAAGCCTGCCATCCTGAGTGGTGGAAGATGGAGTCAGTCTCACAGACATAGAAGCAGGTGCAGACTGATTACCTATGCGCGTAGACACCGAAGCTGTGCCTGGCAGATCCTTTACAGACTCCTTTACTGACACACTACAAAGATGTAAGAACCTTACTCTATTAACTTACTCTCACCACATTACTAATAACAGATTTTCTCTTCTTCAAGCTATTAGTTATACTAACTTGGTATGGAGATCCATATCTATTACTTCATCACAGGACCTTATTTTATGTACCCTAAGGAAGGCCCAACCCTCTTATGTAGGGTTTCCCTTTTCTATAATTTCCTACTTTTAAATTTAGACTACTCACACTCACGAAATTAAATATCAAAATTTCTACCACACCTCCCCATTTTATCCCCAAAAGAGCTCATTAACATTACTTATAAAACAGCAAAATGGTTACCCTTATTCGTGTATTGTGTTACAGCATTAAACTAGTTCATAGGGCATACATTTCCCCTACACGTAGTTACCAAGTGGAAAACTCAACCACTGCAACATGCCCTAAATGTGCAACTTCAAATGCTAATTTATTCCATTGCTATTGGGTATGTCCAGTCACATAGAAATTTTGGAAACCGGTGGGAAAATTCAGTAGAGGTCACCTAACTCCCTTAGAACAATTGAAGCCGGACTGGTTAATTTTCGGACATATACCAACATCCACACAAATATCCAGCATAACCCATAAACTCCTTTTACTACGTCTTGGTTGCTGCCCACAAATCAATTCTGCAGGACTAGCTGTCGACAAATGCCCCTTCATCACACTTTTTCCTTACCAAATTGTCATACATTTGTTTGTATGGCTTGGAAAGATGCAGCGTAACAAAAAGAACATAAAGTAAAACATTTCTTTCTACTATGGGAATCCTATATCAAAACACTACCATTTTGAATCATAATGAAATTGCACAGATGCTTTCTAAATGCCACTTGGTATCTGGAACGTCACCTCCACCAATACTAAACTATCGATCTCAACTAATAGAACTTGAAGCTTTTTAAATTTAACACCTTAGCTCTGAATGACACTCTACATTCACATATTAGACAGTGATTTGCACGTCTTAAACCACCTTCCCTATCACACACCTCTCACCCCCTTTTCATGGAGCTGGAATGAAACATGCAGTTCTCATGTTGCTGCCAACTGCCATCTCTGTCTGGTGAACAAAGTTCTCTGGGACTGCTGCAAATTTCTCTATCCATAGCTTTACTTTGTTCTCCTTTCTGCATCCCTCCCTCCATCCCTCCGCTTATTCACAACATGTTATGGTTTGTTTTGACTTGGAAAACTCAATAAAAACATTGTTAAAAAAAGGTATTTCACAGCTATTCAGCCACACTCAAATATATTTAAAAACAATATCCAGCACAATAACTACGTGTAGACTTTTTAAATATTTTTTAAAATATATTATATACAACTTCAGTGATTATAAATCTGAAAATGCCCTTAAATGCCTCATTCCCTTATAGTATTAGTACAAAAGGAAATAAATGTATCAAAACAAGTGACCGCATGCAGTCTAGTTTGTATCACAATGGAAAGCAGATAAAACTTCTCTTCCAATTATAATACTATTTGGAAGAATAATAGAAACTTGTCATCTGCCAAAATGAAATGTGTTTAGTTTTTAATACAGTAACTAAATTGTGACATAATGACTATTCTTATTTTGACTCCGAGAAACATGAACAGTTTACTGTAATTTTGTAAGTCAAGAAAATATATTCTGTTCATGTCAACATCCTCAGGAGAATTTACAGCGTAGAGAAAATGGCATATAAGCAGTTTGATCACATTAAATAAAAGTGGGCATTAGACAATGCATTATTTGACAGCACATTAATAATAATAATAATAATAATAATTATGATATGCATTAGAAATTATTAAAAAAATATTTTATTGTATTATTAATGATACCCCCGGAGAATTCCAATATTACACAACAAACATTTCTCAAAGTGACCAAAACATAAGGCATAGCTGGGAAAAGTCCTTCATGAGGGATATAGTACTCTGTTAATGTGAGTGCCAAGAGCCCTCACATAGTAATTTCTGCTTATTGTAGAGGATCGAGTGACTGTGAAATTTCTGCACTGCTTTCTTATAGTTAAAAATAAAAAATCATTTTTAAACCCAAAACAAAAAGCTATTTTGGATCTCTTGTCACACTCTGCTCAGATAAGTCAATAGTGCGGTGAGAATGCTGCTGTCACAGAAAATACACTAAAAATATGGTAAATTAAGCCTGGATGCTAGTTATCGGACATGAAACCACTGATCACCAAAGAGAGAACATCAAAATATGAAATATAGGGGACTTCAAACTCTGGACACGAGGGTTGCACAATAAATCACAGCAAATTAGGAACTGGACTACTGTATCTGTACTGGATCAATGGAAGCATGGTTTTATCACCTGGAGAAACAGGTTATGTATTGGTTCTCTAGACATTGGGTATTCATCCACTGGAGCAACAGTGATATTTTGTTCCCACCATCTACTAACCTCCCTAAACCTGATGCCTCCATCTCAGTGTGTGGCACTACCATAACTCCCAGGCAGCACGCCCGCTGTCTTTGGGTTATTTTTGACTCCGATATTTCCTTTGCTTCACACATTCAATCACTTACATGCACCTGTCACTTTCACCTCAAAAACATCTCCAGAATCCGCCCTTTTCTTACTGAGGAAACAGCCAAAACTCTCATTGTTGCTCTGATTCACTCTCGTCCTGACTACTGTAACTCATTACTAGTGGGTCTTTCCCTCACTAAACTCTCCCCTCTCCAATCTATCCTCAATGCAGCAGCCAGGCTCTTCTTTATTACTTACCACTACACCACCGCCTCTAATCTGTGCCAGTCACTGCACTGATTGCTCATACCCTTCAGAATCAAATTCAAACTTATTACTCTCACCCACAAAGCTCTCCACAATGCTGCACCTCCTTACATCTCCTCCCTCGTCACTGTCTACCACCCTACTCACACTTTACATTCTGCCAAAGAACTTAGATTAACATCCTCCATAATCCGAACCTCCCACTCCCATCTCCAAGATTTCTCTCGTGCTGCACCCGTCCTCTGGAATGTGCTACCATGGACAATCAGATCAATTCCCAACATCCACAGTTTTAAACGTGCCCTGAAAACACATCTTTTTAAATAGGCCTATAACATTCCCTAATCTGACTCCTTTCCCTGGCCCCCCTTTTACACTAGTCATGAGAACTTAACCCCTTCATTCAACAGTATCCCCCACACTCCTTGCACCCTAATGCACTTCATGTCTGTCGTACACTGACATTGGCAGGTGACCGGCTCATGCAGCTTTATGTGTACTACTGTAATGATAGGGGTAGGGAAACGGATAAGTGAGCCCTAATCTACCCGCCACTCTGTCCCTGCCTACTTGCAACAACCCGCCCTAGGCGACGGGGTACAACTGGGCAGCGGTCCCTACGCTCAGTAAGTGCACGAGACAAAACATACAAGGGAATATAAAGCAAAGGGAAAGGGGCAGTTGCCCACGGCAACACGGTGAGCAACAGAGTGGTGAACGAGCCAAGTCAAACCAGGAGAGCACAAGGTACCAAACGCAGAGCAGAAGAGTAGTCAGAAAGCCAGGGTCAGAATGGAGCAGGATCAAATTGTTAGGAGCTGTAGCTGGGCCAGGAAACCACACGGAAAGAATCACAAGCAAGGAGGAAAAGGAAAGGCAGGTATAAATAGACAGAGGGCGGGAGCTAGCTGAGTCTGGCTAGGCTGCGATAGGCTCTCCCACTCCTAAGCCTGCCAGCCTGAGTGGTGGAAGCTGGAGTCAGTCTCAGAGAGATAGACTCAGGTGAAGACTGATTACCTAAGTAAGTTAACCCTGAATCTGTGCCTTTACAGTACTCCCCCTTTTATGAGGGGCCACCGGACCCTTTCTAAGTGGACCTGGTTTACTGGGGAAACGAAGGTGGAACTTCCTGACCAATACCCCAGCGTGAACATCCCGGGCGGGTACCCAAGTCCTCTCCTCAGGCCCGTATCCTCTCCAATGGACCAGGTACTGGAGGGAGCCTTGGACCATCTTGCTGTCCACAATCTTGGCCACCTCGAATTCCACCCCCTCAGGGGTGAGAACGGGAACAGGAGGTTTCCTCGAGGGAGCCAAGGACGGGGAGCAGCGTTTAAGGAGGGAGGCATGAAACACGTCGTGTATACGAAAAGATGGGGGTAACTCCAGCCGGAAGGAGACAGGATTGAGGACTTCAATGACCTTATACGGCCCAATAAACCGGGGAGCAAACTTCTTGGACGGGACCTTAAGACGCAAGTTCCTAGATGATAACCACACCAGATCCCCGACCATAAACAAGGGGTTAGCAGAACGTTTTCTATCAGCCTGAGTTTTTTGTACGCTCTGGGACGCCTCTAGGTTCTTCTGAACCTGGGCCCAGACTGTGCACAGTTCCCGATGAATGACCTCTACCTCGGGATTGTTGGAACTACCAGGTGAAACGGAGGAGAACCGTGGATTAAAACCAAAATTACAGAAAAAGGGGGAGACCCCTGACGAGTTACTGACCCGGTTATTAAGGGATAATTCAGCGAGGGGAATGAATGAGACCCAATCATATTGACAGTCAGAGATAAAACACGTTAAATATTGTTCTAGAGATTGATTAGTCCTCTCAGTTTGGCCATTGGTTTCAGGATGGAAAGCAGAGGAGAAGGACATATCAATCTCCAACTTCTTACAGAAGGCTCTCCAAAACAAAGAAACAAATTGTACCCCTCTGTCCGAAACAATATTGCCAGGGACCCCATGGAGACGCAGGATGTGTTTGACAAACAAGGTAGCTAACGTCTTGGCGTTGGGTAGTTTCTTGAGGGGCACAAAGTGGCACATCTTACTGAAGCGGTCTACTACCACCCACACCACCGACTTGCCTTGGGATGGAGGCAAATCGGTGATAAAATCCATGGAGATATGTGTCCAAGGTCTCTGGGGAATGGGCAACGAACGTAGTAAGCCCGCTGGTCGGGACCTGGGAGTCTTGGACCTAGCACAAACCTCACAAGCGGCGACGTAGGCCTTAACGTCTTTAGGCAAGCCAGGCCACCAATAGTTTCTGGCAATGAGGTGTTTGGTACCCAGGATGCCTGGATGACCAGATAGTGCGGAGTCATGATTTTCCCTAAGTACCCTTAGCCGGTATTGCAGGGGAACAAACAGCTTGTCCGCAGGAAGGTTCCCGGGGGCTGAACCTTGATCAGCTGCAATTTCAGAGACTAAATCAGAATCAATAGAAGAAATGGTTATACCGGGAGGCAAAATACAAGCAGGATCTTCCTCCGAAGGAGGGCTGGCCATGAAGCTACGCGACAGTGCATCGGCCTTAATATTTTTAGACCCAGCCCTATAGGTAACCAAAAAGTTGAATCTGGTAAAAAATAGCGCCCATCGAGCTTGTCTCGGGTTTAGCCTCTGGGCAGATTCTAGGAAAACCAGATTCTTGTGGTCGGTAAGGACCGTTACCTGGTGCCTAGCCCCCTCCAGGAAGTGGCGCCACTCTTCAAATGCCCATTAAATGGCTAAGAGTTCGCGGTTGCCAATATCATAGTTACTCTCAGTGGGCGAAAACTTCCTGGAGAAGTAGGCACAGGGGCGGAGATGGGTGAGGGACCTGGTACCCTGGGACAAGACAGCCCCCACTCCCACCTCGGATGCGTCAACTTCCACGATAAATGGCTCCATTTGGTTGGGCTGAACCAGCACCGGGGCCGAGATAAAGCACTTCTTAAGGACCTCAAAAGCCTGGACAGCCTCTGGAGACCAGTGGAGGAGATCAGCACCTTTGCGAGTGAGGTCCGTAAGAGGCTTAGCGATGACTGAGAAGTTAGCAATGAATCTCCTGTAATAATTAGCGAACCCCAAAAAACACTGTAACGCCTTCAGGGAGGCAGGTTGGACCCATTCTGCCACAGCCTGAACCTTGGCGGGGTCCATGCGGAATTCATGAGGAGTGAGGATTTGACCCAAAAATGGTATCTCCTGTACCCCAAACACACATTTTTCGGTTTTTGCAAACAGTTTGTTTTCCCGAAGGACCTGGAGCACCTTCCTAACATGCTCAATTTGGGAGGGCCAGTCCTTGGAAAACACCAGTATGTCATCAAGGTACACTACAAGAAATATCCCCAGGTAATCTCTCAAAATCTCATTTATGAAATTCTGGAAGACCGCCGGCGCATTACACAACCCAAAGGGCATGACGAGGTATTCGAAATGACCTTCGGGCGTGTTAAACGCAGTCTTCCACTCATCCCCCTCTTTGATGCGGATAAGGTTATACGCCCCCCGTAGATCAAACTTAGAGAACCATTGGGCCTCCTGAACCTGATTAAAGAGATCAGGAATCAAAGGAAGGGGATACTGGTTCCTTACAGTGACCTTATTCAGGTTACGGTAGTCAATGCATGGCCTAAGACCACCATCCTTCTTCCCTACGAAGAAGAAGCCAGCACCTACTGGAGAAGTAGAGGGGTGAATGTAACCCTTGGCCAGGCATTCCTGGATATACTCTCTCATAGCTTCACGTTCGTGACAAGAAAGATTAAATATCCTACCCTTAGGAAGCTTAGCTCCTGGTACCAATTCGATAGCGCAATCGTATTCTCTATGAGGAGGTAACACTTCGGAGGCCTCCTTAGAGAAAACATCAGCGAAGTCCCGAACAATCTCAGGTAGCGTGTTCACCTCCTCAGGGGGAGAAATAGAATTAACAGAAAAACATGACGTCAAGCATTCATTACCCCATTTGGTCAGCTCCCCAGTATTCCAGTCAAACGTGGGATTATGCAACTGCAACCAGGGAAGGCCTAAAACCAAATCGGACGATAATACCTGCATCAACAGTACAGAGCACTGCTCCAAATGCATGGAGCCAACAAGGAGTTCAAAAACTGGGGTATGCTGTGTAAAATAACCATTAGAAAGAGGAGTGGAGTCGATACCCACTACCGGGACAGGTTTAGGAAAAACAATCAAAGGCATAGCAAAAGACATAGCAAATTCCACAGACATGATATTAGCAGAGGACCCTGAATCCACGAAGGCGCTGCCGGTAGCAGACCTACCACCAAAAGAGACCTGAAAGGGAAGCAAGATCTTATTACGTTTCAAATTTACGGGAAATACCTGTGCGCCCATGTGACCTCCCCGATGATCACTTAGGCGCGGAAGTTCTCCGGCTGCATTCTTACGCTTAGGACAGTTGTTCACTTGATGCTTGTCATCCCCACAGTAGAAGCAGAGACCATTCTTCCTGGGGAAATCTCTACGTTGTTGGGGGGACACGAAGGCCCCGAGTTGCATAGGTACCTCTGAGTCTTCCGGGGAAGAACGAAGCAACGGAACCTCGGGAGGCATCATGGGGGAGTCGGAGGAGAAAACACATAAACGTTTGCGTTGTCGTTCCCTGAGACGTCGGTCAAGTCGTACCGCTAAAGCCATAACCTGGTCTAGGGAGTCAGAAGAGGGATAGCTAACTAGCAGGTCTTTCAGGGCATTCGACAGACCCAACCTAAACTGGCACCTTAAGGCAGTGTCATTCCACCGAGAAGCTACGCACCACTTCCTAAAGTCAGAACAATACTCCTCAACAGGTCTCTTACCCTGACGTAAGGTCACCAGCTGACTCTCGGCAAAGGCAGTCTTGTCAGTCTCGTCATAAATGAGTCCGAGAGCAGAAAAGAAAAGATCAACGGAGGAAAGTTCAGGGGCGTCAGGAGCCAAGGAGAAGGCCCATTCTTGGGGCCCGTCCTGGAGCCGGGACATAATTATACCCACCCGCTGGCTCTCAGAACCTGAGGAGTGGGGCTTTAAGCGAAAGTAAAGCCTGCAACTCTCCCGAAAGGAGAGAAAAGCCCTCCGGTCCCCTGAGAACCGGTCGGGCAACTTGAGGTGGTGTTCAGGAGTTGAGGTGAGGGGAACCACCAAGGTAGCCTCAGGCTGGTTGACCCTCTGAGCCAGGGCCTGGACCTGTAGGGAGAGACCCTGCATTTGCTGAGCCAGGGTCTCAAGGGGGTCCATAGTAGTGTCAGGGACCAGGGTAGACTAGGTATATGGGCTTGTGATTATGTAATGATAGGGGTAGGGAAACGGACAAGTGAGCCCTAATCTACCCGCCACTCTGTCCCTGCCTACTTGCAACGACCCACCCTAGGCGACGGGGTACAACTGGGCGGCGGTCCCTACGCTCAGTAAGTGCACGAGACAAAACATACAAGGGAATATAAAGCAAAGGGAAAGGGGCAGTTGCCCACGGCAACACCGTGAGCAACAGAGTGGTGAACGAGCCAAGTCAAACCAGGAGAGCACGAGGTACCAAACGCAGAGCAGAAGAGTAGTCAGAAAGCCAGGGTCAGAATGGAGCAGGATCAAATTGTTAGGAGCTGTAGTTGGGCCAGGAAACCACACGGAAAGAATCACAAGCAAGGAGGAAATGGAAAGGCAGGTATAAATAGACAGAGGGCGGGAACTAGCTGAGTCTGGCCAGGCTGCGATAGGCTCTCCCACTCCTAAGCCTGCCAGCCTGAGTGGTGCAAGCTGGAGTCAGTCTCAGAGAGATAGACTCAGGTGAAGACTGATTACCTAAGGAAGTTAACCCTGAAGCTGTGCCTGGCAGATCCTTTACAACTACCCTATAAGTATAAAAGTCGGCTGGATCATTGCTCCTAACAAGCACTTTTAGATTTTGTGTCTCCCTTATTTCATCATAGATTGTAAGCTCTTGCGAGCAAAGTCCTCACTCTTCTTGTTTTAATTGTTAATTAGTTTAGTCAATATGTAATATCTGATATTGTCTGTACAATGTACCTGTAAAGGATCTGCCAGACACAGCTTCTGTGTCGACGCCCGCGGTTAGTCAGTCTGCACCTGCTCCTAAGTCTGATCGAGTGACCCCTCCTTCTACCAATCAGGCTGGGAGGCTGAGGAGTGGGAGAGCCTATCACAGCCTGGCCAGACGGAGCTAGCTCTCGCCCTCTGTCTATTTATACCTTCACTTCCTGCTCCTCCTTTTCCTGTGATTCTCCTGTTTCCTGGCTCTACTGCTGCTGCTTGAACTATTTGTCCCTGCTTCATATTGACCCTGGCTTACTGACTACTCTCCTGCTCTGCGTTTGGTACCTCGTACACTCCTGGTTTGACTTGGCTCATTCACTACTCTCCTGCTCTGCGTTTGGTACCTCGTACACTCCTGGTTTGACTCGGCTCGTTCACTACTCTTGTCCTAAAATCAGAACAGTACTCCTCAACGGGTCTCTTACCCTGACGTAAGGTCACCAGCTGACTCTCGGCAAAGGCAGTCTTGTCAGTCTCGTCATATATGAGCCCGAGAGCAGAAAAAAAAGATCAACAGAGGAAAGTTCAGGGGCGTCAGGAGCCAAGGAGAAGGCCCATTCTTGGGGCCCGTCCTGGAGCCAGGACATAATTATACCCACTCGCTGGCTCTCCGAACCTTAGGAGTGGGGCTTTAAACGTAAATAGAGCCTACAACTCTCCTGAAAGGAGAAAAAGGTCTTCCGGTCCCCTGAGAACCGGTCAGGCAACTTGAGGTGGGGTTAACGAGCCGAGTCAAACCAGGAGTGTACGAGGTACCAAACGCAGAGCAGGAGAGTAGTGAACGAGCCGAGTCAAACCAGGAGTGTACGAGGTACCAAACGCAGAGCAGGAGAGTAGTCAGTAAGCCAGGGTCAATATGAAGCAGGGACAAATAGTTCAAGCAGCAGCAGCAGAGCCAGGAAACAGGAGAATCACCGGCAAAGGAGGAGCAGGAAGTGAAGGTATAAATAGACAGAGGGCGGGAGCTAGCTCCGTCTGGCCAGGCTGTGATAGGCTCTCCCACTCCTCAGCCTCCCAGCCTGATTGGTAGAAGGAGGGGGTCACTCGATCAGACTTAGGAGCAGGTGCAGACTGACTAACCACGGGCGTCTACACAGAAGCTGTGTCTGGCAGATCCTTTACAGTACCCCCCTGAAATGCAAAGTGCTGCAGAGTATGTTGGCGCTATATAAATAAGGATGATGATGATTATTATTATTATTATTATGTTACTATGCTGTATGAGAATGAAGGGAACATTTACCAACTGGGTCACCAGGCACATGACACTACCCTCTGGTTACCCTTCCAAATGCTCCTCTGGATGAATGGGCAACAACTTCCACAGACACACTCCAAAATGTGGTTGAAAGCCTTCCCAGAAGAGTAGAAGCCATTTAAACTGCAATGGTAGACCAACTCCATATTAATGCCTATGGATTTAGACTGGGATGTCATAAAAGCTCCTGTAAGTGTAATGTGTTGGTGTCCCAATACTTTTGTCCATATCATGTATGCACCATTTCTGCTTCCCCTACACCTAGTATTTTTTTTTTTTAACTTGTGGCTGACATATCATAAAAAAGTCCCCAATGATACGTGTCTTCATTTGTTAACTAGAGTTAAAGCATTAATTTCACCTGTATTAGGCTTTTAAGATTGCACCACCTATGCATCATTGTTTGTTGAAAGTCTACCAGCTAACTAAACTAACTAGCTAAAATAGATTTTTTTTTTATTTGGAACTAAAATAGTACCATAAATACAAGGCAATTTGTCTAGTGTACATATTCTAGAATAGGTTAAGACAAGTGGCATTTGTTCATAGGCAGGTAAACAGGCGCCGGTAGAGATCGCTAATAGAGTTATACAATCAGAGTGGTGTCATGAGCTTAAATAAATAGACAGGTGTCTGACATCAGTCACTAAACCAGGAAATCATGTGTGCTAGACCTTTAAATCCCAGATTGTTGCAAGTGTGCATGCCTAAACAAGCAAATAGCAGCAGAGAGAAACTCCAGGTGACCCATAGCATAACTTCAGCAGCATCAGCCGTGGGTCATGCATCCGCTAAATAAACAGAAGAAACGGGGAAGAAAAGGGGAAAGCCGGCTATAGGAACATAGTAAGCAACCAGCATTCACAACAAAAGATACTGGAGCAGATTTACTACTGTGTCTAGAAAGTGTAAAAAAAATGCACTAAACTTCGCGCAATTTTGATGTTTGCACCTCACTAGACACTTTTTAAAAGTGGCACGAAAAGGGGATGTAATTTTTTTAAAGAAATGGTGTGGTTTTCCAGAAAGTGGAAGGGCTTACAATGCACCAATGTGCTCCAAAAACCTGGCACAAACTAGGCCAAAATCAAACCAATAAGCCAAATCAAAAGGGCAATAAAGAAGAGAAAAGTGTCTAACAAGTCATGCAAAAAGCGCCAAAATGATCATGCAGCATGTAGCACTGTGATAAATTTAGCGCATTTTGCCTGGTCTAAATTTATACTGTCTAACAATAAGGCTTGGTTCCCATGCGTCGGATACGCTGCGTAAAACTGCACAGTGTATCCAACCTGGAATCCGCAGCACATTCTGTACGAAAAACCGAACCACATTGTGGTGCAGTTTTTAGTTCATACTTCATACTTCGTTCATACGTACCCTGGCGGTTGTCATGGTGACAAGTTCCTCCTTTGGTGTCTAGTCCGGCTTCCCTGGATGACGCTGCAGCACATGAGATTGGCTGCAGCGGTTACATGGGATGATACATCATCCCAGGGGGCTGGGCTGGAGGAAGAAGCAGGGAGTTCTAAGTAAGTATAATTATTTTTTTCTGAGTTGCGATTTTTGCGGCAAAATCGCTGCAATTCTGCCACAGAAGTCACAGCACAATTTCTTAATGTTTTTGCTGTGTTTTTTTCTGCAGCGTGGGCATGAGATTTTCTAAATCTCAACCACTTTGATGCTACTGTAAATGCTGCAGAATTTCCCCACACAATTCCATTGCGGAAATTCGGGAACCAGGCCTAAGACAGCATTGGTATGAGCGCCTCAGTATCTATTACATTTATGTTGGATCAAAACAGAAACAAAATGTTCATTAGAATAAAGTTGTGCATATTTCGAATAATAAAGCAAAAACAATAAATAAAACATTTTCAGATGTTCATCCATATCAAACAGCAAAGTTCTCCATGATATATACCTTAGGCTATTTATAAGCCTAAATATTATTATGCTAAATTATGATAGCTTCCATTAAAATCCATTCAAGGATTAAAGTACAACAATAGGAGCTGCCAAAATAAAGTTATATCAAACTTTTTGTTTTTGCTAACTACTGCTTCTGTTTAAAAATGAAAGTATTTTTATATAGAGAATAATGAATACTTGGCAGCCCTTTGAGGTAATTTCAAGACTGTGCATTGGTGATAAGAAAATAATTATAAATAATAATTGGCAGTCAGTAGGAATGGCTTTTGGATACATACATCACATTTTAGAAGTTACATCTAGTTATTTTAATCTCAGAGTTCAAGTTTTTGGGACAAGTTAGATTTATCAATACATTGATTGTACTTCCTCTGTGCCAATAGTTTTGTGGTTGCTTCATATGTTTTTTTTTTACCTATATCAATAACAGAGAAGTCCTAAAAATCATATCTAAAGATTGCTCTGGGTATTAGACATTTGTTGGTGTATTCTGCAGACAATCTATAAAGGTGGAAGATTCTCCGAATCATGGATGGTGGAGGCCAGAGGGCAAAACAAAAATACAAAAAATAGTTTAGGGACCTGATTAAATGTACCATGGGTAACATATAATATGGAAAAGGAAAACTTTTCCAATATCCTAACCTATTAACTTTTTGTACCCTCTTCTGTCTACTCTCTTTTTGTATACAGCACTGTGTGATGAAGCCTCATCCACAACACTATCTGCTGGCGTGACGTTTATGGCAATATACATGCATGCTCGGCCACCTGATCTCTTCCAGTCAACACTGAAGGCAGATGGGGCAACAGAGCCTTTACGTAGGAAAAGGAGCTTTGATCCTCAGTAAGATATCTTAGTTAAAGCTTTCTAATCATCACATATTAAAAAAATAAATATTTTGTTGTAGGTATACTTCCAATTCTCATATTTTGTCTGGGAGGCACTTTAGAGAGCTGGAAGGTGGAGTCTTAGGTGGTGGAGACTACCTTATTTTATTGGTAAAAACAAGCAAGCAGATGTTTTATATATACATACAGTATATATCCATTCTAAAAACCATTTATCCTAAGCTAAAGAATGGAGCAACATGTTAGTAAACTTGGTGCACAAACTTTCTGTATTATTTTCCTATGTGCTGTTACCCTAATTGTGTGTTTAGATGAAGTTAGGTAGTCTAAATATCATGTCAAATCAGATATCTGCCTTTTTTGGCTTCATGTGTCAACAAATTGGAAAACGGTCTTATTATATAAGATAAACAATACATTCAAAAGCATTTGATAAATGACATAAGCGACATGTGAATGAATACTTTTCCATCAATTATAACTATATTTATTTTTTATTCTTTTTTTTTTTAGCACACACTTTTCCAGTGGTTCAATGCTAAATTGTAAAAATGATTGAGCCTTCATATGTTTATTTTTTCAAAGAGAGTAATAAAAATTACTTTTACTTTTTATTTCATTAAAATAAGTAATAACCGAGCAGTAGATATGCAATAATTTATTACATAGATCATCACACAACTTTTTTCTCCAATGGGAAAATATTGAGATTGTGGTAACTCTTGATTTTACTGCAACCATCACAATGCAAAAAGTCACCATGAAGCCCAAGCCCACATATCAAATGTTTGGCAAAACAAATACAGCATTCCTGCACCCTTGGAAAACAAGTTATTGCCAGTATAATGTCTTGAAGAAGTTTTGATTTTTACTGGACCAGTATGACTTGCAGTTCAACAAGTTGTGCACCTTGAACATATAAGTGTGACTGCCAAAGAAATAACAGATATTTTGGTATTTTTTTTAAATCAAAGCCCATAACGTAATCTAATAAAAAAAATGTTATGGTAGGACCTGAAGCAGCTCACCAACTTTCATACATTGACACAATACTGTAGAAAGTATAAACCAAAATTCTAAACTGTTCATAAATAGTTTATAAATAGAACACCAGTACATAGAAATAAAGACAAAGCATACAATCAGTAAAAAAAACACCTCAAAATTGAGTAGCAACAATTTTTCATAATACCCATAGTGCAAGCTAATTTTTATGCACAATTACTTATATTTATATTTTTTTTTTTAAAAAAACCTGTTACCAAGATTACCCACGTCAGGTGAAATTGTAAAGATGTAATTGCAGCAAACAGTAAATGGGAAAATGATGATGACAAAGTGTCTTGTCAAGAACTATTAGATTCAATTAAATCCCCCCCCCCCCGACAATTTTTACATCAATAGCTGATGCTCCATCATAATCCATTGTATGAATTGTAAAATATTCTCTTACATTTTGTACTCATTTTCTTATTTTACTTGTGCTGAATTTAAAGAAGTTGACAAAATACAAGGGAAATGTAATTTGTCTCCTGTTTGCTAATTCAGCTACAATAGTAAAGCATTTGGGGGAAGACATTGAGGGGGCATGCTTCATTGTATATTCACAACATTTGAGGCTTTTTATAGGCCAAGAAACACAAGTATGGTAACAATATGATGATATATTCTAACTCTGTTTACTGAAATGAATAAAAAATGATACAAGATTAATTTGGCAGTCGACACCATCCATGCCGAGTGCTAACAGTAAAATTATATACAGTGTTTCACTGACAATTTGCCATGATAGTAACAGTGGGTGTGTATTTTCATATAGAGTAATATCTTTGTAAAAGAATCACTGAATTCTAGCAATATGCCCCAGTTTATGTAATTACCAAAACATCTTTCTATATTTTGAAGTATAATTTATTTTTTTTGTATAATAAAAGAAAGTCCAATGTTTCCAGAATTGAATCTCACCAACTTAATAAACTATACTTATTGCAAGATAACAAACATACATGTGACATGTTGAAACATTTCTTATTATCACTATCCCCATATGACCAGTTTGCACTCTTTAATTCTTTACATAAACTAAGCCAGGGCTTTTTGCTTTGGAATATATACAAAATTAATATCTTACCTTCATATACTGCTTTAAATCCTTGAGCGCTAACTGCAAAATCTGTTGTAAACCAAAGTGTGAGAATAGAACCTGTGCTTACTATTGATGATGGGAGTTGGAATCCAGACAACCTGAAAAACATAAGAGAATACAAAGTTAATGGGATGTAAATCCTGTAGCTTTATTGTTTTATTTGTATTTTGGGCTTTTGCTTCCCAAGCAGAAAAATCATGATATAATCTATTTTCTATAATGCACATAAAGACAAAATTAAAGTAAAGTTTACTTAAGATGACCACCTAATACTGCAGTGAGAATTATCTTCTAGAGGTATCGATATCACAAAGAAACGGCTAATATACCGTATTTTTTGGACTATTGGAACCACTTTTTTTTTGTGCAGTTACTATTACAGAAGCAGGAAACAGCATAAGGCCTTATTCACATGAACGTGTTAAACGTCCGTGTGATGGCCGTTGAAACAACGGCCGTCATACGAACCCACACGGTCGTTGTTTCAACAGACCGTGAGAAGAGTCCGTGAGAAAATAGGACATGTCCTATTTTTTCACGCATCCCTCCATAGACTCTAGTTTATGGGGATGCGTGATATCGCATCCCACAGCACAGAGCACGGATGCACCTCGGACGTGAAAAACAGACAATAATTTAATTGGCGTAAAAACTGTTGAATTTAGAGAGGGCTCTGCATCTCCTGCCTAGACTCCTGCAACATTCTTCTCTGTTACCTCCCCTCTAATACTCTTGCATCCTCAAGTACGCTGTCTGATTATTTTACTTTCCCTTGGTTTCTCCACCGCCTCCCCCTCTGCCATTTCCTTTAGTGGCTGCCCATTGCCCAGACAATTCATTCAAAAATACTAACAATTACATACAAGTCCGCTCACAATCTGTCCTGTCCATACAACTCTACTCTAATCTACCGATACCTCCCCATATATAATCTCCGGTCCTCAAAATACCTCCTTCTTTGCTCTCCTATTGTCTGCTCCTCACACCATTGTCTTCAAGATTTTTCTTGTGCATCCCCCATACTCTGGAACTTGCTGCCTCAACGTATCAGACGGTCTCCCACCATCCAAACTTTTGAAACCAACCTGAAAACCCATTTCTTTAAAAAAAGCTTACAACCTACAATAATCCTGCCACCACTACACTACAAGATAAAGAGCTTCTACCCTCACCTTCTGTCTCCTTCCCTCCTCAATTGTAAGCCCAGTATGTCACATCAAAAAAACTTAAATTAAAATGAAAAAAAATAAAAATTCAAAAGTACATCCTGTCATGCGCGGATTTTTTTTTTTTTTTTGCTATGTATGTCGAATACCTACATTTCAATAAAGTAAAAATAAAAAAACTCCAGTAAAATATATTTTTCGTTTAAAAAAAAAAAAATAATGCTTAAAACACTTTTTTTATGCTAAATTCAATTAAAACGATTTTCCAAGTTCAGAACAAAATAAGCTAAGAGCAGGAAATGTGTTAAAATAATAGAATAACAAATATTTAGCTGAAAATCCCCATCACTCCAGAACTGTGCTCCAATGCTACCCATCAATCATTGTTTACTTCATTGTAGCGATGGAGTAGCCGTTTAACCATATGACGACTGCAGCCAATCACTGGGCTCAGTGATGAGTCTATTGACTGGCTGCAGTAGTCATGTGGGTAGACGGTTACTTTATTGCTGCAGCTAAGTAAGCAATGACTGACAGGGAGCACTGGAGCTGCTCTTAGCCCATTTCATCCTGACCTCAAAATCCCCTTTAAGACACTCTTCTGTTCTTTTTTCAGTCTATACAATATATACGTATATTATATATACATATATCTATATATACATGTATCTATATATATATATATATAAATATATGTCTAGATATGTATATATATATATATATATATATATATATATATATATATATTTATTTATACTCCAATTGTAGATGAACACAGCACTCCAACTATAAATTAGGCCATGTGCACAATACCAAGAGGATGAATCACTTCCCCAACTTGAAATATACAAAAACCATAGGAAGAAATAACGGCACCAGGACGTTTCGGTCCGTCAAAGAACCTTTGAAAAACAGCTTGAGAAAGGTTCTCTGACGGACCGAAACGTCGCTGCTCACTTGAGGTGAATAAATCCACCCTTTTTCATAAATCTTGAAGTCCTGGTGCCGTTACTTCTTCCTATGGTTTTCGTGTATGTATATGGTTTTACAAAAGTTGGCTGGATTGTTTTGTAAAACAAAAATGACTGGTTTATTATGTCAGTGAGGCTAGAAGGAAGAACCTACAAACTTCTATTGGCTAATACGGATCATCTGATGTTATATGGAGGAGGACCCTTGATGTGGAAGCCAGTGGTGCCATGTTTGCTTCAGTATTGCAATTTTTTGTGAATATGTTGAACGGTAGGCCCTAGAGAGCTGATACCCAGTGTAAAACCTTCGAAAGCGCCTGATTTAGTTATGTGCCAAATTTGGTGCAGTTGGTCCAGTGGTTTGGACGTGCATAAACAACAGACAGCAGATATTAATCCATTTAATATATATATATATATATATATATATATATATATATATATATATATATATATATATAAAATCAAGAATGATGTATGGTTGGATAAAGTAGCCAACCCCTTTAATGTGAAACATATATACTTCTTGTATAATACAATATTGTATAATTAATTGTTTTTGTCAAGGTGGTTTGACGCTTGTTGACCAGTTGGAAAGTTTTTCTTCAAAATATTCCTGTATTCTCTTTATTGTTTAGCAAAACAAACATTGCAGATCTGTGTTAGCCGGTAAAATCTATAGGATGTTTAGAGATGAACAAATCATTAAAAATTTTCTTCTTCATTGATTCTCCAAAATGTCAGTCACACTGGTTTGCTGCATCCGTTTCTATAGTGAATCTCTAAAATTGTATTTTCCATTGATTCTCCAAAATCAAGAGCAACTAAACCCAATGTGTTATTACATACACTGTTTCAGGAAAAGTTAAATCAAACATTTTAGACAAACAAAGCAATGTAGCACACAATCTCACAATCTGTACAGGGAAGAAATGTAGTAGTATCTCTGAGAACTATCAAAGAAATCATCAGTAAACCATCAGAAATGGGAGGAGCTGCATTTAAAATAATTATATCAGATAACATCCAAGAAACTCACAGTTATCTAATAAAATGTATTACACCCAGCTGAAGGAGAATCCCATCAAAAATATCAAGGTTAGCAAACAGATCATAAAGGGATTTAACCCTGTAACCTTCATATTAGATATAATATCAGAGAATCCCAAGTGTATACGGTGTACCATATTTGTTACCCAAAATACACAAATAATTCATAAATTGTAGATTCTGACATATAAATAAAAAGGAAAAAATTCTGGCTAGGTAGAAAACATTCTGAAACCCCTGTTAAGAAATATACCTAGTTACATTCAGCTAACCAATGATTGTGCCCACAACCAGCAAATTGGTCATGAACAGTTCTAAGTACCAATTTTCTAAAGTGAACATTTGAAACATTTGAAAGTAGATATTTATCTGAAGCATTTTTATACAGTTAGGTCCAGAATTATTTGGACAGTGACACAATCTTTATGATTTGGGCTCTGCATGCCACCACATTGGATTTGAAATGAAACAACTGAGATGCAATTGAAATGTAGACTTTCAGGTTTAATTCAAGGGGTTGAACAAAAATATCCTGTGCAAGGTTTAGGAATTGCAACCATTTTTCTACATAGCCTCCTCATTTCAGGGGCTCAAAGGTAATTGGACAAATTAACATTACCATAAATAAAATGTTGTTTGTTTTTTTTAATACTTTGTAGAGAATCCTTTGTAGGCCTGAATTCAGGAACCCATGGACATCACCAAACGCTGGGTTTCCTCCTTTGTGATGCTTTGCCCGGCCTTTACGGCAGCTGTCTTCAGTTGTTGCTTGTTTGTGGGTCTTTCTGCCTTAAGTTTTGTCTTAAGCAAGTAAAATTCATGCTCGATCGGGGTGAGATCTGGTGATTGACTTGGCTATTGCAGAATATTCCACTTCTTAAAAAAAACTCCTTGGTTGCTTTTGCAGTATGTTTTGGGTCATTGTCCATCTGCACTGTGAAGCGACGTCCAATCAACCTTGCTGCATTTGGTTGAATCTGAGCAGAAAGTATATCCCTGAACACTTCAGAATTCATTCGGCTGCTTCTGTCTTCAGTCACATCACCAATAAACACTAGTGACCCAGTGCCTTTGGCAGCCATGCATGCCCATGCCATCACACTGCCTCCACCATGTTTTACAGAGAATGTGGTGTGCTTTAGACCATGAGCCATTCCAAGTCTTCTCCATGCTTTCTTCCTCCCATCATTCTGGTACAGGTTGATCTTAGTTTCATCTGATCAAAGAATGCTGTTCCAGAACTGGGCTGGCTTCTTTACATGTTATTTGGCAAAGTCTAATCTGACCTTTCTATTTTTGACGCTGATTAATGGTTTGCACCTGGTGGTGAAACCTCTGTATTTGCTCTCATGAAGTCTTCTCTTTATGGTAGACTTAGATGCTGATACACCTACTTCCAGGAGAGTGTTCTTCACTTGGGTAGATGTTGTGAAGGGGTTTTTCTTCACCATGGAAAGGATTCTGTGATCATCCACCACTGTTGCCTTCCGTGGATGTCCAGGCCTTTTGGAGTTCACGAGATCACCAGTGCACTCTTATTTTTTTTTTCAAGAATTTACCTAACTGTTGATTTGGCCACTCCTAACATTTGTGCTATCTCTTTGATGGATTTCTTCATTTCTTTAGCCTAACGATAGTCTGTTTCACTTGCATTGAGAGCTCCTTTGACCTCATGTTGTGGATTCACAGCAACAGCTTCCAAATGAAAATGCCACACCTGGAATCAACTCCAGAGCTTTTACCAGCCTAATTGATGATGGATTAATGAGGGAATAGCCCATGCAGCCCATTAAATAGCTTTTGAGATAATTGTCCAATTACCTTTGGTCCCTTGAAAAAGAGGCAGCTACATATTAACCCCTTAAGGACGCAGCCTAGTTTGGGCCTTAAGGCTCAGAGCCCATTTTTCAAATCTGACATATTTCACTTTATGTGGTAATAACGTCGGAATGCTTAAACCTATCCAAGCGATTCTGAGATTGTTTTCTCGTGACACTTTGGGCTTCATGTTCGTGGTAAAATTTGGTCGATATATTCAGTGTTTATTGGTGAAAAATTGCAAAATTTAGAGAAAATTTTGAAAAAATTGCATTTTTCAGAATTTAAATGCATCTGCTTGTAAAACAGACGGTTATACCACCCAAAATAGTTACTAGTTCACATTTCCCATATGTCTACTTTAGATTGGCATCGTTTTTTTAACATTCTTTTATTTTTCTTGGACGTTACAAGGCTTAGAACATAAACAGCAATTTCTCATATTTTTAAGAAAATTTCAAAAGCCTTTTTTTTAAGGTACCTCTTGAGTTCTGAAGTGGCTTTGAGGGGCCTATGTATTAGAAACCCCCATAAAACACCCCATTTTAAAAACTAGACCCCTCAAAGTATTCAAAACAGCATTTAGAAAGTTTTTTAACCCTTCAGGCATTTCACAGGAATTAAAGCAATGTGGAGGTGAAATTTGCAAATTTCATTTTTCTTGCTGAATTTCAATATTATTCCATTTTTTTCTGTAACACAGAAGATTTTACCAGAGAAATACTACTAAATATGTATTGTCCAGATTCTGCAGTTTTTAGAAATGTCCCACATGTGGCTCTAGTGCGCTCGTGGAATAAAACACAAGCCTCAGAAACAAAGGAGCACCTAGTGCATTTTGAGGCCTCTTTTTTATTAGAATATATTTTAGGCAGCATGCCAGGTTTGAAGAGGTGTTGAGGTATGAAAGCAATGGAAACCCACCAGAAGTGACCCCATTTTGGAAATTAGACCCCTCAAGGAATTCATTTATGGTTGTTGTTATCATTTTGACCACACCGTTTTTTCACAGCACCTATTTGAATTGGGCTGTGAAATTAAAAAAATGATATTTTTTCCATTAAGATGTAATTTTTGTTCAAAATTTCTTATTTTCACAAGGAATAAAACACCCCATTTTGTTGCCCAATTTGTCCTTAGTGCGGCAATACCCCATTTGTGGTGATAAACTGCCGTTTGGGCCCATGGGAGGACTCAGAAGGAAAGGAGCGCTATGTGTTTGTTGGAGTCCAGATTTTGCTGGATTGGTTTTCGGGTTCCATGTCGCATTTGCAGAGCCCCAGAGGTATGAAAGCAATGGAAACCCACCAGAAGTGACCCCATTTTGGAAACTAGACCCCTCAAGGAATTCATTTATGGTTGTTGTTATCATTTTGACCACACCGTTTTTTCACAGCACCTATTTGAATTGGGCTGTGAATTAAAAAAATGATATTTTTTTCCATTAAGATGTAATTTTTGTTCAAAATTTCTTATTTTCACAAGGAATAAAACACCCCATTTTGTTGCCCAATTTGTCCTGAGTGCGGCAATACCCCATTTGTGGTGATAAACTGATGTTTGGGCCCATGGCAGGACTCAGAAGGAAAGGACCACCATTTGGCCTACTGGAGCTTTTCTTGTGCTAAGTCATGTAGGCAGAAGCCCCTGAGGTACCAGTACAGTTAAAACCCCCGAGAAGTGACCCCATTTTAAAAACTACACCCCTTAAGACATTCATCTAGTGGTGTAGTGAGCATTTTGACCCCACAGTTATTGTGTAAAAGGTAATGCGCAGCAGATGGTGCAAAGTGAGATTTGCAATTTCCTATGCATATATGCCATTTCAGTGTCTGATATATTGTGCCCAGCATGTGCCACTGGAGACATACACCCCATAAATTGTAATGTGGGTTCTCCCGGGTACGGCAATACCCTACATGTGGCTGTTATTAGCTGCCTGGGCACACGACAGGGCTCAGAAGGGAAGGACCACCATTTAGCCTACTGGAGCTTTTCTGGTGCTAAGTCATGTAGGCAGAACCCCTGAGGTACCAGTACAGTTGAAACCCCCGAGAAGTGACCCCATTTTAAAAACTACACCCCTTAAGACATTCATCTAGTGGTGTAGTGAGCATTTTGACCCCACAGTTATTGTGTAAAAGGTAATGCGCAGCAGATGGTGCAAAGTGAGATTTGCAATTTCCTATGCATATATGCCATTTCAGTGTCTGATATATTGTGCCCAGCATGTGCCACTGGAGACATACACCCCATAAATTGTAATGTGGGTTCTCCCGGGTACGGCAATACCCTACATGTGGCTGTTATTAGCTGCCTGGGCACACGACAGGGCTCAGAAGGGAAGGACCACCATTTAGCCTACTGGAGCTTTTCTGGTGCTAAGTCATGTAGGCAGAACCCCTGAGGTACCAGTACAGTTGAAACCCCCGAGAAGTGACCCCATTTTAAAAACTACACCCCTTAAGACATTCATCTAGTGGTGTAGTGAGCATTTTGACCCCACAGTTATTGTGTAAAAGGTAATGCGCAGCAGATGGTGCAAAGTGAGATTTGCAATTTCCTATGCATATATGCCATTTCAGTGTCTGATATATTGTGCCCAGCATGTGCCACTGGAGACATACACCCCATAAATTGTAATGTGGGTTCTCCCGGGTACGGCAATACCCTACATGTGGCTGTTATTAGCTGCCTGGGCACACGACAGGGCTCAGAAGGGAAGGACCACCATTTAGCCTACTGGAGCTTTTCTGGTGCTAAGTCATGTAGGCAGAACCCCTGAGGTACCAGTACAGTTGAAACCCCCGAGAAGTGACCCCATTTTAAAAACTACACCCCTTAAGACATTCATCTAGTGGTGTAGTGAGCATTTTGACCCCACAGTTATTGTGTAAAAGGTAATGCGCAGCAGATGGTGCAAAGTGAGATTTGCAATTTCCTATGCATATATGCCATTTCAGTGTCTGATATATTGTGCCCAGCATGTGCCACTGGAGACATACACCCCATAAATTGTAATGTGGGTTCTCCCGGGTACGGCAATACCCTACATGTGGCTGTTATTAGCTGCCTGGGCACACGACAGGGCTCAGAAGGGAAGGACCACCATTTAGCCTACTGGAGCTTTTCTGGTGCTAAGTCATGTAGGCAGAACCCCTGAGGTACCAGTACAGTTGAAACCCCCGAGAAGTGACCCCATTTTAAAAACTACACCCCTTAAGACATTCATCTAGTGGTGTAGTGAGCATTTTGACCCCACAGTTATTGTGTAAAAGGTAATGCGCAGCAGATGGTGCAAAGTGAGATTTGCAATTTCCTATGCATATATGCCATTTCAGTGTCTGATATATTGTGCCCAGCATGTGCCACTGGAGACATACACCCCATAAATTGTAATGTGGGTTCTCCCGGGTACGGCAATACCCTACATGTGGCTGTTATTAGCTGCCTGGGCACACGACAGGGCTCAGAAGGGAAGGACCACCATTTAGCCTACTGGAGCTTTTCTGGTGCTAAGTCATGTAGGCAGAACCCCTGAGGTACCAGTACAGTTGAAACCCCCGAGAAGTGACCCCATTTTAAAAACTACACCCCTTAAGACATTCATCTAGTGGTGTAGTGAGCATTTTGACCCCACAGTTATTGTGTAAAAGGTAATGCGCAACAGATGGTGCAAAGTGAGATTTGCAATTTCCTATGCATATATGCCATTTCAGTGTCTGATATATTGTGCCCAGCATGTGCCACTGGAGACATACACCCCATAAATTGTAATGTGGGTTCTCCCGGGTACGGCAATACCCTACATGTGGCTGTTATTAGCTGCCTGGGCACACGACAGGGCTCAGAAGGGAAGGACCACCATTTAGCCTACTGGAGCTTTTCTGGTGCTAAGTCATGTAGGCAGAACCCCTGAGGTACCAGTACAGTTGAAACCCCCGAGAAGTGACCCCATTTTAAAAACTACACCCCTTAAGACATTCATCTAGTGGTGTAGTGAGCATTTTGACCCCACAGTTATTGTGTAAAAGGTAATGCGCAGCAGATGGTGCAAAGTGAGATTTGCAATTTCCTATGCATATATGCCATTTCAGTGTCTGATATATTGTGCCCAGCATGTGCCACTGGAGACATACACCCCATAAATTGTAATGTGGGTTCTCCCGGGTACGGCAATACCCTACATGTGGCTGTTATTAGCTGCCTGGGCACACGACAGGGCTCAGAAGGGAAGGACCACCATTTAGCCTACTGGAGCTTTTCTGGTGCTAAGTCATGTAGGCAGAACCCCTGAGGTACCAGTACAGTTGAAACCCCCGAGAAGTGAACCCATTTTAAAAACTACACCCCTTAAGACATTCATCTAGAGTGTAGTGAGCATTTTGACCCAACAGTTATTGTGTAAAAGGTAATGCGCAGTAGATGGTGCAAAGTGAGATTTGCAATTTCCTATACATATATGCCATTTCAGTGTCCGATATATTGTGCCCAGCATGTGCCACCGGAGACATACACCCCATAAATTGTAATGTGGGTTCTCCCGGGTACGGCAATACCCTACATGTGGCTGTTATTTGCTGCTTGGGCACATGGCAGGGCTCAAAAGGGAAAGATGAGGGGGATAAGCTGTGCGGAGTGCATCAGGGTAAATTAAAAATCAAGGGATGTATGGTACATTTTAAAACAATCTTTCATACAGAGCCCTGGTTTTTCGGGACACGTGTCGCATTGGTATGTTGTGTCCTTCCTTATCCCCCTCTTATAGCACACTTTGCACCTCTTTTGACTTTTTCCCTTCTTGCCAGTTTGGGGAACTTCTCCTGGAAAGTGTTGCCCTGGTACGATGCGTGTGGCCTCGCTTCCAGAAGTACTGGGTGCCCCTCCTTCCTGGTCGCCAAAAATTAGGTTCTTTATAACCACCTCTTGAAATTCCAAGAAAGTTCCCCTCTGGCCTGCACATCGACGTAGCACGTACGCATTGTACAATGCCATCTGTATGATGTGCACGGCCAGCTTCTTATACCACACCCTCGATTTCCGCGTAGCGCTGTAGGGCTTCAGGACTTGATCTGACAAGTCCACCCCTCCCATGTACCTATTGTAGTCCAGGATGCAATCTGGTTTGGGGGTCTCTGTACTGGTACCTCGTACAGGTACATGGGTACTGGTGTGGCCATGTATTGTTGTCAATACAAGGACATCTCTCTTGTCCTTGTACTTGACACACAATATGTTGCTACTAGAATGTGCCCTGCTCTCACCCCTTCTGAGTGTTTGCCCAAGCAGTGTTTTAGGGAGGCCTCTAAGATTTTTTCTAGCAGTGCCGCATGCCGCAGTCCTTCTGGAAGCGAGGCACTTGAAGAGCGGGACGCTGGTATAAAAATTATCCAGGTAGAGGTGGTAACCCTGGTCCAGCAGTGGGTGCACCAAATCCCACACAATTTTTGCGTTAATTCCCAGTAAGGGGGGGCATTCTGGGGGCTGAATACTGCTGTCCTTCCCTTCATATATCCTGAATTTATATGTATACCCTGATGCACTCTCGCACAGCTTATACAACTTCACGCCATACCTTGCCCTCTTACTTGGCAGGTATTGGCGGAATTGAAGCCTCCCTTTAAAATGTACCAGGGACTCATCAATGGAAATACACTTCTCGGGGGTGTATGCTTGGGCAAACCGGGCACTGAAATGGTCTAATAGGGGTCTCAGTTTATATAAACGGTCAAAACTGGGGTCATCTCGGGGTGGGCACTGCTCATTATCGGCATAATGTAGGAAGCGAAGTATTGCCTCATAACGCATCCTGGACATGGCCATACGGTACATCGGGGTGTGGTATAGGATGTCCGTGCTCCAGTAGGTCCTAATGGATGGCTTTTTTAGAAGCCCCATGTTCAAGAGCAGTCCCCAGAACTTGCCCAACTCTGCTGCGTTTACAGGAGTCCACCTCTGGGATTGGGCATAAAATGAGTTGGGGTTCTTGGTGATATACTGTTGGGCATATAAATTAGTCTGGGTGACCATTAGCTCTATAAAGTTATCAGTGAAGAAGAACTTGAAAAAGTCCATCTCACTGAACCCTGCCGTGTTAAATTTGATGCCTGGGCTGCCCGTGTACTCAGGGATTTGGGGTTCATAATGGTCTGGTGTGGGCGTCCAAATGGGGTCACTTCGCTCAGGGGTATCACTTGTTGTGGGGTCACTTCTCTCAGGGATTTCTACTATGGTGGTGGTCCTGGGGCGTCTCCTAGGGGGTCCCTCCTCTTCATCGCTGGATGAGGAGGTAGACAAATAAAATAGTGTATCGCCATCCGACGAGTCTGTGTCGGAGGCCAGAAATGCATACGCCTCTTCAGCAGTAAATGTCCGTTGGGACATGCTTGTTGTGCGAAGACAAAATTTATATACTGCAAAAAAATAAATCCCTAACTGGGAGCAATAGGATAGCACAACTAGCACAAATGTGTGTTTTGTTTTTAGAGAGCAAGTGGACTTCCCTGACACTAAAGCTAACTAGGGCGAGGGTTCCTAACACTAAACCTAACTAAATTTTATGTGGACTTCCCTAACGCTAAACCTAACTACGGCGACGATTCCCTGACACTAAACCTATCTAGATTATTTCAAGCTTCCCTGACACTAAACCTAACTACGGTGACGGGTGCCTGACACTAAACCTATCTAATTATTCCGAGCTTCCCTGACGCTAAACCTAACTACGGTGATGGATCCCTAACGCTAAGCCTATCTACGGTGACCGATTCCTGACGCTAAATTCCCTGACACTATACCTAACTACGCTTTTTGACGGTTCCCTGACACTAACTAACCCTAATACTAAACTAACCAGTTAAATTTTCAAAATTGGCTAAACTAACTATTTTTTTTTGTTTCTTTTTTTTCTTTTTATATTTTTTTTTTTTGTTTTATGTTTTATATAGAAAAAAATGAAAAAAAAATCCCCAGGGACCAAGAAATGTGGTCCTGAAGACTGAAAAGTGGTCAGTGATAGGAGATCACTGACCAAAAAACGTGGGTAGAACTCAAAGAGGAAGGGAACAGGAGTGGGTAGTGGATGGGGTGGTGGGAAGCAAAAAAAACGTTGTTTTAGAAACTTTTTTTCACTTTTTTTCACTTCTTTTCTCTCTGACTCTCTGCTCACAACCGATCTCAACGCCTCGCTAACTCCAACAGGGCGTTCAGGGCGGTTGCAGCAGGATGTGAGGTCAGAGAGAGGAAGTGACGAGAATGATCGCTGCTATTGGCTAGTTACTCACTGACTAGCCAATAGCGGCGATCGGCGAGGCGGGACCATAGTAAATGGTCCCGGCCCATTATGCTGTGATAGCATGCTGTCAGAAACAGCAGCTATCACAGCTCAGGAACGCCGGGCTCGAGCACTGCTGTGCTGAATGAGACCGATCGCTGCTATTGGCTAGTTACTCACTGACTAGCCAATAGCGGCGATCGGCGAGGCGGGACCATAGTAAATGGTCCCGTCCCATTATGCCGTGATAGCCTGCTGTCAGAAACAGCAGCTATCACAGCGCATGAACGCGCCGGGCGCGCGCACCGCTGTTCTAACTGCAAGACGTACTATTACGGCATGGAGCGCGAACGATAGAGCTGCCATGACGTAATAGTACGTCAAGGAGCGGGAAGGGGCTAATACTAAACTAACCAGTTAAATTTTCAAAATTGGCTAAACTAACTATTTTTTTTTGTTTCTTTTTTTTCTTTTTATATTTTTTTTTTTGTTTTATGTTTTATATAGAAAAAAATGAAAAAAAAATCCCCAGGGACCAAGAAATGTGGTCCTGAAGACTGAAAAGTGGTCAGTGATAGGAGATCACTGACCAAAAAACGTGGGTAGAACTCAAAGAGGAAGGGAACAGGAGTGGGTAGTGGATGGGGTGGTGGGAAGCAAAAAAAACGTTGTTTTAGAAACTTTTTTTCACTTTTTTTCACTTCTTTTCTCTCTGACTCTCTGCTCACAACCGATCTCAACGCCTCGCTAACTCCAACAGGGCGTTCAGGGCGGTTGCAGCAGGATGTGAGGTCAGAGAGAGGAAGTGACGAGAATGATCGCTGCTATTGGCTAGTTACTCACTGACTAGCCAATAGCGGCGATCGGCGAGGCGGGACCATAGTAAATGGTCCCGGCCCATTATGCTGTGATAGCATGCTGTCAGAAACAGCAGCTATCACAGCTCAGGAACGCCGGGCTCGAGCACTGCTGTGCTGAATGAGACCGATCGCTGCTATTGGCTAGTTACTCACTGACTAGCCAATAGCGGCGATCGGCGAGGCGGGACCATAGTAAATGGTCCCGTCCCATTATGCCGTGATAGCCTGCTGTCAGAAACAGCAGCTATCACAGCGCATGAACGCGCCGGGCGCGCGCACCGCTGTTCTAACTGCAAGACGTACTATTACGGCATGGAGCGCGAACGATAGAGCTGCCATGACGTAATAGTACGTCAAGGAGCGTGAAGGGGTTAAAGAGCTATAATTCCTAAACACTTTCTAAAAATAGGATGTGAATACCCTCAAATTGAAACTGAGAATCTTCACTTTAAGCCTATATTAATTATATAACTGTATATTCAATAGGTTTTAGTAAACAGCTAAAATGCCAAAAGTTGTGTCACTGTCTAAATAATTTTGGCCCTAACTGTATGTATAGGTAAGCCGTGGTTATAACTTGGAGGTATATCTCGGCATAACCAGTTTGCGACGATCCTGGCCCTTACCACGGGTGGTCGAGTGGGCACAACTGCTGTGTCCCATAAATCAATGAAACTGCGCACTTCTGCTTGTGCCCTAAATTATAATACAATGAATGTTTGACATTTTATGGGAAATTTATTCAAAATTTATATCAGGAATGTGAAAATGGCTACTTTAAACATTATAACTGTATTCACGTGTTCTGACAACCAATTGCTTCTCATTATTTCATATAAACCTGTTAATTTTAAATATTATCATGTACTAAACCTTATTATGTAAAGGCTTTACAAAGTTTCTACAACAACACTGTTTTGTGGTCAAAAGAATTTCCAGAATGAAAAGTTTTTGAAAATATATCTGCCTGGAAAGGGCTACAAAGCCTTTGAATAGTTATGTATCTTCCCAGAAGACGACAGCCTGCTATAATTACCAAGGTAGAAATACAAGATCATCCAGAAACATCTCAGAAGAAGATGCAAAAACGTGGAGACTTCTATGGCTTAAAGGATACCTAACTATTCAGGTGACTTTTCAGAATAAGCTGTCATATGTATGTACATGAGGAATAACACTATTTCTGTCCATTATATGACTTGTATTCTGAATTATTTAGCAGTTTTCCCCTCTGCAGGCTCTATCTCTAGCACCTCTTGCACATGATCCAGTTTGGGCTGTGAATTGCTGTTCCATACTGTATAATTTTGTTCAGTACGGAACAGCAGTTCCGTGGGCAGACATAGACTTCTAGCATTATAAAATGTCTACTATACCAGTAGTCCCATTCACCTGTACTAGAATGTGGCCGACACATGGACTGTTTTTCACGGCCCGAACTCAGTTGTGTGTAAGAGGTATAATTCTCAGTTGTCTCTGAATTAGCAGGTGGAGCCTAACAGCTATCATGTCTTCTATACACTGCACACAGAGAAGAGGAGAATTCTGCCCTTCTATCTCTATCTATCAAATACAAAGAAGCTGCAGCAACATGAAGGAGATCATACAGCAGTAATGAGCAGTGTAGCTGAGAATCCAGCACTAGGAAGCTGCAGTGTGTGTCTCTTTCTCTCTCTGCTCTTCCCTCCCCTCTCTGTAGACTTCTATTGGCAGGCAGTGAAGAAATACACCCCCACTTTCTGCAATCCGTTAATTCTGCTCTGTTATTAGGGATGAAATTTGTTTGGAAACAGGGAGTGGACAGCAGCATACAGGAAGAGACATACCTAGTGGCAGTAACTTCACACAGAATTTGCATGGATAAAACAACAACATTTTAACAGTAAGTAAATTACAAAGATAATATATATCACACATAATATAAGATTAGCATAAGTTGTTTGAAAAGTTAGTGTCCATGTTTAAGCTAAGCTCAATGTTCATGAATACAATAAGAAAAGGTTTCATTGTGGACTAGCAATTTTATTCATAATTTTATATTTGGCCTTGTATACAAATATACTGTTACTCACTCATCACTTTAATTCATTTTGTATCACAGCTTGACAAAATACTCCAACTATCTGCAACATCGCTTTGTCTTTATGACATCGCATTACTTCAATTGTGTGCTGTTCTACCATTCTTACTGATTTGGACAACTAGAAGCTAAGGTGCTGCTTAACATATATAAACGTTGCCCGACTGTCAAGCCTGCACCTCATACTTTTTTCTCCTTTCTCCTAATGCCGCAACATAGAGAAGCATCCAAGGATAGAATCATTGGAGTATTCTCAAAAACAACACGACGAGAATTACGACTGACAGGGGCTCCCATGAATTACTATCAATTACTCTTTCAGCTACAATAACACAACTCATTGAAAAAAAAAGATCACACTAGAATTCTAGCCATGCTGACTGAATATTACAGAACTCACCATATCAATAGAGGCTTAAAGGAGTCAGTCATCAGATATGTGCCTATCAATGCAGCAGCACAGTAATACAGTGTAGCCTCACTTGAATCTAACACTGTTTTCATTTTTCAGCTGAGTGGCTTCGTTGCAGTGATAATAACTTTACTCCTTATATGCAAATTAGCTTTTTGGAGCAACTATCTTTTATCCCCAGTCCGATCTTCTCTTCCTTCTTTGATTGACAGGGCCAGAAAGTGTAGATGCCGTGATCACGCCTTGCCCTGTATTCTCCTACACCCAGGTATAGTGTCACATAATCGGCGCATGTGCAGTACAGCCGATTATACTGGTGAAACTACAGTGATGTGCTGCGCATGCGCCCATTCAGAAGCAGAGGCGCGGGCGCGCTCATGAAAGATACGGGACCAGACGTGCTCACGGCTTGTAAAGGAAGGGTCGACAGGAGATAGAAGGTAGAGCAGTTTGGAGCAATGGTGACGCCCTCGTTACTCCAAAAATCTAATTTGCATATAAGAAATAAAGTTATTATCGCTGCAACGGAGCCACTCAGCTGAAAAATTAAAATCGCGTTAGATTCAGGTGAGGCTACACTGTATTACTGTGCTGCTTCTTTGATAGGCTAATTTCTGGTAACAGACTCCCTTTAAGGTTGCATTTACAACCAACCTTAATAAGTAACAACCCTGACTATTGTTTACAATTCATATGGATCCTCAGTAAAGCATCTTTAGATCTTATGCGACTGACCGTTTAAAGGTCAATAAAGAAACTTAAAGGGGTTATCTGGGGAAATACATGATCCGACTCTCAGCACCCCTGCTGATCAGCTGCCTTAAGGGGCCAAAGTGCTCTGGCGAGGGCTGCTTCCCCTACAATTCTTAGACAGCTCCATACTGTACACCGCTCACACATTTGTAACGGAAGAGCACAGTATAACAGCCTACTTCCATTCAAGTGAATGGGGGAAAGCTGTAATACTGTGCTTCACTGCTACAAATGTTTTGGGCTTGTACAGTATGGCGCTCTGTACGCAATAAAGTGAAAGAAGCGTTCACCAAAGTGTCCATTTAATCAGTTGATCGGCAGGGGAGAGTCAGACACCCACCGATAAGATATTGATGCATTTGCTGAGGTTAGCTCATCAATTTTATGTCACCGGACAACCGCTTTAAATTGCCATTCAAGTGAATGGGAGAAAGCTGTAATACTGTACTCTACCACTAAAATGTTTTGGTCTTGTACTGTATGGAGCTAGGTAAGCATTGAAGGGGAAGCAGTGTTCACCTGAGTGCCGTGGCCCCTTTAAACAGTTGATCGATAGGGGAGTCTAGAGTCAGACCCCCACCGATCAGATATTGATGGCCTATCCTAAGAATAGGCCATGAATTTTATTTCATAACCACTTCGAATTGATCAGTATAAATATTTCCACATTGGAAGCTCAAGTTCTCCCTAGAGGACCTAAAACAATTCTTTCTGAATTAACATAAAAACTTAACCTACAATTCCAGAAGTACTATATCAACCGAAGATGACCAGATCTGGTGGAAGGCGCCACTGGAAACCATTATAGACTGCCATCGAATCCATGCAACATGATTCCAACAAGATTTTAGAGGAGCAGAACCTGACTGTCAACATCTTCTTTCACCTACTTATATCTTACAATGTAAGAGTCCTCGACAAAGGTTTTACCTTTTGTCCGGTTTCATACCCAGACTTATTTTCTCTTAATAATGAAATAGAAAGATTTTTAAGACAAATTAGGATTAAGGCAAATGTCATTCTAAATAAAGCCTTAGTGTAATACCGGCAGAAACAATATGCAATGTTAAATACTTTTGTGTCAAAAAAGACAAAAGTATAGTAGGTATGATACCTTTATTGGCTATCCATAAAAATTATATATGCAGCTTTCAGAACACAGAGGCTCCTTCTTCAGGCAAGTTTACAAATGAAAGCACAACATTTAAGATGTTACAATTAGTACTTGAGGTGATACATCATTAAGATTAGCTGTGGCAATAAAACTGCGGTTATAGGGGTGATGACTTCACAGACATACAATAAAAAAGCAGCTAGATACACGCATGGGAAAACACTTCTCTGGACCAGACCACAGTTTGGCAGATTTAAAGGTCCTAATACAGAAGGGTCATTTTAAGAATGACATAGAAAGAAAAAATTGGAACTTCAAGCTGATGATAAAATTCCAGTCATTGACACAAGGCCTCAATCTAACACCTGGATTTATGAGCCACTACATGGACACACGTCACATCCCCCATCAGACTGACTCCAGATGCCTTATGTCCTAAGTCATCACCCCTATAACCTCAGTTTTATTGCCCGGCTTATCTTAATGATGTATCACTTCATGTACTAATTGTCTTTTTGTAACATCATTTGACAAACTTCTGACATGTCATAGTGACTTGTCAGAAGTTTGGATTGGTGGGGGTCCGAGCACTGAGACCCCCACCAATCGCTAGAACGAAGCAGCTAAAACGCTCGTGTGAGCGCTCAGCTTCTTCATGTCTGTTCGGCTTTTTCCGGAAATAAATGTATCGCGTACGGACTCAATAGAAAATCTATGAGCCCGTACTCCGATACATCGGCTTTCCGGGAAAAACCGAACAGACAAGAAGCGGCTGAGCGCTCACATGAGCAATTAAGCTGTTTCGTTCTAGCGATTGGTCGGGGTCTCAGTGATCGTACCCCCACCAATCCAAACTTATGACATGTCAGAAGTTTGTGAAACGTTTAGCTACACTTTAAATGTTGTGTTATTCATTTGTAAACTTGCCTGACGAAGGAGCCTGTGTGCTCTGAAAGCTTTCATATATAATTTTTCTCGTTAGCCAATAAAGGTATCATACCTATTATACTTTTGTCTTTTCTGACAAAAAAGTATTTATCATTGCATATATAAAACCTTATAATGTAATCTCACTGCGACAACACCTAATTCTGTGTCCTCATTGTCCGCAAGGATGTTAACCCCTTCAGGACTGGGTGTAAAGGATCTGCCAGGCACAACTTCTGTGTATACTCCCATAGTTAATCAGTCTGCACCTGAGTCTGTGTCTCTGAGACTGACTCCATCTTCCACCACTCAGGATGGCAGGCTTAGGAGTGGGAGAGCCTATCGCAGCCTGGCCAGACGGAGCTAGCTCCCGCCCTCTGTCTATTTATACCTGCCTTTCCTGTTCCTCCTTTGCTTGTGATTCTTCTCGTGTGATTTCCTGGCCCAGCTACAGCTTCTGACTATTTGATCCTGCTCCATACTGACCCTGGCTTACTGACTACTCTCCTGCTCTGCGTTTGGTACCTCGTGCACTCCTGGTTTTGACTCGGCTCGTTCACCATTCTTGTTGCTCGCGGTGTTGCCGTGGGCAACTGCCCCTTTCCCTTTGTTTTGTGTTCCCTTGTCTGTTTGTCTCGTGCACTTACTGAGCGTAGGGACCGCAGCCATGTTGTACCCCGTCGCCTAGGGCAGGTCTTTGCAAGTAGGCAGGGACAGAGTGGCGGGTAGATTAGGGCTCACTTGTCCGTTTCCCTACCCCCGTCATTACACTGGGTTATTTTGAGCCTTCAGGACCAGACATGTTCAGCCATTTTTAGCACGTTAGTTAAACAGCTATAATTGTTTTACTTGTTGGACTAGTGAGGTGATTTTTGCAATTATTTTTTTGTAGACAATGCAGGTTTATTTTTTTTTCATCATTTTTAAACATATCCTTTTTGCTATTTCAAAATTTATAGGCTTAAAGTTTGAAATTAATAGTAAAAAAATATACTTTTTTAAATTTCAGCAATTTTTTTCTAGTAACAATATAGTTTTACACTAAAATAGACCTTTTATTTGTGATCGTCATTGTCTACCGTGAATTTTGATATACTGCATGTCTATTTTAGGGTAAATAGGTCAGGGCTAGCGTTATGAAGATCAGGGGAAATCAGCCCTCTTATAGTGACCATTGTCACTAATAGGGCTGTGCTGGGTCTAAGACTCCTACTAATGGCATCCCGGCAATCGTGTGACCAGTCACATGATAACCAGGACCAATAGAGGCAGCTGCACTGCTGATACCTCTATTCTATGCACAGCGCTCATTGAGCACTGTATACAATAGATCAGAGGAGACAGAAGCAGCGAAAGTTGCTTCTGCATTCTCCTCAGGGTCCCCGGCAGTCACTGACTGCTGGGCACTTGACATTCAGCTGCTTGATCACTCGGGCAGGCAGCTAAAACCTGCGCCATATATCTGCTATGGCGCGGGTTTTAAGGACCCGGACCGCTGGACATTTATGTACAGCTGGCGATCGGGATCCGGTTAAAGGGGTTTTCCCTGATGGGGATATGTCATAAATGTTAGATAGATGCGGGTCCCAGCTTTGGGACCCGCACCTATCTCTAGTACAGAGCCCGCTAAACCCTGTTCCAACTTTTTCTGATCCCGGCCACTTCATGACAATATCGTCGGGAGTTACGAAAACAGCGTAGCTCGCTGAGCTACATATCTCCTATAGTAGTGAATGGCAGTTACGGAAGCAGCGTAGCATGCGAGCTATGCTGTTTCTGTAACTACCATTCAGTTCAATGGGACATATGGAAAAAGCGTTGCTCTGAGAGCTACGCAGTGTCCTTCTTCATGGTCATATATTGGCCAAAATATGCAAGTTTGCAACCCGCGTCAAGGGTCCCCATCGTATTGCGAGTCCCTACATTCCTATTACAAACAAATCACTGGCCAAAATATTACCAATACGTCATGTTTATCATTAATATTTATCGTGTATCATGGATATCTTTTCAGGTTGCAGCCAGGTCTAGCACTGGGGGAGAATGGTATGTCAGTATATTGGAAGGTGCTGGGAAGCCCACCTTGTCTAATATTATGGGCGTGACTATTAGGCTGTAAGCCATCATGGTGGACTATATGCACCCGTGTGACTGACACTTTTCTAAAAGCTATATGTGTGTGCAATGATAATACTAAGCAGCCGCCCCCTTCATCAATAGTAGGCGTGTGAGTGTCTGTTCATCAGTATATTGCACCTGTGTAATCTCCCACTATGTAGCATTGTGTTTTGTCTGCAGCCCATTGGGAGGTGGTGTGAGTACCTCCCTCATGAGTAAATATGTTTTTTTCAGTGATTTTAAATTAATATAGTTATAATTTATGTTTAGCTTTATATACACATTTATTGTTACTCCTTCACCCCTTTAAACATTTTTGTATTGCAGCTTAAGGGTATGTTCACACGTAGTCAACCAAAACGTCTGAAAATCCAGAGCTGTTTTCAAGGGAAAACAGACCCTGCTTTTCAGACGTTTTTTTACCAACTCACATTTTTCGCGGCGTTTTTCGCGCCGTTTTCGCTGCGTTTTTTACGTCCGTTTTTGGAGCTGTTTTCATTGGAGTCTATGTGAAAACAGCTCCAAAAACGTCTGAAAGAAGTGTCCTGCACTTCTTTTGACGAGGCTGTATTTTTACGAGTCGTCGTTTGACAGCTGTCAAACGACGACGCATAAATAACAGGTCGTCTGCACAGTACGTCGGCAAACCCATTCAAATGAATGGGCAGATGTTTGCCGACGTATTGGAGCCGTATTTTCAGACGTAAAACGAGGCATAATACGCCTCGTATACGTCTGAAATTTGGCCGTGTGAACATACCCTTATAAAGACTTTAACCGTTCTAAACATAGCTTTGGCTTTGTGACATCGAAGCCTTAGTAAATATTTCACCTAATTGCATCACTACTATTGTCTGCTGTTCTATCTTTCTTATTGATTTGGGCACTTCTATATAAAAGTGACATCAATGTTTGTCTCACATTTGCAATAAAAAAACATCTTCCTGCTTGGAGTACAATCTTCTATAGATAGATGAATAAGAAAAAGAACACTTCAGACAACATTGACATATGCTTGGCATAAAACAAATAGAGAATTTTACAATAGAAAATCATATCATCATTCAAAAACTGTTGTATGGGTTTATTTAGGTTGCCTTTTTATTTGAAGGTCAGATTTTCAAAAGAGAAACAAATATGTTTTAACTTTGTTTCTCTCAATTTTTGTATTTGAAAGTCTATTTTAAAATCGTGACCTTTAAGGCTATGTTCACACGGAGTATTTTGGGGGAGGAATATCTGCCTCAAAATTCCATTTGGAACTTTGAGGCAGATATTCCTCTCCCTGCACGCCGATTTTCGCGGCAATTATCGCGCCGTTTTTCGCCCGCGGCCATTGAGCGCCGCGGGCATAAAACAGAGAGAAATACGCTTTCTCTGCCTCCCATTGAAGTCAATGGGAGGTCAGAGGCGGAAGCGCCCGAAGATAGGGCATGTCGCTTCTTTTTCCCGCGAGGCAGTTTTACTGCTCGCGGGAAAAAGACGCCGACGCCTCCCATTGAAATCAATGGGAGGCGTTCTCGGGCCGCTTTTGCCGAGTTTTGCGACGCGGTTTCCGCGTCAAAAAACTCGGCAAAATACCCCGTGTGAACATAGCCTAAAAGTATAAGTAGATACATATAAGAAATGCTGAAAACTTTTTCTATTAACTTAACTATTAAATAACTAAATTCATTATTGCTCTACCATATACAGCAGTTTAAAGAAAACTACCAGCTGTGGCCATGAAGGGCAATAAACTTTAGGGTATATATATATATATATATATATATATATATATATATATATATACTGTATATTCTAACAGTTGACTGCCTTAGAAAAAACATTGTAATGCTTAATTTTGCAGGGGAATCAAGCCCTCAAGATTAAAAACAATGTTCAAACAGGTGTTATTACAAACACAAAAGAAAGGCCCCTTACCATGTCTCACTTGTCAAAATTGTACATCCATCATTAAGGGTGGCATGATATGCTATCCGATGAAAGGAACTCAGATCCCAATAGAAGTTTGTTTCACATGCCTTAATAAAAATGTCATACATCTGTTAAAGTCCACTTGTAGAAAAGTGTATATGGGGCATAAGTCCCATAATGTCAGGTTGCGTATCAACTAATAGCAATAAGCCATTAGGCTATACAGTGAACAAAGTCTAAAAGAATTAGCTTGTGTTGAAAAGAAAGAGGATAAAACAAACAAAAAAAAGAAACATAGAAAGACGACAGTAGAACGCCAAAACTACAGACAGTAGAACGCCCAAAAAAATCCTAAAAACTACAGTATGATCTCTGATGGTTGGTGTTAGAAGAGGATCAGATGAGGAGAAAGCTTTATTTACTCCAGAGAGAAGTAAAATAAATGCATACATTGCACTCTTTGAGTCCATATTTCCAGAAACTTGCAATTTTAGTGTGTTTATGCAGATTCGAATCCATGGATGGGACAGTCAGCTCGATTTGGTTGTAGTTGTCCTACCTTACACTTGGAATTTGTCACAGAAATTTTTATGGTAATAAGCCTATTATTGGTTCATAAATAAATGAAGATTGCGTAGGTGTTACACATTTGATATTTTATATTATGCAGTAAACTTTGGATGGTGTTTGAAAGAGGGTAATTGACTTCCGTTTGTGTAGGTTAGGTAACGTGTTCCAGAAGGAGTTAAGATGATCTCTAGGTGAAGTACGCGTGCTTGATAAACAGCGTGCACTTATGCATATTACGGTCCTAGAGCATCTTTGTGTCAAGTAAGGACTTGTGCCTTTATAAACGTAAGCCATTATAACCTTGCACTGGGCGAAAATGATATCTATGGATTGTATGTTTTGAAATATTTGCATACCTAAAGAAAGCAACAACAGAAATATTTTTGTCTGCCTGTTTCTTTTTAGGATATGGTGACACAAAACATTTTTATGTTTACAAACTGTTTCTTATTTTGTAAAAGTAGTAAAACATAAAAAAACTATATATATTTGGTATGACCATAATCGCATTTACTCGCGGAATAAAATTAAATTTATAACATACGGAGAATGCCATAAAAATGAAGCGAAAAAAAAAATGGCTTTGTACTTTAGGGGTTAAAGATGGTGGCAAATAACCCATCAGTGAAGCAAGTCATAATTCTGTATATCCTGTTGCTTGGAGTTATTACTTTTTGTAATAGGGAGATAATCTACTTACATTTAACAGATAATGTGTGCCCACTTCTTCTGCTTTCTCATATAGCCACTTCTATGGCTAATTATACCACAATGATACACAGATGTTTCTTGAGCATACAGTGGAGTGCAGACATACATTAAGCAAACTAATGCATTGCCAGAATATTTTTTCTTAATATCATAACATCCCCTCAAAAAATAATGGCAAATGTAAAACATGTAAGATCATCAAAGGCTTATTATAGTTGTGAATTTCCATAGCATACACAAGTTCAAGACGTAAGGTTCAACGTGAGTTTATAATCTTGATCTGTGAAAAGTTGACAGATCTTATTAATGTAGATAATTATTATCATTATAACAATTTGAAAATAATCTCTTTGAATGTGAAAAAATATAATTTGATCTAAGGGTAAAGAATAATGTGTATAATCAAATATTGTGGTAAGATATATAACTTTAATATAAATGAAAGACGGAAGATATGATGCTAATAAATCATGCGAATATTTATGAAGGACAGAGGTTCCTTGATTAGTTTATCAGTTATTGCCAGGGGAAGAGTCCTCCTTTACAGAAAAAGCATCTCTTAGAAATGCATTACAAAGTGCCACTAAAATCAATAGGCTGTCTGTGTAATACACAGACAAGATGGGTTCTTCAGATAGAGAGAAGCCATGAGGCTTTCCATACTGGCTAAGAAAGGGAGGTGCTGAGCAACCCCCCCCCCCCACACACACACACTATTACATAAATAGGCCCTAATAGAGCATATGAAAATAATTTTGTCCTAAGCAGAAAATCAGTCTAACTACAAATTTAAGGAGATTTGCTGATTTACCGGTTTTCCTTAGAAATAGATATTCTAAATATGCCACAAAAATTGTGTTGTGTTGAAAAGACTACATTAAAAATGGATAAGGAAAGGTTTATCAATTGAAATAAAGGGATTTCATTCGGATAACTGCTTCTATATACAGAAGGTACAAGAGTAAACAAGTGTTGCGGGACGTCTTTAGAAGGTGAATGTCCTATAACTAAAGATCCTTGGAGAAGGAACTTCATATTACTCAGTATGTGATTAGCATCTGTGAGATATATTTAGTGGTATATAATTTATGCCTCTATTTAAACATATACATTCAATTTTCAAATGACTGAAAAGATTTAAAACTTACATGTTATGTTTGATTGTAGTTAACCCCCTAAAGTCTAGGCCATTTTTAATTTTTTAGTTTTTGTTTTTTCCTCCTACTTTCCAAGAGCCATAACTGTTTAATTTTTTTGTCTACTTAGTCACATGAAGGTTTGTTTTTTGCGGGAAGAGTTGTATTTTCTATTGAAGCCATTTAATTCACTACATAATGTACTGAACAACTTATTTTGTGGGGTGGAATATGAAAAAAACATAAATTTCCCCAGTCCGGGAAGGGGGGATATGTGTGTGTGGGGGGAGAGGAGTGCTTGACGTTCACCATGCAGTAAAAATTACATGTTAACTTTATTATGTGGTCAATATAATTACGGTGATACCAAATTGATATATTTTTTTTACGTTTTACTACATTTCAGAAAAAAAAAAAAACAATTAGAAAAAAATATCTGTTTTGTGTCACCATATTCTAAGACCTATAACTTTTTTTTATTTTTTCATTAATGAAGCGTAGTGAGGGTTTATTTTTTGTGGCGTAAACTGTAACTTTTATACAAATATAATGGTGGTTTCTCTTGGCTCAAATACCCACAAAATCTCTCTCAAACCGGAGCAGGCAAAACTAAATTGGGTATGATCCAACAAATACCCTAAATAACATATATAAAGTACAGTGAAGTTTACCGCTCAGACGGCACTGGTAACAGTCCAATATCATTCAGTATGGACTCTCTCCCAGAAAAATGCAGTGGACAGTCCGCAATCCAATGAGGGTGTGGATGGTAATTCTTATACTTGTAGTTTCACCAAGCTCCTTATCGTCTCTCTCCACATTCAAAGAACTCCTGGTAGGAAAAGGATCTTATGTCTCTAATAGATGAAAAAAGGAAGACACATAGTGCAACACCCTCTGAAAAAAGATTGCTCCACGCCAAGTTTAATCCATACTCACAGAAGTAACAAGAAATAAAAGCATCAAGGTAGTAAAAAACGTAAAAATTTCTAGGCGGCACGCCAAACACTCTCGCCCGACCCTGGGTTTCGCCTGTCTGGCTTCCTCTGGGGCATGCAATCTTTTTTCAGAGGGTGTTGCACTATGTGTCTTCCTTTTTCCATCTATTAGAGACATAAGATCCTTTTCCTACCAGGAGTTCTTTGAATGTGGAGAGAGACGATAAGGAGCTTGGTGGAACTACAAGGATAAGAATTACCATCCACACCCTCATTGGATTGCGGACTGTCCACTGCATTTTTCTGGGAGAGAGTCCATACTGAATGATATTGGACGATTACCAGTGCCGTCTGAGCGGTAAACTTCACTGTACTTTAAACTGTAACTTTTATTGGTACCATTTTGGGGTAGATATGACTTTTTCATTACTTTTTAGGCAAGCTGACCAAAAAACAGCAATACTTTTTTTTGCGTCGTTTACCATAAATATTATTAAAATGTACTAGTTCGTTATTCCTCTGAAGAGAATTGGAAAAAGTTTTGTTTTTTCTTACTTTTTTTGTGTATTGTTAAGAACTTTATTCAATTCATTTTAACTTTTTTTTTTTTTAGTCCCACTAGGGGACTTGAACATGTGGTCATTTGAGTGCTGGTACAATACACTACAATACTTATGTATTGCAGTGAATTGAGCTTTTAACGGTCTCCTATTAATGCATACCCGGAATTATATAACAACGTTCCATAAATCAAAAGTTCAAGTTAAGATAAGAAACTTCATAATATATCCTATTAAATAAAAATGCCTTTTTCTCCACTTATCAGGCCCCTTTCCTGTCACCCCCATGTTTTCTTAAGCATGCACTCACTCACAATGCACTCATAAAATTCCTAGAGAAGAGAGGAGACAGATTCACTGCTTCACTTGAGTTACAGCTGTCCATAGAAGTCTATGGAGAGGGGAGGGGGAGAAGGAGGCAAAATCAGTAGATTTTCTAAAAGTCTGCTATACACAGCATACAGACAAGATCCATTATACAGTAATTGTAATGTCTGTGGTCGCTGACCATGAACTCTTCCCATCCTGTCGACGCCCTTCTCTCCAGAGATGTCTGCACATGCGGCCGTTCTGTTCCGCAGTGACCACTAGGGTGCGCTCGCGAGCTCAATCCAGCCTTAAAGGGAACCTGTCACCAGCATTTCACCTATTGAACTTTACATATCCCTCACTGGCCGCTGCTATCAAAAGTCTATTGCCGTTATCCCCGCTCCTAAACTCCTCCACCGACTGTAAATAACTGTATGCAAACATTTTGCGCCTTTTATTGTAATAATCCGGTGTCCCGTTGTACGCACATACCAGAATAGAACATCAATGCACAAGCGCAAGATTTTGTCTGCTGGGGGAAGGCGAAGAGCTGTCAATCAAAAGTAAGGAGGCGGGGTAAACTCGGAAAGACTTGAGGAATGAAGATATGACTCTTTTCAAACGAAGATTTGACTCTTTTCAAACGAAGATTTGACTCTTTTATGCTCATTAGCATACAGTGTGGGAACACTAAAAAACGGAATACTAAAGCTACAGAGACGACTAAGAAGACAATTCTAGGTTATATAGAAATGATTTTTCACCCACTACCACCAGGTATTGCTGGTTTAATAGGTGAAATGCTGGTGACAGGTTCCCTTTAAGGAGCAAGAGTGCAAATATGTGTGAGATTGAGCTGATTGCTCCCAGATAACCCTGGACTATAAGAAGGGCTCTGCCCCTCCCTGCGTTGCCTGACTGCTGTTGTCATTACCTAAGTTTGTCTCTGCAAATGGTTCCCTAAGTGTCCAGTTCCCAGTGTTCCCCGTTCCTGCTACCTGTAACCTGTATCCCGTGATATCCTGGTCCAAGTGCCGTATTCAGTTGGAGTCGTGCTTCGCTGAGTTCCTTGCCTGTTCTGCTTCACCATGCCTGGTGCCTGCCTGCTGCCTAGTCCCATCTGAGCCTGTCTTGCTACTGTCTGAAGCTACCACAGGTACACCTATACAAACTATGGACTTTGACCTGTGTCCTGTTTGCCAGCTGCCATGCCGTTAAGGCGGTACGGCCCAATGGGTCCACGCACCCTTCGTGACAGCAATAAGGGACATTGAAGCTAAGAATCCAGCACTGGGGTGAGGTAGTAAAACACTCATTAGAAGCAGTAGCAGCATGTAGGAGATTATACGGCAGTAAGGCGCAGAGAATCCACCACTGGGGTTTGATAGTAAAAACACTTACTAAAGGCAGCATGGAGGATATTACACAGCAGTAAGGAGCAGTGTAGCTGTAAATTCTGCACTAATGTGAGACAGTAAAACACTTACTAGAAGCAGTATAGGCGACATAATATAGCAGCTATGAGCTGTATGCAAATCTAGCACTTAAGTGAGACAGTAATAGTTACCAGAAGCTGCAACATAGCTGCTTCTTTCACTCTGCAGAAGCTCCCTCCTCCTGCTCCACCTCCCCTCTCTATAGACATATATGGGCAGTGTCTGTCTGTCTCTCTCACTCTGCTCCTTCTCCCTCCTCCTTCGCCCCTCCATTGTCCATAGAATTGTTCTGGCAGCTGTAACCTGATCTCTTAGTGAACCTTAAAATCTGTCTTTTCTCTGCCTCATTGAATACAGATTCTATAAGGAATTTCTGAGCGAGAAAAAAAGTTAAAAAAACAAAGTGGGGTAGGAGCATGATAAGTGAAGAAAGAAGAATTTTTATCTAATTAGATGTTTAATAAAGTTTCTAATTTTCACTTGTACTATTGATTTATGGAAAGTTATTTATCACCAGAGGTGTGCCTCTGGCAAGGCTTTATAGGAATTCTAACAAGGCAGACCTGGGGGCCTTCAGTAAGCCCCCGGCTGCCATGACAATGCATCGACAACACGATTCCAAGGGGACCGATGGGATGACAAAGAGGATTTACATGCTACCAATAATTTACCTGAATTATGCCATTACAGAGATACCCACTCTTCTCTAGGACAGCTGACCGCACAGGCAGCTGAAGCCTGTGCCAGCTGTTCTGAATCACTTCAGAGATAGTACAGAAAATATACCCAAACAGAATTCCTTAATTTTACAATGATGACTACTCCCCTGCACAAGAATAGAAATAGAGGTAGCATTCTATTACACAGATGGGTGAATAAAAATCCCTTTTTTTTTTTACTTTTGGAGTGCTGCCTCTATTTCTATTCTTTGCCTGATATCTGGGGATTCTAAAGTCGGATTCCTGGAGGCTTGCACCTTACTACCCTGGAGGTTGTTTTACAGCTGTGCTGCTCTCTTTCTCTATTCGGACATTACTCCCCTGCACAATACTAATAGGACACCTATGATGATGGGGCTTGGATCATTTTAGGATGTATAAATCCCTCATGTTTTATGTCAGTCAGGGTCCTTGATGCATCATTTGTAACTGCCTTGGTGGGGGTTAGTTGTGTGCACCTGCCCACTGATATCTATGTAAGGAGATGTAATTGACATACAGATGACAGATGACTCAATTACTGGCCTGAAAAATATTGAGTCACGGAGAGAGCAGCCACTTGATGCTGAAATGTAGAAAATATGTAGTAACAGCAACATTGAAAAAAAATGACAAAAAAAAAAGACACCTCATGGTAGAGAAAGCAAACATGTCGAGGGGGAAAGAAATGTCGGGAAAGAAGTTGGGGGGGGGGCCAATCTGAATCTTTCCCCAGGTGCACGTGAACCTAGCTATGCCTCTGCCAGGACGCTGATGTGAACGAGCCCTTAGTAGTATGGTAGAGATAGACATATCATAGGACAATCTCATCATCAAGGAACGCTTACTGTATTAAAAGCCAGAGTAAACTGTTGTATTTGCACTCATAAAATACAAATTGGAATTGACTTTACATTTTACATGAATATTTTCAAGGTAATGCGCTCTGCTGTAACCCCTCGATAGATTACAGATTTTATCATTTAGTTGTCAAGCTGTAGTTCCATCATATAAAACATGATGGCAGTATCCAGCCTTTTATGCAGATATAATCACATGAACTTTCCTATATGGAATTTTGCTACGCAAGTATTAAAAAGCATCTTTTTTCTACTGATTGCAGGATTTCATTATGTATTCTTCACAGGCCTAGAAATGTATTAAGCATTATAAGTTTCTGGAGTTTGCTATTGCCGGAGGACAATTAGGTAAAAAATGTAAATAATTGTTTGGCAGTAGCATACTCAGCTGGCTAACTAGAACTGTGAAAAGTCATTAAGTATTGTGTTAGCTCTCCCTCCAGTGCAGCAAAATCAATGAATTTGAGTCATTTAATGTTACCTATTATGCACTAATGTACAAGGAAGTAATTAATAAATAGAACATTGGGTAATAATGCTCTAACAGGGAGATGAAAAATGATGTTCATAATTTTAAGTTATCTTATTATAAGTGCAATACAAACAGCATAGGGCTTTCAGTATATTTCAATAACAAAATGTTGTTATCTTTTTACAATTAGCTTTCCAAGTTTAATGATTAGTGGCTTAATTACTTCTTGCTTTAAATTTTAACACAGAGACAGAATTGTAATAGTGTATGAAATAATGTTTTACTTAGATGCTGTTCTGCGCCAATATTTTCTCTTTTTAAGTAGAAAGAGTTAATTTGCGTCAAATTATTTTCTTTCTTTAAAATATTTCTACTTTGAATGTTAAAGCATTTCATATACATGTTAATTCTACGAAACATAAGGGTATGTGCACACACACTAATTACGTCCGTAATTGACGGACGTATTTCGGCCGCAAGTCCCGGACCGAACACAGTGCAGGGAGCCGGGCTCCTAGCATCATACTTATGTACGATGCTAGGAGTCCCTGCCTCGCTGCAGGACAACTGTCCCGTACTGTAATCATGTTTTCAGTACGGGACAGTAGTTCCACGGAGAGGCAGGGACTCCTAGCATCGTACATAAGTATGATGCTAGGAGCCCGGCTCCCTGCACTGAGTTCGGTCCAGGACTTGCGGCCGAAATACGTCCTTCAATTACCCTAAAAGTAATTACAGCTATAAAATGTTTGTCTTCCCAATGTTAGTGAGATAGTTATTTATAAGGGCACTGAACAGGTACTGCTTAATATAATTGGCATAGGGACTCTCTGGTAAACATATTTTCACATAATTTATATTAGCTACAAACTACTGAGACTGCAAGCAAGGTTTGCGAGTGAGCAGTAAAGTGTGATTTTGTAGATAAGTGCATAGTTAGACACAAGGCTATAATTTAAAGAGGTTCTCTGGGAATTTTATATTGATGGCCTATCCTTGGGATAGGTCAGCAATTTCAGATCTGTGGGAGTCCAACTCACGGCACCCCCACCATTTAGCTGACTAAAGGATGTGTTGTAAATTTATTCCCTCTGATAACATTATGTCTAGAAATAAAAGGAGACCAATATGAATAGGGAGGTTATGAATATAATTAGACAAAAAAGGAGCATTTGAAACATTGAAGGCTGATGGTTCAGAAAAGGTATTTAACAATTACAAAGATCTTAATAGAAAATGTAAAAATGAAATCAAGTTAGTAATGCAAGCAGCAGAAAAACAAATATTAAACGACATTGAAATAAATCAAAATATTTTTTTCCCCAAATATATTAATGCTAAAAAGAAAAATATCTTTAAAAGATTACCGTGGAAATATAATTCTAGAAGACAAAGAAAAGACTGCGATATTAAACACGTACTCATCTGAACTTCTAGTGCCAGATATGCAGGGGGACAGTAATAAAGGTTGTCCACCCAATACTGCCTACTTAACTCAGGAGAAGGTACAGCTATGTCTGAGAAAATTAAATATTGATAAAGCCCCTGGCCTAGATGCCATTCATCCATGTGTATTAAGGAAATTTAGTTTATTGTTAATTGATAGACCATTATATATTTTCTTCTTAGACTGTCTTGTAACAGGATTAGTGTCACATGATTGGAGGATGGCTGATGTTGAAACAATATTTAAGAAGGGTGGAAACAGGTAACTACTGACCGGTAAGTCTGACATCTGTGATATATAAAATGTTTGAAGGTATTGTAAGGGAGAAACTGCAAAATTACATAGGAGTAAATAATATAACTGATAACCATCATGGATTCATGAAAAACAGGTCATGTCTAAACTACATGCTCAGTTTCGATGAGGAGGTAATTGCAAATCTAGATGTTGGTAATGCGTCTTATGTGATATATCTGGATTTTGCTAAATTATTTCATACTGAACCTCACAACAGCCTTGTACTGAAGCTATAGGGCCTGGGGGGATCGTATGTACGTGGATAAACATTTGGTTATGGGACAGAAAACATAGAGTCATTATAAATGGTGCAAACTCGAAATGGGCTAAAATGGGCAAAAAGTTAGCAGTGGGTACCATAAGGGCATGTTTTAGGCATAATTATATTTGTAATCTTTTTATTAATAACCTTGTGGATGGTATTGAAAGTAAAGAGACAGATTTTGCTAAAGGTTTAAAATTTTGCAAGATGCTTAAAACTTGTATTGTGAAATATTACAGAAAGATTTTCATAAGATGGCAGCCTGGGCAACAATGGTAGTAGATGAGATTTAATGATGATAAATGTAAAGTAATGCACCTAGGCCCTAACAGAACAAGAGAAGTCTCTTGGTGTTCTGGCTACAAGTAAGCTAACCAGAAGTACTCAATGTCAAGAAGCAGCTGCAAAAGCAAGAAACATATTTTAGGGTGTATACTGTAAAAAAGATGCCAATGTAATATTGTCCCCCTATAAAACCTTTTGTAAGACCACATCTCGAATATGGCATTCAGTTTTTGGCTCAACATTTTAAAAAAGATATAGGAGAGCTGGAGAGAGCTCAAAGCTGGGTGACTAGATTATTAATGGAAATTGGAGGTCTCTCTTACAATGAGAGACACTAAACGAATCAGGCTTATTAAGATTGGAGAAAAAGACACCTTACAGTAGAAGTCATCTTATTAACATTTTAAGAGTGGTCAATAAAAAGAGCTGGCAAATAATTGTTAATTCCAAGAACTGTACAAAGGACCAGCAGACATTATTTAGGTGTGGAGGAAAGACACTTCAGATATCTGTATAGGAAAGGGTTCTTTGCAGTTAGAATGCTCTACACCAAGAGGTAATAATGGCAGATATTCAAAAAGGACTCGATGTTATCTAGATGGTTATCTAATGACAAATAGGATTGGGGGTTATCAAAAATGTAGCGATAAATTATGTTGAATTAATCTAAGAAAGGTTAAACTTTATAGACAATTGGCTTTATTCAACCTGTTATATATTATATTGTCACTGGGGACTTAAGATTTTGGTGAATGTTAACATTTACTCACCAAAAACACAGCTGAGATTCAAGGGTGTACATACTATAGAGACATCCCAAGCAGCTGTTATGAGGGTCCTGGTGAGAGAAGGTCCATTCCATTTGAATGGGTAGTGAAAAATGCACAGGAATTTGTTCTCCACTAATGTTGCAATGTCTGCAAACAAGGAAGTAGAAAATGTACTTGGCTGAAAAAGAGATGGAGGCAGCAGGACCTCTTGTGCCAGATGGTTATCTGTCAAGCAGCACTTCACTGAAGCCTTATTTTTATATTTGTTATGGGGACCCCATCATTTCCTGTTTGGCATAATAGGGTACACTTACACTTCTACCAAATAATGCTCTTTGTTATTGGGTGCATGACTTGAATAGCATGCGGAATCTGTTACACAGTTTGAGTCAGGTAACAATGATTTTCTTGAGTGGCAGCGAAATTTTCTCACAATTCAGCTTAACTCCAGAAGGATAAAAACTGTCTCTCTAGTGCCACTTATAGGTGACTACCCTGTAGTTCAATGTCCAACCTTTTATAGAGCCTTGAAACATGACTCAAGTTATCAGCCAAACCAAAGATACCCATCTGTAGACAGCACTGTTTTGGAGTTACTGTAGGGTTCTGGTTGGCTCTGTGAGATGCCTTTGTGGCAGCTCTTGGAAGATAATTCTGGAGATGAAAATTGCTCAAGGTCTGACATGAATCGTTGTTTCACACTTTTTGATAGATTTTCTTAGAATTTACTCTTTTTTTTCAGAGATCTATCGCAATAGAATATACAGTGCGGTACTGGCCACTGGTTCATAGAAATAATGCCTTAGAGTTGGGATAAGTACAAGAACTGATAAGGAGCATGGATGATCTTAGTTATGAGGAAATAATAAAACATTGCATTTATTTAGTCTTGTGTAGAGATGAATAGGCCTAGACATGATAAATTGATTTAAGTAAATTAGTGGCCCATACCATAAATATGGAAGAAAGCTGTTCCATGTATAATCTCCTCAAAAGACAAGGGGGCACTCCTTTGGATGAGAAGTAGTTTAAATTTCCAGAGATGACAAGCCTTCTCAACTATAAGAGCTGTGAATCTATTGCATACTCACATTAGGAGTTGGCTTTAACAGTAACCCTTGATGGATTCAAGGAAGCCCTAGATGATTTCTTAGCACAAAATAAAATCAGTGCCCAGGTAAATATAAAGAATTCTTGTTTAATGTTGATCCAGTCTGATTGCCACTTGGTATCAGAAAATAAATATTTCTCTTTTAGAGCAGATTGGCTCATGCCTTATGTTTTTGTTGTTGTTGTTGTTGTTGTTTTTTTTCTCTCTTCTGGATCAATAGGGAAAAATAAACTTTTAAGATTTAACTCAGCCCCTACTCTTCATCCCCACCCCCACCCTAGTTGAATGTGATAAACATGTGTCTTTTTTTTTAACCATACTAACTAAATAACTATGTATCAATCTGGTAACAACGCAGAATGAATAAACACAAAATTAAATGACAAATTGTTGCTTTTTATACATGTACTATTATTTTTATTATAATCTCACTGTTGGCTGACTGTTTGTTGTTCTATAAAAATGGATGGGTTACTATGACATGTTAGCCTGGTTATTAAGAAACATTGCCATGCTGAGATCTAAAAAAAAGAACTTCATAGTTACCACATATTTTATAGAGAGATAAGTAAACACAGAATTTAATATATTAAAGGGGTTGTCCACCTTTGCTGAATCTCCTGAAAATAAGCTAAATGTAGAAAGTCCTACTGCAGGGACCCCCAGCTATCAGCTGTAATCTGTGCGAGAACTTGACTAGTATTCAATTTTCTTGCAGTGCTACCGTAGTTCCCATTGAAATCAATATGATGTCTGTGTAATACACAGACATGCTGGGTCCTCCAGAGACAGAGATCCCCCTTGTAACTGCTCCACGTTCCTATTAAGGTCATCAATATTTCCTAATTGCTCATTTGAAAACCCCTTTAATTTAACTGTTATTTTTATTCTACACAAGGTATTACATTAGATGTTCTTAGACAATTTATTTCTCCCAGTCATGTTTCACAGGTTGCACAACTTTTGTTTAAATCTTAGAAACAAGTACGACACAGGCATGTAAAAAGAACTCCAATTCCAAGAGTTTTTTGTGTTTTTTTACCCTGATTATAGACGTGCTGTCTGTGAATTGTTATAATAAGGTAAGACATTGATTTTCTTTCTGAACAAGTGACAAAACATGAGCTGCATGGTTCTCCCTCTTTGGTGACAGATGTAGATTTCCAGTTCTTGGCATTTCAACAAATGTTTTTATGCCAGCTTTATCAAGTGGGAATTGTGAATTTTCACTTTAGGGAAATTTGGCAAGATTAATGTAATCTGCTTGCTGTGAAAGTAATGTCTTCTAGATGGCAATATTGGTCTTTTAAAACTAAAATGGCCATATTACAACTATGATTAAAACTGTACTCTGCAGTCAGTGTTCTATGAATGGACACACAAAGGAGAACTCCAGATGAATTACAGTTCAAAACTGCATACAGTATAAATAATTTTGTTTATTTATATTCCGTATACAAACCCCTTTGGAATGACAAAATTTATAATGCAGTATTATTATAATACAAGTCAATGGGGTTTTTCCAAACACATATGTAACAATAATTGAATAAACGGCATTTTCTAATATAAAAATGTGCCAAAAATACAGACGTTTGTCACAGATTAGTTTTGCAGGATATACGTTTTCCTGAGTCAAAGGAAGTTACTGCTGGGGAATTCTTACTGACTCTATTTAAGGCAATATGGTTAGCTGGGCGGCACAGTGGCTGTCATTGTTATGGGAAAAAGATTGGATGGCACAAAAAAGGGGCACTGTGAAATTTCCAAGAGTACAGAGGATGGCACTGTTGTGGGGTTGGGGGCAGGATGGATGGCACTGCTGAAGAACAATGTAGACATCATTGCTGAGAAGGCACTGTGCATGTCACTGCTAGGAAGGTACTGTGTATGGCACCGTTAGGCCTTGTTCACACAGTGCAGATTTGCTGCAGAATTTTCATGCTTTTTTTAGGCTAAAACCAGAATTGAATCCAGGAGAGCAGACCTTTTATATATTTATTATGTTTAGAACTGTTCCTGGTTTTGGCTTAAAAAAAACCCCATGCAAAATCTGCACTGTGTGAACAAGGCCTTATAGGGAGCCCTGTGGTTTCAAAGGAAAGTAAAAAATCTGCAGAGTATTCTGTAAATTAAACCCCAGCTACTGCAGACAATGAAAGTTTAATTGTCATGAAGGTACTTTTCCTAGTCTCAGAGAGTGGTATGCCATAGCCATGTTAGTATTTCACAGAAAACCAGTACAGTCCGCAGCACATTATTTAAGATCATTGTTCCACCTAAATACGACAACATCTTTAAAATTACATAGCCTAGGGGGTTAATACTGAATATTCCTGACGGCTTTGGGTAGCTTAGGGGAAAATGCTCAATATTCCAAGTGATCTAGGGTGGAAAATTATTCAATTATTATTGTACAGGGCATACATCTAACACATTTATAAAGAAAATGAAAATATATATGGTAAAATATCCTGTAATAAATAACGGATACATAAACAGTATAGCAGACATATATTGTACTGCATAATGTCACTGTATAAGAGATGCAATGCCTGATGCATCAATGCAACAAAGTAATATAGCTGAAGGAGTCAAGACCAGGCTGCTAAGACCTTGTATAATCACAGGAAGAGCACAACATTTTGGAATGTTAATAAGCCCACATGCCCTCAGGTTTTTAATATGTTTTGTGCATTTTGTACCGTTATATAAGGCAAAGTAATACAAGATCCAGCAAAGGAGATGGTAAAATGACAATAGTATAATATTTCATGTTCAAAAGATTTATTTATCAAAATAATATAATTGTCTTCAATGAGAGCTCAGAGGAAACTTTATCAGTACCCTCAAATATCATACTTTTTCATGATTAAAATTAAATTTCTGAAACATTTTGAACACTCCCTGAAGTTTTCAGAATGACTAGACAAAGAGCAGGGCACAATACACAATGTTTTAAAAATATATTTTGAAAGAAATGTAACCTTTGATATTTTTGTGATCTAAAGGAGAACATTCAGAACCCATTAGAAGACTCCTTTTAAAAGTATTTATCTTTTAAAGGTAGATATTGCCCAAGTAACCATAAATAATGTCTACATACCTAACCATAGATAATGTCTACCTTTATTATTTTTATTACTTCTATTTCTTCTACTGATTACCTTTGAAGCATTCCTACAAAAATAATCTCTTCCCTCCTAAGACAGCTAAAAATACATATTAGATGTAGTGCAGCCAGAAATGTTTTGTACAACCTGCATATTTTAGGTTGTTTTTTTTTCATCTGAAGATTTATTTTAATGCACATGGGTTCTGCCTGGTGTGATGTCAATGCTGTGCTGTGCTGTGAGGGAGGGAAAATGACTTCACCTGCTCTCACTCCTTTCCAGTCCTCCTTATATTTAAAGGGTAATTAAACTTTCCAAAAACTTTTGACATGTTATAGTGACGTGAGAAGTTTTGATTGGTGAGAGTCCAAACACGGAGACCCCCACCAATTACTAAAAGGAAGAGGCAGAAGCGATTGGGTGAATGCTGTGCTGCTTTATGTCTGATAGGCTCTCCGAGGAAAACAAAGATCAGAATCAGAAAGTAAGTGGCACATCGCTCACCCAAATGCTTCTGCCACTTCGTTTTAGTGATTAGTGGGGGTCCCAGTGCTCGGACCACCACCGATCAAATCTTCTGACATGTCACTATGACATGTCCAAACATTTCTGAAAGTGTAGTTACCCTTTAAGTTACTGTGTTATTTCAGAAAGTTTTTGGGGACAGAGGAGTTTTCTCAACAGGGTAGATGAAACCCAGTGCAGAATCTCTTTTGATAGATTCATGGACCTAATGCTCTTCAGTATAAGGCAGTGGTGGTAATTTAGGGGCATAAAATGTCCTGAAAGGTTCCCTTTAAGTTTTCACCGTTTAAGACAAATGCTCCAAGACTCACTGAAATATTCACAACGGCTTGATAAGTGTCTGACAAGCCACTTTCTCCAGTCCTATGCTCTTAATTAGTGGCTCCAATCTTCTCCCCTGCAGGTCGGCTCACTAGTGGCGTCACTGGCTAGTCAGTGAGCGTGGCGTTATACTGGGTGTTGACATCAAGGGAGGAGGAGCGGTGATGTTAATTTGGGCACTGTATGATGGGACGGACGCTGCCTGGCTAGATGTGGTAGTGGTGTCCCGCCCCAGTGGAGCACAGGCAAGGCAGGAGGTGTCTCAAAGCAGCAGAAACTAGCAAGCCTAGACTTGAGACATGGGTATTTACACTCACAGCGGTGCCCAGCTGCATCTAGTCCCTCTGCAGCTTGCAGAGGGACTAGATTATATATTTTTCTATATATATATATATATATATATATATATATATATATATATAAAAGGTCAGGTTGTGTGAGCCGAAACGTCACACTTTTGGGGTCAATAAAGCACCCTCTTTTTCACTATAAGCCTTTGTGAGTGTTGCCTATTTACTGCTTTTTGTCTAGAGGGACAGTGGTCAGTTCCCTAAGGCTTTCACCCCCTTTCATATAAGCCTGTGCTGCTGGATTCTATTTTGGTATGTCAAAATCTGTCACATTATTTGTGTAAAAAGCCTGGTCCTGCTATCTAAAATGTTAATAATACCAGATCACATAATTCACCTGTAGGGCCCCCTTTTCCAGCAACTTTGGCTAGGGACTTGGTACTCTGCTGACCTCAGAACTTCAGTGCATGTTGCTTATTCGGTAAGTGATTCTATAAGTCTGTTAGGTTGGACTTTAGCAAAAAAAACAAAAACATATTAGAGCGAGCAACAAGAGTGCCACGTGTACCTCACATGCACCTCCGAGAGTCCCTTACAGCTTTGCTATAAAGAACAGCTGCATCGGTATCTGGGAGCCACAGACGTTGCTGGATTACAGCAAGGTAAGTTTATTACAATTTGGCAGTGTTATACATTGGTTATATATTTTTCAGTGGTATGTTTAACCACATCATCTTTCAACATGGTAACGGTTATCAATATGTTCAAGTTAAACACTGTACTAGCATACAAAACAGGAACAAAAACATTCACAAGCAAGCATATCTTCTTTGGAGTACTTTACTGAACAAGGCATATCCAAACAACAGTTGTGCTGTGTTTCAAAGTGTGGATAAGGCTTATAAAACGTATACACTGGATTAGAGGTGTATTTTATGTTGCCGGAGAAATGATTATGAGTCTGTTTGAAAGATTAGCATACCCTTTAAAGTACATAAAAGACCTGAATATTTTATTCAACTTTTTTTTGCCATAGGCTACTGCAATGCGGATATGAAGTACTGCTCTTTACAATATCAACCAGCTATGGCAGAATAAATGTAGAGACAAGGTAGAGTAATGTTTCAATGCATTTTTCAATCACAGAGAGGAAGATTTCTCAATACTATCAGAGGAACAACTTCTAGTAATGTGAAAAATGTAAAGGGGTTGTGTGAGACACATTGGCTATCACATCACGCTGCATGATAAATGTGCCGCGCTAGATACTTTTCTCCTACTTATGCAACCTCTTGGCACCTGATGTACTTTACATTAACATTTTTCATCAACAAAAATTGCACACATGTTTAATAAGTCTTTAAATCTTTCCCATGCAGCTATTTTTCATTTTCACTTTTTTCCCCTCTGCTTCCAAACGCCATAACTTTTTTACTTCTCCACCAGTGTAGCCATATGAGGGTATGAGGACACATTTTAGTTTTTCCCTGTATCTTTTATTGTGCCATATTATGTACTGGAAAACTGTAAAAAAAATCTTTGTGGGGTGGAATGGGAAAAAAACTGTGATTTCTCTATTGTGTTTTGGGTTTAGTCTTTACAGAATTCACCGTGCGGTAATAATGACTTGTTACCATTATTTTGTGGGTCAATACGATTACGGTGATACCAAAGTTATATAGGTTTTCTTTTGTTTTATTACTTTTATATGGAAAAAAATTATTGTTAAAAATATAATTTGTTTTGTGTCGCCATATTCTAAGAGCAATAACTTTTAGCTTTTTCAGTCGACTGAGCGGTGCAAGAACTTATTTTTTTTTGTGGGGCAAGCTGTAGTTTCAAATGGTACCATTTTGGGATACATAAGGATTTTTGATCACTTTTTATTCCATTTTTGTGGGAGATGAGGTGACCAGAAAATACTGATTCTGGCGTTTTAATTTGTCTTTATTACCGGGTTCACCATGTGGGTTGAATAATGACATATTGTAATAGTTCAGACTTTTACGGATGTGGCAATACAAGTTATGTAAGTTATTAATATTATTTTTTTTACAGTTCTGTAGGGGGGAAATAGGAAACAGATTTTTTTTACTTTGAATTATTTTTTTTACATATTAAAAAAACTTTATTAGTACTCCTAGTGGACTTGAACCAGCAATCATTACTAATGTATTGCAGTATATCATGATTCCTCAATACTCCTATTAAGCCCTGCCTGGCAGGGCTAAATTTTAGTACAAAGGTGGCAAACAAGGGGGCCTTCACTTCACACCATATTCGCCACTTTTGGCACAATTGCTTAAGCAATCTCTGCCAATGTATTTTGCTAACATTAGAGGCTAAGTGGCCTTTGAAAACATTTAAAAAAAAAATAAAAAAGTGCATCAGTGTGATTAGTGCAACTTTCTAATTATTTTTATTCAAAAGGCCTTTTACTTTTTGAGATACAGCTGCTTGTTATTCTATATACAGAGCAGCTGTATTTTGCGCTGAGACCTGAATACAACACGTCAGCAACACCAACGGGTTCAATGAAAGTGGGTCCGGATCATTATCAGGTGGATCCTGCGTTGGATTCAGGTCTCAGCGCAAGATACAGCCGCTCTGTATACAGAATATAAAGCAGTTGTATCTCAAATATTAAAAATAATTTTTAATAAAAAGTATTTACAAAGTTGCACCAAACACACTGTCATTTTTATTTTCTTTAAAAATTGCTTTCAAAGGTGTACATAGCCTTTAATACGTTTTTATATTCTTAAACATTAATATACAGCACCTTCGTTTACAAGTTAAAGCTATGGCATATTTTTATTTTAGATTCTTACTTTATGCAAAACAAATCTACATTAATTAAAAACATAGAAATTTCGTTTGGATTTTGAAATGCAATTTCAAAGAATTTCACATATGGCAATATGTCTGCTGAAAATGTCAACACAGGCTAACATTTTGTAAGCTAGAGAACAGTCTATGCCAGAGAAGATTACTGAGCAGTTCATGCCATTCTCCTGACCTTCATAAGTCCATAAGACTAATACCTAATATACTCACTCTGCTAAAGACTTTTGGACCAAAACTTGAGACCTTATTAAAACAAGTGAAGCTGAAACCTATTTATGTGAATCTTTATCACTTTGAATGATATTATCAGTTCGTCTTTTAACAATTATTTTACAAATCTGCAGGCATGTCATGTTCTATGAATAGAAATCATGAGGCTATGAAGAATACATTTTTAAGGATACATTACATAAACTAAGTCTTTAATCAGAATTTCTTGAAAATGTAATAAATGCATTTGTTACTATGGGGTTCTTGACTGTTTTATTTGTTTTCTATACGAAGCATCATCTTTGTAGAAGGAAAAAAGTAGCAGGAACCCCATTCTCCCAGTAGAGAGCAATACTTGTTAAGCATCTTGCTTTATTCTAGTCAGGCGGCTGTTCATGTTGCAGAGATTCATTTTGTCAGAAAACAATATAGTAATGTTCAATCCTGAGTATTAATTTATTTATATTCCCGTTGCTTATATAGCTCCAACCTATTCTGCAGTGATGTAAATAAATTGTTATCATTCCTGTCCCCAAACAACCTACACAATCTAATTTCCATATCTCACACTAGTGGCAACTTCATAGGAAGTCAATTAAGCCATCATTATGTTTTTGCAGTGTGGGAGAAAACCCACACAAACAAGTGGAAAAAAGGTTTAAATATGAGTAGTAACTCTGAGACTCTCTTTGGCGCTGTTCATCAGGGAAAAATTGCAAAGGCTCTTTTGTCTTCATGTATAAAAGAGTTTTGTTACATAAAAAATAATTGCAGTGGAAAGATTACATGTTTCGAGACCGAACCGGGCTCTTCATTAGATATAAACACTGTGTGATGATAACAAGAGGACATAGGCATGCAAATGTTGCCTTTGGTTGAATTCAAACACAGGACCCCAGTGCTGCAAGGCAACAGTGCTAACTATTGAGACACTATGCTGTCCAATAGTCACATATTTTGAGAGATATTATAGATACATACACCGAGGCACCATTCGCATAACATTTTTGACAAAAGTACAATGTATACAGTGTGAAAAGCTCCTGACTTATATGTTAACCGGAGGCTAATAACTTCGGAATGCTCTTACCTATCCAAGTGATTCTGAGATTGTTTTCTCGTGGCACATTGGACTTTATGTTACTGGCAAAATTTGCTCAATACATTCAGTATTTAATTGTGAAAAACACCAAAATTTAGCGAAAAATTGCAAAAGTTTTCTAAATTTAAATGTATCTGCTTGTAAGACAGGTAGTTATACCACACAAAATAGTTGCTAGTTAACATTTACCATATGTGTACTTTAGATTGGCATTGTTTTTTGAACGTCCTTTTATTTTCCTAGGATGTTACAAGGCTTAGAACTTTAGCAGCAATTTCTCACATTTTCCTGAAAATGTCAAAAGGCTATTTTTACAGGGACCAGTTCAGATCTGAAGTGGCTTTGGGGGCCTTATATATTAGAAACCCCCAATAAGTCACCCCATTTTAAAAAACGTCACCCCTCAAAGTATTCAAAACAGCATTCAGAAAGTTTCTTAACCCTTTATACGTTTCACAGGAATTAAAGCAAAGTAGAGGTGAAATTTACAAATTCTTTTTTTTTTTTGCAGAAATTAATTTTTCAATCAATTTTTTTGTAATACAGAAAGTTTTACCAGATAAATGCAACTCCATATTTATTGCCCAGGTTCTGCAATTTTAGGAAATATCTCACATTTGGCCCTAGTGTGGTAATGGACTGAAACACCGGCCATGAATTTGGGGCCTCCTTTTTATTAGAATATATTTTAGGCACCATATCAGGTTTGAAGGGCTCTTGCAATGCCAAAACAGTGGAAATCCCCCAAAAGTGACCCTATTTGGGAAACTACACCCCTCAAGGAAATTATCTAGGGGTATAGTGACCATTTTGACCCCACAGGTTTATTGCAGAAATTCCTAAAATTAGGCTGTGAAAATGAAAATCTACATTTTTTTCAAAGATAATGTAGGTTTAGCTAATTTTTTCTTATTTCCACAAGAACTAAAGGAGAAAAACCACCACAACCTTTGTAAAGCAAGTTCTCATGAGTAAAACAATACCTCACATGTGGTCATAAACAGCTGTTTGGACACACAGCACTGCTTAGAAGGGAAGGAGCATCATTTGGCTTTTGGAGCTCATATTTAGCAGGAATGGTTTGCTGAGGCCATGTCACATTTGCAAAGCCCCTGAGGGGAAAAACAGTGGAAACCCCACGTAAGTGACCCTATTTTGGAAACTACACCCCTTGAGGAAATTATCTAGGGGTATACTGAGCATTTTAACCACAGGTTTTTTGCAAAAATTATTGGAAGTAGGCCATGAAAATGAAAATCTAAACACGCAGCAGGGCTTAGAAAGGAAGCGGTGTCATTTGGCTTTTGGAGCTCAAAATTAGCAGGAATGATTTGCAGAGGCCATGTCTCATTTGCAAAGCCCCTGAGGGACCAAAACAGTGAAAAATGTCCAAAAACCGACTCCATTTAGGAAACAAAACCCCTTGAGGAATTCATTTAGCGGTGTAGTGAGCCTTTTGACCCCACAGGTGTTCCATAGATTTTATTAGAATTGGGCAGTGAAAATAAAAAAAATACTTTTGCTTCAATTAGACATAGCTTTAGCTAAAAAAAATTAATTTTCTCAACAAATAAAGGAAAAAAAAAACATTTGTAAAGCAATTTCACCCGAGTATGGCAATACCCCATTTGTGCTCATAAACTGCTGTTTGGGCACACTGTAGGGCTCAGAAGGGAAGGTGCACATTTTGGCTTTTAGAGTGCAGAATTTGATGGATTGGTTTCTGGGCGCTATGTCGCATTTGCAAAGCCCCTGTGGGACCAAAACAGTGGTAACCCCCCAGATTTTGGAAACTACACCTCTCAGGGTATTCACCTAAGTGTGTAGTGAGTGTTAACTCCGCAGGTGTTTTTCAGAAATTAGTGTGCACTCGATGTTGCAGAGTGAAAATGGGATTTTTTTCCATAGATATGGCAATATGTGGTGCCCAGCTTGTGCCACCATAACAAGAAATCTCTCTAATTATTATGCTGTGTTTCCTGGTTTTAGAAACACCCTACATGTGGCCCTAATCTTTTGCCTCGACATTCGACCAGGCTCAGGAGAGAAAGAGTACCATGCGAAGATGAGGCCTAATCTGGCGATTTACAAAGTATTGGTACAGAATTGCAGAGGCTCTGATGTGAAATAATAAAATAAACCACTGAGAAGTGACCACATTTTGGAAACTACACCCCTCAAGGCATTTATTAAGGGGTGTAGTGAGCATTTTCACCCCACAGGTCTTTTCCATAAATTAATCCGCTGCGGATGGCGCAAGGTAAAATTACAATTTTTCCCTAGCTATGCCATTAAAATAATCCATAGATATTTGTTACGCTGTGAAGCAATCCTTTATCCATAGGCCAGTGTCGCACTGATAAATGGTGTTGTTACTTATTCCCCTTGTCGTGCACACTTCGCACTCTGCACCTTTGGAGTTTGGGGAATTTTGCTTGAAATGTTTTCTGCTGGTATAATACGGGCACCCTCGCTTCCAGCAGATATGTTTGGGCCCTCCCCTTCCTGGTACCCTAATTTTAGGGCCTTAATAAATCGCCTCTTGCCACAGAAGAAATGTTCCCCTCGGGCCCGCACAACTGCATATTTTTTATTTCCTGACTTATTGGTGCCTTAACTAATTTTATTTTTTCATAGACGCAGTGGCATGAGGGCTGTTTTTTTTTTCTCGGGACGAACTGTAGTTATTATTGGTACCATTTTGTGGTACATGCGACTTTTTGATCACTTGTTATCCTATCTTTTGGGAGGAAACGTGACCAAAAAACAGCAATTCTGGCATAGTTTTTTAGGTATCTTTATACAGCGTTCACCATGCGTTATAAATTACATGTTAACTTTATTATGCAGGTCAGTATGATTCCGGTGATACCTAATTTATAGCACTTTTTAATGTTTTACAACTTTTTGCACAATAAAATTACTCTTGTAAAATGAATGTATTTTTTCTGTCGCCATGTTGTAAGAACCATAACTTTTAAAAATTTTCGTCGATAGAGCTGTATGAGGGCCTGTGTTTTGCGAGACGAGCTATAGTTTTTATAGGTACCATTTTTGGATATATGCAACTTTTTGATCACTTTGTATTCCAACTTTTGTAGGGCAAAGTGACCAAAAAATGCAACGATCGCTTTTGACAGCTGCATTTAAGGGGTTAATGGCGGGGATCGGAGCAATCTTCGGTCCCCGCCATTACCCCAGGGTGTCAGCCGTGGGATGGTGGCATCGGTTCAGCTTCTGAGCCGATGTCCACCATTTGTTTAATGGATACGGCAAAATGCGGGAAGCACTAGCTTTCCATGACGTATTCATACGACAAATGTCGGGAAGGGTTAAAGTATACGTCAAAGCCATAATATCCTATAGGTGCTACTGTATGGCATCCGTCACAGGTATCCTTTATCCATTGGCAATTATGGCATCCATTTCACAATGATGTCATGAAAAGCTCATGACGTATACGTTAAACAGATGCATGTAATGGATGTTATACAGTGGCATTCATCACCCATAGGCTCGCATAACATATACTGCGCAGTATACATTTATGTATTGGATTCCATTGTATTGAATAGTGTAGTCTACTATGCTATTCCATACCTTTCTTTTGTGGTATACTGATGTATATCGGCCTGACAAAGGCCAAAATAACACTCTTTTGACCTCTATTGTGCTAATGTAACCTTATAAACACGTTTAGCGTGTATGCCAGGCGCTTTCCCGGCGTACGTGCTAAGCATATATCACAAATGTGATGTGAACAGGGCTGTCAATGTGTGAATTATATGTTTATGTTATGGGAAAAATAAAGTACATTTTCACTAAATCCAAAGGTGGAAAGTTAATGTTCCTACGCCAGTCTTCCAAGATAGAAATTACACAAATGGCCTAAAGGTCGCAAAAATTTTGACTTTTCGGCCGTTTCCTCCACTCTTTCCACTTTTCAAAAAAGTTTGCGGAGCTTAACGGAGGCCTGACCCATTTACTATAATTTATGCCAGAAGCTGGCATAAATTATAATTAAAATCTATATAAGCTCCTGGCTGCCCTAGATTCCATTCAGAGTCACATGGAATGCGAAGGATGCAACAAATTTTTTAAGAAGCATGTTTTTTATTAAGACTGGCAGTCTTATACATCTCCTCCTATCTTTTTATTTATCAGGGCCTCAATAACAATTGTGTAAGGCCTCATTCACATTTGCATTGGAGGCACCATTAGAGGCACAGCATGTGGATGGAGCCTATACTTAGCTATTGGACCCTATGATTCCTATGTAAGCCCCTGCTGACAGGTGACATTCATAATATTGATTATCTGATTACAATGGCACCTGTCAGGGGGTGGGATGCATTAGGCAGCAAGTGAAAAGTCAGTTCTTGAAGTTGATGTGTTGTAAGCAAGAAAAATGGGCAAGTGTGAGGAACAGAGTGCCCATGCTAACCCCTTTCCACCATTGAAAGTGTCTACAATGGGTAAGTGAGCATTAGAACTGGACGATGGAGCATAGGAAGAAGTTGGCCAGATCTGATGAATCATGTTTTCTTTTACATCATGTGGACAGTCAGGTGCATGTTTGCCACTTACGTGGGGAAAAGATGGCACCAGTATGCACTATGGGAAGAAGGCAAGTCAATGGAGGCAATGTGATGCTCTGGGCAATATTCTGCTAGGAAACCTTGGGTTCTGGCATTCATGTGGGTTACTTGAAAGTGCCACCTACCTAAACATTGTTGCAGACCAAGTATACCTCTTCATGACAACAGTATTCTTTAATGGCAGTGGCCTCTTTCAGTAGGATAATGTGCACTACCACACTGCGAAAAATGTTCAAGAATGGTTTGAGTAACATGACAAAGAGTTCAAGGTGTTAACTTGGCCTCCAAATTCCCCAGATCTCCATCAGATTGAGCATCTGTGGGATGTGAAGACAAATACATAAAGGCCCCACTTTAACTCACAGAACTTAACCGGTTAAGGACTAGGCTGTTTTACAGCTAAATGACCAGAGCAAATTTCACAATTTTGCTATGCGCTTTTTAGATGACTATAACTCTGCATGTGAATAAAGTTCATATTTGAATTTTACACTCTTTTTAAAGGACATATAAAGCTTTGTTTTAGTGCCATTTGTCAGTATAAAATTTTTTTATTTTTTTCTCTAAAGCGGGCACAATTGGAAAAAAATGCAAGAATTTAGCAATTCCGTAAGTTTATGCTAGCATTTTTCACACATAGTATATATAGACCACGGACAAAATTCATCTCATTTCACATTCTTCCACTTCTCCCGTGCATGAGGATGCCAAATATGTGTGCTTTATTCACTGTGCAGGCATGTGCCAGGGCTTGGCATAAAAGGAGGCTTCTTGGCCTTTTCGGTCCAGGAATTCTGCACTTGATTTTATAGCAGCATACGGTTTTCTGGGGGGCCTAATGCTGCTGAAACTTTAGAAACACCCCATAAATGACTTCATTCACACAAGTAGACCCCACAAGATTTCCTTCAAGGGGTTTATCATATTTTTAGAATGTCCAGTTTTCTTCTGAAAGTTTCTTGAATAAGATGGAACAAAATAAAATTAGCATATTTGTTTTTTGCAAAATCGTCAGTTTATGCTAGCATTTTTCACACACAGTATAGACCACGGACAAAATTCATCTCATTTCACATTCTTCCACTTCTCCTGTGCATGGGGATACCAAATATGTGTGCTTTATTCACTGTGCGGGCATGTGCCAGGGCTTGGCATAAAAGGAGGCTTTATGGCATTTTCGGTCCAGGAATTCTGCATTTGATTTTATAGCAGCATAATGTTTTCTGGGGGTCCTAATGCTGCTGAAACATTAGAAACACCCCATAAATGACTTAATTCACACAAGTAGACCCCACAAGTTTTCCTTCAAGGGGTTTATCATATATTTAGAAAGTCCAGTTTTCTTCTGAAAGTTTCTTGAATAATATGGAACAAAATAAAATGTGCATTTTTTTAGCAAATGCCTCAGTTTATGCTAGTATTTTTCACACACAGTATAGACCACGGCCAAAATTCATCTCCTTTCACATTCTTCCATTTCTCCCGTGCATGGGGATACAAAATATGTGTGCCTTATTCACTGTGCGGGCATGTGCCAGGGCTTGGCATAAAAGGAGGCTTTTTGGCATTTTCGGTCCAGGAATTCTGCACTTGATTTTATAGCAGCATACTGTTTTCTGGGGGGGGGGGCTAATGCTGCTGAAACATTAGAAACACCCCATAAATGACTTCATTCACACAAGTAGACCCCACAAGGTTTTCTTCAAGGGGTTTATCATATTTTTAGAAAGTCCAGTTTTCCTCTGAAAGTTTCTTGAATAAGATGGAACAAAATAAAATTACCATTTTTTTTTAGCAGATGCGTCAGTTTATACCAGCATTTTTCACACATAGTATAGACCATGGACAAAATTCATCCCCTTTCACATTCTGCCACTTCTGTTCATGGGGATACCAAATATGTGGGCCTTATTATCACATAGAGATGTAGGAGGGCGGACGATAGAAGAAGCTTATTTCACAAATCACCTTTTTTCAAAGCTGGTTTTACAAAACTCAACAGAGTTTCTATAAAACTTCCAAAATATCTGCCCTTGAAGCAGAGATCCCAAAATATTCATCTAGGGGTATAATGGAAATTAATTTTTTGGGGTTTTCTAAAATAAGAAATTGCAGGTTTATGCAAATGGAGCTCTCCAGCAGATGAACTTTAGAAAATATGCAAACATGACATCCACCCCCCACCCATTCCCTCCCTCACCCTTGGAGTAAAATCGGGGGAAAAATAAAAATGTAATGTAGGGCAAATATATTTTCAACTAATTAACTAAAATCTAATAATTCAGAACAGTGTGGTATTTTATAAAACATGGGTCAATGCACAGGCCTGGTTGCGAGGGACATGAGGGACAGAAATATCGTGAATCTTTGCGGTTCCCGCCTTTTCTGCAGACGCGGCACCTTTTCTGGGGGTTGCTTCTAGTTGGTTTTGGGGGAAAGTGAGTGATGAAATGTCTTTCAGTCAGTCGCGTGACATCTTCAGACTCGGGGCATTCTCCGGCGTCCTGAACGTCAAATATGAGGCCTTCGATAATTTTCTCCTGGAAATCCAGGTATGTGTCTCTGCCTCTGTTTTTTTTTTGTAGAGCACAAATAAATTGTGGATTGCCACCTGTAACACATAAATGGACACTATTTTGTACCAAGTTTTTTTTTGCATTTTACTAAATAGGGCTGTAAAACCTGGTCGCTTAAATCCACCCCCCCCCCATGTACTTGTTATATTCGGACACGCTCACTGGTTTGTGCTTGTCCGATGTTGTCCCTCTTTCCCTCACTGCCACTGTTCCTGCGGTATGAATCGTGCTTAGCACATACATATCTTTGCGATCCCTGTACTTGACCGCCAGCAATTCCTCAGGTGCATAAGCACAGGAGTCCCCCTTTACCATGCGCTTCCCCACTAATTGCTGTGGAAAATCAATTCGGTTTTTGCGCATGGTACCACATGCCCCAGTCCTTGCAGCATACAAATGCCTAAACAGGGGCACACTGGAATAAAAATTATCGCAGTACAGGTGGTACCCCTTGTGAAGCAGAGGCGTTTGCATTATCTCCCACACAATCTTACTGCTGGGGAAAGATCAGGGGGGCATCCAGGAACATTTATTGTGCGGTCCAGCCCTTCATAAATCCTGAAGGCGGTGGTATATCCTGACTCGCGTTCACACAATTTGTAAAGCTTAACGCCATATCTTGCCCTTTTGGAAGGTAGATATTGGTGAAAGCTAAGTCTTCCATGGAAGTTGAGGAGGGATTCGTCCACGCTTACATTCTGCTCAGGGGTGTAAAGTTCCAGGAATAAATTATTGAGGGAATTTATTACCGGTCTTTTTTTGAACAACCGATCACGTTTTTCATCGGTACTTGGGGGACCTGTGCGTTGTCATTGAAGTGGAGGAACCTCATTATTGTCTCATAATGAGACCTGGGCGTTACTGCAGAATACACTGTGGTGACTTGGGCGGGTCTTGTTAACCAGTAAGACCTAATGGAGGGCTTTTTGACAATACACATATTTAGGGTGAGCCCCAAATTTTTTTTTAATTCCTGCAAATTGATGGGCGTCCAATCTCTGGCATGGATGGATGAAGGTTTCTGCCTTATATACTGAGCGACATATAAATTAGTTTCGTGGACAATCATATTTAGGATGTCGTCAGTAATAAATAAATGGAAGTAATCCATTTGGACAAAATTTGTATTGTCCACAGTTATGCCAGGCGTGGCAGTAAATCTGTGGATTCTAGGCCCAAAAGATGGAGCAGGTGCCCATACAGGAGCCTGAACTGGAGGGACCAGGCTGTCCCGTGCTACAGCGCTACTAGGCCCTGCACTTTCATGTTCTGCAGTTTCAACTGCATCAGGGACAACGTCCCCTCAAGATGAACCTGAAGTGACGCTATCATCGTCACTACCTAAAACAGGTTCCAACTCTGACGCCATCTCTGATGCGGTCTCAGACTCAGACCACAGCATGGCGTATGCCTCCTCAGCACTAAAAAACGTCCTCGCCATAACGTCACTAACACTAACTAAACAAACTTTTTTTTTTATAAACACACAAACTAACTGGTACATATATATATATATATATATATATATATATATATATATATATATATATATATATATATATATATATGTATATATATATATATGTATATATATATATATCTACACTACCGCTAACAAAAAAATTGCTATATATATTATATATATATGTGGATATATATATATATATATATATATATAATTAGATATTCCCTACCTGCCTATTCTAATATAATAAAAGATAGAAAGGTAGATAGATAGAAAAAAAGATAGATGGATAGATTGTATAGATAGATAGAAATCTATCTATACAAAGAGTGTATTGATGTGTAACACTGTATTTTACATAGTAATGCATGCGATCGCTGATTGGTTGTCACAGCGATCACATGTCCAGGGACCAAAAGATTGGCCCCTGACACTCTGCCCGGTGCCCATGGCTGTTAGCAACATCCAGGGCACAGAGCTGTGTGCACGCGATCGCGCGTGCACAGTCTCTGAAGTGCCGTCGTAATTAGTCTATATGGCGGACTTCAGAGACACTGACCGCTGGCCGTAAAAACACAGCCAGCGGTTTGGAACCTGTTAAAGGATCTGCTGCTAACGTCTTGATGCCAGATACCCCAGGACACCTTCAGACATCTTGTTGAGTGAAAGCCTTCGATAGGTCAGAGCTGTTTTCGCAGCACAAGGGGGACCTACATAATATTAGGCAGATGGTTTCAATCTTATGACTGATCTGGATATTTATCTGTACATTGTATACACTCTTTATTTGAGCAAACGTAAAGCTGCCGTAATGTAGCAAAGCATTATTTGAGTTTTCTATAGTGGTATTGTTTTAGCACTCTAAGAAATGCTGGAATTTACCTCAGTTGAATTCTCATATAAAGACAAAAAATAGCCAAAAGGAAAGCCAAAATAGGGTAATGAAATGATAACCAAAACCTTGGGTGTTTTTCTATATCCCTATTTATAACCCTGTTTATTGTTGTCATGTTTAATAAGCCCGGAATTAATGACACAATTAATGACTACTATCTTCCAAATACATCAATCATTTTTAAATCACCACATTGTCTAATATAAGTAAGGAGTTAAGGAGAAAGTTTACATTTGACATCCAGAAAGCATATGTTCCTGTTAATAATAAAACTATATTATGTAGTCAATAACCTGTATACAACACTTCAAACATTTCAGATATTTCTGAACTATCGATTATTACAAACCTAGTTAGCAATCTATTAGCCTTGCTCAGACTTATCACTTATCTTTATTATCGTGTTCTCTTACAGCATCTTGTCTACACTTATCCTTCAAAAAAATTTTCAGATAAAAACCTCCTAATAATTTCTAGTCATTCAATTATGTAGCACAATGGCACCCTGAGAAGCAACCTGTAAACACTGTATATATTAAAGCTATTAAAGAAGTTGTTCTCAGAAAGTTCCATTCATCTCTTCCAGATGTTCCTTAGCAATTTACTGCTTACTATAATATACTTTAATTTTTTAATTTTATCGTGCAATTTTTGATTTCCATAAAATATTTTTTATTTTATTTTATATTAAATGGCTTAATTCTCTATAACAAGTTAGCTAAGACTACACCAAGTTCTCCATGCATGCTTGAACTGTAGGCAAGAGTCATTTAGATATCTTCTCTGCTATCTATTTCTAATACTAGATCTGTACCATCAAAACCCACATGGCCTTCCCTGTATCGCTTTTCCATTATTTACTGAAACATTCTCTAATGTGCATTTGCTCTACTTGGCTTTTGTTTTTGCACTGGTAAATAATCATCCACGGCATCACTAAGTGACAGGGTGGTGTCCTATTATAGAGTAACATAGCCACAGGCATGCTTAAAGCGTTGGTTGAAATTAATCCACACATAAACTGATACTGTATGAAACCTTTAGAAATCACATAGATTCAAGAGAATTTGCATTTCTGACATTTAGAACGACAAGTAAAACAAAATAGAAAAAAACAAACAGTTTAGGGGATCTTTAAATAATACGAGGATTTTTAAATACTTTTAGCAGAATATTATAAACATTGGTATGTGACTTCCTGAACAATTATTACAATTTTAGAAGGTGTCTGATCAAAATAATAAAACACCAGTAGCACTATGTGTGTTCATGAAATGTGTAAAGAGAATCATAAAAACATACATCCAACATATATTGTAATTATAGATGCGCAACTGACAGTATATTTATATTTTTATCAGGAGCATTACTTTGCCTTCATAACTTGATTTAACCCCTTAATGACCATGCTATTTTAAACCTTAATGACCAAGCCATTTTTTACGTTTTTCCATCGTCGCATTCCAAGAGCTATAACCTTTTTATTTTTGCATCGACATAGCTGTGTAAGGTCTTGTTTTTTGCGGGACAAGTTTTATTTTTTAATAGCACAATTTTGGGGGACATATTATTTATTGATTAACTTTTATTAACTTTTTTTTGGGGGGGATAGAAAAAAAACTAAAATTTTGCCACTCTTTTTCGCGTCTTAAATCTACGCCGTTTACCGTGTGATATAAATAACACAATAACTTTATTCAGCGGGTTTTTACGATTGCAACGATACCAAATTTGTATAGTTTTTGTATGTTTTACTACTTTTACACAGTAAAAACGCTTTTTTTTCCAAATTATTTGTTTTTGTGTCTCCATATTTGAAGAGCCGTAACGTTTTTATTTTTTCACCGATGCGGTTGTATGAGGGCTTTTTTTTGCGGGAAGACTTGTACTTTTTATTGGTACCATTTTGGAGTAGATGCGACTTTTTGATCACGTTTTATCAAATTTTTTTTAAAGTCGGGATTCACAGAAAACGGCAATTTTTCCATAGTTTCTTATTACATTTTTTACGGCGTTCACCGCGCGGGTTAAATAATGTAATAGATTTATAGTCGGGGTCGTTACGGACGCGGCGATACCAAATATGCGTAACTTTTTTACTTTATTTGTTTTTTTAATAGTAAAGCATTTTGTAAGGGGAAAAGCTGGGTTTTTCATTTTTTTCAAATTTTTTTTTAATTAACTTTATTAAACTTTTTTAAAACTTTTTTACTAGTCCCACTAGGGGACTTTAATATGTGATTCTCCAATCACTATTATAATACACTGCAATACTTTTGTATTGCAGTGTATTACTGCCTGTCCGTTTAAAACGGACAGGCATCTGCTAGGTCATGTCTCCGGCATGATCTAGCAGGCATTCGCTCTAGGCAGACTTGGGGGCCTTTATTAGGCCCCCGGCTGCCATTAGAGACACAGACACTCGGCGATCGTATCACCGGGTGTCGGTGGGGGAGAGAGGGAGCTCCCTCCCTCTCTCCAAAACCACTCAGATGCGGTGCACGCTATTGTGCACCACATCGGAGGGGTTAAACGGGTGAGATCGATACTAATATCGATCTCACACGGCAGAGCAGGGGCGCCCCCAGCCCTCAGCTGCCTCTGGCAGCTGAGAGCAGGGAGAGTTGACGCTCCCTGCTCTGTTTACTTTATCCTGATGCAGTGCCGTAAAAAGGCATATGCATCAGAATAAAGCCCGTTAGTGGCCGCCGTTAAAAGGCGTATTGGCAGTCACTAACGGGTTAAAGGGTTATCCAGCCCCTTATTTTTTGTTTCTAAATCAGCTGATTATGGTAAAAAAATAACAAAAAGTGTATTGATTTTTCAAATCCTGGCCCCTCTCCCACGCAGATGGTTCCCTGTCCTCGGTTGGTCTGTTTTTTCTCCAGCAATGACATGTGGTCTCGACACTTGAACAATGCATTTTGGTTGAAACAGTGACTATAGTAAGGTCAACATGACATTTTATTCTAAGCTGTCTTCTTAATGTTCTTTACCCTTATAAATAAATTTGACATACTTTACCCAAACATTCAATAATCCAGAATATCTAATAATATGCCATCCTTCAGGTCAAATGAATGAAAGATACAAAAACAATTATTCTATACTTTAGCTTTGAACAAATATTGTCCTACTTTAAAAAAAAAAAAAAAAAAAAAAAGGGCTTCATTTAAAAATATTAGACAACTAATAGTCCCATTCTGCTTATTGCCTTGATCTAAGGAGTCCATATCCTATAAAAAGTCAAGCTATTTGAGTTCTGTAAGCCAAGTCAACCAGTTAGACAGTCTAGCATGAGAATTTATTGAATTCAGCAGTAGCTATGTGTGACGATCTTACATTGGAAATGAATGTTTATTTTTGCATCTGGCCATTCCTAGTTCCTGAAATTTGTCTCATAAAGCAAGTACCTGTTTAAAGGGTTATTTACAAATGGAACTACAGGTTGTGGACCAACAAATTTTAATTTGTGGGAAAGGAGGCATTTTGTGGATAAAGTAATGTCCCCTGTCTGCTAGGTAAGGGAATCTTGAATATGTTCATATTTTAGAGAGGCCCTGTCTGTTATAGATCTATTTAACTAAGTACAGTACATAAAGCGTTTTGTTAATCCCTTTTATAGGCAAAAAGGGATATTATTAATGAATAGTATGTAAGTAGCATGACCTTAACACCATTGCGCAAGATTTAATAAGATGGAAACTGGCTGTACACTACATATATGTTGGCTGTCCTTAAAGCGGTTGTCTAGTTTAGAAAACCCGGTTCATTAACCCTATTAAAGAATTCTGAGTTAATAGACGGGGGTCCTCTGTTCAGGATCCTCATTTCTTGGCCAGAGTGGAGAGCGATTACAAAAAGCAACTCTTGCTCTGGGTGACCTGTCCTGTCCTGCATTACACAGACAACCCATGGATTTGAATGGACATGGTGTAATGCTTAATTTTCCCTGTGGTGGCAGTGCAGGGAAATTGAACAGTTACTGCCAGGTTTCCCCAGCTAATTGCTGGGGGTCCCAGAAGGTTAACACTTTTTGATCTGCTTATTGTCAATGGATCCTTATAACAAGAAGAAACTGTCCAAAGCGGAGAATCCCCTCATTTTAAATTACTTAATTTCTTAAAGAAAAAATGCAATGATGGCCAAATGTGTTTTTAAATAATAATTTCAATAAGGCAAATTTTTGACGAACAGGTTGACACTTTTAACATGCTCAAAATGATGTTTCCTAATTTATATTCTCACTCTGCATATTTTTAGGTGTCTAATTAGCACTTTGAAGTAAAAGCTACTCTTAACTACTATAAGAAGCAAATCACTTCTTTAGGCATTTATATTGTCATTGTGACAGACTGTTCTACAACAAGACATGCTCATCACTGGTATATGAATAATAGCTCTAAGCTCTTGTGTACATAGGAGATTTGTATGCCTAGAGGGAGCCTCTGGGGTGAGATTTCATTGAAAGCTCTCTAGACAGGTTGATCAGGGAAATAACACATCAAAGTAAGGTTCACAGCAACTAGAACTAAGGGATTTAAATATAAATATTTAATACATTTACATGTTGGGTTGTATAAGTGTATATTCTGTGACTAATATATTAGAGTGTTACATGTTTGAATGACAACATTGCATTTTAAATATCTTCATTTTTTGGTGCCACCCTGCTATTCTTAAAAATACAAATTCTATCAGATCATTGACAAGTAGTTGTAGATCTACATGACAATAGTTAGGCTTATCACATTTGTCATAAGGCACGGATTGTCTGTCAATGTCTATTGACTTTGGTTTCTCACTCCAAAGAACATGTGTGGTATGAAGTGCAATAGCTTGTGTACAGGCTGGAACTTTATCAATTTAGTAAGATAAGTCTGCTGCTTAAAAGACATGTGATACAGATGTGTGCTTCTCTACCTTTCTTCTTATCTCAACATACCCTGAGAATGTGGCAGGAGATGACCAGCTATAAAATAAAACATGTGTAAAGGATCTGCCAGGCACTACGTCTGTGGATACTCCCAGGATTAATCAATCGACACCTGAGGCCAGACCTCTTAGACTGACACCGGCTCCCACCAATCAGGGTGGCAGGCTCAGGAGTGGGAGAGCCGAGGTTGACGCGTCTGAGGTGGGAGTGGGGGCCGTCTTGTCCCAGGGTACCAGCTCCCTCACCCATCTCCGCCCCTGTGCTTACTTCTCTAGGAAGTTTTCGCCCACGGAGAATAACTATGATATTGGCAACCGCAAACTTTTAGCCATTAAATGGGCTTTTGAAGAGTGGCGTCACTTCCTGGAGGGGGCCAGACACCAGGTAACGGTCCTTACTGACCACAAGAATCTGGTTTTCCTAGAATCTGCCTGGAGGCTTAATCCTAGACAAGCTCGATGGGCGCTATTCTTTACCAGATTTAACTTCTTGGTTACCTATAGGGCTGGGTCCAAAAATATTAAGGCTGATGCACTATCACGTAGTTTCATGGCCAATCCTCCTTCTGAGAAGGATCCTGCTTGTATTTCACCCCCTGGTATAATCGTTTCTGCCACTGATTCTGATTTAGCCTCTGACATTGCGGCTGATCAAGGTTCAGCTCCCGGGAACCTCCCTGGGGACAAGCTGTTTGTCCCCCTGCAATACCGGCTAAGGGTACTCAGGGAAAACCATGACTCCGCACTATCTGGTCATCCTGGCATCTTGGCTACCAAACACCTCATTACCAGAAACTATTGGTGGCCTGGGTTGCCTAAGGACGTTAGGGCTTATGTCGCCGCTTGTGAGGTTTGTGCTAGGTCCAAGACCCCTAGATCCCGACCTGCGGGCTTACTACGTTCTTTGCCCATTCCCCAGAGACCTTGGACCCATATCTCCATGGATTTTATCACCGATTTGCCTCCATCTCAGGGCAAGTCGGTGGTGTGGGTGGTAGTAGACCGCTTCAGCAAGATGTGCCACTTTGTGCCCCTTAAGAAACTACCTAATGCCAAGACGTTAGCTTCTTTGTTTGTTAAACACATTCTGCGTCTCCATGGGGCCCCAGTCAATATCGTTTCTGACAGAGGGGTACAATTTGTTTCCTTATTTTGGAGAGCTTTTTGTAAAAAGTTGGAGATTGATCTGTCCTTCTCCTCCGCCTTCCATCCCGAAACTAATGGCCAAACGGAAAGGACTAATCAATCCCTGGAACAATATTTAAGGTGTTTCATCTCTGACTGTCAATTTGATTGGGTCTCATTCCTTCCCCTCGCCGAATTTTCCCTGAATAACCGTGTCAGTAACTCATCAGGGGTCTCCCCGTTTTTCTGTAATTTCGGGTTTAATCCACGGTTCTCCTCCGTTTCTCCTGGTTGTTCCAATAATCCTGAGGTAGAGGACGTTCATCGGGAACTGTGCACAGTCTGGGCCCAGGTTCAGAAGAACCTAGAGGCGTCCCAGAGCGTACAAAAGATTCAGGCTGATAGAAGACGTTCTGCTAACCCCCGGTTTGTCGTCGGGAATCTGGTGTGGTTGTCGTCTAGGAACTTGCGCCTTAAGGTCCCGTCCAGGAAGTTTGCTCCCCGATTTAATGGGCCTTATAAGGTCATTGAAGTCCTCAACCCTGTATCCTTCCGTCTGGAGCTGCCCCCATCCTTTCGCATACACGACGTCTTTCATGCCTCCCTCCTTAAACGCTGCACCCTGTCCTGGTCCCCCTCGAGGAAACCTCCTGTTCCCGTTCTCACCCCTGAGGGGTGGAATTCGAGGTGGCCAAGATTGTGGACAGTAGGATGATCCAGGGCTCCCTCCAGTACCTGGTCCATTGGAGAGGATACGGGCCGGAGGAGAGGACTTGGGTACCTGCTCGAGATGTTCACGCTGGGGTATTGGTCAGGAGGTTCCACCTTCTCTTCCCCACTAAACCGGGTCCTCTTAGTAAGGGTCCGGTGGCCCCTCATAAAAGGGGGAGTACTGTAAAGGATCTGCCAGGCACTACGTCTGTGGATACTCCCAGGATTAATCAATCGACACCTGAGGCCAGACCTCTTAGACTGACACCGGCTCCCACCAATCAGGGTGGCAGGCTCAGGAGTGGGAGAGCCTATTGCGGCCTGGTCAGTCGGAGTTAGCTCCGCCCCCTGTCCATTTATACCTGCCGTTTTCTCTTCCTCATTGCTTCTGATTCTTCTTGGTTTCCTGGCCCCTCTGCTGCCTTGCTCCAGCCTGCTTCTGCCGTGCTTCAGCCTTGCTTCAGTTCCCGCTTATCCTGCTTCGCTCTGCCCCCGGCTTGCTTCCTGCTCCGTGCTCTGCGTTTGTATACTTCATTACATCCTGATCCTGACTGCTCGTTCACCACTCCATTCCCTCACGGTGTTCTGTGGGCTACTGCCCCTTCCCTTGCTTGTTCCCTGTTTGTATCCCCTTGCGCTTAGTCAGCGTAGGGACCGCCGCCAAGTTGTACCCCGTCGCCTAGGGCGGGTCGTTGCAAGTAGGCAGGGACAGGGCGGTGGGTAGATTAGGGCTCACTTGTTCCCTTCACCTCCTTCCGCCATTACAACATGATTTCACAATACTCTGTCATGAGATGTTTATGTGTCTGTGGGTGACCACCCAGTGGTTATGATGTGAATTGCAGCCCGTCGAGGGTTTTGCTAGCATGTCCCGATATTGTATTAAATTGGAATCCTATACCAATTCAAGCAAAAGTAAGGGAGGACACATCTGTCGTTTCCCCAGAGAGCACGTACAAAACAAGTTCATGCCTTACAGAATGTAGTCTGTCTTAAAGGTAAAAGGAGATAAACCCATTATTAGATGGTAACCCTAATAAAGTGATGGGTGTGTAAGTAAATATATTTGATTATCTAATCCTTCTAGCTCAATTTATATTGTATGTTCACCTTTGAACAATAAAAGTTGAGTAATAGTTTAAATACACTGCTTTACCTCTACTGATTTAGTTTTATTTGTACTTATTCTGAGTACAGCATGACTTATACACATTGGCCCTATCTGCATCCTGTTGTGTACTATTGGTACCAGTCAACCAGTCAACAGACACACACTAAACACTCGAAACCCGAACAATATAATACTCTGTGTTGAAATTCATTCTTGGATAGTCGGTTTCCCTTTATCTGAATACTGCAAAGTCTCTAGTATATGGATTGCATATTCCAGAATCCAAATCACCACAGCAAGTTCTGTATAGTCACTTAATAAGCAAGGAATAGGAAAGATTTAACCCCTTCCCGACATTTGCCGTCAGTATACGTCATGGAAAGCCAGTGCTTCCCGCAAAATGTCATATACTTACGACAAATGTTTGGCACCGGCTCAGAAGCTGAGCCGGTGCCATCATCGTCGGATCTCAGCTGTATCTTACAGCTGACATCCGACTGTAACGGCGGGGACCGAAATTAGCTTCGATCCCCGCCGTTAACCCCTTAAGTGCAGCGCTCAACCGCGAGTGCTGCACTTAAGGTATTTGCAGCTCATCAGAACCCCAGCAATGAAATTGCCGGGGTTCCGGTGGCTGCAATGGCAACCGGAGGCCTAATACTGGCCTCCCGGTCTGCCTAGCCCCGAAGCCAGTCAAGATCCGCCCGGCGGCGGAGCCTGATCGGCTTCCGTAGCTGCCGGCAAGATGGCGCCGGGTCAGGAGCTGATCCGGCGTCATCAGCAGTGGAAGTCAGCTGTATGTTACAGCTGACATCCACCTGTAACGGAGGGAACCGGAGCTAGCTCCGATCCCTGCTATTAACCCCTTTGATGCAGCAATCGAAAGCGATTGCTTCATCGTAGCGGTTACTAGCAGATCGCCAGCCCTGACAGGCAATCAGGACTGGCGACTGCTGTTATGGCAACAGGAGACACAATGGTCTCCTGCTCTGCCATTACGGAAGCCGATTTAGGCCCCGCCGGGAGGCGAAGCCTAATCGGCTTGCTGTCAGTGAATGACTGACAGATCTAATACATTGCACTACGTAGGTAGTGCAATGTATTCGAAAAAAAAAAACTTGACCATTGGACCTTCAAGTCTCCTAGTGGGACTTGAGAAAAAGTGTAAAAAAAGTATAAAAAAGTGTAAAAAAAAGTGAAAAAAATAAAAGTTTGAAAGCAATAAAAGTTTCAAGTAATCAAATAAAACACAATCCCCCTTTTACTCTTATCAAGTCCTTTATTATTGAAAAATAATAATAAACCATACGTATTTGGTATCGCCACGACCATAACGACCTGAGGTATCAAAATATTATATTATTTATTGCATGCGGTGAACAGCGTAAAAAAAAAACGTAAAAAACTTTAACAGAGTTTCTGTTTTTTGGTCACTTTGCCCTACAAAAATTGGAATAAAAAGTGATCAAAAAGTCGCACGTATCCAAAAATGGTACCTATAAAAACTATAGCTCGTCCTGCAAAAAACAAGCGCTCATACAGCTCCGTCGACAAAAAAAAAAAAAAGTTATGGTTCTCACAACTTGGCGACAGAAAAAATACATTCTTTTTACAAAAGTAATTTTATTGTGCAAAAAGTTGTAAAACATAAAAAAGTGCTATAAATTAGGTATCGTCGGAATCGTACGGACCCGCAGAATAAAGTTAACATGTAATTTATAATGCATGGTGAATGCTGTATTAAAAAAATGAAAAAAGCTGTGCCAGAATTGCTGGTTTTTTGTTTACCTGGCATCCCAAAAAATAGGATAAAAGGTGATCAAAAAGTTGCATGTACCCCAAAACGGTACCAATAATAACTACAGCTCGTCCCACAACAACCAGCCCTCATACCACTATGTCTATGAAAAAATAAAATTAGTTATGGCTCCAATAAGTCAGGAAATAAAAAGAAAATGCAGTTGTGCCCGAGGGGAACATTTCTTCTGTTTCAAGAGGCGATTTATCAAGGACCTAAAATTAGGAAACCAGGAAGGGGAGAGCCCAAACATATCCGCTGGAAGCGACGGTGCCCGTATTATACCAGGACAATACTTTCCAAGCACAATTCCCCAAACGACAAAGGTGCGGAGTGTGGACCAAAAGGGGCATAAGAAAGGACACCATTTATCAGTGCGACACCGGCCTGTGCAGAAAGGATTGCTTCACAGAGTAGCACACATCTATGGATTATTTTTTATTTTTTTTTACCCCATTATTATACCACCTGACTATGCCCCTTATATACTCCGCCCAGCTTACATGTACCCCCACATTATAAATGGAAACACCAGCAATAATCAAACAAATCTAGTACCAAGCAAAATCCGCTCTCCAAAAGCCAAATGGTGCTCCCTCCGCTCTGAACCCTACAGCGTGCCCAAACAGCAGTTTCCTTCAACATATATGGCATCGTCATACCCGGGAGAACCCTTTTAACAATTTTTTGGGTGTGTGTCTCCAGCGTCATAAGCTTGGCATGACATATTTGCCACTGAATGGTATATCTAGGGAAAAATATACATTTTTAATTTGCACTATCCGCAGTGCAATCATTTATGGAAAAGACCTGTGGGGTGAAAATGCTCACTACACCCCTTAATAAATGCCTTGATGGGTGCAGTTTCCATAATAGGGTCACTTCTCAAGGATTTATTTTTATTATTTCACATCTGAGCCTCTGCAGTTGTGAACCAATACTTTGTAAATCGCCAAATTAGGCCTCCACTCCGCATGGTACTCTTCACTCCTGAGCCCTGTCATATGTCCAGGCAAAAGATTAGGGTCACATGTAGGGTGTTTCTAAAACCGGGGAACACCGCATAATAATTAGAGGGCTGTCTTGTTATGGTGGCACAAGCCGGGCACCACATATTGGCATATCTATGGAAAAAAATCCCATTTTCACTCTGCAACATCGAGTGCACACTAATTTCTACAAAAAACCTGCAGGGTTAAAATGCTTACTACACCCCTTGGTAAATGCATTGAGGGGTGCAGTTTCCAAAATGGGGTCACTTCTGGGGGGTTTCCACTGTTTTGGGCCCACAGGCACCCAGAAACCAATCCAGCAACATCTGCACTCCAAATGGCGGTCCTTCCCTTCTGAGCCCTGCCGTTTGCCCAAAAAGCAGTTTATGACCACATATGGGGTATTGCCGTACTCAGGAGAAATTGCTTTACAAATGTTGGTTTCTTTTTTTCCTTTATTTGTTGAGAAAATGAAAAACTTTGCGCTAATGCTACGTCTTATTGAAGAAAAAGGATTGTTTTTATTTTCACTGCCCAATTCTAATAAGTTCTATGAAACATCTGTGGGGTCAAAACGCTCACTACACCCCTAGATGAATTCCTCAAGAGGTGTAGTTTCCTAAATGGAGTCACTTTTTGGGCGTTTTCATTGTTTTGTCCCCTCAGGGGCTTTGCAAATGTGACCTGGCCTCCGCAAACCATTCCTGCTAAATGTGATCTCCAAAAGCCAAATAGTGCTCTTTCCCTTCTAAGCCCCGCCGTGTGTTCAAACAGCCGGTTATTACCACATGTGGGGTATTGTTTTACTCGGCAGAAATTGCTTTACAAATTTTGCAGTGCTTTTTCTCCTTTAGTCCTTGTGGAAATGAGAAAAAAAATCGCTAAGCCTACATTTTCTTCAAAAAAATTTAGATTTTAATTTTCACGGCCTACTTCCAATAATTTCTGTAAAAAACCTGTGCGGTCAAAATGCTCACTATACCCCTAGATAATTTCCTTGAGGTGTGTAGTTTCCCAGATGGGGTCACTTTTGGAGGATTTTTACTGTTTTGGCACCGCAAGAGCCCTTCAAACCTGACATGGTGCCTAAAATATATTCTAACAATAATAAGGCCCCAAAATCCACTAGGTGCTCCTTTGCTTCTGAGGCCGGTGCGTCAGTCCAGTAGCACGCTACAACCACATGTGGGATATTTCCTAAAACTGCAGAAACTGGGCAACAAATATTGAGTTGCATTTCTCTGGTAAAACCTTCTGTGTTATAAAAAAATTGTATTAAAAATGTATTTCTGCCAAAAAATATGAAATTTGTAAATTTCACCTCTACTTTGCTTTAATTCCTGTGAAATGTGTAAAGGGTTAAGACATTTTCTAAATGCTGTTTTGAATACTTTGAGGGGTGAAGTTTTTAAAATGGGGTGACTTTTTGGGGGTTTCTAATATATAAGACCCTCAAAGCCACTTCACAACTGAACTGGCCCCTGTAAAAATAGCCTATTGAAATTTTCTTGAAAATGTGAGAAATTGCTGCTAAAGTTCTAAGCCTTGTGATGTCATAGAAAAATAAAAGGATGTTCAAAAAACGATGCCAATCTAAAGTAGACACATGGGGGATGTTAATTAGCAAGAATTTTGTGTATTATAACTGCCTGTCTTACAAGCAGATACATTTAAATTCAGAAAAATGCTAATTTTTGCAATTTTTCGCTACATTTTGGTGTTTTTCACAACTAAATACTGAACATATTGAGCAAATTTTGCCAGTAACTTAAAGTGCAATGTGTCACGAGAAAACAATCTCAGAATCGCTTGGATAGGTGAAAGCATTCCGGAGTTATTACCACATAAAGTGACACATGTCAGATTTGAAAAATGAGGCTCTGTCAGGAAGGTCAAAAGTGGCTAAAGATGGAAGGGGTTAATATTAGCATCCCACAAATGTGTGAATCTAGTTGTGGGGGAGCATAGCTCACAGCATAGGATGTGACGCAGACAAAGTGCCCATAAATAATTTGAAGGTAGATATAAACTTTAATGTAAATTTAGATATATAAACACTTAGTGTAACATTTATGTAAAAAATAAAGCTTGCAATGAGTGAAAATTAGGAAATAGAAAAGCAAGTTTACACAGAAAATATTCACTCCATACAAAGAATATATAGAATATTTAGCCCAAAATAATGGCTTGTATTCTAATCTTTAACAAGTTAATTGTGCTTTAACTATCATATCTAAAAATAAGGCTCTGGTTTTAATTGAAAATATACATCTTGTATTCTGCTGATGGGTCCTACAGAAAAAAGTATGGTGAGTTTCTGAGCCAATTATTTGACCAGTACTTTTATATGAACATTTGGGATTCCGATGATCTAAAGTCGTGTGTCCTTCTAGTACAACTGGAATACAGAATAGAATTATACTCCATCAAAAGCTTGCTCAGCGAAATACACTAAAAAACATTTTCACAAATTATTAAACTGCTACTTTACCTCTCAAGACATTAAAATTGAATGTCAATGAAAGAAACACATTTCAGCGATCATTTTCATAAGAATCTCATTTATGTTTTTTGACAGATTATTCTTTTTCAGCACTACTGCCCTGTAGCAAATGTGTGAGAAGAGAAACATATGTGTCAAAATGCTTGTTTAACATCGTAGTAGAGTTGTGCTACATTTTCAGATGCACATACTAGAGATGCTGATGATACTGAAAACAAATGACCACATTTCCATATATATACACACACACGTGTGTGTATGTGTATATACAGTGTATGTATATATATATATATATATATATATATATATATATATATATACACACACACATATATATGGTAATGTGGTAATTTGTTTTCAGTATATATATATAAACAGTGCCTTACGAAAGCTTTCACCCTTCAGTGTTTTTCAATTTTGTTACATTATAACCCACAATTGAACCAGATTATAAATTTGATTTTTCTGTAATGGACCTGACAACAAAAAGGTTCAAATTGTTACAGTGCAATGGACATAAAAAAAGAATAATAATTTTGAAACAATTTAAAGTTGGGAATTCATATGTATGCCCCCTTATTTTTATAAAACTCCTAAATAAAGTCTGGTCAAACCAATTAACTTCAGAAGTCACATAATGCAATGAATATGAACCCCCCTGTAGGCAATCAAAGTGTCACATGATCTGTCACATGATGTCAGTATAACTACACATGTTCTAAAAGGTTCCAGAGTCTGCAACACCACTAAGCAAGCAATATGAAGACCTAGAAGCTCTCCAAACAGGTCAGAGACAAAGTTGTGAAGAAGCATAGATCAGGGTTGAGTTCTAAAAAAATGTCCCAAAATTGTACACATCCCACAGAGCACCATTAACTCCAGAAAAACAAAATGGAAAGAATATGGCACAACTACAAACCTGATAAGAGAGGGTCATCCACCAAAACTTACAGACTGGCCAAGGCGTGTATTAATCAGAAATTAAACTAAGACGCTAATGATAACACTGAAAGAGCACCAAAGATCCACAGCGGAGATGAAAGTATTACTGGGATAGAGACAAAGAAGGCTGGCACTGCCTCAATGCAGGAAAAACACAGTCTCTATGTATGAAAACTGTGTTGCTTAAAACACGTGGAAATACAGCTGTCAAGTTGTTGCCCGTGGGGTGCTCATCAGTATAGAGCAGCACATATATAAAACTTGATTGTAGAGGATAGAAAATAGGAGGCACTCACCGCAGTGGCAATAAAGATATCTATTGATATTGATCTCGGTCTGTTTTGATGTGGAGGATGCCAAGGACCGTTTCACGCTACAAGCGTGACAAAGCGCTTGTAGCGTGAAATGGTCGTTGGCATCCTCCACATCAAAACAGACCGAGATCAATATCAATAAATCTCTTTATTGCCACTGCGGTGAGTGCCTCCTATTTTCTATCCTCTACAACGGAGATGAAATTATCTGTCCATAGGACAACTATAAGGGCTTGTCCACACGTAACGGAATTGCCACGTCTTTTCCGGCTGGAGTTTCGGCCAGAAAAAATGCAGCAGAATACAGTAGAAGCATAGTGGGCGAGATTTAACAAATCTCATCCACATGCTGCGTAAGATTTCAGAGCCGATTTTGACCTCCTGTGCGTATTTTTCGGACCGCAGCATGTCAATTCCTGCTACAGAAAGTGTGCAGAATTGCTGCGTTTTTCAGAGGAGATGTCTCCATCTCCTAACACTGGGGAAAACACAGCAATTTCCGCACATTTTCTCCCGTAAAAAACGCAGGAAATGGTGTGTTTTTGCCACAGCGCAAATCCTTTGACTTTCAACGGAAATGCTACATTTTCTGCAGCAATTCCGTTGTGTGGGGACAAGCCTTAAGCCTCATTTATACTCCACAAGTAGAACTAGCTTTTTGGCCATCATGGGAAACACTCCCAATAAAACCATTCCTAAAGTAAAGCATGTGGTTTGAGGGGAAACATTTAAATGTCTTGGAATGGCCGAGTCAAAAGCCCAGGTATAAATAGCTAAAAATATATATAGACATTACTCTGTTCTCTTTATAGTTGTAGGGCTGTTTTGCTCTTTCAGAACACTGCACAGTACTTAAAAAAAAACAATAAGGATGTATAGGTGATAAATGCTGTCCCGTCTACAATCCTGTTTAGTACTTGCAGAACTTGGAGATTTACAAAGAAAACAGGGAAAAATAAAGGCCCATTTTCAAAGCACCGATACATTTCCTTCCTATCGGTTTCCCTACACAAATACATGTAATTGTGGCTACTGGTTTCTTTAACAATGAAGCTATATATACTTATTAATCTGAATAGGAACTACATACAGATTGGTCCCCTAGTGGTGGCAATATTCAGTTATATTTATTACAATTATAATAAATCAATTGAACCCATTCATGCACCACGACTTAATAGCACGTGTTGGTGCGGGGGGTGATGTATGGAAGGGGCTCACGTGCTGAGCCCGCACCATATGCGGCGGATGTGAGCTGTGTATTACAGCTGACACCCAAAACTAACAGCAAGGAACAGCGATCGCGCGATTCCTAGTCGTTTTACCCCTTGAATGCTGCGGTCAATCATGACCGCAGCATCTAAGGCATTAAAAAGGGGGGCTGGTTCTAGTTCCATAGGGGGCTAATATAATGTGTAAAAAATTGTTTATGAAAGTTTTTAGTAGTGAAAAAATTAAATAAAATATTAAAGTTAAAAAAAATGTTTCCCTATTTTTCCTCTAAAGTAATGCAAAAAAAAAAAACATTGGTATCGCTGCATCTCTAAAAGTTCAAACTATTACAATAGAACATTATTTAACTTGCACAGAAACAAAAAATGCCCAAATTGCTGTTTTTTTGGTCATCTTAGCTTAAAAAAATGTAATAAAAAGTGATCAATGTACCAAATAATGGTACCAATAAAACCTTGTCCCGCAAAAAATAAGCCCTCACACTGCTCAATCAACTAAAAAATAAAAAAGTTATGGCTCTCAGAATGTGGAGAAACAACAATTTTTTGTTAAACAAATAGTATTTTCTTTGTAAAAGTAGTAAAATATAAAAAAAAACTATATAAATTTCATATCACCATAATCATATTGAGCCGCAGAATAAAGTTAAGTACTCTTACTGCATGTTGAAAGCCGTAAACACGAAACCCAAAAAACAATGGAGTAATCACAGTTTTTTCAAATTTTAGCCCTCAAATATTTTTTTTTTCAGTTTTCCAGTACATTATATGGAACTAATATGGTGCCAATAGAAACTAATAATCCTACCGAAAAAAAATAAGCCCTCACACCACTCCATTGACTGAAAAATAAAACAGTTATGGCTCTTGGAAGGCGGGGAGTTAAAAATGAAAATGAAAAGCAAAACATTGCTCAGTCCGGAAAGTGTTAAACTATTATAAAACAATAGTAAACAATTTATGATGATGATTTTATAAGAAATAATAAAAGCAGGTTCCATTTACAAGCATATAAAAAAATTAAAAATAAGTATATATATATATATATATATATATATATATATATATATATATACATATATATATATATATTTAAAAAAAGCAGTAAATATTCAGCACTCACAAAGACTTTCTTGAGAAAGGCTCAGGTTGTGTGAGCTGAAACGTCACACTTTTGGGGTCAATAAAGCACCCTCTTTTTTCACTATAAGCCTTTGTGAGTGCTGCCTGTTTACTGCTTTTCGTCTAGAGGGACAGTGGTCAGTTCCCTAAGGGTATGTTCACACGGCCTATTTACGGACGTAATTCGGGCATTTTTGCCCTGAATTACGTCCGAAAATAGCGCCTCAATAGCGCTGACAAACATCTGCCCATGACGTTTGTCTGTTCACACGAGGCGTATATTTACGCGCCGCTGTCAAATGACGGCGCATAAATAGACGCCCGCGTAGAAGAAGTGACCTGTCACTTCTTTGGCCGTAATTAGAGCCGTTATTCATTGACTCCAATGAATAGCAGCGCTAATTACGGCCGTAATTGACGCGGCGTTCAAGCGCCTGCACATGCCGGTACGGCTGAAATTACGGGGATGTTTTCAGGCTGAAACATCCCCGTAATTTCAGCCGTTACGGACCCCCGCCGTGTGAACATACCCTAAGGCTTGCACCCCCTTTCGTGTAAGCCTGCGCTGCTGGACTCTATTTTTGTATATATATATATATATAGATAGATATATATATATAGATATAAAGATATATATATATATATATATATATATATATATATATATATAATAACGGCAAGTTGCTGTCACATTTTCTATATCTCTGTGCTGGCATTGTGAAATAAGCTTTGTTATTGAAAATGTACTTTTACCTGGCAAAATTCATCATTTTTTTCTTTGACATTCAGCACTGCACTTTCTGGCCTCTCCTGAGTCGGATATGTTAAGCTCCCTCCAGGGAACAGTTGACACTTGAGAGCCAATGAGGTGCCATTGTCCTCATAGAGATAGGCATAGGACACATATCTGTACTTTTTTTTCTTATAAGCTGCTATGATTTTGCAAGAATGGTTATTGCAAAAAGAAATACAAAGTCTCTGTATTTACTTTAAATAAAATTAGTTTTAAGAAAAAGGTTGCTGCCTTTCTAATTTGTGCATTACCTTTGCATGTGGCTTCCTAAATTAGATTGACAAGCGTTCATTGCTTATATTTACACTGAGAATCTTGCAAATTCCCATTCAAACTTTAATCAATTTGAACCCCAGGAGGTCCCTTTGCCTATATTTGAAGTACTTATGCCTGGTTTAATTCCTTTGTTGGCTTCTGTTACCCTGTTGACAGTGTTCACTTTGTCCTTGTTTATTACACTTGTTTCCTTTCTTCAACCTGAAAATCACATTTTCCATTTCATTAAACCTCAACATTAACAGAAAATACAAAATACAACTGTCACAAAGAGCTGTTCACACAAAGCTATGGTATGATAAAGATAGGATATTCATCAATTCAGTTAAATGTAAAACTTTGGTCTGGTAAATTCTCAAAAATAGTTTATATTACCGGATCAGGTCCAGGCTATTTTGAACCTTCAGGACCAAACACTGTTTAGCCATTATTAGCATGCATTAGTTAAACAGCTATGTTTTTTATTTGTTGGGCTGGCGATATGACTTTTGTGGCTTTTTTTGGCGTAGAAAAGTCACAAAAGGTTAAAAAAGTCACAATTTGAGACTTTTGACCTTTTTACGCCATCCTCGCCATTTTTGTGGGAAGGGGGCGTTACCTCTTGGAAAATGGGCATGGCTACCGAGGCCAGACAAATTTATTATAATTTACACTAGAAAACTGGCATAACTGCCATAGATTTCACTCTATGGGGAGTAGCAAGGTAGAGACCCACGATGCCTTCCCCCAATCTGACTACCTCCCGCATCCCCATTGGACAGTTAAAATTAAGAAAAGAATGCAATAAAAATCCTCTCCACTACTCTTCTCCCCTTAAGCTCCCATATCATTCCAGCTCCGCTCATACAAGGATAAGGGGAGGGAAGAAGAGGAGTGCTGAGGTATGTATTATTTTTATGGGTAAAGGGGAGGGGAAATAGATGGTGCATGGCTGCGGTCGTTGTGCCATGGTTGTATCGCACGACCAGATAGAAAGCCTCTTCATAAAAGTGTCAGAGTTTACTCCAATATTTCTTTATGTTAGGAGTGGTGCATGAAACGCCAGTCTTAATAAATCCCCCCATAATGTTTGCTTTCTTAGAATTTTTTGGCTTATATAGGTGTGTCCTTCTTTACTTTTTCTCTTATGTCAACATATCCTGAGGTGTGTGCCATGAGATGACCAGCTATATGTGTCTAAAAAAAACATGATTTTGCAATATCTGTCACGAGATGTATATGCTATATGTGTCTATATGTGGCCACCCAGTGGTTGTGATGTTGTTTGCAGCCTATGAAAGGTTGTGCTAGTATGTTGCGAAATTGTATTAAATTGGTTTTATGAGAAATTGGAGTCCTTGACGAAAATTAAAGACAGGCAAATGGTGGATACATCTGTAGTTTTGAATTTAAAAAAACAACAACCACTAACCAGAGCTCTGATATAGTTTCGACGTTTAACACAATCACTAAATTAAAAAAAGGAATGTCCTTTTTCTATAATGATATTGGGAACAAATCTCTTTTGATTAAAAAACACTATATGGTTAAATGGGAAGAGGAGTTGAAGGTAACTGTGTCTGAAATCGAATGGAAATCAGCACTTAACACTATATATAAAGTCTTCAGATGTGTAACACACCAAGAAGCGGTTTTCAAGACATATCTGAGATGGTACTACACACCCACAAGATTGAATAAAATATTCCCTTCTTGTTCAAAAAATTGCTGGAGACTATGCGGATACAAGGAATCACTATATCATATTTTGTGGGAGTGTAGGAAGATACAACCCCTCTGGATGGCAACCAGACGGATAATCTCTATCCTCCTGAAAAAAGAGTTCCGCCAGAAGCCAAGAATGGCTTTATTATTCTTGGATCTGAGTTCCTTCGACTCCTCGTCTAGGTATATTATAGCACATCTTCTTATGTCAACAAAGCTTATAATTACCAGACACTGGAAACAAGCCACACAACCACATATACGAGAGGTTATAGCCCAAGTAAATACCACATGCATATATGAAAAAATGGTTGCCAATCAAAATCATAAATATGAACAATTTACTCAAAGATGGGGAATCTGGACCGATAGCTCATATTATAATTCCTGAATGCATGCTTACCTAATGTTAATATTTCTGTTAATACAGTCAAAACCGGTTTAGATTTGTTACTTATTTCAGTTGTTCCGCACAAGTGATACTAAAAGCACAAGCCGTACATAATATAATGAACCTTATTTGGTTTGACTGATTCCTTGAACAAAGATCCAATAAGTACTGAAAAGAATCTGGAAAACTGTTTATTTAATAAGATGTATTTAAGCTTAATGCATAATAGTATACAAGGATGATGTATTGCTTTTTTACATAATTAACACAGTGAACATATGTACATGTACCATACTGTCAATCAAATGTATGTAAACCACTTTCTAAATTGAAAACTATTTCAATGCTGTGTTATGTACTTTCTCATGATTTGCGGATTCAATAAAAAACGTTTTGATTTAAAAAAAAAAAAAAAAAAAACACTTTTTTTCTTTTTAGCTATTTTTTTTAGTAGTAATACACTTTTTTGTGATCGTTAGTGTTTACCATACATTTTTATATACACATGTGTCCACCATTTCCTTTGCATTATTTTTGCTAATTTATCATATTAAAAAAATTGTGACATGCTAGCAAACCCCTTGACAGGCTGCAATTCATATCACAACCACTGGGTTGTCACATATCACAAAATCATGTTTTTCTTCAAAGCTGGTCATCTCGCGTCATACATCTCAGGATATAATGAGATGAGAGAAAAGATAAGGAATGGCACATCTGTATTACATATCTATTTTAGGATGATTGAGCCAGAGCTACAACAATAATTGGCAGGAGTGTTTTTTTGGGGTAGGTATTTTACGTGTATTTTTAATTTCATTAATTTTTTTATTTGCTTTTACATTTTTATGGTCTGTCCCTCAAGATTCAGAAAAAAATATTGGGGGGACTTTACTATTTTTTTTTTTTCCCACTAAACTTTTCCACTGCAATGCATCCCCAGTTACAGGAGAAACCAGCCCTGCTTTAGTGACTATTGTCTCTATTACGGCTATGCTTGCTTTAGTTTCACCCAGCAGCAGCCTTCTACTACCGGAATCCTGGGTATCATGTGCTGCTGCTGTTGCCTCTATTCTAAAACACAGCACTGCGTATGTGAGTATAGAGCAGACAGGAAACTCTCCAGGGTCCCCGACCCACACCGTAAATATACAATGGCGCTGGCTTTAAGGACCTTGATTGCCGGCTGTGTATTTATACGGTGGGTGGTCCTCAACTGGCTAAAGCCAAGATTTATAACTTTTTTGCTTTATTTACAATATTTATTAATAAAAAACACATTTAACAAAAAATGCATGTAACCCACATGCAGAAATTGTAACTTAATGAGATCTAGACCTTTTACATCAACTTTTCTATCTTTAACTTTGCACATACATGTATCAAAAGTCAACTATATTTATGTTTCTACAAGTTTAGCCATGATAAGAATGACCCAGGGGACCAGAAAAACACTTTGCAGGGTTCCTAAAAAGTCTGATAAAGCATTTAGCTTCAATCTATGAAATGTATTGGTTCTCAACAGAAATATATATACTCCATAAACAACTTCAGCCTCATCAAGTGGACATAGAAATTCAATTAGCAATTATCATCACTCAATTTTGCAGTAGTAAAGATTATGCATTAGTTACTTTCTAACAGACGACATTAATTACATATTTCAGTCCATCCCTTATACAATTTGTAAACATATGGTCTGGGCAAAGCAGGCAAACCAGACCAAAGAATCACAAAATGAAAATTCCTGTCTCATGTACTCAGGACTGGATTATAGGGAGAGCACAAGGGGCACATCTATCTATCTATCTACCTATCTATCTATCTATCTATCTATCTATCTATCTATCTATCTATCTATCTATCTATCTATCTATCTATCCATCTATCCAATCAGTAGTTATGTCCCTGGCAGTCACTGTTTATATGGGTAGTGTATACAATACTCATTTCTGGGGAAAATTAGAATTCCCTGACGCACGTTTGCCATTCATATCCAGCCGAAAGAGGTGGAGATGAATATGTGTGGCTTGCTTTGAAGCCTAGGAATGTAACTTAGTGGAGAGGGCCACGTACATGTGTGTGGCTGCTTTAAGGAGTCAGGTGGGATTGGGCACCCACCAAATTGTTTGCCCAGGGTAACCACCAACCTACCAGCCCTGCATCAACTGCGCCCTCAGGTGTTGCATTTTGCCTAGAGTGTTCCTTTAAACAGAGATTAAAAGGGTTGTTTTACAATAATGACCCCATCCATATGCCCTATTAGAGCACGTGGACGCCATAGAGAGGAGTCACCCACTCAGGACTTTCTGTATGAGCCAGAATGGCTGATATGTAGTGTTACATTTTTATTGCAGCGGCTGCTGCAGGTGAGGTGTATAGCCAGAGGCGTCATATCTTGGTGATAACAACTGATCACATGGCTTAGGGAAGCAGGACCCTGCAGCGATCAGCTGATTTCAGCAATCAACTGATTGTAACAGTGTATTCCTCCAATTAATATGTTGTGTTATGTGTCTTCGCATCAAAACATCAACTAGAGAAGGTTATTTGGCCTAGTACTGTCAATTTAGACAATTATTTTTCAAATTTGTTTTTCTTCAGATTAAACTGATTGGGAAATAGTAAATAAAAACCATTCTCATCCCAAAACAGAATCCTTGAGCAGCAGTTGGATTGGCACTGGCTATACTTAGGTGCGGAGTCTAACACATCTCCCAATTTTTCACCCATAACCCCACAAGGAGATATGAACATGCCTGGATGGATTCCCAGGAACCGTAGAGTAGTCACTGGATGGCAGCTGACATGCTGCTAGTCCATAATGGAGCTAGGGGTATTCAGGAGAGAGCGGTCAGGATGCAACAAACAAGAGGAGGAGGCGAAGACAAGATTAAAAAAGAAGCCAGGTGTCAAAACCAAGAAATCAAGCATGAGTACTAGCCAACAAATGTGAAAGAGTAAGACAAGAGCAGAGTCCAGTACCAAGGCAAGGTCAAGGTTAGGGTCAGATTCAGGACCAGAGTAAATGTTAGCTATAGAAAGTAACTTTATGCACAGGCAAGAATGTCTTCTTTAAATGAGCTGCCTGACAAATATCATTAACATGAGCTGATTGCCATCTCAATATGATGTGGCCAGTGGCAGGGGATCTGTGTCTGCCAGAGTGAGAGTGTTGTTGACTCATGGACACAAACTACAGGGTGGGCCATTTATATGGATACACCTAAATAAAATGGGAATGGTTGGTGATATTAACTTCCTGTTTGTGGCACATTAGTATATGGGAGGGGGGATACTTTTCAAGCTGGGTGTTGACCATGGCGGCCATTTTGAAGTTGGCCATTTTGTATCCAACTTTAGTTTTTTCAATGGGAAGAGGGTCATGTGACACATCAAACTTATCGAGAATTTCACAAGAAAAACAATGGTGTGCTTGGTTTTAACGTTACTTTATTCTTTCATGAGTTATTTACAAGTTTCTGACCACTTATAAAATGTGTTCAAAGTGCTGCCCATTGTGTTGGATTGTCAATGCAACCCTCTTCTCCCACTCTTCACACACTGATAGCAACACCGCAGAAGAAATGCTAGCACAGGCTTCCAGTATCCGTAGTTTCAGTTGCTGCACATCTCGTATCTTCACAGCATAGACAATCAATAGAAACCTCAAGGCCACGGGATATCTGAAATTGCTACATGATGATGTGTTTCCCTCTTTATGCACTGAAGCTGGCACATTCCCTGAGTTTTTCCAGCAAGATGGTGCACCACCAAATTATGGGTGTCAGGTCCGAGCGTTCCTAGATGAACAGTTTCCTGGAAAGTGGATTGGTCGTCGTGGGCCAGTTGAATGGCCCCCTAGGTCTCCCGATCTGACCCCTTAGACTTTTATCTTTGGGGTCATCTGAAGGCAATTGTCTATGCTGTGAAGATACGAGATGTGCAGCAACTGAAAGGACGGATACTGGAAGCCTGTGCTAGCATTTCTTCTGCGGTGTTGCTATCAGTGTGTGAAGAGTGGGAGAAGAGGGTTGCATTGACAATCCAACACAATGGGCAGCACTTTGAACACATTTTATAAGTGGTCAGAAACTTGTAAATAACTCATGAAAGAATAAAGTAACATTAAAACCAAGCACACCATTGTTTTTCTTGTGAAATTCTCGATAAGTTTGATGTGTCACATGACCCTCTTCCCATTGAAAAAACTAAAGTTGGATACAAAATGGCCGACTTCAAAATGGCCGCCATGGTCAACACCCAGCTTGAAAAGTTTCTCCCCTCCCATATACTAATGTGCCACAAACAGGAAGTTAATATCACCAACCATTCCCATTTTATTTAGGTGTAGCCATATAAATGGCCCACCCTGTATATCAAGAACCTTATTTATTGCATAACTTCAGTGCATAATTTAAATATTATTTAAAGTAACTGCTCTGGGCATATACAAAATTACAGATTAAATAGTCTCTAGTATTTAACAGAGCAGCACCATGCAAGCAGTTGGAGGCAAGCCACTGGAATCTTAATATGGAGCTGAAACATCTAATATCAGAAAGAAAGGGTAGATCATCAGAAATAAGATAAAATGGTGAACCCATGTTATAGCCATCTCAATGAGGCCTTGAAAAAGTTTCCACTGGAAGGTCTAAAATATTGCACATGGGGAAATCGGGAATCCACCATCCCATCTTATTTCTGGAGAGTTTCCATTTCTCACTGTTATCATTGTGAATCACAGATGGCCCAAGTTCATATTATGTTGTCTTATTGAATGTGTTCTCAAGTATAAAGTTTTTCTGGGGACTTGATTTGTTTTGGCAAAATCAAGCAAACATTGCTTTTGCCTAACATCTACCAATAGCCAATGAAAACTACCAATACAATATAACCATCTTATTTTTTAATTTATAATCTATGTATAATCCAGTTTTTAAGACAATATTTTTTACAACAAAGATGTCTTTTTATGACAAAAAAATTGTTAAGTTAATGGATATGAATATCTGTCATGGAACACCGTTTAGTTTTATTTAAATTTAAATAGATTCAAAATTCTGTGCAAATTTAATTTCTTAATATATCTTTATAAACGTTTGAGCTCTGTTTTTTTTTATTTCCAACGCCAAATCCCCTGTAGACCTAGATTTGAAACATAACATGCTGGCTGCCTGCAGTCACCCATAGGGGGAGTTTAGAAGTTTACTGCATACTGTTACACATTAAACTCAATAATTAGGCAGAATGCAGTAAGCTCCTGTACTCCTTCTAGAGCCAGCTGCATGTACCCAGCATGTTGTCTTTTAAATCTACCTCCATGCAGGGGATTTGGAGCGCTGTATCAGAAAAACGGGACCTGACCGCTAAGAAAATATATTAAGAAATGAATCAATACAGAATATAAACAACATTATGTTAAAAAGTAGATATTCACTTTAAGTTTGTCATACACTATTGATTTTTAGATGAATGCAGGATGAACAACTGGTTGGTAATATTAGATCTGAAAAAGTTGTCGTTTTGATAAACTCCATACATCACTTTGAAAAATAGTGATCATCATATAAAAAAAATGCATCTCTACCTTGTTCTGTGATCTGGGCAGAACCAGTAAATGTAGATGAAGACACAACAGTTGGCAATTGGAGCTGGTCTGTTTTTTGTCATCAGCATCTATAAAGTAATGCCAATGACTGAAAAAAAAGAGAATGATTGGAAAAAAAAAACGAAAAACTCAGCAGACTATTTTTTCTATGGATATCTGCCTTTGTTCTGTACCTTTTATGGTCGCTATTTCTTGTTCGAAATAGGCGTTAATGGTTGGTTGCAAATAGTCTAAATTTACCTTTTCATTTATCTAAAATCACTAGTGTATGACCTATTGATAAACTGTTTACTTTTATATATGCACACATTCATAATACATATACAGATCATTTCACAAATGAGGCTATACAGTACTGTACTCTGAGAATTTTTGAAAATGAATTCTGTTAGATATAAACATTAGAACTAGCATTGAATTGTTAAGACAATGGTAAAAATAGGCTAAAAAATATATCACACATAGTATATTTTTACATCAATATTGGAGAGGTTTTAGCTTCAAAACTATTCACAAAAGTGTTATGTGCAACTAGATTAAAAGTGAGTCAGCAGGGTTTATAGACGAAATAGGTCATTCTAAATAAACTCTAATGCTTTCTATGAAAGAAAGAGTGGGAATTTGGCTTGAGATTGGGGTGAATACAGATCTACTCTCTTCATATAAAAAAGTAATACTTCTCATGAGAATTCTATAAATAAGATTACATAACAGTACAGAATTAAAATGTGGCTGAAAAGCTGAGTACACACACATGATGAGAATGTTGTTTGTATTCTTTGTTTGAGAGAGCAGCACTAGTGATACCAGAAGTTTAATAAATAAATACAGAGAATATTTATAATACTGAAAAATTGATTTCCATACAATGTAGACATTGAGCAGCTAATTTTCGCAAAAAATGTGTTATTTCTACACCAAGGGGCTTTGAACATGATGTTGGCTTATAAAGTAACATTTATCACAGCGGAAAATTGTGGTTACTAGAGATATGGCAGCAGATTCGGTGTTTCAAGATTAATTAAATATTGGTATCAACTCAAGTGTTAAATTACTGCAATTTGGAATGGTCAAGATCTCTCGGTGCCCAAGGTAGAGGGTACAGACCAAGACACCAATTGGTTGTACAAAACAATTTAAATGCTAAATTAAATCCCATTTTCAATGGTGCTCTAGGCGGCCACCTACTCTGCCTAACCCTTAACCCCGGCCCTGCTGGAACTATGAGTTTTAGAGAAACTTCTATTAATGCACCTCAAACAATACAGTAAAGAAAATGGCATGTTCAAACATACCCTTTTCTTTGATCTCAATGTCTTTTCTGTTCTTTCACTGTTTACTTTCAGAGAAAAACACTTGCTGCCGCTTAGTCATATCATGGTGGACTGTCACTAGCTCCCCTGCTGAAATGCAATATCCCCTTTTTGAAGGGGTTTTACAGTTTTATGTAAATAAAGTTTAAAGGGATTGTCGAATCACAGAGACTTAAGTGGCTAATTATTTCCCCTGTAGAGGCCGGAAATCTTGTATATTATGATGAGTGGCGCAAATCCACCAGAGAAATTGATGCTGTCCCATAGAGGGGGTCCCCAAATTGGGCAATCTCTTCTTTTACTTGCATATTCTCTAATAGTCATTGTCCCCTTTAATGAAAAATGAATTCTCTTTAATTAACTTGCATTGTTTGCATGTCATGATTACAGTCAAGACAATTCTGTAGGGCTCTCCTATGTAAAACCATTAACAGCAAATTGAAATATATCGCTTTGGGTTGTGCCAAACAACAAACACTGCTGTATTACACACAATAAACTTAGAAAAAGTTACATCAGTATTCCTGACAATACTCTATATTATAGACCACAGAGCGCACCAAAGCGAGAAACCTGATTGGTAAATGGATAGAAAAGTGGGTAATCAGGGTAAAAGCTCACTTTTTAAATACCCAATTATGTGTTGTAAGGCCCCATGCAAACGACCGTAGAATTTGTCCGTAATTACGGACCCATTCACTTCTATTGTCCATGGACACCTTCCTGTATATTTACAGGAAGGTGTCTGTGCCGTAGAAAGGCTCCGCAAAAGATAGGACATGTCCTGTTTTTGCTTTTTACGGACCGTGCTCCAATACTTTATATGGGAGCTCGACCAGCATAATAATTAGAGAGTATTAAAAGTTAACTTACCTGCTTCTTCCTCCAGTCCGGCCTCCTGGGATGACATTTCATCCCATGTGACCGCTGCAGCCAATCACAGGCTGCAGCGGTCGCATGGACTGCCGCGTCATCCAGGGAGGTCGGACTGGATGTCAAGAGGGACGCGTCACAAAGACAATGGTACATATGAACTTCTTTTACTTTCAATTGCTGCGGAAACTCTGCCCGAAAGGGTTGCCCCTTCTCTCTTTCCAGCACCGTAAGTACCGGTGAAATACTGTGGACACCGGACCCAATGTTATTGGAAGCACCATTAAATATCCTTAACACTGTGATCACATGATCAAAAAAAATGTATTCCCTTTAGGAAATAAAAGTCCTAAGCCAGTGCTCCTAGACTAAACTACGAAGTGGTGGATGAGGGGCAGGGACTTCTGATTCATGCCCATTTGGCATCGATGTTTTATATTCCAGTTATATTTTATTTTATATTCGTTATATTATATATGTTTTATATTCGTTATATTATATGTTTTATATTCCAGTTATGTACCATTATACACCAGTTGCAGGTATTTTATGTATATATTATATACCAGTTATTCTATATTTCACTTATGTTATATACGTCATCACCTTATATATATTTTTTTCATTCTTAATAAAATGAGTTTTTACAGTCCTGTCACTGTATTTTTGGTCTCTACGGGTGGTGCAGCCACATGCTGGGAGCTTGCGTATTTTGGCCAAAATAACAACTAATACCCCATGTTTCATGGATATGTTTACTATGTATCCTTTTTTTCAGGACGCAGCCAGGTCTTATATGCTGGGAGAGCATGATGTGCTGGTGTTTGGCTTGGCATGCAGAGCAGCCCGCCTTAGCTAACAGTAGTGGCGTTACAAATAGGCTGTGATTCGGCAAGATATGCTATGCCTGACGACCGGCACATTGTCCCTCCATGTATTACACTTAGTACTGACACCCCATGTACTATTCACAGCACTGACCCCCATTTATCACACATTTCTGACACCTCCATACATACACTTTTCTTTTTTACCATACATTCACACCTTAGCACCACACTAACACTGACATTCATTTATCACACACTTGTGAGTACTTAGTTTGCCACTCCCCCCAAGACTAGTGGGAGTGGCTATCACTATTTAATGCACCCTCCTTCTGCAGCATTTTTTGACCTGTCTGCGTCCTCCTGGGAACGGGTTTTCACCCAACCACTTAGTAAGTATGGCCTTTTTTGTGGGTTTGGGAATTGTAGTTTCACACGATACAGACGACGTGTCTATTTAATAGATGAGCAGCTCTGAACCTGAGGAGGTACTACATCCCTCAGCATGCCCTCAGTGTGAGGATACATAGAGGACTACTGCACTCGGGGTAACCACTACTCCCCCTAGTAATCCTTTCCTCTGGGATTCACCATCCAGACCGCGTCCTGCAGTGATATGAAATTCACTGGCAGTGGAGGGAGACGTGGAGCCCCCACTGTACCTCAAACTCCACACATGATGTGACCCCAAAACTGAGGCGGCGGCTGCTCACCCGACTCACCCCCTTCCTGTGAGGATGCGACAGCGCAGGAAACTGGAGACGTCACGTGACACATTTGGCGCGCACGAGAAGCGGCTTCAAGACAGAGCTGAGGCGGCTGAACACCATGATGGAGGGCAGAGCCTGGGAACAAAAGTTTCAGGTACAAATTCATTGCGTTTTTTTTTCGTAGCTAAAAATCATGAGGGCCTCATCTCAGACGTAGCGGTCGTGGCGGCGTTTTGTTGCGATTTTGCGCCATATGAATGGGACAGCTACAGTTCTGTACATCTGAATAAGAGGTTCTGTGGCAGCTGAACACGTTATACACGTCACTGACATCGCTGTGTGATCTGCATGCGGTATTACTGCGGTGCTTGATTATAAATGACCAGTGATAGGGATTAGTCCTTACTTCAGGTCCCAGAAGTCATCGAATGATGTACGTTGCAGCCAATTATGGGCTGCCACGTCATCAATAGGGGCGGAGCCTGTCAGTGCAATCCGTTACCTGGGGAACGCGTGTCCAATCAAAAATAGCTATTCCCTGATTTTAAACCAATGAAAAATCGGGCTTCAAACAAACTTTTGAAAATATATATAAGATGTGATAAGCAACGCAAAGAAGAAATTGTGGCATTTAATACAAATTACATTACAACCCCAAAGAAAAAAATCTATGTGGATTTCTAAAATTAAACACATGGATGTGATGCTATCTAGTGCTGATAGACATTACAATTATTTGTTTTCTCCTGAAATCTGTTATCAAATGTGAACCCTAAAAATGTTAATTCAAAGGGTGAACAACCAAAAATAAAGGAAAAAATCTAGAAAAAATTTAATGACAAACATAATAATATCGTTTTCTTTGTTTAGCTATGCTTTTCAGTATATATATATTAATAAGTATAAACATTGAAAAAGCCATAATAATGAATAATAAATAATGAAGCTCCAAGTTCATGTTATTTACAATAAGGAGGTACATTATGTTTACGTTACACAAGCTTTGATAGGAAACAGCATATATGAAATGTTCCTCAGATTTTAGTTATTTACGTTTAAAGGGGTTTTCGGGAAGAGAAAAATGTTCACTGATGAATATATAAATTACAGAAGTAAAGCACTTATTAATACATTTTCTCTAGTAATGCAGTGCTTTGTGCGTTTCTTTCTCACTCCCCATATACCAGAAGTCCTGATGTGTCATCTCAGCCTCTACCGAGTGAATGAATGCAAATGTACTTAAGATGCCAGTGTATGCATGCTGCACTTTTCCTAGGACGTTATCAAAGGTGAGAGTAGTAGAGGCATGGAGGGACGTATTGGCAGCAGGGGATTCCAGGAACTGTACTTTTGGGGACATGCCACAAAGCTGTTTACCTCCCTCTGATCAGGAACTGGGAAACCTCGGCAAACAGGCCATGGGTAAACAAAGGACACTGCCTTTTAGAAAAAAAAAAACACAAAAAAAAACACTGAAAAGCTGTTAACAATTACTACAGATTTTTCAACAAATTTCAGGCATTTATTCTTTTTTCCTAATCGGAAAACACCTTTAAAGGGTTAATAAGCTTTCAGAAAACATCTGACATGTCATAGTGACATGTCAGAAGTTTTGATAGTTGGGGGTCTGAGCACCAAAACCCCCATTGATTTGCTAAAAGAAGCGACAGAAGCGCTCGGGTGAAGGCTGAGCCGCTTTGTTTCTGATTGACTTTTTTAAAAAAGCCGAACAGTTGGGGTACCGGCACATAGGTTTTCTATTGAGTCCGTACTCCGTTTCCACGGCTTGCTAAGAAAAGCCGATCAAAAACCATGCAGCTCAGCGCTCACCCGAGCGTTTCTGCCACTTGCTTTAGCAATCAGTGGGGGTCTCAGTGCTCGGACCCCCACCGATCAAAACATCTGACATGTCACTATGACATGTCATAAGTTTTCTGAAAGTTTTTAGTTACCCTTTAACCTTTAGCGGCAAATATGCTTTTCCCCAAAAGACATTTGAGAGGTGGAACTAATGCTATCACTATTGCCCAGTTATCCCCATTTCTCTGTTGTGCAATCTATACTCATTTTTTTGTTTTTACTTACACTCATGGGAGATTCATCAATGTATTTTTGCCAGTTTTCTGAGATAAATAAATTGAGCTGAACGACATAAGCAACGATGAAACCCAGAAAAAGTGGGTTGAGCTTCAGAGTCATTTATCGACCTGTGGTTGTGGTCCGTAGCAACAGATTTATCAACATCCTTGCCATTTCCCAGGCATCCGATGAAAAGGCAATAGGCTGTTTAATAACAAAATAATTTCTATTAACAGACTAAAAACTGCCTTAAAGGGGTTTTCCGGGAATAAACACTGATAAAATATCCCTAGCGCCAGCTCCCACTGATCAGCAGAATGAAAGGGCTGTGACACTTCCAATGATTTCAAAGGATATCCAGGCACAGTCTTATTAGTACGTATGGCTGTGCCTGGTACTACAGACTAAGACCATTAACTTAAATGAGCCCCTTCGATCACACATTGATGGTCTATCCTAAAGATAAGTCATCAATGTTGCATCTCAGAAAAAAACCTTCTGAGGGCAACCACATGAAAAATGAAAACACACGTTCCAGTCATAAATAGGTAACTGTTAATGATGTAGCCACCTAATATTTTGCGAATAGTACATACTTCCAAACATTTGTAATAATTTACCAGAGAGGGAGCCTCATTCTAACCCCAATGTCAGCCATTATCTAAAAACCAAAATTTCCCCAGCCTTCTCTCCCATTGTAATTCTACTTACCAATAAAATAAATATGCATAGTTAAAAAGTTAAATAAAATACTAATGTATGTGTTGTGTACCAGATTCATTTATCTTTGATAACTTATTACATATAACAGTAAATTTAGGAAGCATTACATTTGCAATTGTCTTTTGCCTTCACAGAAAATGAATCTTCACTGACAGAAAGCAATAATAGGTGTATGAATATGACACCCTCAGTAATTATATTACTATGTAACTACACAGACTTACTGTCAAGAGTAGAGGAAACCCTAAACAGTCATTTGTAGGCTGCACTGACACTGACATAAAATAATGGCTCTATAAAAAGGAACCATGCTGAGAATTTCTTCTATACTACAGCACTACTGTACATGCCTCAATATTTAGCCCTGAGTTGCTATTTTTGTTTTTTTATTTGATTTGACAGAATGCAAATTGCCATACTTATAGTAAATACAGCTTCTATAATCACAGTTAACTTAATTATATATGTTGTTTGCATCCTGAACGCAGATAAAATAATGAAAATGTACTGTTTTAACTTAGCATAATGCCATGACTAATATCTTTGTCTCAGCAGATATCGAAAAGAACAGCATTCCTCGATGTTATCAAGAAACAAAAATACCGACTTCAAGGATCAGGAAAAAAATGATAAACAATGATGGCCAAATAATACAGAATTAATTGTAAGAGAATTATTAGTGCAATCCCTTAAATGCAATCTTGTAGACAGTAGGCACTGTTATTTTATTTTTAGGGCATATTCACATAAAGCAGAAATGGTGCAGCAGAGAGCCACACCACTACCGCTCCCTGGCATAACCAGGGTTCTATCGGGATTGCAGTTTGCGCCAAAACTGCATGTAAATATGTGCAGCTTACATGTGGCGCTGCTGCGGTACGATTATGGTGCTGATATTACTATCTGGACACTGGTCATAGTTTTAGCGTGCAGTCACATGCGGCAGATTTTGTTGCAGAAATTTTATGCGTCTGTAAATCTTTTGTTTCATTCATCTGAATGTGATTGCTTCTGCAACAGGTGTATGGATTTCTGCAAGTTCCATTCCGATAAGTATTTTTGCAGGAAAATATGCCGAGCGTGACTGCACACTTACACCTGGGCTGCTTGTCACATTGGTTTTCCCAACTTCAAAATATTCCAAAAACAAAAGAAAAATAAAGGGTTCCTGTAGGTCACATTAAGTTTCAAGCCCAGCTCAGACTGAGAAATACATTGGAGCACAACTGGGATTAGTATGTGGCATTTCAAGGGACCAACTCTTTTCTCAGGCATGTTAATTCCTGTGCATTGATCGGAATGCACCTTTCTTTGTTTATTTTTGGTTATGAAGGTTGTCAAAACTTGACAACCCCCTTTCAGAATCCAGTTTCTTCAGCGATCAGTTGATCTCGCAGCGGGGGGATGAGGATAGCCACAATTATGGCTTTAATCCCAAATTTGGGCTTTATATGAAGATATTTTGCTGTGTCATGACTTTATAGATTTACTCTGTGGTAGTCTATCGCCTTCTTCATTGAGTTACTATTGTATAGGCAATGATGTGTGGACACATTGATCAGACACTACTAAGTAGGAACTTTCTGCTATATGGCACTAATTTATTAAATTAATCTACAGTTATGGTAGTAATGTAGTATGGATTAGATTGTGTTATGACAGCGATTGACCAGATGGGGCGCATAGTCACTTAAACAGTTAGAGCACTTATACATTTTGAGTGTAATAAGTGTTCCCTGCAAATTGTTAACCCAAGGCAAGTACAGTGCCGGCCTCAGGGGTGTGCAACATGTGCAGCTACACAGGGCGTATCATTCCTCCCCAGTACAAGGGGGCACTGTTGCTGCCAATATGAAGGCTGCCATGCATCTACAAACATTACTCCTACAGCACCATATCCCAACCGAGCTCTAATCCGATAGCTTTAGTAACTCGTGCACTGCCATATGTCTGACAAATTTGCAAAGTACTCATCAGAGCCTGCTAATGGCTCTGCACTTGCTATGCTTTAGTACTTGCAGGCGGTGTCGGCTGCTCTTACGGCAGCAGCATGGTTGTATTTAACATGTGCCCTAGGTGCTGGGTGCCAGCGGGCGCCAACAAACCACCCTGCCTTGACTAGGGAATTTAGATTGTAATGTAGTCACATCTACGCAATCCAGAACCTCCTTGTAACAATGAGTCTCATGGCAAAGCTGTCAGGGATAGTGCTAAGCACATGGCCATCTGACCAAATAGAGCTAAATGCACCATATTTAAGATAGCAACACACTGTCGTCAGGACCAGTTATCTAGTGTGGATTGTTATTTTCCCTGCTACTGCTACTGTTATATTGAAACTCTGATATTAACTTGGTTTGCTCCAGTCCTCTTCCGCATCATTCCATACTGTACCACATACTCGACTCTGCTAGATTAGCTTCACTGAACCATTGGTTACCTTTATTTGCCTGATTCCCATTGCTGACTTCTAAACTGCCTGACCATACTTGTTTATCATAACTTCTTGACATTCTTCCCAGTGCATTTCGAGACTTTATTCGTTTGTAATTGCCCATAGCAATCGTATGACCAACTACTTCCATTTGGTCTGATTCCCTTTCTGATAAACATTATTCATGAAACCAATCACCCGACCAGTTACAGGTACTTAAGTTTGGAGCTAGCTGAGTACTGAACCTTCACCTTAACCAAAGTTGTGAGAAAAGGGGTTGCTATAGGTAAATCTATGATGACCGGTTGGTTTTCAGACCATTACATAAGTAGATGCAGGGCTAGGCCAGCAAACTCAATATTTGCCCTGGGTGAACGAAAGTCCAGCTAGGACTTGATCAGTAGGACTTTTTTCTGTCAATAGAAACATAACACATATAAAAATAAATCATGCCTTATCTGAACATTAGCTTTAAAGAAAAATTTCTAGAAATGATTTTATATTGCCAATCCCTTCATGCAGTTTAAAATTAAATTTTCAGAACTTTGGGCTCATTTATAAAAAATGCCTAGCATAAAAACTGGTCTTGTTGGCAATAGCAACCAATCACAGTGCAGCTATTATTGTTCTAAAACAGTTTAAAGGTTATCCCATATATTTCATATAAAAAGTCCTGAAATGCTGTTAATAGTTATTTTAAAGTAATTTGCTAGCATTACAAAATACCTTTTGGATTATTTTTTTATTTCCATGTGTCCCCCTTGGTGGTGCTGCTAATCTGTGCTCCTAGGGGGTCAGACTCTGAGCAGAATCAGTCTTCTATCTCCTCTGGCAGCTGACGATATAATCCCTTCTTACTTCCCCTGCAGAAGTAGTCTTCTGAGCTATACTGCCATGCCAGAGGCTCTGCTCCTTCCCTGACAAGCAGAAATATATTTCTATTGGCTGCTCTGCAGTAAATAGAGGATCACTATGCAGACATCTGACTGTGTGAGAGACTCAGGTTACGAGTCCAACAGCACTCAGCTCCGTATATAAACAGGCACATCGGTATACACTTTGAACATGAGGTGGCACCATACTATGTAAGTATGGATCTTTTTCAACAGCAAATAAATAGCAAACATTGTTTATTTTTTATGATCTATACAATAAATATGATATTTAATGGTGGGACAATCTCTTTAAGAGATGAAAGCTCAACTCTCATTGGTTACTATGGAAAACAAGGACAGCTTTTATAAATAAGGCCCATATAACATCTGTAAATTAAAGTAGAGCCCTTATGGATAGGAAAATATGAATAAAAAAGACAGCTGTGAAGGGTGTCAGGTCAGGTTATTTAAGAAGAAATGACCACATATATCATATAACTAATATATGCCCTTACAAAAAGAAAGCTATTGATTCTGAATGTAGTTTGGTTGCAGTAATGATCAGATTTAAACTATCAGTATAAACGCAGAAGTGAAATGAATCATTGTGTAGGCTGGAAGTGTAACCAGCATCTTCTCTTCATGACTGCTATTTTGGGACTTATATTCTCGATGGCTCGAAATTGTCTGCTTTAAAGAGTTTGTAAAGAAAAAAAATAGTTTTCAGCAGAAAACATAATGGATAATGTGTGTTATTATCATGTTAGAACAGTTTACTTTAATTTAAACAATTAAGTAAATGCATTAGTAGCATTTTCACATCAAGCAGTAGAGATAATAAGACAGTGAAAATACTGTTGTGAGTTTATCCCATGCATATGATTTACATATACGCTCATTTGGAAAGTCTAAGCAAATTTTTGGGGAACTTTCCTTCCAAAGGTAATATAGCAGTTAAATAGTTAATTGGTTAAGAGTTTCACCCAATTCAGGTACTTTATAATACAACTTCAGTGAGTTTGGTCTGTGTTCATATTCGGTGCTGCCATATACTCACTCACTCATCATTTGCACAGAAATTATATTAGACTAAATTCACACACACAGTCTTTCGGTGCATTTTTTCGTGTAATTTTTCGTGTAATTTTGGGGATGTTCTCTCTTGGACATCAATCCTGTAGCCAGATGTTTGATGTCAGTCAACAGGAAAACATGCAGTTCTCAACAAACCTTGCATTTTTGTTTGTGGATCTTCTTTTAACTTTTTTGAAAATGAAGCAATCTCTGGGATCACAATTTTAGAATGATTTTCCCCTTAGACATCAATTGCAAATAGTTTTTTTTGGTACGTTTTCTAAATAGAGGTTTATAGTAAAAAATAAAAATAAAAAGTACTCTATGTGCTCTTACTTAATTTTATATTCACTGCACTGTTTCAGTTTCCACATATCTGGCACTGCAGCTGTTTTGTTCTCATCATGAATTTCAATACACTTTATCTACAATAAATTGGACAACCTATGTAAATAATTTGAATTTCAATTATAGATGACAGCATGAAGTACTGGCATTATGCCTGTGTGTGTGTGTGTGTGTGTGTGTGTGTGTGTGGTGTGATGGTTACGTTGTGCTAAGCCATAATACGTTGCCCATACAAGTGTATGGACTCTTACTGTCCTTACATATGCCTCCGAATTCATGTTTGTGGGGTTCCATATGAATCCAACAGATTCAGTAGTATGTATGGAGCAGTGGCGTAACTACCGCCGTAGCAGCCGTAGCGGCTGCTACGGGGCCCGCGGCATGAGCCCCCACCATGGCCGGAGGCTCCGCTAGCAGCCGCTATGGCTGCTACAGCGGGACGCCAGTGAACACTATGGCAGAGCAGGGCGGTATCTCCACGCTCTGCCATTAAACAAAAGACATGTATCCCCTCTCCACAGGATATCCACAGGACAGGGGATACATGTGTGATCGCTGCCAGCGATAGGGAGAACGGGGGACTGAAAGTCCCCTGAAGTTCTCCATCACAAACCTCGGACTTCCGGGGTCTGTGTCGGCAGCTCCGTAGAAATGAATGGAGCGCCGGTCGCACTTGTGCGCATGCGTGACCAGCGCTCCTTTAATTTTTATTGAGCAGCGCAGACGCCGGAAGTCAGAGGTTAGTCATGGAGAACTTCAGGGGACTTTCAGTCCCCCATTATCTCTATCAATGCCAGCGATCGATCACACCTGTGGATAGGGGATGCATGTTATTTGTAGGACACACTATAGGTCACATTTTTTTAGGGGGTTGGGGACGCTGTATGGAGTTCCCTACAGGGAGGGGCTGTATGGCGTTCCCTACAGGGGGGAGCTGTATGGCGTTCCCTACAGGGGGGGGGCGCTGTATGGCGTTCCCTGCAGGGGAGCAGTATGGCATTCCCTGCAGGGGGGGCTGTATGGCGTTCCCTGCAGGGGGGCTGTATGGCGTTCCCTGCAGGGGGGGCTGTATGGCGTTCCCTGCAGGGGGGCTGTATGGCGTTAACTTCACGGGGGGGCTGTATGGCGTTCCCTGCAGGGGGGGGCTGTATGGCCTTCCCTACAGGGGGGCTATATGGCGTTTCCTACAGTGGCGTTAGCGCCATACAGTCCCCCCTGTAGATAACGCTATACAGTCCCCCCTGTAGATAACGCCATACAGCCCCCCTGTAGATAACGTCATACAGTCCTCCCTGTAGATAACGCCATACAGCCCCCCTGCAGGGAACGCCATACAGTCCCCCTGTAGATAACGCCATACAGCCCCCCTGTAGATAACACCATACAGCCCCCCCTGTAGATAACGCCATACAGCCCCCCCTGTAGATAACGCCATACAGTCCTCCCTGTAGATAATGCCATACAGCCCACCCCTGCAGGGAACGCCATACAGTCCCTCTGTAGATAACGCCATACAGCCCCCCTGTAGATAACGCCATACAGCCCCCCCTGTAGATAACGCCATACAGTCCTCCCTGTAGATAATGCCATACAGCCCAGTGTAGATAATGCCATACAGTCCCCCCTGTAGATAACGCCATACAGCCCCCTCTGTAGATATCTACAAAGGGGGCTGTATGGCATTATCTACAGGGGGGCTGTAAGGCGCTATCTACAGTGGGGGCTGTATGGCGCTATCTACAGGGGGGTTGTATGGCGTTATCTACAGGGAGGACTGTATGGCGTTATCTACAGGGGGGCTGTATGGCGTTATCTACAGGGGGGCTGTATGGCGTTATCTACAGGGGGGCTGTATGGCGTTATCTACAGGGGGGACTGTATGGCGTTATCTACAGGGGGGCTGTAAAAAAGGCACTATCTACAAGGGGGTGGGGTTGTGTGACACCCAGGGGAGGGGGGACCCCCAGTCAAAAGTTTGCTATGGGGCCCAGTCTTTCCTAGTTACGCCCCTGGTATGGAGCCATTCTCCCCCATAAACACCTGACAGAGTATGGTATAGTAGCACACGCAGGCTGTAAAGCTCTGAACTAGGGGATCGTACAGGCTCCATGTGCCTGTACGGCAATAATAATTCAAAAGGCATATGGAGCAATGATAAGCAAAAAGCTTTGCCATGCGTTTATTCAGGTTTACTTTCGGTGGAAAGATCAGATACAATTAATTGTAATAAATGTGCAATAATAGTTGACATCTGGTTCTAATCTGTCTTTTCAGTTCTGATTATATATTTTTTTGCATATTGACTATGTTGACATAAAAATCTGTATGGTAAAAATTAAATTTCAATTCAGTTAAATCTGATCTGAGGCACTGCAGCTGTGTACTGCGTGTATTTATGTACTTATATATTGACCATACAGGCAAGGCCACGTACAGCCCATGCCTTCCTAGGCACTGAGATTGAATTTGCCTGCTTTAAAATGTTTTTTCTATATGTTCAGTGCGAACTGAGGACTTTGATGTGTGGGGACCCCAGAAGAGGGATAAGGTAGCTAGGAAGAGATGTTGTCATGCAAAATACACTTATTACTAAGTCTGAATTGTCTAGTGATCTATATGGTAGCATGTCTTTTTAAGAAGGTACTCTGGATAGCAGGTAGTCTGCACAGCTAGAAGAAAGTTGTGCATAACAGGAATTAACAGTGGATTATGTATGATTATACTTTTTTTACTGTTCTCATCGATAAAAAATAAAATAAAGAACAGTTGAAGACACATATCATACCCAACAATAATGATATATTTGAAAAAATAGCAAAAATGTATTAAACATAAAAATACATTAACCCCTTGAGTACCCAGCTCATTTTGGCCTTGAGGACCAGACCCATTTTTTCAAATCTGACATGTATCACTTTATGTGGTAATAACTCCGGAATGCTTTTACCTATCCAATTGATTCTGAGATTGTTTTCTCGTGACATATTGTACTTTAGTTTAGTGCAAAAATTTGGTCGATAAATTCATTTCTTATTTGTGAAAACCACCAACATTTAGCGAAAATATGAAGAAATTATAAATTTTTCCAATTTTAAATGCATCTGCATGTAAAACAGATGATAATACCACACAAAATAGTTACCAATTAACATCTCCCATATGTCTACTTTATGTTTGCATCGTTTTTTGAACATCCTTTTATTTTTCTATGACCTCACAAGGCTTAGAACTTTAGCAGCAATTTCTCATATTTTTAAGAAAATTTCAAAAAGCGATTTTTTCATGGACCAGTTCAGTTCTGAAGTGGTTTTGAGGGCCCTATATATTAGAAACCCCCATAAAATATCCCCATTTTGAAAACTGCACCCCTCAATGTATCCAAAACAGCATTCAGAAAGTGTTTCAACCCTTTAGGCGTTTTACAGGAATTGAAGGAAAGCAGAGCTGACATTTTCAAATTTCATTTTTTTTTTACAAAATTCATATGTAATACATTTTCTTCTGTATCACAGAAGGTTTTACCTGAGAAACGCAACTCAATATTTATTGCCCAGATTCTGCAGTTTTTAGAAATATCCCACACGTGGCCCTAGTGCACTAATGGACTGAAACACAGGCCTCAGAAGCAAAGGAGCACCTCTTGGATTTTGGGGCCTCCTTTTTTCAGAATATATTTTAGGCACCATGTCAGGTTTGAAGAGGTCTTGTGGTGCCAAAACAGTGGAAACCCCCAAAAGTGACCCCCATTTTTTAAACTACACCCCTCAGGGAATTTATCTAGGGGTATAGTTAGCATTTTGACCCCACAGGTATTTTGCTATATTTTCTGGAGTTAGTCTGTGAAAATGAAAATCTACTTTTTTTCTGGAAAAACGTAAAAATGTCTAATTTTTGCAAGAAATAAAGGAGAGAAAGCACACCTACATTTGTAAAGCAATTTCTCGCGATTACGGAAATACCCCATATGTGGTAATAAACTGCTGTTTGGACCCACAGCAGGGCTCAGAAGGGAAGGACCCCCATTTGGATTTTGGAGCTCTGATTTTACTGGAATGGTTTTCAGTGCCGTGTCACGTTTGCAACGCCCTGGAGGGACCTAAACAGTGGAATCCCCCCAAAAGTGACCCCATTTTGGAAACTATACCCCTCAAGGAATTTTTCTAGTGGTATAGTTATCATTTTGACCCCACAGGTTTTTTGCTGAATTTATTGGAATTAGTCTGTGAAGATGAAAAGAGACTTTTTTTTGGAAAAAACACAGAATTTTCTAATTTTTATAAGGAATAAAGGAGAAAAAGGACCTCAAAATTTGTAAAGCAATTTCTCCTGATTACGGAAATACCCCATATGTGGTAATAAACTGCTGTTTGGACCTATGGCAGGGCTCAGAAGGGACGGAGCACCATTTGGATTTTGCAGCTCAGATTTTGCTGAATTGGTTTCTGGGGGCCATGTCGCATATGCAGAGTCCCTGAAGTACCAGTACAGTAGAAATTCCCCAGATGTGATCCCAATTTGGAGACTATACCCCTGAAAGAATTAAATTAGAGGTGTAGTGAGCATTTTGAGCCCTCAGGTGTTTTATAGATTTTATTAGAATTGGTCCGTGAAAATGAGAATTTTTCATTTCCACAAGGAATACAGGAGAAAAGACACCCCAAAATGTGTTACACAATTTCTCCTGATTACGGAAATACCCCATATGTGGTTGTAAACGGCTATTTGGACATACGGCAAGGGTCTAAACGGAAAAAGTGCAATTTCGTTTTTGGAGTGGAGATTTTACAAAATTTGTTTTTGACGCCATGTTGCATTGCGCTGAGGTACCAGTACAGTGAAAACTCCCGAGAAGTGACCCCATTTAGGAAACTACACCCCTCAAGGAATTCATCTAGAAGTGTAGTGAGCATTTGGACCCCCAAAGGTTTTGCAGAAATTAGTGCACAGTGGATGTTGCAGATATAAAATTGACATTTTCCACATATATGCTATTTCAGTGCCCAATGCGTTGGGCCCAGCTTGTACCACCGGAGACATACGCCCCATAAATTGTTAAGCGGTTCTCCAGAGTACGGTAATACCCCATATGTGGTCATAAACCGCTGTTTGGGCACATTGCCAGGCCCAGAAGAACCGCCATTTGGCTTTTGGAGCGCAGATTTTGCTTGGTAGTAGTTTTGTTTAGTGTTTTACTGGTGTTTCAGTTTATAATGTGGGGGCATATGTAATCTGTGCGGAGTACATACATTTTTTGCGTGACACACTGTCGTTTTTATTGGTACCATGTTTGGCTACGCGCGACTTTTTGATCACTTTTTATTCCATTTTTTTGGAAACAACGTGACCAAAAAAGGAAATTCTGCCATTGTTTTTTATGGTATTTTTTTTACGGTGTTCACCGTGCGGGATAAATAATATGATATTTTTTCAGGTCAGGCCGATACGAACGCGGCGATACCTATTATGTCTAGTTTTTGTCTTTTTTTTCATTTTTTTTCTAATTATAAAGGGCTTGATCAGGGAAACAAGGCGATTATTGTTTTTATTACGTAAAACTTGTATTTATTTATTTATCTAAAACTTTTTTTTTACTTTTTTTTCACTTTTTATTTTACACATACTAGGGGACTGGAAGATCTGATCTTCTGATCCCCTGCACAATACACTGCACTACTTCTGTATGTACTGATGTAGTGCAGTGTATTGTAACTGTCACTTTACAACTGACAGTTGAGCCTATTATGTCCTGCCTTGGGCAGGACCTAATAGGCTCCCGTACCTGGCAACCAGGAAGCCGTTGCTAGGCTTCCTGGTTGCCATTGCAACCATCAGAACCCCGCGATTTTTCGCGGGGGGGGGGGCAATGGGGTGCAGAGGGAGCCCCCTCCCTCTGTATCAATCACTTAAATGCCGCTGTCGCTATTGACAGCGGCATTTAAGGGGTTAAACTACAGCGATCGGAGAGGACAGTGATCGCTGTAGTTGCAGTGGGATGTCGGCTGTATATTACAGCCGACATCCGATGAAGATGGAGCGAGCACAGCTCCTGTGCCCGCTTCATCCTCAGGGCGTTACTATACGCCCATTTTCGGGAAGGGGTTAATAAAAATAGTGTTTTTTTTTTTTACACCGCTTTCTCTGATCTCCTCACGTATTTCACAGAAGTGAGGAGATCAGATAAAGTGACAGGAGCTTTCTCCTGCAGAAAACGTCACAGACGGCTGTGATTGGTCAGTCTTCAGAGACTGACCAATCACAGCAATCGCCAGCATTGGGGACTGCTAATTGGTCCCCAGGCCGGTAGCAGAGACGGTTAGCTGTCAATGACAGCTGCCGCCGCTGTTCTGTCACTATGTGATTTCACATAGTGACAGTTTATTCCTGCGCCGTAATAGTACGTCGAAGGTACGCTGGAATAAGCGGCCAGCGACGTACTATTACGTCGAAGGTACGCAAGGGGTTAATAAATAAATGTTCAATATATATATTGCAACTACTTTCACCATCCTCCTTCGCTTTTTCTCCCTCTGTCCTTCCCTTGGTTTCAAAATTATATATAATGTAATTCTATATTCTATGTTTTTCTACTAACACTCCTTTTGTTCCAGCTGTAGAGGAGCAACCTTTTCCCAAGCATGCCCTGGCTGGGCGCCATGAATATGTGCTCTTCTGTGTATATGTTGCTATGGTGATGTGTGTGATGACATGGTTCGCATCATTTTACTCCCGTTGTGCACTGAGCGCGGTCTCATCTGCGTTTGCACCATCATGATAGAGATTCGCTGTCATGCTTACTTGTAGATGAAGCTTATTGAGTGTTTCACAGCTTCACTATACCCCTCAATTGCCATTCCACCGCCCCCTGACAAAGCTAGTGTAACATCGAAATGCACGTCGAGGACTTGAGCGTCTTTTGCTCCGCCTATACCTTTACATCATGTCTAAGGGTATGATCACATGCTATGATTTCAGGGGTATTTCGGGGTGTAAACGCCTCAAAATACATCTGAAAAGACAGTAGCTGAATGCCTATAAACATCTGCCCATTGAATTCAATGAGAAAAACAGCATTTTGTTCAGACGGGGCATTTTTTTAGACCGTTTAAAAAAAGGCACGTAAAAAACGCCACGTAAAAAAGAGCATGTCACTTCTTAAGCCATTTTTGGAGCTGTTTTTCATTGTGTCAATAGAAAAACAGCTCCAAAAAAGTCTAGAAAATACGCTTGAAAAAAAGGTTTTCAGCTTCAAAAAGGGCTGAAAATCAGAGGTTATTTTCTCTGAAAACAGCGAACTCATGCTATATTCTGTGTGCTCAGTAGCATGAATAAGCCGTGGTTCGTTGCTAGTATCGGCCTGTATGTATATATATATATATATATATATATATATTACCTTTTCGATCAGTACTCTATTTATCTCAATCTGCAATGGCCTGAGACCATCACACTGGTCACATATGTAAGTTCTTAAGTTACATTTTACAGGTATGTTAGTCTATTATAACTACATCCAGTCTATATTTTTAAGGACATATATATATATATATATATATATATATATATATATATATATATATATATATATATATATATATACACTACCGTTCAAAAGTTTAGGGTCACTTAGAAATTTCCTTATTTTTGAAAGAAAAGCACAGTTTTTTTCAATGAAGATAACATTAAATTAATCAGAAATACACTCTATACATTGTTAATGTGCTAAATGACTATTCTAGCTGCAAACGTCTGGTTTTTAATGCAATATCTACATAGGTGTATAGAGGCCCATTTCCAGCAACCATCACTCCAGTTTTCAAACGGTACATTGTGTTTGCTAACTGTGTTAGAAGGCTAATGGATGATTAGAAAACACTTGAAACCCCTTGTGCAATTATGTTAGTACCGCTGCAAACAGTTTTGCTGTTTAGAGGAGCTATAAAACTGACCTTCCTTTGAGCTAGATGAGAATCTGGAGCATTACATTTGTGGGTTCGATTAAACTCTCAAAATGGCTAGAAAAAGAGAGCTTTCATGTGAAACTCGACAGTCTATTCTTGTTCTTAGAAATGAAGGCTATTCCATGCGAAAAATTGCCAAGAAACTGAAGATTTCCTACAACAGTGTGTACTACTCCCTTCAGAGGACAGCACACACAGGCTCTAACCAGAGTAGAAAGAGAAGTGGGAGGCCCCGCTGCACAACTGAGCAAGAAGACGAGTACATTAGAGTCTCTAGTTTGAGAAATAGACGCCTCACAGTTCCTCAACTGGCAGCTTCATTAAATAGTACCCGCAAAACGCCAGTGTCAACATCTACAGTGAAGAGGCGACTCCGGGATGCTGGCCTTCAGGGCAGAGTGGCAAAGAAAAAGCCATATCTGAGACTGGCTAATAAAAGGAAAAGATTAATATGGGCAAAAGCACACAGACATTGGACAGAGGAAGATTGGAAAAAAGTGTTATGGACAGACGAATCGAAGTTTGAGGTGTTTGGATCACACAGAAGAACATTTGTGAGACGCAGAACAACTGAAAAGATGCTGGAAGAGTGCCTGACGCAATCTGTCAAGCATTGGGGAGGTAATGTCATGGTCTGGGGTTGCTTTGGTGCTGGTAAAGTGGGAGATCTGTACAAGGTAAAAGGGATTTTGAATAAGGAAGGCTATCACTCCATTTTACAACGCCATGCCATACCCTGTGACAGCGCTTGATTGGAGCCAATTTCATCCTACAACAGGACAATGACCCAAAGCACACCTCCAAATTATGCAAGAACTATTTAGGGAAGAAGCAGGCAGCTGGTATTCTATCTGTAATGGAGTGGCCAGCGCAGACACCAGATCTCAACCCCATAGAGCTGTTGTGGGAGCAGCTTGACCGTATGGTACGCAAGAAGTGCCCATCAAGCCAATCCAACTTGTGGGAGGGGCTTCTGGAAGCATGGGGTGAAATTTCTCCCGATTACCTCAGCAAATTAAAAGCTAGAATGCCAAAGGTCTGCAATGCTGTAATTGCTGCAAATGGAGCATTCTTTGACGAAAGCAAAGTTTGAAGGAGAAAATTATTATTTCAAATAAAAATCATTATTTCTAACCTTGTCAATGTCTTGACTATATTTTCTAGTCATTTTGCAACTCATTTGATAAATATAAGTGTGAGTTTTCATGGAAAACACAAAATTGTCTGGGTGACCCTAAACTTTTGAACGGTAGTGTGAATATATATATACACACTTTTTTGTGACATTACTGTTGTACGCTAAGCCATATGCGCTGTGCTGTTTAGCTATAGTGGTATTCTGGGAGGCTTCACTTTTGTTTCACAGTTCAGGGTCATGTCATTCTAGGCTCCCTGCTTAATCTCCTTTTGCCTTTTGTTATGTATCGGACATTTATATATTAATATATTTTTATGTATAATACATTTTTGCTATTTATTTAAAAAAAAAAAATATTCTTGGGTACTTCTTGTCCCTCTTTTTTTTCTTCTTTTTTTACTATATATATAGAAGGGCCCTCAGTTTTCATATGGAGGGTATATTTTTGTAGGTTTTAAGCCATGTATAGTGACAATTAAAAATATACACTCCCAAAAAAAGTCATACTAAAAAGTTGTGACTAGATTCCCTTTAATATAGTAGCAAATAAGCCAAATGAGAGGCCATTGCTCCTATTCCTTAAAGTGTTCATTTTATCATTAAATTCAGATGTACTTTCCTCTCTGCTTTTCACTATTACAGTTCACTTCTTTAAATCTGAGGAACATGCCCGGGCAGCAGTTTGGAATATGTTCTAGCTTTCTCAAAAATGACTTCAATTTCCAACATAACCTTTAATCTATTATTTTAACTGCAGGTAAGAAGATGTTGTCAGTCTCAGAAATGGCAGCCCTAGTGGATACTGATCTCCCTAACAGCCGGGAGAACAGCCCAGCTAGTAGTCGGCGGGATGGTAATGCAGGTAAGCCAAGACAATTGATAGTCGTAGGGGATTCTATAATCAGGAAGACGGATAGAATAATTTGTCGCCAAGACCACCTCAACCGAATGGTTTGCTGTCTCCCTGGTGCCAGGGTTCGGCATGTGGTGGAACGGGTGGACAAATTGCTGGGAGGGGCTGGTGATGATCCAGCTGTCGTGGTCCATGTCGGTACCAACGACAGAATAAATGGTAGGTGGAGGAGCCTTAAGAATAATTTTAAAGAACTAGGCTACAAGCTGAAGGGAAGGACCTCCAAAGTAGTATTCTCAGGAATACTGCCTGTGCCATGCGCATCACAGGAAAGACAGCGGGAGCTCAGGGAGTTAAATGCATGGCTGAAGTCTTGGTGTAGAGGAGAAGGATTTGGGTTCCTAGAGCACTGTGCTGACTTTTCATTGGGGTACAAACTGTATTCTGCAGATGATTTGCACCTAAATGGAAGGGGGTCCGCTGTGCTGGGGGAGAGAATTCTAGCTGGGGTGGCGGAGTATTTAAACTAGGGCTGAGGAGGGAGGTCAATGTAGAAAAAAAAGGGGTAGCCAGGTAAGAGAGGGGTCAGACTATATTGGTGGGGGGAGAAACAGAATGTGGGGAGAGGACTAGACAACAAGATAAGGAGATCCTTTCGTTACAAAACATCAGTGTAAATAAAAAGGCCCGATTAATGTCAAATCACATTTCTGATAATAAAAGTGAAAAACTGACAGGCAAGTTAAAGTGTATGTTCACAAATGCCAGAAGTCTAGCAAGCAAAATGGGGGAGCTGGAGGCCTTGATACTGGAAGAAAATATAGATATAGTTGGTGTTGCTGAAACATGGCTGGACTCTTCACATGACTGGGCTGTAAATCTACAGGGTTTTACACTTTTTCGGAAAGACAGGACAAATAGGAAAGGTGGTGGTGTATGTCTGTATGTGAGAAATGATATGAAGGCGAGTGTGAAAGAGACAATAGTGGGTGAAGATTGTGAGGAGGTTGAAACCTTGTGGGTGGAACTAGAAAGGGAGGTAAACACTGAAAAAATTACTTTTGGTGTAATCTATAGACCCCCCAATATAACTGAGGAGATGGATGTTCAGCTATATAAACAGATGGAGCGGGCTGCACAGGCGGGTACTGTAGTGATAATGGGAGATTTTAATTTCCGGGATATTAATTGGTGTCATGGTTCAGCTTCAACTGCAAAGGGGAGACATTTCCTCAACCTGTTGCAGGAAAATTTTATGGGCCAGTTTGTGGAAGACCCGACTAGAGGTGAAGCTCTGTTGGATCTGGTCATTTCTAATAATGCAGATCTTGTTGGGAATGTCAATGTTCGTGAAAACCTCGGTAACAGTGATCATAATATAGTTACATTTTACCTATACTGTAAAAAACAAACGCAGGCTGGGAGGGCAAAAACATTTAATTTTAAGTAGGCCAATTTCCCCAGGATGAGGGCGGCAATTCAGGATATGGACTGGGAAGAACTAATGTCAAATAATGGAACAAATGATAAATGGGAGATTTTCAAATCTACTTTGAGTTATTATAGTGCAAAATTTATTCCTATAGGTAACAAGTATAAACGACTCAAATTAAACCCCACATGGCTTACACCTTCTGTGAAAGGGGCAATACATGACAAAAAAAGGGCATTTAAAAAATACAAATCTGAGGGTACATCTGCAGCCTTTGTAAAATATAAAGAGCTTAATAAAATCTGTAAAAATGTAATAAAATCAGCAAAAATACAAAATGAAAGGCAGGTGGCCAAGGATAGTAAAACAAATCCCAAAAAATTCTTCAAGTATATAAATGCTAAAAAGCCAAGGTCTGAACATGTAGGACCCCTAGATAATGGTAATGGGGAGTTGATCACAGGGGATCAAGAGAAGGCAGAGTTACTAAATGGGTTCTTCAGCTCTGTATATACAACTGAAGAAAGAGCAGCTGATGTAGGCGGTGCCAGTGCTGTTAATTTATCAGTTGATATACTGAATTGGATGAATGTAGAGATGGTCCAAGCTAAATTAAATAAAATAAATGTGCACAAGGCCCCGGGACCAGATGGGTTACACCCTAGAATTCTTAAAGAGCTTAGTTCAGTTATTTCTGTCCCCCTTTTCATAATATTCAGAGAATCTCTAGTGACTGGTATAGTGCCAAGGGACTGGCGCAGCGCAAATGTGGTGCCGATTTTCAAAAAGGGCTCTAGGTCTTCCCCGGGTAATTATAGACCAGTAAGCTTAACATCCATCGTGGGGAAAATGTTTGAGGGGCTATTGAGGGACTATATACAGGATTATGTGACAATAAATAGCATTATAAGTGACAGCCAGCACGGTTTTACTAAGGACAGAAGTTGTCAAACTAACCTAATCTGTTTTTATGAAGAGGTGAGCAGAAGTCTAGACAGAGGGGCCGCTGTGGATTTAGTGTTTTTGGACTTTGCAAAGGCATTTGACACTGTCCCCCATAGACGCCTAATGGGTAAATTAAGGACTATAGGTTTAGAAAATATAGTTTGTAATTGGATTGAGAATTGGCTCAAGGACCGTATCCAGAGGGTTGTGGTCAATGATTCCTTCTCTGAATGGTCACCGGTTATAAGTGGTGTACCCCAGGGTTCAGTGCTGGGACCACTATTATTCAACTTATTTATTAATGATATAGAGGATGGGATTAATAGCACTATTTCTATTTTTGCAGATGACACCAAGCTATGTAGTAATGTTCAGTCTATGGAAGATGTTCATGAATTGCAGGCAGATTTAAACAAACTAAGTGTTTGGGCGTCCACTTGGCAGATGAAGTTTAATGTAGATAAATGTAAAGTTATGCATCTGGGTACCAACAACCTGCATGCATTATATGTCCTAGGGGGAGCTACACTGGCGGATTCACTTGTTGAGAAGGATCTGGGTGTACTTGTAAATCATAAACTCAATAACAGCATGCAGTGTCAATCAGCTGCTTCAAAGGCCAGCAGGATATTGTCGTGTATCAAAAGAGGCATGGACTCGCGGGACAGGGATGTAATATTACCACTTTACAAAGCATTAGTGAGGCCTCATCTAGAATATGCAGTTCAGTTCTGGGCTCCAGTTCATAGAAAGGATGCCCTGGAGTTGTAAAAAATACAAAGAAGAGCAACGAAGCTAATTAGGGGCATGGAGAATTTAAGTTATGAGGAAAGATTGAAAGAATTAAACCTATTTAGCCTTGAAAAAAGACGACTAAGGGGGGACATGATTAACTTATATAAATATATTAATGGCACATACAAAAAATATGGTGAAATCCTGTTCCTTGTAAAACCCCCTCAAAAAACAAGTGGGCACTCCCTCCGTCTGGAGAAAAAAAGGTTCAAGCTTCAGGGGCGACAAGGCTTCTTTACAGTGAGAACTGTGAATCTATGGAATAGTCTACCGCAGGAGCTGGTCACAGCAGGGACAGTAGATGGCTTTAAAAAAGGGTTAGATAATTTCCTAGAACAAAAAAATATTAGCTCCTATGTGTAGAAATTTTTCCTTCCCTTTTCCCTTCCCTTGGTTGAACTTGATGGACATGTGTCTTTTTTCAGCCAAACTAACTATGTAACTATGTAACTATGTAACTATGTTGCAATCTATTCAATATAGATACAAGAAAATATTTTACCTTGTCCCATTTTCAGAGACTGTGCCACCTTATATAAGGAGGGTACGCTGTCTTAACTTTGTATCATGCCACTCTCTTTGTAATTGCTCAATGGTTTAAATTACATTACAGTAAAACAATAGAGACTATTTTAGTGCGATAAACTGTGAACAAAATAAAGCATGTTGGTTGCAAAACCTAATGCAAGAGAATGGGAGTTTTACAAAAAAAAAAATCATTGCATTAAAGAATATTTTATAACCTTGATGCAAACAATATTGTAGGGGAGTTAGATATTTCTATTAGTACAGAAAATTATCTAAGTTATGAATTTGTTCAGGAAAATTAGGACTTTTCTAAGGTAGTAAAAGGTCAATTTAATTTTACCTCTTTCAAATTATATGGTAATTTATGTTTGTATAGAGAATGACTATTATCTGCAGAGGAAAGAACGATGGTTAAAAGTGTCATATTTTCTGCCAAAAAAGTTTTGAATAATAAGAGAACATGGTCATACTGACCTTCTTCAGTGACAATGGAATACAAAATCGACTATTACATATAACTTTGACCATATACACTACCGTTCAAAAGCTTGGGGTCACCCAGATAATTTTCTGTTTTCCATGAAAACTCACACTTATATTTATCAAATGAGTTGCAAAATGACTAGAAAATATAGTCAAGACATTGACAAGGTTAGAAATAATGATTTTTATTTGAAATAATAATTTTCTCCTTCAAACTTTGCTTTCGTCAAAGAATGCTCCATTTGCAGCAATTACAGCATTGCAGACCTTTGGCATTCTAGCTGTTAATTTGCCGAGATAATCGGGAGAAATTTCACCCCATGCTTCCAGAAGCCCCTCCCACAAGTTGGATTGGCTTGCTGGGCACTTCTTGCGTACCATACGGTCAAGCTGCTCCCACAACAGCTCTATGGGGTTGAGATCTGGTGACTGCGCTGGCCACTCCATTACAGATAGAATACCAGCTGCCTGCTTCTTCCCTAAATAGTTCTTGCATAATTTGGAGGTGTGCTTTGGGTCACTGTCCTGTTGTAGGATGAAATTGGCTCCAATCAAGCGCTGTCCACAGGGTATGGCATGGCGTTGCAAAATGGAGTGATAACCTTCCTTATTCAAAATCCCTTTTACCTTGTACAAATCTCCCCCTTTACCAGCACCAAAGCAACCCCAGACCATCACATTACCTCCACCATGCTTGACAGATGGCGTCAGGCACTCTTCCAGCATCTTTTCAGTTGTTCTGCGTCTCACAAATGTTCTTCTGTGTGATCCAAACACCTCAAACTTCGATTCGTCTGTCCATAACACTTTTTTCCAATCTTCCTCTGTCCAATGTCTGTGTGCTTTTGCCCATATTAATCTTTTCCTTTTATTAGCCAGTCTCAGATATGGCTTTTTCTTTGCCATTCTGCCCTGAAGGCCAGCATCCCGGAGTCGCCTCTTCACTGTAGATGTTGACACTGGTATTTTGCAGGTACTATTTAATGAAGCTGCCAGTTGAGGACCTGTGAGGCATCTATTTCTCAAACTAGAGACTCTAATGTACTTGTCTTGTTGCTCAGTTGTGCAGCGGGGCCTCCCACTTCTCTTTCTACTCTGGTTAGAGCCTGTTTGTGCTGTCCTCTGAAGGGAGTAGTACACACCATTGTAGGAAATCTTCAGTTTCTTAGCAATTTTTCGCATGGAATAGCCTTCACTTCTAAGAACAAGAATAGACTGTCGAGTTTCACATGAAAGCTCTCTTTTTCTAGCCATTTTGAGAGTTTAATCGAACCCACAAATGTAATGGTAGTGTAATTTGAGTGTCTGCTTAATATTTTGTGAGAAAACCCTAAAAACATTACTGGAGATTTTACCAAATGACCTGTAGGCCAGCCTACACAGGGTCAGGCCTAGCAGTTATAATATAATGTATATAATAAAAATACGTTACACATAAAGTTGGAAATAGGTTGGACGGCTCATCTACATAAGTAATCAGGTGGGATGAATGAATCGTCAAAAATGTCCTGGTGTTTTGCAGACGAAACAATTTCTTATTAGAAACTAAATTTCCCTCAGACACTTAAGGCTGAAATGGGGATCTGCATAAAAATATTTCAGCTTATATTAATATTATAATAAGGAATTTCTGCTCTATAATAGGAAATATGCTTGTTGTAAAAATGGAGGCTAACTTTTTTTGGGTTTCGTTCATCTCTAGTTATTTGTCATAGGGGTCAGATATTTAAGACAGATACAATATAACTAGCCTTAAAAAGAACCTGTCGTCTGGCGCTAGTTTTTAGGATGTGGATAGAAAAGACATTGCTCAATGATGATATATTAAATTGTTCATGTGATTAGAAGTTGATTTTTACTGGGTGTTGGTAAGGAGTGGGATTTGAAGTCAGAGGTTTTTAGAGGTTTTGGGTGTTATTAATGGTGTATTTTAGGTGATTACTTCAACTAAAAGAAGACAATAATAATAGAGAAAGTTAGAAGACAATAATGAAAGAGAAAGTTAGAAAACAATAATGAAAGAGAAAGTAAATTAAGTAAGGTAAGGTCATGTGAATGTAGCCTAAAGGTGGACATTACACATGTGCACCCTGTGCAGATGCACAGCCGTCCAGAAGGTAATGGAGTCTCTGCCACCTTAAAAGTAGCTAGTACCATCCGACTGTCTATTAGATTGCATGAGTATTGCGCTAATGAATTTCATAGATTACAATTATTGAGTTTTGTGGGAAAAGATTTAGGATAACCTGTAATGTATTCCTTTAAGTGATTGTCAGTTATTTCTGTTTGTGCACTCATACAAGAAAAGCAAAAAAAAATGTTTCTGCCGTTTGTAGTGTTCAACAGAAAAAAACACCGTCCGTGTTTTTTCTCTCCCGAAAGTTTGCACTGCACCTGTGCCAAAATTGACATATGCAGTGCAAACAAGACAAGGGAAGTGTTGGCCCCGGCACCAGGGTAGGGAACCAGCGGGTTCACCCCGGTTCTCCCGAACTGGTTGTTAAGATTATAGCTGGTTCGGAGGACCGGGGTGAAGCGGGACCCAGAATCGGTCCCCTGCACTCAATTGTATCTGAGTTCTTAGGATGTGGATACAATTATTTAGTCTAGCGCTGCCTGGCAAGGCACTAGAACTATCGGTCCAGTGCCTCGCCATTCGGTGCTTTAGCAATGATGCAGTCAGCACGATTATGTTATCGCGCCGACTGCGTCCTTGCGCTGAATGAGGCCTGGTTGCTGGAGGACTGGACTGGAAAAGGAGGTGAGCATGTAATTTTTTTTTCAGTTGGGAGTGATGAAGCACTATCTACAGGAGACTCTTTGGGGGGGGGGACTAGCTATACGGAACTCTCTGATGGGCACTATATACAGGGGACTATCAGGGGGCTCTGTCTATAGGGGACTCACTGGGGGGCACGATCTACAGTAGGCACTATCTACAGGAGGCTTTATGAGGGGCACTATCTACAGGGGGCACTATCTCTTTATCATTAACTTTTGATTTTGTAATGTGGTCATAAAAATTTTGGTCTGGTCGTGATTTTTAGCTAAGTAGTCCAGAAATTATGGAAGTGGAGGTTGGCATGCCTGAGGGAAGGCTGCCCACTGGACCCTACGAGATTTAAAGATCTATACTACAGTAGTTGCAACTAGACTAAAGAAAATTGTGGTCTAAACAACAGCAACCAAATGTGTGTTTTACGCCATTGGGACAGCCAATAGATGGATATAGACCTGCTACAGGTTGCTGCTGCCCCAGTGTATTTTTTCTCCTATGCAGAGAAGGCTTTCAATAGGCTACACTGGAGACACACGAGCTTGATTATGAGCAGATTTGGCTTTTCTGGGTTTATTTTAGCCATTATGGCTCTCTATTCATGTCCATCTGCATAGGTTCGGAATGCAGGTTACAAGTCAGACAAGTTCAAAATATCCAAGTGAATGCGTCAAGGATGTTTTTTATTGCTGCAGATCTTTAACCTGCTAACTGAATCTCTAGCAGATGCTATTAAGGAATGTAAAGAATTTCAGGGCAAGACCCTGACTAGGTGGTATAGAAACCCCTTATCCCCTGATGGATTTTGTTTGCGGTGTGGCGGGGTAGCCAGCTCTTGCTTTAAACTGTTCCTGCGCCATCACGTACTATTGCGTTGTGGTGGGGGAGGTGATGTTTGGAGCAGGTTCACCTGCTTAGCCTGCCTCGCACGCAGCGGGTGTCATCTGTGTTTTACAGTTGACACCCAGGACTAACGGCCTGGAACAGCGATCACGCTGTTCCTGGCTGTTTAGACCCTCAGATGCTGTGATCAAGCAAGATCGCAGCATCTAAGACGTTAGAAACCGGGGGGTGCCCCCTCTGACAGCTTGTTGCCCCCTGCAAAGCGATCGGGGACACCAATGGTTGTCATGGCAACCCAGGGCTCTAATGAAGGGCATCTCCTGTTAAGCCATGTCTCTGGCACGGCTTAACAGGAGCCTGGAAAAATGACAATATACTGCAATACATTAGTATTGCGGTGTATTGTACCAGCGATCCATCGCTGGTTCGAGTCCCCTAGAGGGACTAAAAAAAATGTGTAAAAAACAGTTTGATAAAGTTTTTAGTAGTGTTGAAAAAATTGCCAAAACTGGGTACAAGTTGAAAAAACCTATTGCAAGAGCGGCTTAGGAATTTACTTATTTTGGAAACATTATGTCCCCAGAAGTTTTACACCGTCTGCATACGTTACAAGATCCGCTGCGAGCCTGGACTGATATTGTGGTTAAACAAAATTGATTTATTTTAAGCGTACGTATTGAAAGTTAGCAATTATCACCAAAAAAAATAAATCTAGATTTTCATTTTTAGCCCTAGACTTATGCAGGGATTGAAACATTGGATCAGTTGTTTGATAACGAAAAGTTTCTTTTATTTGAACAATTGAAAACGAGATATAGTCTTAATAATGTAATGTTCTATCAATACTTGCAGTTGAAAAGCCTGGCACTTAACGATACTGGCAGGGGGCTCACCATGCTTCAAAATCTTTTTTAATCAAAAGGTAAAAGGGTGCTTATCATTAATTTATAAAGACTTGATAAAGGAAGTAGGAAACTAGAAAACAATGTGTATGAAGGGATGAGAGAGGGACTTGAACAATTCCTTTACCATAAAATGTGGCAAAAAGCAATGCTAGGAACTACGAAATACATTCTGTGTTCTAACCATATTGAAATTGCGTAAAAGATTAAATTACGTTGGCACTACACACCCTTAAGATTAATATTATATTTTCAGAATAGATCTAACACATGCTTTAAGGGCTGCTTACAAGAAGGAACATTAATACACGTGGTAGGAATGTGGCCATATCCAAATTATGTGGAAGGAAGTGTTCAGGTCAATCTCTAAATTGGCTGTGAAATACATATCACCAAAACTAGAGCTCGGTTTCTTGGACAGTGGTTTTAACCAATTGTCCATAAATATTAAACAGGTGGTGGCAAAAATCTTGTCTGCTACATGTCTAATAAGGCTAAGTTCACACTTGCGTTGTATAATTTGTTACTCTGATCTATTTTTAGATCAGAAAAAGGATAAAAATGGATCCGTCACAAAATCTCATTAAAATCTAAATAATGGATGCAAACGGATAACAATCCGTTTGTATCCATTTTACTTGGACACGAATGATAAAAATATCCTATCCGTTAGACATCCATTTTTGTGAATGGAGAAAAAGTCCTGTACTTTGCACTTTTATCTCAGAAAAAAACAGATGACTAACATAACATAACTAACATGACTTCAAACAAGTGCTACTCCACAAATATTGCCCCTAGCTGTGTGTCTAGTATCATTAGAAAGTTAAGATTCTGGGCTTTATTATGATACAAAGTTATTAAACCATGTATGCTCTAGGCCTTATCAGGGCCGGTGTTACGGGGGGAAAACTGGTAATTGCCCAGGGCCCCCATCCTCTTAGGGCCCCCTGCTCACAGATGCTATGGTGCTCGAGGGGGCCTGCGCTGCCCTTAATATTTATGGGCCGGGTGGCAAAGGCCCCCTCATGCCGGGTGGCGTTACTAGCACCGGGGCCTCCAGCCACATTCACTTGTATCTGCATCCTCGGGACGCAGATACAAATGTTTTCTATAGGCTGCAGGCTATGTTAGGTCTGCAGCCTATAAGGCGCTGCGAAGGCTCCCTGCGCAGGCCAGCGTGATGACGTCTGTGCAAGCGTCCTGGCCAGAAGATGAGCAGTGCTCCGTCCGTCACTGGAATGGGGCAAGGTAAGTACAATATTATTATTTTTTTTACGGGGCTGTGTTCCAATATACAGGGGGGTATTGCTGTGTAGCACTATATTCGAGGGAGGGGCCCTGTGTGGCATTATATAGAAGGGAGGGGGGCTGTGTGGCACCTAATACAAGGAAGGGCTTTGCGGCACTAAATACAGGGGAAGGGGAGCTGTGTGCCACTATATAAAAGGGGGGCTGTGTGGCACTATATACAAGGGAGGTGGACTGTGTGGCACTATTTACAAGGAGGGGGCTGTGTGGCACTATATACAAGGGGGGCTGTGTGGCACTATATAGAAAGGAGGGGGAGCCGTATGGCACTATATACAAGGGGGAGCTGTGTGGCACTATATACAAGGGGAGGGGCTGAGTGGCACTATATACACGGGTGGCTGTGTGGCACTATGTACAAGGGGGCTGTGTGGCAGTGTCTACTAAGGTGGGACTGTGTGGCACTCTCTACTAGGGGGCTGTGTGGCACTATATACAAGGGGGGGACTGTGGCGCTATCTACGGAGGGGCTGTGTGTGGCACTATGTACAGAGGGCTGTGTGTAACACTATCTACATGGGGCTGTTTGTGGCGCTGTCTACAGGGGGCACAATGTCATATTTACTGCTGTGGGGGCACAGTTACTGATGGGGGTACTTTTATTGTGTCTAGCACTGAGGGAACATTATTACCATCTGGGGCACTGTGGATTATGAGTTTGTTTAGAGGATGGGGTATAGGTGTGGAGGATGCTGGAAAAACGATCAGAGAAAACACAGAAAACATCACCTGTGAGTTACTAGATATAAATGTGCTGTAATCATTCATATTGTCTGCAGAGCTCCTTTGTATAACTGGCATCTACCACTATATGGTCACTCTATGGAGGTAATATATTGTCTGCAGAGCTCTTGTGTATAATTGGAATCTTCCACTACATGTTCACTATATGGTGGTAATATTGGTCTTTGTATAGTGGTTTTTATTCAGTAAAAGTATGGTGGTATTATTCAGTCACTGTGGTTATGGTGTGAAGGTATTATTCAGTAATATTATGGGGGTATTATTCAGTCACTATGTGGTTATGGTGTGGTGGTATTATTTAACCCCTTAGTGACCACCAATACGCCTTTTCACGTCGGTCACTAAGGGGCCTTAGGCTAGGCTGACACCTTTTCACGTTCGCCTAGTCTAAGTACTGCACGGGTCCCCCGTGCAGGCTGGAGCCGGGGCTCAGCTGTCTGATGACAGCTGAGCTCCTGCTCCAACGCCCGCAATCGAAGTTTACTTAGATTGCGGCCGTTTAACCCGTTAAATGCCGCCGTCAATAGCGACCGCGGCATTTAACTTTGTTTACAAAGGGAGTGAGCTCCCTCTGTCACCCATCGGCGGCCCGCGAATGTAATCGCGGGTCTCCAATGGGGTGTCATGGCAGCCGGGGGCTTGATAAAAGCCCCCAGGTCTGCCCTGGACATATGCCTGTTAGGACACGCCGGAGGCACGTCCTAACAGATTGCCTGTCAGATTTACACTGACAGGCAATAATGCTCTGATATACGAAGTATACCAGAGCATTATATCAGCGATCTGAAGATCGCACAGTAAAGTCCCCTAGCGGGACTAATGAAATAAATAATAAATGTGAAATAAAGATGAATAATAAACGTTACAGTAAAAAAAAAAAAAAAAAAAAAAATTTTTTCCATAAAAAGTGGTTTGATTTAGTAAAAGTTTAAAAAATAAATAAAAGTACACATATATGGTATCGCCGCGACCGTAATGACTCCATTAATAAAGTTAATATGTCATTTAAACCGCAAGGTGAACACCGTAAAAAAAAAACGCAAAAAACAATGGCGAAATTGCTATTTTTTTCCATTGCCCCCCAAAAAAGTCATAATAAAAATGAATCAATAAGTCCCATGCACCCCAAAACAGTACCAATCAAAACTACGTCTTGTCCCGCAGAAAACCAGCACAAAAAATCACTACATTGATGGAAAATAAAAAAGTTACGGCTCTTGGAAAGCAACGATGCAAAAACAAATAATTTTAGTTCAAAAGTGTTCTTATTGTGCAAAAGTCGTAAAACATAAAAAACCTCTACATATGTGGTATCGCCGTAATCGTACCGACCCATAGAATAAAGGTAACATGTTATTTACGTCGCATAGTGAACAGCGTCAATTTAAAAACGCATAGAACAATGGTGGAATTTCAGTTTTTTTTATAATCCCCCCAAAAAAAGTTAATAAAAGTTAATAAAAAAATTATATGTACCCAAAAATGGTGCTATTAAAAAGTACAACTAATCCCGCAAAAAACAAGTCCTCATACAGCTATGTAGACGAAAAAATAAAAAAGTTATAGCTCTTTGAATGCGACTATAGAAAAACGAATAAAATAGCTTGGTAATTAGGGCCTAAAATGGGCTGGTCACTAAGCGGTTAATAACAGTATGGGGGTATTATTCAGTCACTATGTGGTTATGTTGTGGCTGAATTATTCATAAACAGTATGGGGTATTATTCAGTAATGGTATGGGGGTATTAGTCAGTCACTATGTGGTTATGTTGTGGAGGTATTATTCAGTAACAGTATGGGAGTATTATTCAGTCACTATGTGGTTATGGTGTGGAGGTATTATTCAGTATCAGTATGGGAGTATTATTCAGTCACTATGTGTTTATGGTGGGGTGGTATTATTCAGTAACAGTATGGGGGTATTATTCAGTCACTATGTGATTATGGTGTGGCGGTATTATTCAGTAACAGTATGGGAGTATTATTCAGTCACTATGTGGTTATGGTGGGGTGGTATTATTCAGTAACAGTATGGGGGTATTATTCAGTCACTATGTGATTATGGTGTGGCGGTATTATTCAGTAACAGTATGGGGGTATTATTCAGTCACTATGTTGTTATGTTGTGGCTGTATTATTGATTAACAGTATGGGGTTATTTTTCAGTCACTATGTGGTTATGGTGTGGCAGTATTATTCAGTAACAATATGGGGGTATTATTCAGTCACTATGTGGTTATGGTGTGGCAGTATTATTCAGTAACAATATGGGGGTATTATTTAGTCACTATGTGGTTATGGTGTGGCAGTATTATTTGGACCTTATAATAAATTATTATTGGTAATATTGGTCTTATAATAGTGAGTCGAGTTGAGTAACAGTATGCAGGTAATATTTAATCTGGTATAGTGGTATGATTTAATAACTGTATATGTATATAGAGGGGGACATATGCTTTGGGTCTTGCAAAACTCGTGAAAGCGCTAGAAATCAGTGATGCAGTTTGCTGCACACCAACTTCTGAATTGACTGCATTATTGATACAGTAACGGTGTGTTCACATCAGCGTTTGGTTTCCATTGATGGGTTCTGTGAGACCTTTGCGTCAGAGGAACCCATCAACGGAAAGGCAAATGGAAATCATAGATTCTGTTGCAAATGGTTTCCATTTGTCTCCTTTCCGTAAGGTTTCCGTTTTTTTGACGGAATCAATAATGCAGCTAAGCTACAAAGATCACAGCTCTGACATAAATCTGAGCTGTAAAGTAGACAAGCAGCAAACATTGAAGAAAAAATAATAGGTATGCTTCACCCATAGGTAATGACTCGTATATAATATAAGAGCACAACTGGACAATATAGTCATATTATTGTATTGATTTATTTCCTCCAGAAGACTTTGGTGCATAATCATCATTATTATTATTATTATTATTATTATTATTATTACTTGTATTGAGATAATATATAAAAGGATTGCAGCACCTTTTTTTATATACAAAAACACCGAAAAATGCCATACTTACAAATGGACACAGCCAGGCCATAAATGCTGATGAAAGGGCGAGCAGGTGCTTTAAATAATAATAGCCACTCCCACTAGTCTTGAGGGGAGTGGTGTGTGGTGCATGGGAGGTGTAGTAAGAAATAATAAATGAATAGTGTGTGTGCAAGTGTAATACTATAAGTGAAATATAGGGGGCAGTAATGAGTGAAGTGCCTCAATAGAAATAAATGGATAATGGGGTGCAAGTGAGTGAAACATGGAGGGATAGTGTGTACGTCATGAGGCACAACGTGTATAGCCAGGTAGAAGCCTATTTGTGACGCCTTGATAATTCATAGAGCGGGCTACCCTGCTTGCTATGCCAAACAACAACACACCATGCTCTCCCAGCATCAAAGACCCGGCTGTGTCCAAGAGAAGCGAATATACATAATAATGAAAAATACCTGGGGTATTGGTAATCATTTTGGCCAAAAGGACGCAAGCTCGCAATCCACGACAAGGATCCCCAGACTTGCGAGTCCCTAAATCCTAAACTGGAACAGAACGTTCCTGATGCACAAACAGAACCGATAAAAACACAGGGACATATACAAAAACACCGAAAAAGGCCATACTTACAAATGGACACAGCCAAGCCAGAAATGCTGATGAAAGGGCGAGCAGGTGCTTTAAATAATAATAGCCACTCCCACTAGTCTTGAGGGGAGTGGTGTGTGGTGCATGGGAGGTGTAGTAAGAAATAATAAATGAATAGTGTGTGTGCAAGTGTAATACTATAAGTGAAATATAGGGGGCAGTAATGAGTGAAGTGCCTCAATAGAAATAAATGGATAATGGGGTGCAAGTGAGTGAAACATGGAGGGATAGTGTGTACGTCACCTTTTTTTATATATAAAGAAAATATATAGTTAGTCCCCTTAAGTCACAATAACGCTCTTTTCACATTTGTGTAAAAACAAAATTCCTTCAATGAGTCTGAGATTTTTGACTGCGAAACTGCTGTCAAACATACCAGAACCCCAATGGAAACCTGATGTACCCCATTATTATTTAATAAGGCCTTATGCACCTGATCGTAAGAATTTTACTGTCTGCAAATACGGATCTGCAAGTATGGATGCACATCCATAGGCGTCCGCAATTGTGAAAGCGACCATAGACTTCTATTGGGGAGTCTGTGCCGCAATTGCGGAAAATAATAGGACATGTCCTATATTTTGTGGATCATTTCTATGGCCCGGACACACGTCCATAAATAAGGTGTCCGTTGCCTGTAGAAATGAATGGGTCCGCAATTTGATCTGTTATTACCTGATTCATAACTACGAATAATAAACTATGGTTGTGTGCCTAAGATCTATCCGGATTAGTCTGATCTAATCCGCATACTGTAGCTGTCATAGCTCCATTATGAATGAAAACCATGATGTTAATGTTAACAGAGCCCAAAATACCTGATTAATACAAACACGCTCCACAAACCGGACTGAAAAAATACACTTTGTCCAAAAGAGACATTTTTCATCGCATTAAATGCAAAATAATTTTTTTTTATGTAGATGGCATTTATGGAATTCTCAAACAATCTGCAATGAATCTAGTGAAAGCTTTAAAAACAAACTGTGCTCAAATAATAATACCCACAAATAAAATGAAAACATTTTAGAAATTTTTTTTATATGAAAAGTACAGCACTAAAATCCATTCTTGGAAAGCTAAGGTTAGAATTTAGCAAATGAACGAGCCAAACACAAACCAAACATTCTCCTTATTCCAAGGATTTATTTTTAATTTTCTAATCTTATCTAGCACTGCCAAAGGTAATGTGAAGTTTAAATAATGCAAGCTATCAAACAATGTTGTAATAAATATATTGAACAGGCCAAGAGAACCGGAATTGTATATGTAAGTCTCATCACAGCCCAAACAACGTTATGGCATGAATAAATGAAGAGAACATGTTATTTATACCATTCAGCATAATTCAATCTTATTGATCACTCACACTGGCTCTACAAATGCCATGTGGCTCTATTTCGATGCTACCAAAAACATCAGACTATTGCACTATGCTTTATTTACTTCAGTAGCATGATAATTGAATTGTAATTTACCCCTTTCACAAACAGTACCCTAAAAGTACAGTGCTGGCAGCTAAGCATTAAAGCGACCCTCCGGTCCACAGACAACATTCATGATGGTGTATATGAAGTAACTGATGTCCTCCAGTTATGCCCCTCTGCCAGGGATCTTCCGTTTTAGGGTTCCCTTTTGTGCTATCCCAAAATGGCCACAGTGCTTCTTAGACTACGAGTTTGAGACACTCCCACTGTTCTCGGATTGTCCAGAGCTGCTCTCGTGAACAGACGGAGTGTCTTAGACTAAGTCTGAGAAGCACTGTGGTTATTTTGGGATAATATAGAGGGGACTCTAAAACAGCGGATCCACAGCAGAAGGGGCACAACTGGAGGGCAGCAGGTAATATTACTACATATACCCCATCACATTTAGAGCAAGTTCAGATGTGGCAAAATTCTTCCGCTGCAAATGTTGGTGCAGATTTGGGCAATTACGCATCGAATCTGCACCAACATTTGCATATTTGACAGGTAAATCAGACGTTGCAGAAAACACAGCGGACTTGCCACAGATTTCAGTTTTTACATTGCAAAGGCTGAAATCCGCAGTGAAATTCTGCTTCTTCTCCGCAACAGACAGTACATGCTGCGGACTGAAAATTCCGCACCACAGCCTATGAGTTTTCTGCAACGTCTGAACTAACTTGCCTAAAAATGTATAGAACAAATGTAAAAAACGGCCGCTGGAGAATTCCACTGCGGACTGTCCACAGCGGAATTCCACAGCAATTCTGCCACGTCTGAACCTGCCCTTATAATTTTGTCTGGAGACCGGAGAGTCGCTTTAACGCTCAGGGACTACATGTAAAGTGCTATCCATGAGAAAGCTGCATTCGTTAGTAGCGCATAAATGACATCATTGTGTACCAATTCTTTGATTTTCTGGTCTTTTTTGCCCTATTTTGCTATAACCTAACATAATGCCTGTTAGGTTGTAGCATAAGTTGTACAAGTAAATAACAGGATAAACACAACTCTTCATACAAACAAAACGATGGCAGAATTGATATTTGAGAAGACTATTATTGGCATCATTGTCTCACTGTTCTGCATCTTAAAACCTTCAACTGCCATTCCTAGAGCAATAGTAAACATCAGCATGAATCCTGGCTCGTTAAATATTAAACAATTTATTTGAAAGCCTTCTTATTCTACATGAAAAGGAGGGTCAGATATATAAAATAAATCCAAGATAACCCCTTTAACAGTTTATGTAGCTCATATGTACAAAAGCATCGTAAAAAGGTGACCAAAGCCGAACATACCCTTAAAGAAAATTCCAAATATGCTTCTTTTTCATAGCACACTAATGCAGTAGAAAGACAATACAGTACATTTTTCAGCACAACTACTTATTCAAAGCCCTAAATCCAGTGAAAAGGCTCTTGGATCCTTTCCAGGTGTGAGAAAAATACTAGAAAAATAATTTGCCACTTCTTGTTATATACACAATTTCATTTCTATCTACATTAAACTTTGTTATAAACAAAATGTGCAACTTTGAAAATTGCTATACAAATATCTTCCTTGAATAATCTGGAAAGAATGTTTGAAATATTTAAACTGATGACAACTGGAATCAAAAGTATTATGCCCCCCACCCTTTGAAAATATAGCTTGCTACTAGACGATGATGTATGACACTAATGATATTCATGTGGGCTAAATCAATGCATCATTTTGTCATATATCTGGCATTTCATTTCTCACTCCTACAGTTATAGAATTTCACATATAACACATGCTGTAACAACATTGTACTGGCAATATGCACCTTTATGGAGTAGTACAGTATATATATATATTTTTGTAAGTGGTAATGCAATTTCAAGTTGACTACAAAATATGTTATTGTTAGTAAACTTCCTGTTACATATCTATCACTTTTCATAACACAACAATTTGTGTACTGTAAGTATTAATAATAATTCAACATGTTACTCATACATTTCACAAGTTGTAACAATACTATTCAGCCAGTCCTTAGTTATATGTTTTGAGTCTGCCTATGCAGCAATATGTAAGCAAGAAATAGACTGCTGCCATTGAATGCCAATGGATATGCCATTCTGACAGTGATAAACGATAGGTGACAACCCAGTGAGAGCTGTAATGGCCACCATTATTGGTTATCTTCTTTAGAAAGAGATGTTACTCTCCAAAGGTGCTGAAGGGAAAATGTGTTCCCAGACGTAGTTTCTATCCACAATGAGACCTCATCGTCTGAAGTTTGAAAAGCCAGACCTGTGTCAATAAGCTAAACGCAGAGATTTTTCAATTGATACTTCACATTTAATTTTTATTTTTTTTATCTAATCTTTTTTTCTCCATTAAAAATGTTAAATTTAAATCTATATGAACGATACAATTGTCCAGTTCAGGGTTGGACTGGATCACCAGAGTACCAGGGGCTCCTCTAGCTCGCACATTAATGTGCCCCAAATGTCCAGCAGGAGACAACCGCGTTTGAAGCTAACTTGGAAATCTATTTTTTATGGGTTGATTCATAAATCATGTATTTGACATTACTGATGATATATACTGTGTGTGAAATTATAACCACAAAGATTGTGATACAACTAAAAGGGGATGTTCACATGTTCTGTTTAGATTAAGAGTGGGCTCTAGAAACATTTCCTCTGGTGAGCCTAAGAAACCCCAGTCCGACACTGTTCCAGTTTCTAATGTAATGTTTAGTACGTTATTTCTGGCAGTCCCATGGAGAACGTAATGACCGCTCCGTTTATACAGGGGACCCTTAGCAGTGGGACCCAGTTTCGTAGCTAAAGGGGTCACAATGGTCGCAGTTGTGACTGAGCCCTTAAGCCTGGGGGGCTTACATGGCCCCAGTTGCCACACAGCCCGTTTCCAACTGTATCTGCATCCTCAGGACACGGATACAGTTGCTCCAGCATTCACTGGGCAATGAGCACCTGTCTGCACCGAGTCACTCATAGCACAGACCAAAGGAGGAGAAGGAACTCCTCCACCCATCGTGGGAACGGGGAAAGTTAAGTAATTATGTTATAATTTTTCTATAAGGCACATATGGGGGCATTATACTAAGTATGGAAGGGGGGCTTATATGGTGGCTGCTGAGGGAGTATTATACTGTATGGGGGCTTTATACTGTATGGGGGCATTATACTGTATGGGGGCAGCTACAGGGTTATTATACTGTGTGGGGGCTGCTATGGGGGCATTATACTGTGTTGGGGCAGCTACGGGGACATTATACTGTGTGGGGGAAGCTATAGAGAGCATTATACTGCGTGGGGCAGCTATGAGGAGTATTATACTGTGTGGTGACATTATACTTTGTGGGCAATTATGGGGGAATTATACTGAGTGGGGCAGCTATGGGGCATTATACTTTGTGGGGGCAGCTCTGGGGAACATTATACTGTGTGGGGTAGCTATGGGGAGCATTATACTGTTAGTGGTAGCTATGGGGAGCCTTATACTGTGTGGGGGCTTTATGCTGCGGAGGCAGCTATAGAGCATTATACTGTGGGGGCATCCATGGGGGCTGTCGGGCAAGGCGGCTTGGCATAGGCGCACATGCAGGGGTCTAGTGGTGTTGGGGAGGGATAGGGGGCCCAAGCTGAATTCTTGCACCAGGGCCCATAAATCTTTAGCTACGCCTCTGGTGGGACCCCAAGTGATCAAACAATTGTTACCTATCCTATTAACAGTTGATAATTTGTTTTAGAGGGAGAACCCCTTTAAGGGGTTAAAGACACTTCAAGATGGAACTTTTGAACTAATTTTTTTTATAACACAATATTTTAGGTGATTTTAAGCAACTTTTAAATAGCTTTTTATTTAAAAAAAAAAAAAATCTTTTTGAGATACAGCTTTAATGTATCCTGTATACGTCGAAGCCTATTCCATCAGGTCTGTTTGAATGACGGCTCGGTTGAAAGCTGGTCCTGCATGTCTCTGACGTGCAGGATTCAGCTAATAATGATCACATCTAAATTCATTAACTTAGATGTGATCGTTATTAGCTGGATCCTGTGTGTCACAGACACACAGGATTAGCTTTCAGTCAAGTCATCAGTCCAGCTGACCTGACAGAATTAGCTTTGATGGCAAGATACAGCTTCTATGTATACAGGATACATAAAAGCTGTATCTCAATAATATAAAACAATTAAAAGTTTCTTAAAATCACCTAAAATATTGTTTTATAAAAAAATAAAAAAAAGTTCAAAAGTGAACATACCCTTTAATTTTAAAGAGAACTTGAAACCTGTGCTTTCTTATTCGTTTGTATTCTTCCTATGTAAAAGATTATTACATGGTAATGTTATAATGACAGGTAATTTGTATAAAAAAAATCTTTGTTTTCCTTGAATGTTTTTGAACACCTGTGTTTAGAATCTAAGATATGTAAGCCACATCCAATGATATGTGTCATGTTACTGGATGTTTAATATACACAGACCACAAACTGTAAATTAGTGATAGCCAGACCACTTCACCATCTCAACTGAGTGTTTGCGGGCCTCATATAAAAATCCCCCTGCCCCAGCCTTCAGCAGAATAGAGTTAGGTTTACCGCAATATTATATCAGTGATCTCTTCACTTAAATCCTGATGTCAAGAACATTAATATTACTGGGCCATACGTTCTTATCAATAAATGGAATCACAGCTTTTGCTTTGTTTTTTACAGCACCTCTTATTGAGGAAAGTTCTTATTGGTCAAACCACTTTTTAAATCCAGTCTTTGATGTTATGAAGTTTAATGCATCTTCCGCCCTTGACTGCTCCAGGGAATGCACTCTTAGTCTTCTTTTTTATATGAGCAATATTATATTAGATCAGCATGAATCTTTTGTAGTGCATGTTGGAACCAATGTGCTTGTTTTTATAAAATAATGATATTCTTGACTGTTTTCAAAAGGATTAAGACATTTCCGATAAAACAAGAAACCAATTTGTGCAGATATTCTACTAGTTAGGTACTTTTTAATAACATTCCTGCCATTTTTGTAAATATAGAAATTGTAGGGAGGAAAGAGTTGGTAGGAGGAAACCTCCAGCTCACCAGCTCCACGTTCTTGTATTCGGATCTCGCCCGGATCACTGCGACGGCACACGGCAGGCAATACAAAGGAAAAAAGGAGAGGATCCAGCGATGTATAATAGAAGTGGGGAAACTCGGTTTCCACTTTTATTGGATGTGAGCAATAAATAACGAACACAAGAGGAGTAACAAGGTGGTTAGGATGGCAAATAAATAGAAGCCTACGCGTTTTGAGCACTAACCGTGCTCTTATTCATGGCTAATTCTTGAATTTTTATTTTTGTAAATATGTCTCAAGTCCAATGCGGATATCATTCTATGGCTGCTTAGAGCACGTTACACACAATTGTCTCTTTGACTGTGTGAATGGCGAATCTGACTAGTTACGACACGCTACATCTCGTGCTCTTATATCATAGCGCAACTATGCAGATTGGATTTCCGAGACTATAGTGGATATCAGCCAGGCTTCCCAGTTCTCAAACATTGCATTTATTTAAAGTGCAATGACAAAAACTGCTGACAATTCTATAGAGGGGATGTCATTGTAACTATACCTGTTGTCAATGACAACAACCTTTAATTTTCTTTGCTCCAGAGTCACAAGTGAGTGCCACCGAGGCGGCCCCTTGATGTTCTCCTGGATTTTCCTTATAGAACGCTGTTAGCCCCTCTCTTCTGCTTTGGGTGACGACTCTAGCAGTCTCCTGATTGGACGCTAGAGCCATAACTCAGTTTAGAGAGTGGCACTTGCAACTGCGGCGCCGGGGGGAATTAAACGTCGATCTCTCGGTCATGCAACTTGCATGAATGAGACAACAGGTATTGTTACAATGCCCCCTTCTCTGCTAACAGATTCCCTTTCAAGGAGTCTTCTGGGCAGTCGCATTTATGGCAAATCCGCAGAATATGTTATAATTGTCTGATACCTCTGTTAAGCAAAATGGCTGATAGAAGTTTCTGGAACAGACCAGCCAGTCCATTTGGCTACTGCCTAACTCTCATAGACTACAATAGAGAGAGTCATGCGCTTGTTCGGCCTACTCTACTCTGCCACTGGCTGTTTTTCTAGGTAAGAGTTACCCACACATATCAGATATTTATGGATTTTTTACGGATACACCATAAATATTAAGGGTCAGAACACCCCATTAAAAAATAAACATATCCAACATGCTTATTGTCTGGTTGAAGCTATTGCTAGTAAAGGCAGTGCAGCCAGTTACAATGTTTAAAGTGATAGTTATTATTTCAAATGGGTGATATGGCTGTTATTATAGAAATATAAAAACTGTGGTATGTGTGTACAGTGGTTATCATAGGTAAAAGCTTATATATATATATATATATATATATATATATATATATATATATATATATATGTATGTATATATATATATATATATATATATATATATGTTAGTAGGACTTTTGGCAAGGTGCCTGTGCAAGGTAAATATTTCTAGATGTATACTTTAATGGGTACAATTATCTTAGTAGTGAGAATTACTAATTTGTGTGCAATATTTAGCTACTATTAATTCACTTTAATAGTAGTTCTGTATCCTCTGGATTATTTTTAAAAAAATAAAAACATTTTAAAAATGTGATAAGCTTAACTTGTCATTGTTTTCATGTGAATTAAATGGCCAATTCTTGTATTTATTATTTTCTAGAAAATTTCTACTAAAATGATTTTCATTTATCGGAATTTCATTCACATCTTTAAAAGGTCTCAGGTGGGATATTGGTATATGCATATGAGCACTTAGGCAAACTATTGTATAAGTTCCAGTTTGCCGATCAATGTAAAATGAACTTGCATTCAAGATATTGTGGATTTTGCACATCGGCTACTTATAAGAGCAGGGCAACTTCTTTTATCTGTTTTATTTCACTATTGATTTTCTCCTTTTCCTCCAGTGCTTGATAAAGAGAGACTACAGTCATGAAAAGAAGTTTGTCTTAATGAACTATAAAATAGTTTAGTCTTCTTCTGCCACATCCATTGTCATTTAGTGCTGATATTTATTGGCAAAATGATTTAAAATTACTCTGAAAGGAACCACCATGAATGAATACAGATTTCATTTCAGGTAACATGCTCTAGAAAACACTTTCTCCTTGAGCGTTTTTGAGATATGTATGGGAAATGCAGACAATGGCATTTATAATAACAACAGATACCACTTCATTTCTTTTTTATGCTGAATTCAATTTGCTTGAAAATAAAATTGGATGGGCTATTTAGTTTACATTTTCCATAAATTAATTTTTAAAGTAAACAATATATATTCCCCTTGTTACAGATAGCAGTATATATACTGTAGCACAGGTATAGCTGTTCAGCAATACAGTATGTATTAGATAAACCATAAGATAAAAGAAAAAAGGGTAAATAAAAAAGGAAGACTAGGAGAAAAAGTAAAAAAATAAAGGAAGATCGTTAAGGGAAAACAATAAAGCTCAAGTTTCCATCAGAACCCAAGAATTATATCCAAGGGGTCCAGCTGAGTTAAAACGATGCTGAATGTCAGGTAATATACTAGGTTAATTACTTATTAACCATGACCCTTCTCTCTAATCTAAATTTAGCTTTTTCTCAGTTATAGAGTTTTTAATCAATACTTCTTCATAATTGACCAGTTAACATTTAATTTTTGGGGGAGGTCTCCTGTCCGCAATATAAAAGGATTTCTACCTTTGGGTCAGATAGTATAAACGCTTCCATCTTTCAAATATCTCTTAATTATATATTTTGCTTTTCTTTCATTAGTTAATTTTTCACTGTTGCAGTGAAATAAACCACCTATTCCTGCCTGACAATCATCAACATGCAGGCTAGCCATTGGTGTGTACTACCCAACAACTTGAAGGGGATTTCCGTGTTTTGATATTAATGGCATATCCCAATAAAATACCATGGTTTAATAGCTCGGACCCTCATCATCTGAAAACATAGATATTTACCGAAATTGTGACTATCTCACCCAGGTGCAGTGTCCAAAATTGTCGCTCTTCCCCAATTCAAGTGAATTACTAAGAATGGTTTAATATAAGGTAAAATGTATAAACACTAATAAGAGGGAGTGAAACAAACAAAAAAAAGAAAAAATAATACAAAAACAAATGACTAAAGAAAGGAAAGGAGAGTATGTGACTAAAGGGGGTTTTACACTGGGCAATTATCGTGCAGACGAGCGTTCATATAACGCTCGTTGCCGATAATTGCCCTATGTAAACAGGGCAGCGATCAGCAGATGAACGAGCAAACGCTGATCGTATCATTTAAAAAAAGTTAAATATTATCGTTGTCAGCAGCACATCTCCTTGTGTAAACAGGGAGACGCGCTGCTTACATGATAATATTGTATGGGGACGACCAATGGGAGTAATGACTGCTCATCCCCATCCATAGCTCCATGTGACATGAGCAAACGATCAATGATGTCTCGCTGATCGCCTATTGTCAGCCGGTGTATAAGGCCCTTAAGTAAAAGAAACAGAACCTCGTACCTACGGTTGCTAAACTGCATCAGGTGTGTAAGAAATCTGTTCTAAACATTTCACAGTCTTATAACATGATTGATGGTTGTAGACTTTCCAATATTGATGAATGCTATAAAGGAAGGGTGTCGCGAAAAAAACAATTTTTATATAAATTTGCTTTTAGTGTTTTATTTAAAAATGTTTTATTTATTTGTGTGTTTGTGTTTTACTTTTTTTTATTTTTGAACTTTTTCTTGTCTATGGGGGCTGCCATTTTTTTTTTCATCTCTGTATGTGTCGATTAACGACACATACAGACATGGAATATGGCACATACAGCCCCATAGTGAATGCGAACGGGACCCGTTCCATTCACTATGCTGTATGCCGTCTGTGTGGGAACGGCGCATGCGCCGCTCCCACACAATCCAAATGGAAGGTCTTCGGCCGAGCGACGTCCAGAGCCATTTTCTTGTGGACCGGAAGCCGCGGCCAGACAGTAATATTACTACTTCCGGTCGCGGCTTCCGGACTTGTGTTCTAATGCAAGCACTTGGAGCGGAGGGAGCGGACGGACCGGAGGGAGCGGCGGCGGCAGGATCAGGTAAGTTATTTCTGTGTATGTACATGTTTTAGTGTGTGATTACTACTGTATGTAAACCTACTACACTGTGTGTTCGCTCAAAAAATGGCGACACACAGTGTAGGAGGTTTGAACGTTCAATCCCCTCCTTTCTCCTGGCACTAGCCAGGATAAGGGAGGGGGGATTCTGTGAGCTCACTAGAGCGAGTGTGTCTTCTCAAATTTTGCAGCATAAAGCAATGTGGCTGCTCTACCACATGCAATGCTGCAATTTTGGGAATTGCTCCATCTAGTGACCAGCACTGGGAAATGTTATAAATTAGAATCTAATTTATAATATTTCCTGACTCGTAAAAAAATAAAAAAAATTAGAACAATGTTTAATCATTTACACACTAACTGTTTAACTAAAAAAAAAAAAAGCGACACATTACCTTTAAGTGTGGTATTTTTATCTTACAAGAATTAGACAACAAACAACTCAATCCACAAGCTTGATTTTAACATGGCTTAATAAATACGATGATGTACTGTAGTAAACAGCTTGTAAACATTTGATAACTCATCATTTCAAAACCTCCTTCCTTTACATTAGTCCTCTCACATGAAATTGAACATGGCATTAGGTTTCAGTTGGATGAAGAACTTTATATAAAGAGACTTAAGGCTATTTCCTTTTGCTAGAGTTCAAACTATGATGTCTGAACAAGCTGAGAGCAAATCTATAAACTTAGAGATATTAAGAATTGTATATACACTAGTGGCCGAAATGTGGAAACCTTTTAGAAAAAAGGTGTTTTTGATGTTTAACCCCTTCCCGTCGTAAACAACTTTCAGATTTTAATTTTCGTTTTTTCCTCCCCACCTTCCAAAAGTCATAACTTTTTTATTTTTCCATCGATATAATCCTATGAGGGCTTGATTTTTCGGGACAAGTTGTAGTTTTTCGCAGCGCCATTTATTGTGCCATATATTGTACTAGAAAACAGGAAACAAATTATATGTGAGGTAGAAAGTGAAAAAAACAGCGATTCCTCCATTGTTTTTTGCGCTTAGTTTTTATGGACTTTACTGTGCAATTAAAACAACATGTTAACTTTATTCTGCGGGTCAATATGATTACAGCGATACCAAATGTATATAGTTTTTTCTATATTTTACTACTTTTACAAATAAACAACTAAGTGTAAAATATTACATTTATTTTGTGTCACGAAATTCTGAGAGACATAACTTTTTTATTTTTCCGTCGATTAAGTAGTATGAGGGCCTATTTTTTGCAGGATAAGCTGTAGTATTTAACCTCTTCCCGTGGTAAACAACTTTCAGATTTAAATTTTAGTTTTTTCCTCTCCACCTTCCAAAAGCCATAATGTCTTTATTTTTCCGTCGATATAGTACCATGAGGGCTTGATTTTTGCAAGACGAGTTGTAGTTTTTCGTAGCACCATTTATTTTGCCGTATAATGTACTAGGAAAAAGGAAAAAATTATTTGTGGGGTAGAAAATGAAAAAAACAGCGATTCCTCCATGGTTTTTTGCGCGCCGTTTTGACGGAATTCACTGTGCAATTAAAACAACATGTTAACTTTATTCTGTGGGTCAATACGATTACGGCACAAAAAACAACAATTGTGACCCTGGGTAGTCAGCAGGTACAATAAATATGATCAATAGGAGGGATGCCTGCAGGCAAACAGAACCCTTTTTCCTTACCACCCGTTAATAGTAAAGAATAAATTACAAATTTTTATTAAGCTACGTATAGCAAACAAACAGACCACATATATATTGGTTTAAAACTGTCACTGCCTAGAGCTGAAGTAGAGGTAATTCACTGAAGAGATCAGCAAGTGTTGAAACAGACGAGAGTAAGTGCTGGCCGACACACAAGGGGTCAGTTACAGCCAGTAAATACCATGTAACTAGTCGCAAAGTAAATTCAGCTAAGGCAGGAATTAAAATAAACAGAGCCCCCCCCGACATGTTTCGCTAACTAGTAGCGTCCTCAGGGGTACACGGGGCTAATGATTAGCCCCGTGTACCCCTGAGGACGCTACTAGTTAGCGGAACATGTCGGGGGGCTCTGTTTATTTTAATTCCTGCCTTAGCTGAATTTACTTTGCGACTAGTTACATGGTATTTACTGGCTGTAACTGACCCCTTGTGTGTCGGCCAGCACTTACTCTCGTCTGTTTCAACACTTGCTGATCTCTTCAGTGAATTACCTCTACTTCAGCTCTAGGCAGTGACAGTTTTAAACCAATATATATGTGGTCTGTTTGTTTGCTATACGTAGCTTAATAAAAATTTGTAATTTATTCTTTACTATTAACGGGTGGTCAGGAAAAAGGGTTCTGTTTGCCTGCGGGCATCCCTCCTATTGATCAATACGATTACGGCGGTACAAAATAAATATATAGTTTTTCTTATATTTTACTACTTTTACAAGTAAAAACCTAAGTGTAAAAAAGAAAATTAATTTTGTCACCAAATTCCGAGAGCCATAACTTTTTTATTTTTTCGTCGATTAAGTGGTATAAGGGCTTATTTTTTGCGGAATAACTAGGTGACCAAAAATAGAGATTCTGGCGTTTACAATTTATTTATTTTTATGGCGTTCACCGTGCGTGTTAAATAATGATATATTGTAATAGTTCCGATTTTTACGGATGCGGCGAAACCAATTATGTTTATTTATTTAATTTTTTACTATGCTCTAGGGGGAAAATGGGAAAAGGGGAATTTTTTGAACTTTTAATATTTGTATATTTTTTTTACACAAAAAAACACTTTATTGAACTCATTTTTTCATTTTTACTTTTTTTATTAGTCCCCCTAGGGGACTTCAACGAGCGATCATTAGATAATGTATTGCAGTATATCGTGATTCTGACAGGCATTTATTAAGCCCTACCGGAGGCAGGGCTTAATAGGTGTACAAAGATGGCAGACCTGGGGGTCTTCATTAGGCCCTCAGGCAGCCATAGCAACCATCGCCCCCCCCCCCCCCCGATTGCGTTGCGAGGGGCATGACGAGCTGTTAGAGGGGATTGCCCCCCTCTTTCTAACGATTTAAATGCTGCGGTCGCTAATGACCGCAGCATTTAACGAGTTAAACGAGCGGGATCGCGCTCGAGCGCGATGCCGCTCATTACTCTGAAGTGTCGGCTGTAACATACAGCCAACACCAGCATCGTATGGAACGAGTTCACTCCGTGAGCCCACTCCATACTTCCCCTACCCGGCTATGACGTAACTGTATGTCATATGTCGGGAAGGGGTTAATGATACCATTTTGGGGTACATGCAACATTTTGATCACTTTTTATTCAATTTTTTTTGTGGGAGATGAGGTGACCAAATAATAGCCATTCTGGCGTTTACAAACTTATTTTTTTTACGACGTACACCGTGCGGGTTAAATAAAGATATATTGTAATAGCTCAGACTTTTACAGATGCGGCGATACCAGTTATGTTTATTTATTTATTTTTTTACTTAGCTCTAGGGTGAAAATGTAAAAAGGTTTTTTTTCGTAACTTTTAATTTAAAAAAAAGTTTTCACATAAAAAAAACCTTTATTTTACTAATTTTAACTTTTTTTATTAGTCCCCCAAGGGGACTTCAACCAGCGATCGTTGGATCGCTTGCACGATATACTGCAATACTAATGCCAGAGGCAGGGCTTAATAGGAGCACAAAGATGGTGGACCTGGGGGCCTTCATTAGACCCCAGGCAGCCATAGCAACCATCGCCACCCCGCGATTGCATTGCGGGGGGCGCGAATAGCTGCTAGAGGGGGTCGCCCTCCTCTTTCTAACGATTTAAATGCCGCAGTCGCTATTGACCACGGCATTTAACGAGTTAAAACGAGCGGGATCCCGCTCGTTACTGTGAAGTGTCGGATGTAACATACATCCGACACCTGCATCATATGGAGCGGGTTCACTCCGTGAGCCCGTTCCATACTTCCCTTACCCGACTATGATGTATGGATACGTCAAATGTTGGGAAGGGGTTAATGGCTTATAATACCATTTGTTTTGTAATAATACCATACAATTATATATCATTGGGAAGATTTAGCCTTAGTTACGGCCTTACAAAGCTTTCCCATGAAGTGAACCAAGTTTTTTAGTTCTTCAGGTGTTATAATTTGAAACCAAGATTGTATTATTTCTTCTATCAATTGTGTTTTATTCCTTGTTTTTTTCAGACCAACAAGTTTCTTTAATCGGCTCCACATGTTCGATAGGGACTGCAGTCTTGGCTATTTCCAGGCCATTCTAGCAGTGTAATATGATTATCCTGAAATCACTTTTTGCACACAGCAGGAACATGACATGGAGCTGAATCCTATTGAAATATAAAGGCTTCATTATTTTGGAAAAGATCACGTGCAGATGGCTTTAGTTTGGGCTCAAGTATTTCATTTACATATTATTTGGCATTTATAGCCCCATTAACCACACAACTTCTGTCCACAACTTTTGCTGTCATATATCGCCACATCATAACACTATCTGGGAGCTTCATTGTAGCTGTAAGGCAATGCGAAGGCAAATCTACAATATTTCTCCTTACTCACGTACTTTATGCCATCACTGCCGAATAGGAAAATTCTGGTCTGATCACTTCAGATGGTTCTGTCCCATTGTTCGTCTGTTCAGTTAACATGGGTTTTAGCCCGCTGTAATCTACTCGATCTTTGTTTGAGCAATTAAAATAGATTTTTTTGCGGAATTCTATTATTTAGACTAAATTCTTTCAGTCAGTGACAAACAGCCCTTCCACTCAACTTCAAACCGCATTGCAACAGCTCACTTTGTGTAAAGGAATTACTAGTTGAGCAATTCCCCAGAGTGCAAGTTATGGAATTGCTCTGTAAGCGATTCCCTAAAGTCAGCTGGAGTCTGTCTTGATAAAGAGTGGAGGTCATCTGCTACCTCTAGTCCATCACTATTCTTATCAGCAGAGTCTAAGGCTATTCTATGGTCTTCACCAGAGCCCACCGCAAGGCAGATTGGATTTGGCTGCATAAAACCCAAGTTGCTTTAACAGAATACAGTGTTGGACAGGAGGTGCAATACAGGCAATATCAGAACTTAAACCAGACAGACAGAGGGTAAACAGCAAACTGAGTACACAACCAAAAGAGACTGTAATTCCAAATCAAAAAGCAGAAGAATACCAGGAGTTGCAGAGGTCAAAACCAGCCGAGAGCAGAATGTCCAAATCAGTGAGCAAAAGGGTTCATCTAAAGACAAAGCCGAGGTCCAAATCCAATAATCCAAATAGTCAGGTGATACAGGGTGCAGCCAGGAGCTTGATCAGATACTTGCATACACAAAGAAATTCACAAGAACAACGAAAGAACTGACCAGGCTTAAATACTCTACCCTAGAACCTGATTAGAAGAAGACAGAGAAATGAGATTGGCTCTGCAACTCAAACCAGAGCCACCCAGAAGCTAGTAGTCATGGTAATCTTGAGGGGACGGACATTTAATAACAGTACCCCCTTTCTATGAGGGGCCACAGGACCCTTAAACCTTGGTCTAGATTTCAAAGGAAACTTCAAATGCAAGACTTTAACTAAACGGTTAGCATGTACAATATAGGCAGGAACCCAAGTTCAATATTCCGGCCCATACCGCTTCCAGTGTACCAAGTACTGGAGAGTACCCCTGACCCTTCTGAAATCCACAATCCTCTGAACCTCAATCTCCATATCTCCTTCTACCTGAACTGGAGGAGGAGGTTTCTTGAGTGGATTAAATTGTGATTTTTTATTTATTTTTTAAAGAGAGATTTGTGAAAAACGTCATGAATTTTAAAAGACGGAGGAAGTGCCAGACGAAAAGACACAGGTTAATAACTTCAACAATTTCATATGGACCAATAAATCTAGGAGCATACTTACGAGACGGTACTTTCAGTCGCAGATTCTTAGTAAAAAGCCACACCTTTTGACCCACACTAAACACAGGGAGTTCTTCAGGTTCCGTTGAATCTGAGTCCAAACTGTGCACAGTTTATTTGATTCAACTTCCACCTCAGGGTTATCTCTAGAAGAGGTGGAAAATGAACCAAAACTAGGATGAAAACCATAATTACAGAAAAAAGGAGAGGTATCAAGAGAAACATGATGACGATTATTTATAGCAAATTCTGCTTGCAGAAGATACGAAACTCATTCAGCCTGATTATCCGCAACATAACACCTAATATATTGTTCCAAGGTTTGATTAAAGCTTGCGGTTTGACAATTAGTCTCAGGGTGAAAAGCAGAAGAGAACGATAAATGTACGCCAAGTTTCTTACAGAAAGCTCACCAGAAGTTAGAAACAAATTGTACACCTCTATCAGAGACAATAGTTTGCGGAATATAATGCCGACAGACTACCTGATCAATGAATAATTTAGACAGCGTTTTTTCTTCAGGAAGTTAAAGAAAAGGAATGAAATTACACATTTTACTTAAAGAGACTCTGTCACCACATTATAAGTGCCCTATCTCCTACATAAGGAGATCGGCGATGTAATGTAGTTGACCGTAATGCTTTTTATTTTAAAAAAACGATCTTTTTTCACAAAGTTAGGAGCGATTTAAGTTTATGCTAATGAGCTTTCTTAATGCCAAAGTGGGCGTACTTTTACTTTCGACCAAGTGGGCGTTGTACAGAGGAGTGCATGACGCTGACCAATCAGCATCATGCACTCCTCTCCATTCATTTACACTGCACTAGCGATATAGATATATCGCTATGTGCAGCCTCATACACAAGCCCTAACATTACTAGTGTCCTGATAATGAATACACATGAAATCCAGCCTGGACGTCATGTGTACTCAGAATCCTGACACTTCTGAATCTTTTTTTGTGAGATTCTGGCAAGTGAAACCAAATCTCGTTTAGCTCCGTGATCTCGCGAGATTTTGTATCCGTTGCTGGAATCTCACAAAAAAAGAGTCAGAAGTGTCAGGATTCTGAGTACACATGACGTCCAGGCTGGATGGTCATGTGTGTTCATTATCAGGACACTAGTAATGTTAGGGCGTGTGTATGAGGCTGCACATAGCGATATATCTATATCGCTAGTGCAGTGTAAATGAATGCAGAGGAGTGCATGATGCTGATTGGTCAGCGTCATGCACTCCTCTGTACAACGCCCACTTGGTCGAAAGTAAAAGTACAAGCTCATTAGCATAAACTTAAATCGCTCCTAACTTTGTGAAAAAAGATCGGTTTTTTAAATAAAAAGCATTACTGTCACCTACATTACAGCGCCCATCTCCTTATGTAGGAGATAGGGCACTTATAATGTGGTGACAGAGTCTCTTTAACCGATCCAGCAAAACCCAAATGACAGTAAAATCCATAGACAGATGAGACCAAGGTTTCTGCGGAACAGACAATGGAAGTAGTTCCCCCATAGGATGAACTCGAGGAGTCTTAGCGCGAGCGCAGACATCACAAGCAGAGACATAGGAACTCACATCACGAGACAAAGACAGTCGCCAGTAGAGACGCGAGACTAGTTTTTTAGTACCAGTTATCCCTGGATGACCAAACAAAACCCAATCATGTAACACATGGAGCAAACAAAATCTGAACTGAGGAGGGACAAATAATCTTTCAGCAGGAATGTTTTGCGGAGCGAGTTGCTGACATTTTTAAATCTAAGTTAGAAGATCAGGCGATATTGCAGAAACCACTTTCTTCTTAGAAAAAATAGTTTCAGGATAAATGTCAGGGACCTGTGAGGAACAGAAACTTTGAGATAAGGCATCGGCCCTGAAATTTTTAGTCCCGGGTCTGTAGGTTACAATAAAGTCAAATCTGGTAAAGAACAAGGCCCACCTAGCCTGTTTGGGATTGAGTCTTTTTTTTTTCTTGATTCTAAAAAAATCCAGGTTTTTATGGTCAGTCAGTACAGTAATTTGATGTCTAGCCCCCTCTAGACAGTGGTGCCACTCTTCAAACACCCACTTAATAGCAAGAAGCTCATGACTACCTATATCATAAATTTTCACATTGGCGGAAAATTTGCAGGAAAAAAAAGCACAGGGACACAAATTAGTCAATACAGAAAATCCTTGAGACAACACAGCCTCCACACCTATTTATGAGGCATCAACCATCAACAATAGAGGAGCTAGAAAAGTACTGGCGCTTTTATAAAACACAGTTTTTTAAGATTTCAAAAGGCGGAGACCGCACTAGGTTTCCAATTTACAAGGTCAGAACCCACTTTCGTAAGATCCGTCAAAGGTATGGCAATGGAGGAAAAATTATGAATACATTTTCAGTAGAAATACGAAAACCCAAGAACCTCCGCAGAGATTTTAGTGAAATGGGTTGGACCCAATCAAAAACCGCATGAACCTTAGCGGAGTCCATATGAAAATCATGAGGAGAAAGAACATACCCAAAGAAATTAACTTCCTGAACTCCAAAAATAATTTTTTTAAATTTCGCGTAAAGACAATTTTTCCTCAGCATTTGAAGGATGGATCTTAAATGTATAACATGAGAGTACCAATTGGAAGAAAACACAAGAATATTGTCCAGATACACAACCACAAAGCATCCAATACAATTTCTGAAAATACGATTAACCAGGTTCTGAAAAACCGCTGGAGCATTACTTAGACCAAAAAGCATGACTAAATACTCATAATGACCATCTGGAGTATTAAATGCTGTCATCTACTCATCGCCTCTCTGGATACAAACCAAATTGTAGGCCCCGCATAAATCCTGTTTAGAGAACCACCTGGCTCCCGAGATCTGATTAAACAGGTCCGGGATGAGTGGAAGAGCATACTGATTCTTAACGGTAATCTTATGTAATTCAGAATAGTCGATACAGGGTCTTAAACTGCATCTTTCTTTTCAACAAAGAAAAACTTGCACCCACCAGAGAAGTAGACGGAGGAATATGACCCTTACGGAGACCGTCTTTAATATAATCTTTGGCTTGTCTTTCCGGAGCAGAAAGATTATAAATCCGCCTCTTGTGCAGTTTAGCATTAGTGAGAAGTACAATGGGGCAGTCATACGGCCTATGAAGACGGAGAAATTCACAACTGATTTCAGAAAAGACATTCTCAAAATCTTGAATAAACTCTGGCAACGATAGTGCATTGCAAGATACGTTAGTAGTAGACAAAGATATGCAAGAATCATAACATTTAGAATTCCACTTAATCAAATCCGCTTTTACCCAATCAATAACAGGATTATGTGTCTGCAACCATGGAATACCCAAAATTACCTCAGAAGGCAAATTTTCTAGGATAAAGAAATAGATTAGTTCAGTATGCAAAGTTACAGGCAGAGTGGAGATTTTGACCGACCCCTGAGAGGGAGGGTATTATCTATAGCGGATACTTTGATCAGGGTACTCAGCATAATAATGGGGATAGTCAATCTTATTGCAACCTGGAAATCTAAGAAATCAGCCGCAGAACCATTATCTACAAAAGCTTGACCAGAAATACAAACATTATTAAATCATACATTAACAGGCAAAAGGATTTTTTGAGAAAATGTGAGAAAAACCTGATTGCTCAGATAGCATTCCCATGGACCATTTTGGCTCTGAAGTTTTCTGGAGTTGGACGTTCTGGACATTCGGAACAGTTCTTGAGCGTATGACCAGCGTCCCCGCAATAGAAACACAGCCCTCTGCGTTTCCGAAAAGTTATCCTTTCTTGAGAAGATATAGTGGAGCCCAACTGCATGGGCTCTTATGCATCAGATGAAGGGACCTCAGCGCAGGGAAGGGGAGAGGCCATTGCTGATCTTTCATTTTTGCGCACTCGTAGTTGTCGGTCCAGACGCACAGCAAGAGTCATGGAATTCTCTAAAGTCAAGGGCGAAGGGTCATTTATTAGGAGATCGTTTATGGTTTCAGAAAGGCCTCGGCGAATTGACATCGGAGTGCAGCATCATTCCACTTTGAAGAGGTGGACCACAATCTAAATTGCGAACAATAATCTTAGACAGGACGCCATCCCTGATTTTGAGATAACAGATTGGCCTTAGCCACTGCAGTGATATCTGGTTCTCCATATATTAAACCTAAGGCCTCAAAGAAGATCTCAACAGAAAAAACTTCAGGGGCATCAGTTCTCAACAAAAAAACCTTGGTTTGAGGATCCCCCTGCAAAAGTGAAATGACAACACCAACTCGCTGCTGCTGAGTACCAGAGGACAAAGGTCTTAGTCAAAGAAACAACTTAGAACTCTTCCGAAATTTAACTAAAGACTTACGATTATCAGAAAAATGATTAGGTGAGTTCACTTTAGGTTCAACAGGATTTACGACTGGAACGACTACTTGGGTCTGCGCAGTTTCATGATGTTGAATCCTTACGGCCAGACCTTGTACCAGCTGAGTTAAATCGTGCATCTGTTCCACCAGGGCTTGCATACTGTAGGTTTTATTGTGAAAATAGATAATAAATAAAGGCTTGTGATTATGTAATGGAATCACCAGTTGAGCAATTCCCAGGGTGGAAGTTTATGGAATTACTAGGTGAGCGATTCCCCAAAGGCTGCTGGAGACTGTCAGGAATCAGCGTGCAAATAAATCCGCAACCCCAAATCTGTCAACTCTGATCAACGGAATCTAAGGCTACTCTATGGTTTTACCCAGAGCCCACCGCAAGGCAGGTTGGACTTTGCAGCACAGAACCCAGATTGTTTTAACAGAGTGTTGGATAAAAGGGGCAATGCAGGCAATACCATTGCAGAAAACAAGACAGCCCGCGGTTAAATAGAAAGTCCAAATCACAAAGCTAGTGGATATCAGGGATTACAGAGGTCAAAACAAGCCGGGAGCAGAAAGTCCAAATTGGTAAACAAAGGGTAATCCAGAGACAGCTACTTGCCTGGTCCTGCCGACCCATGTCTTCACTCTGATCAATGGTAATACTTTCCATTCATCTGTTCCTCTGACGGAATGGATGAACGGAAACCCTAAATGGAACCCGATGCTGATGTGAACGAGGCCTAACAGTATTGTATAAGTGTTTCTTGGGGTGGCTGTCTGCAGTAGTGTGAATGTGATTATGAATTGTCTGAGTGGAAAATGTATCTAATTATCTATTTTCACCAGTAGAGATATGTGTTTCATTTTTATTTGTTGCATCCATGGATTGATATATATATTTTTTAGATTGGAAATAAAAGTTATGTTTTAGTGATGTTTCACAGTTATTAGGGCATTGTAGCTGGCCCTGTTATAGGGGCAGTATGGCTAGCTCTGTTATGGGGCACTTTGGCCATATTTCTTATTGGGTGAAATGTGGCCTATAAAAAGGGGTTTATTTAAAATGTGTCAGTGCCACTTTCTTATCTCCTAAGCTTGGGAAACAGGATACTCATTTTGTTTTTTAATAGTGTCCACATATTCAAGAGCACAGTACAGAGCTATAAATTACATCAGTTTGTGTCCAATTTAAGTCTAATTTCCCTATTTTAAGTATATATTTGTGTCAACACATAGACATTGGAAACATCTTTGTTCGGTCAACTAATCTAGTGTAACATGGAAATACATAGTTGCTAGGGTTTAAACTACTCTACTGCTAGAAAACTCTAGTGCTCAGCATGGAGAAATTAAGCTGCCTTAAAAGCTCCTCTTAATTTTCTGTTAGTTTTAAGCCATTTATGTAATTATATTACAGTATAAGAGCTTTTCAAATGTATTTTTTATATGTTTAATATAATGACTATATGATTTCATTATTTCAGAAACTATCTTAATATTTTATCAAATAATTGGTATTTTGTATTCTATCATTGTAACTATAGCACATACCTTCACTTAAAAATTCAGTATAATTTCTATAAGCACCAGGCTCTCGTTCTCTTAATTTGAGACAAAAATATGAAAATACAGTAGAATTTCACCAGGTGTTTTATTCACCAGCTGTAATATATTCTGCACAGAATCTACAGTAATCAAATAATTTGACACTCTCATCTGCCTTTTTATAAGGAATTTCTACAATTCTATAAATCTTTGTTGAAAAGTCAAAACAAAATAAAAGAAATTGCAGTAATAAGCATGATAACAATGGAGGTTAGGAAAAAAGAGGTTTTAATTTTAAATATTATTCCTTTTGCCTACAGCACCTGAGGACTTATCAGCTAATTTCCCAGTACTTCTATTTTAGAAAGATAATATCAGTTTCATTGCTTTTCAATATTCTCAAAATGCATTATAACCGCTTATAGTAAATCATTCTAAAACATTGCAATCACAAAGAGGACCCTCAGTTATCTCCATTCCTGAAACTGATAGGCAACATTCATAGGAGCTTGTAAGAAAAAAGAAAAATCTGTAAAACATGGGGGAATAAAAAATATCAAACTATGTCATGCCATTGTAATACCGCTGCATGTTAGAAATAGTTATCCCAAAATATAAAGTCCCTACAGTCAGATGGCAGGTTTATTTATTTTTTGTTCATTCTTTATCTGGTTGGATAGTTTCCTTAGAAGATTTACTTTTATACTTAGACTTCTGTTCTGTTTCAAAGTAAGATTTATTTAATGTTTAATGTTTAATGTTAGTTTGTATCAAGACATCTTCAAACACATCTAGAAACCTTGATATTTGTATTTAAAGGGTTTTGATGGTTTTATTTAAATAAAGCATACTCCTTGTATAATGAAAAGTTATGCAACTGTCTGTGTTTCAAGATCTCTGCTTGCAGTCAATGATTGAACACATTATTATTTAGATTCAGAGGCTGAAAACCTGTCCTGATAATATGATATTCACATGTGTATGCTTTTTTAAATGATTCAAAGCTCTCTCTTGTATTGTGCCTTGGACCGCTGTGAGCTTCTAGTCTGTAGAACTGTATAATGATCTACTTGGACATAGCTTTTTTATTTGTCATAAAATAACACATATTTGGTTGACTATCTGTACTGATTTATCACTTATATCAAACGTCTTTGTGCACTTTTTGTCTATTTTTTTTTTGTGGCCAACTGGCTGAACTGACGACTCGACTGAGAGCGGGTCCTGTGTGTTACTGCAACGATTACATGGGAGTAGTACTAAGAAGAGAACTCACATGTGTCTCAGGAGTGATGAACTGGCTATTTATATAAAGAGAGACTAGTAGATAAATCTAACTATATATATATATATATATATATATATATATATATATATATATATTTAGCTATACAGTGTATCATGGGACCCAGCCTATTTGATTTGCATATCAGTAACACGTGCCCCACTATGGAGAGCACAGAAAATAGCGGGTCAGCTGAAACGGGAAATAGAAGGTGAAAAAGGATTCTGAAAGCACAAAAATACGGTTGGATAGTAAATACACCATTGGGGGCTTAGGAGCACGGCGATTTTGAATTTTTTGATGAAAACTCATGTACACTTTAAGATCTTTTTTTTTTTTAAATCTATCCTTTTACACAAATCCAATATAGAGATCATATTTCCGTTTCATATTACACCTGATTTTTTTTTTTCCTAAATGCATATTGCGTTAACCTCCACAAGATTTATTTGTAATACATTTTTGTCACATTTAAAAAACACAGGGGAGAACGTTTCAGGATAAGTTTATCCTGATATATTGATCTGAGAATTTGCCAACTGTGAATAATTTAGCAAGACAATATAGATCACTTATTGATAAACTATATATATATATATATATATATATATATATATATAACAGCAAATCATAGCTGTGCTTAGTACTGTACAATACTGAAATTAGGGAGTTAAACATATTTTACAACCATTTTGCAAGTGCTACCCTTTGAAACAAAAGAGATTGCTATAAAAATGTTGGAAATTAGTTATCCCTGTTAATCTTAGTACAGTCTGGAAGTCATGAAAGACATTTGGTTAAAGTACTTGTCTTGTTGGACAGTGGCTGAAAGCCTGTGAATAATACATTTCAGCTGTTTGGATGAGCAGACCCCTAGCTTGCTATTCTCAAATATGTGCCTCCTTTCATATCCTGCTGTGCCAGATTTTGAAAAATCAGTCTTCTCAAATGGAAACCTACTATATATACTATATTAATAAAAATACAAGTAACTGTGTATTTCTGATATTTGGTAAATGTAATATTTTTATATAAACGAAAAGAAAACACTTTAAAATTAGCATCTATCTATTTAGTGTGTGTGTGTGTGTGTGTGTGTGTGTATATGTGTGTATATATATATATATATATATATATATATATATATACAGGGTGGGCCATATATATGGATACACCTAAATAAAATGGGAATGGTTGGTGATATTAACTTCCTGTTGTGGCACATTAGTATATGGGAGGGGGGAAACTTTTCAAGCTGGGTGTTGACCATGATGGCCATTTTGAAGTCGGCCATTTTGTATCCAACTTTAGTTTTTTCAATGGGAAGAGGGTCATGTGACACATCAAACGTATCGAGAATTTCACAAGAAAAACAATGGTGTGCTTGGTGTTAACGTTACTTTATTATTTCATGAGTTATTTATGTCATTATGGGTGTCAGGTCCGAGCATTCCTAGATGAACAGTTTCCTGGAAAGTGGATTGGTCATTGTGGGCCAGTTGAATGGCCCCCTAGGTCTCCTGATCTGACCCCCTTAGACTTTTAGACTTTTATCTTTGCGGTCATCTGAAGGCAATTGTCTATGCTGTGAAGATACGAGATATGCAGCAACTGAAACTACGGATACTGGAAGCCTGTGCTAGCATTTCTTCTGCGGTGTTGCTATCAGTGTGTGAAGAGTGGGAGAAGAGGGTTGCATTGACAATCCAACACAAAGGGCAGCACTTTGAACACATTTTATAAGTGGTCAGAAACTTGTAAATAACTCATGAAAGAATAAAGAATAAAGTAACGTTAAAACCAAGCACACCATTGTTTTTCTTGTGAAATTCTCGATAAGTTTGATGTGTCACATGACCCTCTTCCCATTGAAAAAACAATGGATACAAAAGGGCCGACTTCAAAATGGCCGCCATGGTCAACACCCAGCTTGAAAAGTTTTCCCCCTCCCATATACTAATGTGCCACAAACAGGAAGTTAATATCACCAACCATTCCCATTTTATTTAGGTGTATCCATATAAATGGCCCACCCTGTATATATACAGTGAAGGAAATAAGTATTTGATCCCTTGCTGATTTTGTAAGTTTGCCCACTGTCAAAGACATGAACAGTCTAGAATTTTTAGGCTAGGTTAATTTTACCAGTGAGAGATAGATTATATTTAAAAAAAAAAGAAAATCACATTGTCAAAATTATATATATTTATTTGCATTGTGCACAGAGAAATAAGTATTTGATCCCTTTGGCAAACAAGACTTAATACTTGGTGGCAAAAGCCTTGTTGGCAAGCACAGCAGTAAGACGTTTTTTGTAGTTGATGATGAGGTTTGCACACATGTTAGATGGAGTTTGGGCTTTTGGAGTTAATGTGCTTCTTTTTGAGCCACTCCTTTGTTGCTTTGGCTGTATGTTTTGGGTCATTGTCGTGCTGGAAGACCCAGCCACGAGCCATTTTTAATGTCCTGGTTGAGGGAAGGAGGTTGTCACTCAGGAATTGACGGTACATGGCTCCATCCCTTCTCCCATTGATGCGGTGAAGTAGTCCTGTGCCCTTAGCAGAGAAACACCCCCAAAACATAATGTTTCCACCTCCATGCTTGACAGTGGGGACGGTGTTCTTTGGGTCATAGGCAGCATTTCTCTTCCTCCAAACACGGCGTGTTGAGTTAATGCCAAAGAGCTCAATTTTAGTCTCATCTGACCACAGCACCTTCTCCCAATCAATCTCAGAATCATCCAGATGTTCATTTGCAAACTTCAGATGGGCCTGTACAGGTGCCTTCTTGAGCAGGGGGACCTTGCGGGCACTGCAGGATTTGAATCCATTACGGCGTAATGTGTTACCAATGGTTTTCTTGCCTCAGCGTAATAAGACATTTTGGACAATTGTATGCTTCCACCTTTCTGGAAACAGTTTGGGAAGGCCCTTTTCTGTTTCAGCGTGACTGTGCCCCAGTGCACAAATCAAGCTTCATAATGGCATTATTGGGTGAGTTTGGTGTGGAGGACCTTGACACAGACCTCTGACCTCAACCCAATCAAACACCTTCAGGATAAACTAGAATGTAGATTACGAGCAAGGCCCTCTCGTCCAAAATCAGTGTGACCTAACAAATGCTTTTCTGGATGAATGGGCAAAAATTCCCAAAGACATACTCCAAAATCTTGTGGAAAGCCTTCCCAGAAGAAACCTGTTTCAGCTGCAAAGGGGGGAAGCAACTCCATATGAATGTCTATGGTTTTAGAATGTGATGTCACAAAAGCCCCTGTTGGTGGAATGTGTAGGTGTCCCAATACTATTGTCTATAGTGTGTGTGTGTCTATATGTATGTGAATAAATATATATATATATATATATATATATATATAAATCTTTTTTTTGTTTCTGTGTCTAAACAATAAGTCAAGCCTTTAAAGAGGTTTTCTTACCATTTAGAAGTGATAACATTTTGATATGATATACTATTATTTCCTGATCAGTGGGGATCCAAGCTGAGTATGCTGCTTGAGTCCCCTTGCTTTTAAGTTTAACTCTAATAAATGTATAAAATAAAATGTAACAAGGTATAAAAGCAATGTAATAGATACATTTATTTTCTTTACAAATCTAAAAAAAAACTCATGCATGATGATTAGTGACAGAAAAGAAAAACTCTGTTGGAAATATTAATATATTTTTTTGATCTTATGTAATTTTCTCATAAAATAAATTTTATGCTAAATACATTTTTCTTAAAAATGGTCCCCAAAAAAGTCAACATCTCATCCTACAAAAAACAAGACCTCACATTGTTAAAGAAAATAAAAATAAATAAACTGGGGGTGTTACATCATCAAGTGGTTAATATGCACTAAAGGGACCTGAATTCTGCACCAACTATATTTAAATGAAACCTAAATTAAATGTGTACAATACATTTCTGACATTTTTATGACCATTTTTCGTTTGTCCATAACAATTTAAGCGGTATAGGGATTGTCTGCAGATAGGTTAACATTTTTCATGGAATTACAGAAACCACCTTTACCTAAGTCAATTGTTTCCTGATTAGTTATTTCATAGCTGGATTGTTTCAAAAGTCAGTAGCGTTCAATGAGTCAATAACCATTTCGTTTCTGCAAGACCTTGATCAGCATTCACAGTTTTATTCAGTAAAATCAGATACAGAAGCTACTGTAAAATGAATTATGCCTGTCAATTATACTAAACCTTCAACAACATGGTGAAGAGAAGTTTAATGATATATTGACATACAGCATATTGCTGCATGAGTATGGATTATAAAAGTCTTTAAGGTGACCTTAGATGTCAGATTTCTAAAAAGTACAAATTTGCTCTTTTATTTTCCTAGGTAGTGCTAAAGTTTCTATTCTTGTTTTGTTTAGAAAATCTAGACATAATAGAGATATTTTACCTTGCTGTACAATGTCAGGTTTGATTAGTATGCTTCACTGTCCTATTGAATATTTATTGTAGATGTTAATTTGGGTATTTTTGAGCGCCTAAAAACAAGACGATAAGAGGAGTGATTGAATTTGTTAGAGAAGAGTGTGAAAAAATTATAACTTTGATCTTAGACCTGGAAATCGTCTTACTTCTGTCAACAAGAGAGACAGAGAACAATTCTATCGCACTAAACACTTGACACTATTTCTCCCGACTCCACTTCTAACATGCCAGTTCGGCCTAGCATGCATGTTTATTTCAATGAGGTGAGAGGAATAAGTAACTGCCAGAAACCTGTGGCCTATCTCCTGTTAGAACAAAGAATCAGGACTGTTGAAATCCAGAATGCTCAATCTCTTTTTACCCAGACATCTGCCATCAGGGGGACAGCCGAGATGCTCCTTTACACACATTGCCGGCATTAGGAGGGGGGAAACTGGGCAATCCTTTTAGGGTCCCCTGCTCACGGTTGCTATGTGGCCCCCTCATGCCCAGTGGCATTGCTAGCGCTGGAGGGGGCCCCGGTGCTAGCCATAGCGACAGCCACATTCACTTGCAACTGCATCCTGAGGATGCAGATACAAATGAAAAATATAGGCTGCAGGCCACGTTAGGCCTGCAGCCTATAAGACGCTGGCAAGACTCCCTGCGCAGGCCGGCATGATGACGTCACTGCATCACGATGGTTATTATTACTGTATGCAGGGGGCTGTGTTTGGCGCTATCTACAGGGAGCACAAAGGGGGCTTTACTACTGTGGGGGCACAAAGGTTGCACAGTTACTGATGGGGAACTTTTATTGCAGCAAGCACTGAGGGATCATTATAAACTTAAAAAGGCTCTGTCACCACATTATAAGTGCCCTATGTTCTAAATAATGTGATCGGCGCTGTAATGTAGATTACAGCAGTGTTTTTTATTTAGAAACGTTAGTGTCTGTGTATGTGGCTGCACATAGTGATCTAGTAAGATCACTATGTGCTGACTAAATTAATGGAGAGAAGTGTATGACGCTGACTGGTCAGCGTCATACACTTCTCTCCACAACGCCCACTTGGTCAAAAAGTAAAAGACGCCCAGTTGTCTATTAAGAAAGTCATTAGCATAAAGCTAAAATCGCTCATAACTCCATCAAAAATGATACTTTTTCTAAATAAAAGACACTGCTGTAATCTACATTACAGCGCCGATCACATTATGTAGAAGATAGGCCACTTATAATGTGGTGACAGAGCCTCTTTAAAATCAGTGTGTTACCTGAAATCCTCTTAGTCTCCTGTTTCTTTGGTTTTTTTCCCCCCTAAGTGCCTTCATTCCCTCATTAGGGTATGTTCACACGATGAGAGGCATATACGTGTGAAAAGACAGACTGTTAACAGCTGCCTCGTTTCACACGTAAATGCTCCTCCTCGCATTTTGCGAGCCGTCTGAGACGCTCGTAAATCTTGAGCTGTGCTTCATTGAGTTCAATGAAGAACAGCTCAAATTACGTGGCAAAGAAGTGCCCTGCACTTCTTTGCCGAGGCAGTCCATTTACTCGTCGTCGTTTGACAGCTATCAAACGACGACGCGTAAATTACAGGTCGTCTGCACAATATGTCGGCAAACCCATTCAAATGAATGGGCAGATGTTTGCCGACGTATTGTAGCCCTATTTTCAGGTGTAAAACGAGGCATAATACGCCTCGTTTACACCTGAAAAAAGGTCGTGTGAACCCAGCCATATGGAACCCAGTATTTTGTAATGTTGCGTTTAACTTGTTTCATAATAAATTGGAGTTTTTAACCAAATTTAAGCAAAGGTAATTGTGAACACATCTGTATATAACGTTTAATAGCTATAAATAGAATATATATATATATATATATATATATATATATAAGACCACAATGAAGTTGGTGCTACAATTTACTGGAACAAATTAGGAAGCTAAAAATATAATTTCTGCATGAATTTACTTACAGTAATGCCAATAAACTGTTAGTTTCTATGGTTACAGATAATCATAGGCGTTAGTTATTCAGAAAATTTTGCCACATGGATATAAGCCAACTTGAAGCATAAAAATGCATGTGATCATATGAAAAACTAGATAAAAAAAAATGTCAATGGGCTTATAGGATCCTATAACACTTTTACTTACTAAAATTGAAAAATTGTCATAGTGAATTAAGGAAGTTATATATAAATTATAAAATAATAGTTCTGATTGTTATTATAAATAGGCAATAACAACGATACAATAATTTGTGATATTTGGGGTATTTAATTTTCCTTTTTTTTTAAGAAATATTGGTCTGGTTTTTAAATAGGTCCCTACCTTTTTATAGCTAGCAAAACATTTTCAGTTATGAATGCTGTTCTAGGGCCAAAAATATTAAAAGAAAAGCAACATGTTATTGTTACAGTTTATAAAATATATGATAAGTAAATGCTTTGTAAATACTACCCTTCTTTTTACATTGTGTTGTCATTGTAATGTTACATACAGTTACCTGGATGACTGTATTTATTAATAATAATAATGTGGTCTGATTGTTATCTAAATCACAATTATTTCAAGCTAAACTAATACAAAACCAACAGTTGTACTGTTCACGTCTAAATATATAAATAGGTAAATATATAGACATACATACATACAGACAGACACACACACACACACACGCGCGCGCGCGTGCGTATACATACAAACACATACGTGTGTGTGTTTGTGTGTGTGTATATATATATATATATATATATATATATACACACACACACAACCACACACCCACATATATATATATATATATATATATATATACCCGCACAGGCACGTATATACACAGTACAGATAATGTAGTGGATGTTATCTGCAGTCCTATGTAACCACAGATAACACACAGTGATAATGTAATGGCAGGAAGGAGGTGAAGGGAACAAGTGAGCCCTAATCTACCCACCGCCCTGTCCCTGCCTACTTGCAACGACCCGCCCTAGGCGACGGGGTACAACTTGGCGGCGGTCCCTACGCTGTCTAAGTGCAAGGGAGTACAAACAGGGAACATGCAAGGGAATACAGTAGCCCACGGAACGCCGCGAGGAAACGGAGCGGTGAATGAGCCAGTCAGGATCAGGAAGTAGTGGAGTATACAAACGGGAGCACGGAGCAGAAGCAAGCCAGGGGCAGAGCAACGCAGGATAAACGGAACAGAAGCACAGCAGAAGCAGGCTGGAGCAAGGCAGCAGTGGTGCCAGGAATCCAAGAAGAATAACAAGCAAGGAGGAAGAGAAAACGGCAGGTATAAATGGACAGGGGGCGGAGCTAACTCTGACTGACCAGGCCGCGATAGGCTCTCCCACTCCTGAGCCTGCCACCCTGATTGGTGGGAGCAGGTGTCAGTCTCAGAGGTCTGGCCTCAGGTGTCGACTGATTAATCCTGGGAGTATACCCAGACGTAGTGCCTGGCAGATCCTTTACAGATAACTCTCTGAGTACAGATAATGTAGATGTTACCTGCAGTCCTATGTAACACTATAGATAACACACAGTGATAACTTTCTGAGTACAGATAATGTAGTAGATGTTAACACCTTCAATGTGCCAAAAAGGGGAGCTGAAAAGAAAGCCCTTCCTGGTACACTCGCTTGATATCACACTTATGTGATAAAAAAAAAGTTTGTCATAGGGGCAGGTTATCATTATAATAAAAAAATCTATGTATAATAAACTGAAAAATTCAAATACAATACTTCTCAGATTATATTATTTGATGATACAATACAAGAAATTGAAACCTCAGAATGTCGAGCACTAAAATAAAATAAAAATATATCAATTCAAATAATTGTAGTCCTTAGCATTTTTCTGAACAACATAAACAAAGAAGTCGTTTAATTAATTTATTTTTGTGTCACTTACAAACGAGTCACATTAGTTCTGCAGGATGGGTTGTGGGCGGAGCTTCCTCCTCTACTCTGCACTTGCTTCCTCCATGTATGTAACGAGGAGCAGAGAATATAGAGTTCAAACGGCCTTCACAGTGGTGCCCCCTACATGCTGGGGGACTGTAGCACCCTGTGTACCCGCACAGGTTGCACACTCCTAAGGCCAGACCTGCTTGAGGCACATAACTTTCAGAAGATTTCATAAAACGTTTTTTAGAGATGCATGAAGCTGGAAAAGGCCACAAATTAATTTCTAAAGACCTAGGTGTACATCAATCCACGGTTAGACAAATTGTCTACAAATGGAGAATATTCTGGACTGTTGCTACTCTCCCTAGGAGTGGGCATCATGTTAAGATCATAATGGCAATCCTGAAAGAGGTGATAAATAACACAAGGGTAACAGCAAAAGACATACTGAAGACTCTACAAACAGCAAAAAACTCTCCTCATGTCCACTATTAGAAAGCCACTGAACAGGAATGATGTTCATGTAAAGATACCACGAAGGAAGCCGGTGCTGTCCAGAAAAACATTGTGGCCCATCTTTGCCGAGACTATCTGCATGTTCCACAATGCTTTTGAGATAGATGAGACAAAACTGAAACTTTTTAGCACAATCTACAATACTATGTTTGGAGGAAAGAGAACACTGCACACCAACACCAAAACCACATTTCAACTGTGAAGATAGTGGAGCTAGCATAATGATTTGGGGCTGCTTTGCTGCCTCAGGTCCTGGACACTTGCAATCATTGCGGGAGCAATTAGTTCAACAGTATTTTTAAACATTTTGCAGATAAATCTAAGGGCAGCAGACCATGACCTCAAGCTGAAGAGACGTTGGGTGATGCAACAAAACAATCACCTAAACACACATGTAAATCAACTAAAGAATAGTTGAAAAATATATTTGTTTTAGAATGGCTAAGTCAGATTCCTGACCTTAACATTATCGAGATGCTGTGGCATGACCTGAGAAGGTTATTAAGAATTCACTTACTTTTTCTCAATGTGATCAATAAAAGATATTAATAGTACAACAGTTTGTGTATTATTAGTTTAGTTACATTGTGTATGTCTATAATTGTGACTTAGATAACAATCAGACCATAGTTTAGTAGTAATCAATGCTGAAATTGAGGTCATTCCAAAGGTTTCCGTTACTTTTTCTTGCAACTATATGTATTGCATGTAGTATTTTTAATGGCTGTGCAAACTTAATTCTTACTTTGCCTAAGTAATAAGTGTAACAAAGAAAAGCGAACTTTATAAAGTTATAGGTGATATTGATTTAAACACAAATTGGATCGGAATATTTTTAGAACAGTGATTAGTAAAATATGGAATATACTTAAGTGCATTTAGTCAAGGTTAATAGAATCTCAGTGGGTGTCTCACTGCTAATATGATTTTGACTATTACTACAGAAATAATATCATTCATTTGTAAGTGACACAAAATAAATTAAACAGTTGAAATTACTTCTTTGTTTATGTTGTTCAGAAGAATGCTAAGGACTACAATTATTTGAATTGATATATTTTTATTTTATACAGTGCTCGACATTCTGAGGTTTCAATTTCTTGTATTGTATCATCAAATAATATAATCTGAGATTGTATTTGAATTTTTCAGTTTATTATAAATAGATTTTTATTATAATGATAACCTGCCCCTATGACCGACTTTTTTTTTATCACATAAGTGTGATATCAAGTGAGTGTACTGTAATTGTATCTACTAAACATCCCACAATGTGCCAGACAGGGGCTGTAAAGAAAACACTTCCAGGTTCTCTAGATTTAAAGGGTATAACACATGCTGAAAGGGATCATGTGATTAAACTTGTGAGTCCACATGTGACTCCACAGAACCAGGAAGGGCTTTCTTTTCAGCTCCCCTTTTTGGCACATTGAGAGAGTTAAGGGGTACAGTTATATACTGATGTCCTTTTTTTAAAAGGTCTGTTATAGTGATAAGTTATCTTTAAGAAAAAGGGGGAAGAAAGGGGGGAAATTAGAGGAAAGAAGCGTGAGATCAAAGGATCTCTGGATAGGTTGTATGGACCGGATTAGAAAGGTATAGTTTACCAAAGAGGGATGGGGTGATTAAGAACCCCCTATTGTGTTTACAGATCCCATTTAAAATATGCCGCAATATTAATTGTCAAATGGGAGTAGAGAGGGAAGGATGCGCACATACATTTTTGTAGTTAAGACCTTCACTGGGTTGTGTCCTGTATGAGCTTCACTGGCATGCTTTTAGGCAAATAGCTGCATTACCCAATGTTGTGAAGTTGCTCTTATGTATGAGCAACAGGTCTGTTGGTCAGTTACTGGTGATATATACTTTTCTTCTTTTTTTTTTTTTAACATTCTATATTGGTGTTGTACATCAGGGCAATATACCCAAAGAGGTATTTTTATTAAGTTATCTTTAAGGAAGCAAAATGGCATTCACTCAAGTATTGCGAAACACAGAGAGGCCTTCTTGTAAATATCTTGTAGAATCCAAAATTACACCACAGGTGAACATTAAACTTTTTAAAAATACATTAATAATAGTATTCACTTTTAGATTCACTTAATTGAAAATAAAATTTGATCATATATCTATTACATTATCTGTCAATATGATTTTACATGTATTCCTTATAAAATAAGTTTCTGTTACTTAAAATTGAATTTAAATTAAACCATTTAATCCAGTTTTATTCTTAAGAATGAACTTTTAGCACTCTACATGCTATTAAGATTCAATATTTTTTATTGAATTAAGTTAGCAGGGAATATGTTGGTTTTTTCTCTATTGAAAACACTGCTGATAAAGATTATTCAAGCTTCAGTAAGATTAAAGGTATTTCTGTATGTGCAATGATTTCAATAATCCTTTATTAATTTTCAGTATACTCAATTACTGACAAATTCTGTGCAAATGTGTAGGTGTAAATATGGTTTTCAGCATTTCCAACACAGTATAACAATTCTTGTAATGTAAAGGCAACTCATGCTATGTCATGTTAGGCAAATTAATGTCACCAATTACCATACAGCATATAAAAATTAGCAATTAATGAATTTGTCAGGCCGCCAGATTTAGTTTGGTACCAATAAATTCAATGTGAACTGATAGTGCCCCGATCACCCTGAAAACTACCCCTATTACTTACCACTGCACTGCTTTTCAAGGCTCACTGCTCACCCTGGGTCGACTGTTTGTAAACAGTGGTGGTTTTGTGATTTACTCACATGACAACCTCCCTGAATGCCTCCCTGAATGCCTGTCCTTCTGCGATGGCGCTAAACAGGCCCCCCTGACCTCTGACTAACCTTCTCCAGCTGTCGATAGGCTTCAGATGCTGACTTATGAGATGCCTGGTTTTTTGGAAACAGCCGAGCCTGCCTTGTTGCGCTGTTTCCCTAACTCTTATATAAGTGAATGGGAGTTACAGAAACAGCGTAACATAGCGAGCTTCTCTGTTTATGGAACTCGGGCGCTATGGAAAAAATGTGGATACACCATAAATGTCCGAGTTTGGAATGCACCTTTAAGAACTAAGTGCTACATAACATAATACATGTATAATACAAAAACACAACAGATCTTTGCAGATACAGTATCAGTCGAGGCATTTTATAAGAATATCTCAAATTACAAAAATTAATTTGAGGTAGCATTCACAAATAAACCTTGATTTATACAAATTGAATAATTTTTAGTGCTGTAGCTGTTATCATATTACTTTTTGCAGATATATAACAATATTCTAATTGCCCTTAATTGCAAAGATTATTTTAAGAGTTGTAACCTATAATAAAATGAAATCACTTTAGCATTTGTTGTAGCAGGAACTTTTGAGTTTACCATTAACAATTCTGTTTTATTGCAGTTGTTGTATATCAAAGCGGATTGGTCAGATATTTATGCTGCCCTATCTGAGGGCAGCATAAAGAAGTGACAGAAACGCTGATTTCACCGTGCTGTCACTTATTAGTAAATGGTAAGTAGTTTAGGAGATTTATAACTTATACCGGCAGCATGCGGCCAGTGCCACAAGTATGAGTATGACAGGGGAGCAAAAATATCTGAACCATTGGCTTTAATAATAGGAATTAAAAATACATAAACTAGTATGAAGCATAACATATTATCAAAACTAAGATTAAACAAGTGATATCAGTATGAAGCATTATTTTATACAACGACATCATAGTGAATGTCAGCCTAATGTCTGCATTAGTGGTGAAGAAGTGAAGTTCTAGGCGTGTCTTCGATAGCATGTTTTTTTGTATCCCTATACCATAAAGCACATTGAAATGTTAAGAAGTCAGCATAATCTTCAATGATATTCTTTATTTTTACGAGGTGCATTCTTATGCTGCAATCACGCTAACGTTTTAAATCTATTCTGTTTTTCCTCTGTTTTATTATTAAAAAAGGCAAAGATGAAAAATCTGTTGTGAACATACTGTGCCCAATTCATTCCATCCACCAAAGTGATATGTGCCTGCCTATTCTTACCAAGGAACAGAAAAATAATCATGTGAATACAGATAATTTGGACTATATAAAAAATTTTAATAAATGCCTTTAAAGTGTTGTCCAAGATTTTTTAAGGCTAGATTCACAAATGCTCTTTTGATGCCGTTTTTGATACAGTTTATTGTGCCACACACAGGAGTGGATACAAAATAGAGGAGAAGAATCAGTCTTTCATTTTTATTTTTCCTTCTTTTTGGATTCACTCCTAGCTTCGGCATAAAAATGTGATCCCTATGGATGCAACATCAATAGAGGCTAGTGTAAACAAGAGAAAAAGAAGGGGCAATGAACACACTTGTGATGCAAGAGGAAATGTATAACAGTAATTATATTAAACTTTATTTTTTTTATGTTCGACAGTTTTCTGGGAAATGATTTGATTTTCGGAAATCCTTTAAAGTGTAGAAACACATTTGCCCCTTTTCTGAGCAGAAGGGATACCAATACTTCAGCATCAAATCACATTTTCTATGCAAGTATGTTCGCAAACTATATGCCACCATCTTCCTTCTAGGTATCTGCATTATGTGTCCATTCATGAGCTGCGTTTAGCCATAGGGAACTAACATTCTTTGCAACAACCATGCTCTCTTACTTGATCAACCATTCTCATAAAGGACAAGTTACCTCTTTCTTCTAGAATTAAAATTCAAATCTATTTTACTAGTCTGCAAAGATCTATACAATGCTGTAATTTTCTACATGCCCGTTTTCATCTGTCAACATACCCTCGCTCTCTGTTTGGCCAATAACCTATGGTCCTAATAACAACTTCCAACTTCCATTTGTGCTCTTTTGTGCTTTTCCCCCCATACTTTGAAATGCTACGCTCCTTACCTATACCTCTTCATTCAACTCTACTCCCATAAACTCTGCATTATTTCGACGCGCTATATTCAAGTGATTGGTCCACTGGAAAAAGTCAGTGACTTTCAAAATGTGTCATTGTATCCATCAACTGCTTAAGATTATTTCTAAAGAACAGGACTAGTAGCAGCAAAGGAACAAGTATTACAGCCGATAGTAAGGGTATGTGCACACGAGGTCATTACGTCCGTAATTGACGGACGTATTTTGGCCGCAAGTACCGGACCGAACACAGTGCAGGGAGCCGGGCTCCTAGCATCATAGTTATGTACGATGCTAGGAGTCCCTGCCTCGCTGCAGGACAACTGTCCCGTACTGTAATCATGTTTGCAGTACGGGACAGTTGTCCGGCAGCGAGGCAGGGACTCCTAGCGTCGTACATAACTATGATGCTAGGAGCCCGGCTCCCTGCAGTGTGTTCGGTCCGGTACTTGCGGCCGAAATACGTCCGTCAATTACGGATGTAATGACCTCGTGTGCACATACCCTAATAGTTCCTATTTGGAATTCTTTTGTGGTTTTATTCAAAAAAGCAAGGGTAAATGGAGGTCTCAAACACTATAATGAGCAAGTATAATGATTGGTTTACTTTCTATAATCTAGAAATAGAAGCATCAGCGTGTTATGCAATTTTATTAGTTATATGGTGATTAGGATAAATAGGAAATTAATGACAATGATGGTGAGTAGAATTCATTTAAGTTGTAACTTAGCCTTATGTTGTGACTTATCTGTATTTTATAAATGTTCATGCTGGCTTTCAACTACTTAGAGTAACCATATAAGTTGAGAGTGTGCTGTAGAAAATGAGCACAGCTGGTACATAGCAGACACATTAAATATGGTTCATCTTCTTATTCCCATAATGTGACAAGAATATGTTTGGAAACTAAACTGCTGCCACACTCACTTAGCTAAATCTGTACCTAAATTCATGCATACTCACAATCAATAAATGTCCATGAATGACAAAAATTTAAATGTACAACACAGAGCGAACATTTAAGCAAGAAATGCATGAATATAGGGATATATGGACATAGCGTCTATTTACTCTACTAATATCAGAATGTTTTATGTGTTACGTAATCAAGATATCTGAAAAGAAGTCGAATTGTTCTTAAAGTTTGCACAGTTGTGGTTTCTATTATTCAATGAAAAAATAAATATTTCTTGGTAATAACTTTATAAAAGGGAGGTGAATGTTGAATCTATTTATCTAAAATGGGGTAGTTGCTCACGAGTTCACCTCATTGGATCATTGTTCCCTTCTCCTTACCATTCTGAATGCTCACTCAGATTGCAGACAAAGTAAGGGCATGATTGTTTTGTAGTCCGCTGTGCCAGAACTATAATGGACAGCTGTTTGTTTGGTAAATTGAATATGGGTATACGAGTATATTTTGGCCCATGTAGAGTGAGTGTTGAATGGGCTACTGATGACTTTTTAAACTGAGTAGCACTAATTACTCTGTCTCTTTCACAAGTCTGCTCAGTGTAGGGGAAGACAGCCACCTGCTCCAAACTCTGCCTCCTAACAAGGCATTCTCAAAAAACACGTGTTTTTTTCTGTAAATGCAGTTGCTTTTTAAACTTAAAAATAGAAGGTCATTGCAACAGGTATTACTAAAATATAATGGTTGGGTCACTGGGTGGGTCCAAGATATTGAGGCATCAGGAGGTCTTCTAACACTCTGTTGCCCAAGGACCCACATAAATCTGCAGTGGGCAGAATACCTTCATAGATAAAACTTAAACTTTTGGTTAATGTTTTCATAATTTTAAAAAAATGTAAATAAAAAATACTAGGCTGCCAACACATAATACTAGTCTGGTAACTCAATAAAAATAACAACATTACAAACAAATATACATATATATATATATATATAGTGAAGGAAATAAGTATTTGATCCCTTGCTGATTTTGTAAGTTTGCCCACTGTCAAAGACATGAACAGTCTAGAATTTTTAGGCTAGGTTAATTTTACCAGTGAGAGATAGATTATATTTAAAAAAAACAGAAAATCACATTGACAAAATTATATATATTTATTTGCATTGTGCACAGAGAAATAAGTATTTGATCCCTTTGGCAAACAAGACTTAATACTTGGTGGCAAAAGCCTTGTTGGCAAGCACAGCAGTAAGATGTTTTTTGTAGTTGATGATGAGGTTTGCACACATGTTAGATGGAGTTTGGGCTTTTGGAGTTAATGTGCTTCTTTTTGAGCCACTCCTTTGTTGCTTTGGCTGTATGTTTTGGGTCATTGTCGTGCTGGAAGACCCAGCCACGAGCCATTTTTAATGTCCTGGTGGAGGGAAGGAGGTTGTCACTCAGGAATTGACGGTACATGGCTCCATCCCTTCTCCCATTGATGCGGTGAAGTAGTCCTGTGCCCTTAGCAGAGAAACACCCCCAAAACATAATGTTTCCACCTCCATGCTTGACAGTGGGGACGGTGTTCTTTGGGTCATAGGCAGCATTTCTCTTCCTCCAAACACGGCGTGTTGAGTTAATGCCAAAGAGCTCAATTTTAGTCTCATCTGACCACAGCACCTTCTCCCAATCAATCTCAGAATCATCCAGATGTTCATTTGCAAACTTCAGATGGGCCTGTACATGTGCCTTCTTGAGCAGGGGGACCTTGCGGGCACTGCAGGATTTGAATCCATTACGGCGTAATGTGTTACCAATGGTTTTCTTGGTGACTGTGGTTCCAGGTGCCTTGAGATCATTAACATAATTGGTATCGCCCTATCCGTAAAAGTCCCAACTATTCTCATATAAAGTTATTTAACCTGCATGTTGAACGCCGTAAAAAAACAAAAACCGCCAAAGTTGCTGTTTTGTGTTTCCCTAAAATATGTAATAAAAAGGGATAAAAATGTTGTATATCCAATAAATATGACAGTTCATGCAGCAAAAATCAAACCCTCATACCACTCCATTGACGACAAAATACAAAATATTATGGCTATGATTATGGCTCTCAGAATATGATGGCACAAAACAATTTTTTTAAAATTGTTTTTTCTTTGTAAAAGTAGTACATCATAAAAAAAAAATATAAATTTGGGATCGCCGTATTGACCTGCAGAAAAAAGTTAACATGTCGTTTTTCCTGCACATGAACGCTGTAAAAGCTAAACCCATAAAAACCATGAAGGAAGTTTTTTTCCATTCTTCCCCCCCAACATTTTTTTTTCTCAGTTTCCCACTACATTATATGGTACATTAAATGGTGCCAGTAAAAACTACAACTCGTTCCACAAAAATCAAGCTCTCATACGGCTATATCGATGGGAAAAAAAAAAAGTTATGGCTTTTGGAATGCAGGTAGGAAAAATCAAAAAAATGAAGAAAAAAAATAAAAAAATTGTGGTAAGAGGTTAAGGCTGGGTTCACACTGAGTTATTTGCACGCAGAAAAGCTGCCTCAAAATTCTGTTTGGAATTTCGCTGCGTTTTTCATGGCGTTTTTCGCCCACGACCATTGAGCGCCACATGCAAAAAAACAGCACGAAATACGCTGCTTCTGCCTCCCATTTATGTCAATGGGAGGTCAGAAGGGTAGAAGCCTGAAGATAGGGCATGTCCCTTCTTTTTCCCGCGAGCCGGTTTTTCCGCTCGTGGGAAAAAAACGCGTTCGTCTCATTTTTGAGGCATTTTCGGATGTTTTTTGGCGCGTTTTCTGAAGTGGTTTCCGTGTCAAATAACGTGTCAAAAAACTCAGTGTGAACTGGCCCTAAATTGGTTGTCCTATGAATGAAAGTGCCCATTTAATTATTCCCCATATGAAATTCATCTTTTTCACAAACGGAACCTTTTAAAAAATCCATCCAACCTGAGATAATGAACTTACTATCTTTGATTACCACCCCTTCTGTTCCAGCAGCAAGGGTTTGCACATCTATCCATTAATGGTTTTGCTGAAGGTCACGCATGCCCAGAAGCATAGAATGTGCAGCAGGATCTAGCTGTAGTATCGGCAAATTGATCCAACTGGTGTTTTTTTGCAGTTCAAAGTCGAGAATGTTTAGTAGTGCAATGTTACTAGGAGAGCTAGGTATTCACTATGTGCAGGGATGATTATGCACGTTCTTTTGTCCACAGCAGGACAAATGGAGACCATACATGCAGTGATGAGGCAGCAGGAGTAGGGAAAACTAGGAGGAAGCATACGCCAAAAATACAGCCTTTTTAGCTCGTTTTCTTGTACCTCTTCTGGATCCCTCCCACAATCTCTCCCATTCTGTGAGTCACAAAGGGAGAAGAAGGAGCCAAAAAAGTAGAAAGAAAGGTACATTAAACCCTTCTTTTGACCATTTCTATCTCTTTTGCAGATTTTATGAGATAAGCCTGTTGTTGGACAACCCCTTTAAGAGGGTAATAAAGAATATAGGGAGCAAAAGATATATATATTGAGAGTTATATATTGATTTAACTTTACTTTGGTATAAATTGCGGAAAAAATATATTCAGTCAAGTTTTCTGCAAAATGGTTTATAAAAAAAAAGACTGCTTTATAGGTCAAAAACTTTTATTTGAAGATAAAACATTTCAAATTCTGATAAAGTGAAAATTCACTTGTCTTTATTGCTGAGCCATTGGGATCATGTTGTGACCTGCTCAGCAGTCTGATGTATTCAAATGCAAATTATCAGATTTTCATAATACTATGTTTCTTCAATATTTCAGCAAATGAAATGGAGGTACCAGACTTCTATTGTATGATCTATAGTGTAAGCTGTGATTTTGTTAGCATCTCTCAAACTCATAATGTTTTGCTAATAATTCTTAAGCATATCAGATGCCTATCAGTGTTATAAGGAAAGCAGTAGCATAATTAAGGTTGTGCAGACTATGAATAATACAAATGGATATACGTAATATACTTTACCAATGGATAGATATAGATAGTAGAATATATACTTAAAGGGTTTTCCCATGAGAGACATTTATGACATATCCACAGGACATGTCATAAATGTCAGATAGATGCGGATCCCACCTCTGGGATGTAGACTATCTCCGGAACAGGGCTCCCTAATCCATGTTCAGTCGCTCTATGTTGCGGCTGAATGAGGGGAATTCCGACCATGAAAAAGGTTATATTTTCGTGAGTTCCGTAAACAGCGCAGCTCGCTGAGCTATTCTGTTTCCGTAAGTCCCATAGAACTTCATAGTAGTTACGGAAACAGCGTAGCTCACATGCTATGCTGCTTCCGTAACTGCCATTCACTACTATGGGAGTTACAGAAACAGCGTAGCTCAACGAGCTACGCTTTTTTCGGAACTCCCGACCATACAACCAGGAACTGGACTGGAGTCCGCGAGATTAGACAAAGCTAGAACGGGGTTTAGGGAGCCCCGTTCTAGAAATAGGTGCGGGTCCCAGAGGTGGGACCCGCATCTACCTTACATTTATGACATATCCTGTGGATATCTTATACATGTCTCTCATGGGGAAAACCCCTTTAAGTATTAATATTGAACTAAGTGAAATAAACTCTTACCATAATATCTAATTTCTGGATTTCTACATACTTCTTGCATTTTCAGGATGAATTTATCTTGCCTACTCCATCTCCTGCTATTGCTAGATCATGTCAACATAAAGGGGTGGAGTTTAGCGGCACCGAAAACTTCCCTTGAACAGTTCCCCTCCTTAAACTCCACCATTTTTGATTTTCCAGCCAAGTATAGAGAGGAGTAGAGACGCGTGTTTTCTACTTACAGAACGCCTTGCAGACTAAGTAATACACAAGTGTTTTCTTTTGTTTCCTTAATTATTTCTAGATTTCCCTTATATTTACTTTAAAGGGGTATACCCAACTTAGACATTTATACCATATCCACAAGATGCTGCTTGGCTGTTCCCGTTACTCCCACAGAACAGAATAGAGCGAGACATGCTCAAGTGTGGCCAACTGCCCACTAGTCCCAGCCTGGAATCTACGGTGAGTGGCCATCTTACCATGCAAAACAGGGCTCAGGGGACCCCTGTTTTAGCTAGAGGTGCAGGTCCCAGAGCTTGGATTCGCATCTATCGGACATTTATAGCACATCCTGTTAATATGCCATAGATGTCTAAGTTGAGAATACCCCTTTAATTTCATCAGCATTAACCTTTCTATTTTGTACAAACATCAAACATTTTGTACAAACATCAGGGAAAAAAAATTCTAACTAGAATTTAGCTCTACTTTGTAACAAGATAAAAATCAATCTACTTATACTTTACATATTTTTGCTCCATGGCACATGGTACTTTCAAGATATTTTTGCAACCCTCTATATACATGGCTGAATGTGCTTGTTTCAAAGGAGATAGAGCATTTGCACTTTATTGTTTTAACCCTTTGTACTTTCTTATTGCATCATAATAATTTATTTATTTTTAAAGCCCACTTTGGGGATTATTTTTTTAATATTATTTTTTGATTATTATTTTTAACTAATTACAGTGTTAAGATCCCAGTATATTATCTCATTTAATTCATAAATATTGTATGTAAATGCTTTGAAGAAAACAAATAAAGTTGTAAGAATGTCATTATCTATAATAGAAGCAAATATTCACCCTCTATTAAGAAAACCCCTAGTGATTTTAGTATAGTTTATGAAACAGCAGGAATGGGTTAGGGTTAGACTGTTTTCAAGCTCTCTTCAACCACTCTTATTATGAGGCTAAAATTAGCCTAAGGGCTCATGAAAACGTGTAGACTTCTCTGGAGTCCCACTGTACCTCCTTCTGGGTTCAAATTCATAAGACATATGGAGGTTTTTTTTCGTACGGAATCAGACATAAAAAAAATGGTGGCATGTTCCATCAGATGCATTGCTTCCACCGAAGAATTCCACTGTAGTACGATAGTGTAGAGAGCTTCTGTACACACAACGTAACTATAACTCTGTAGTATATAGTGACAGGGACCCTCTGTGTCTCCAGACGTTCTCCATGCATGTCTTAGCAGTGTGCCTGAGGCCTTAGAAACCTTAGTGAAAGCTGATTTGTCTTTCAGCATGGTATAAAAGTGTGTCTTGCCTAAACACAAGAATATGTCTGTGTGCTCCCAACATCCCAATGTTTTGTATACTGAGGCAAAAATGTACGGGTTATTACAGAAAGAGATTAAATAATCCTGTTTCATATAATGTTTTGTACTACGGAATATACTGTAGCCTTAGTTTTAGAGCATTATCTAAATTTCTTATCGTATAGGAAGATAATAGTTTCTATGGAGCAGCAAATGTAAGATGTTTGGGACTATAAAGAACTATTGAAGCCACATAGCTGAACATTCAACATTCAGTAAAACATAGCTTTATTAAAATCCCAGACTTCACTTGTGGAAATTAAGAAGCTGTTTAACAGAAGAAAAAAAAAGATCTCTGACTTGATTAAATCTTTCTTTCAGTACAAAGCTTCATCAAATATATATATATACCCTGGTGGCGAAGACACTGTTGCTACACATTAGCATTTACCTGTAGAGCAATACTTGTCACAGCTGAAGGATTACAACAAGCACAGAGGCTTAATTTCTATTGAATTAGAATACAGATCATAATGTAAAGAGACACAGTTCCGGAAAAATGTAATGTTTCATTTGTCTAAGAAATTCAGCAGTGTGATATTGGAGACACACACTTCTTTCCTGTACTTCCTGTGCAGTCAGCACAGCAGGAAGTGTGCGCCTTATGGCAGTTGCAAAGAATGGAAGTCAATAGACAGAAGAATCTCACAGATTTTTACAGTCTCCAGATAATGATGGAGATCAGAGGAGATGCATTGAGAGTCTTTTCTGTATATAGTGTATAGTCTCTTGCCTTATCCAGGCCTCCAGCAGTACAATACACCTGTCATTAATTTGCCCCATCTAATGATGATGGGACGACCCTTTTCATCCTGTGCCAGCATATACAGCAAAGATGACAAGTGAGCTACAGAGAACAGAAAATTCAAACTATGGGACTGCTGCAGTGGCCAACGTTAACACTGCAATGATGTAAAAAAAAAACTTCTATAAATATATGCTGACACAGAAGGAAAAAAAAAACACCACCAAAAATGTATTCAAGAGGAAAAGATCAGCACTCCTTGTGGAATTTGAAAAATAAATCTTCTTTATTTATTTAGATAGCCAGTGGAAGGCTAAACAGCTTGAAGTGGACAAAATACATAAAACGTCCATCCTCTCTGATGCGTTTCTAGCTCACAAGAGCCATTACTCATAGATAGGGGAGGGAATGAGAGTGTGTGGCTGAAATAACAGCCAGGAAAGAGAAACACCCACTCTAATCAGGTGTATACAATGATCACAAAAGTGAATGACATATAAAACGTACAAAAATGTATAAAAATGCAACTATAAAATCACAGACCAAGTACAAAAATATATGGAGTATTAATAGTTCATAATAAGATCATTTCTTACATTAAGACCATTGGGGACTATAGTATTCAACATGAGAATCCAGTATCCCTCACAATTTAGTAGTGCTTTCCTATGATCACCAACTCGTACTGGTTTATTAACCCTTTCAATTCCTGAAAACTGAAAGCTTCTGATATTGCCTTGATGCATAAAACTAAAGTCTTTGGATGCATTAGAAGGATTTCTAACTTCAGGATTAGTGGCTCCATTGAGATGTTCTCTAATTCTGGCCTTAAGGGGGCGACTTGTGCACCCAACATAAGATAAATCACAGAGTGTACAGTTTATTTTATAAACTACATGTCGTGTGTTGCGCTTGATAAAATGTTTTATTTTATGTATAGTTCCATCAATAGCAGAACTTACTTCTTTAATTTGATATACATGGTTGCACCAAAGTAGGCGCTCTCCGGGAAGAAAATGTACAAGTCGGCTCTAGTATCTGGCGTAAACCTTCATCTTGAAAAAGGACTGGTAAGTATTTGGACACTATAGATCGTGTCATATAATATTCTTTACTGTATGATGTAACAAACGCAAGAGATACATTTTTATTATTTTTATATTTATGTTTTATTTGTAATAAATCGCAGCATTTTCTGTCCTCACCTAAGTTAATAGCCCTGTCCAGGGTCCATTGGGGATAGCCTCGGTCCTTTAAACGATTGCATATTTTGTTAATTTCGTCCCTATATGATTGTTCAGACGATCAGTTTCTTTTAGCTTGAAATATTTCTCCAACCTGAACACCCTTAATGGTATGTTCCGGATGGCAAGATTTGCCGTGCAAAATTGCATTACCAGCAGTAGGCTTGCGATATGTGCCAGTCTGAACAGTCTCTAAACTGGAGGTACAACTCAAAGTGAGGTCCAGAAATGTGATTTGTTGGCAATCATAAGCATAGGTGAAAGTCAAACCGAATGGGTTATTATTAATGTAGTTGATGAAGTCTGGTATGGACGCCACATCAGAGGACCAGATGATGATCATGTCATCAATGTAACGACCATACCAGACTAAATCAAGAGCAAAAGGATTGCTGTCAGTGAATAGAAAGCATTCCTCCCACCATGCTACATATAAATTGGTGAGCGAAGGGGAAAATTTAGCCCCCATAGTTGCACCCTTTTTTGTATATAGTATTATTCATGAAACATGAAATAATTGGAGGAGAGAAGATACTCTATTGCCATAATGATAAAATTTTTGATATCTGTTGAGTATTTAGAATATCTATCTAGATGGTATGAAACTGCCTTTAATGCTAATTGATGGGGGATGGATGTGTATAATGCCTCGATATCACAGGTTATCCATACAAAATTAATTCGGCCATTTAATATCCTGTGTAGACGATAGCACGTGTTTGGTATCCTGGAGAAACCCATAGCAACGTGTAACCAAGGGTTGCAGTATTGTGTCTACCCACTCGCTAAGTTTCTAATTCAGGGAACCGATGCCTGCCACAATAGGTCTCAAAGGGGGCGGGAAGCGATCCTTGTGGATCTTGGGCAAGTAATGAAAAATAGGAATAGCTGTTTTTTCAACAAAGATGTAATCACATTCTCTCTGGTCCATAACTCCCAAATTTAGAGTCTCCTGTAACAAAATGTACAGGTGTTCAGAAAAAAATCACAGTCGGATTCATGCTAGATCTATCATATGTGTTATCATCCGATAATAATTCCTCATTTAGCCTAATGTAAAGCGCAGTGTCCAGGACCACAACCGCCCCTCCCTTATCTGCTGTTCTAATGGTTATATCTATATTGTTCCTCAAAGAAAAAATAGCTTTCTATTCCCTCTTGAGTAAATTATCAACAGATTTAGTATCTGCCGTAGTATGTAATTCAACTAGATCTCTTTGGACCAATACCTGAAACCTATCCAAAACAGGAGGTTTAAGATGAATAGGATAGAAAGAGGGATTATGGACAGAAAAATCAGTGGCCCTGGACACAGCTTAATACTCAGGTAAAGCCGACTCCTCCTGCAAATCCTGTAAAACGTTAGTTCATATATGATCTTGGAATGAAAAAAATGGCAAATCATTAGTAAGAGACAACTCCTGGGTCATGTACATGTAGTCCTTGGAGTCGTCCATATTATCAGTATGTGAGTCATGATCCAAGAAGTGTCTTTTTGACAGTAAGTAGCCTAATAAATCGATTGACATCCACGATAGTATTATACAGATTAAAGTGATTAGATGGAGCAAACAAAAGTCCTTTGGACAAAGTAGATATTTCGTCCATGTTCAAGAACTATGAAGACAGGTTAATGAAAAAATATAAAAATAATAAAAATTAATCTCTTGCGTTTGTTAAATCATACAGTAAAGAATATTATATGATACGATCTATAGTGTCCAAATACTTACCAGTCCTTTTTCAAGACGAAGGTTTACGCCAGATACTAGAGCCGGCTTGTAAATTTTCTTCCCGGAGAGTGCCTACTTTGGGTACTATGCTCTCACCTAGTTTAACGCATGTTTCACCTAAACAAAATATGTGGCTGTCATCTAAAGGTTTTTATCCTTGTGGAGCAAATATATATATGTGTTGCAACCATGTATATCAAATTAAAGCAGTAAGTTCGACTATTGATGGAACTATACATAAAATAAAACATTTTATCAACTGCAACACACAACATGTAGTATATAAAATAAACTGTCTAGCTCTTGTGAGCTAGAAACACATCAGAGAGGATGGACGTTTTATGTGTTTTGTCCACTTCAAGCTGTTCAGCCTTCCGCTGGCTATCTAAATAAATAAAGAAGATTTATTTTTCAAATTCCACAAGGAGCGCTGTTTTCAAATACTTGATTTAAATAATATGTAATTTTCGAATGATATATTTCCTTTAACCGTTGTCCAGACTTCATTTAAGGGTTAACACACTTGGCTGGGCCATGTGCACAGAGGATGTACGATTGTTAAAAGAGCCAGATGGCCTTCATTTGCTGCCCTACTGGTTCCATTGGTTTGTGTACTCCTCTAGAAGCAATTCTTTTAGGGGAAAATACCTCTTTACATACAGAATTCGATGGAGCATGACACAATTTTTATTCTGTATGAATTCTGACAGATGGAAACTTCTGTATGGCTTTGTATGAAATTGGTGGCATAGAGAGGTACAGTAAGGGCCTGTATGGGCTCAGATTACCACACTGTTGATCTATGAGATTATACGGATCTGTGATACGGCTGTGTTGCTTGAGTCCTAACTCTGAAACAATGGGGCAGATTATCTGTTGGTGTTGCACAAGTATTCTGGCCCAAACTGCACCTTCTTTTTGGCGAAAGGACACACGGACATTATATTATAGATGTGTACATTATAGATGAGTAATATGGTCGTGTGCATCTTGACATTCTGTCTGCCAACAATATATATATTTCTTATTTATGTCTTATTTAACTCTAATAATAATATAAAAAGGGAGAAAAAACAACTGAAAGCTTATTTTATAAATATAAAGATACAAAAATGATTTGAATAGCTTGAAATACAAAAATAATATATGTCAGTTAAATCAGTAAGTACTTAAATTGCTAAAGCCAGGTGCGCAATGTTCAGTGTAGTGCAGTTTTTGATGCGATTCTTTCAGTTTTGTCTTTTTTGTTCAGTGTATGAACAAGTCTGTAAACATTATCATCCTAATTTTCTGTCTGTTTAAATGTTATGTTACACATCATACAGATGTGTCCACCCTTATCTTTGCTTGAATTTGGTTAAGGACTACAATTTATCATTAAACAAATTCAATACAATATCGCGACATGATAGCAAAACCCTTGACAGACTGCAACTCACATCACAACCACTGGGTGGCCACACATAGACACAAATAGCATAGACATCTCATGACAGAGTATTGTGAAATCATGTTTTTTTTTTTTTTTAAAGCTGATCATCTGAGATAAGAACAAAGGTAAGGAAGTACACATCTGTACATTGTATTCATGCTTAAATAGTATTATATAATTATTTGCACTGAATTTGTAAGCATTATTTCAGACTTCTCACAAATAAACTTGGTGCACCAGTATAGCTCATAGTTTGCAGAGCATAACTGTGTTTTCTATTTATAATAGAATCCTTAAAGTTGTATACATATTGAAAACTACTGAACAATGTGTCATTGAAAGTGCAAGCTGTCTAGTTTCACACTTTGCATTTCATACCTCTGTGATATTAGACATGTTCCTTCTCATCTTGTCAGATCCGGGAGAGACAAAATAGCATAAACAATGGTTAAAGATGTTCATTTACTCAGAACGTCAATCTTTAATGTCAATGATTTATTCATCAGCAAGAAATATAGCAATATACATTTGCATTCATTGTTGTCATCGAGGTAACCAACCAGGTACCTGACAAATCACATATACATTTGTCATTCTATAAACACCCTCCTGCCAGGCACCTAAAAGCCTTTGCTGAGATTTTCAAGTTGACCCTATGACTAGTCATAAAATGACATGATTTACTGACAGCCTATAATATTATTCAATTGGTCTCTTACAAATTGCTTACTTCGAGCTTTTGTCAGAATTATTATAGTTGGCAAGTGTCAGTTAGCTTGAGAGAAAAAATGTTTTCATATTTGCATGTCATGCTCTTTAGAATTACTGATCACAACCTAAAAAAATTGACAGTTCATTCATGATGCTTCGCAGGATGTTCTACGAACTAGTTACTATAAGATAAAATTAAAATTACAACCACTGACAGGCATGAGGTAAATAACATTACAATAGCACCTTTCAAAAGGTGGGATATATTAGGCAGCAAGTAAACAGTCAATTCTTGAAGTTTATGTGTTGGTCACAGGAAAAATGGGCAAGTGTAAGGATCTGAGAGACTTTGACAAGGACCAAATTGTAATGGCTAGATGACTGGGTCAGAGCATCTCCAAAAAAAATATGTCAAATAGAAAGGAAAGCATGCTTGAGAAAGGTCCTGTTGGACTGAAGCGTTGCACGGGTGATTTAAGCCGTTTTCTTTTGAAGTGCTGCCTCTGTGTCTATTGTCTTGTCCAAAACAATATGTCGTCTGGGGTGTTCTTGGTATGAAGTGCTTAGTCAGGGGTGTAGCTAGGGGGAGGCTGGGCATGTGCCTGGGCGCAACTAGGTGGTAGGGAAGGGGGGAGCCGCAGAGCAGCTGATCGCTGCTGATAGGTACCCTGTATGTCGGACATCTGCTACAGCGATCAGCTTTAGGAAGTGCCAGGAGATCATGCAGCGGCGTTCTGACTGGGGTCTGTGACAGTCAGGGAATGGACCAGTCCAGTCACCTGACCTGTCACCTGACCTCACGTCAGTGACATGAGGTCAGATGACTCAGGTCAGTTGACTGGACTGGTTTCACATATGAAAAACTGGAATGCTGCAAACAGAGTGCCAAAATAAAACAAATAACTTTTTTCACTACACTCTATCCATGTCACAGATAGAAAATAAGATGAAATTTTACGGACTACCTATATTAACGTTTTTATTTACTTAGTATTGTACTCTACTATTACGAGCAGTAGGGCTGTTCCCGCCGGCTCGTCATCTTATAGCTAGTAATCAGGAGCTGGAGTAGTTGCTAAAAACAACTGCGGCGCAGCAGATTCATCAGTACAGTTTAGATAACCACACTAATGTGACTTACTGACATTCGTTTTGAGAGAGCGACCTGATTGGTCTAATTGTCTTGCTAAGAATCCTTGGCTCCAGCAGTGTAGTACCGCTGATAGTCTATGCTATGTGTGTTTGATTTGCGCTTCTCCGGACATTGTGTAGATAGTGTGTTACCAGCCTAGTCTTTTTTCCTGCTCTGTCTTGTAATTCCTTAGTAGTTGTTCACTTCCATGTTTGGTCTTATTTATTGTTCTCTGTTCTGCTTCACCTGGGTTTTAGATCTGATTAGTTTTGTTTTCATTGCCCCTGGTTCTTAGTTTTTCCTGATGTTGTCTTATGAACAGTGTCCGCAAATTAGAAACTCTATTAGGGACAGTGTTTGCATCAGTGACAGTTAGTGATGTATGATGTTCAGGTAAATGTTCAGGAATAGATCCAGGGAGAGATATAGGGTTAGCTCAAGTTAGGGTAAGCTTGTTGCCATCACTCATCATACATTTGTTATCATCATCCAACTGTTATCATCACTTTTCGTCCGTTTGTTCATCATTTGTCTGACATCATCACTTGTTACCATCCCTGTCTTCAATCGGTGAGTTCCTGTTTTTATATTTTCCTGTTGCCTGCTAGAATTGTGATCTATGCTCCATATTTCCCTACCCTTCGACTATCTAGTTGGCTCACAATGTAGCCGTACTGTGAATCCTGGGTATTACTGAGTACTGGGAGACAATTTTAGTTCCCAGCAAAACCATATTTTCCAATGTTCTGTGCTGATTATTTATTAATTTATCTTAACAAAAGTCAAAGCGTATGGGGGAGATTTGAGTTTGCTGGAGTAAGATCTGGCACAATTATTAAGAGGCACTACACTGGTGGCACAACAGTCGCAGTTGCAGGGAGTGCAACAGCAGCCGAGCTTCATCTCTCTTCTTCCCCCCATCCAATTGGACATACAATTAAAAAAAATGACTCACCTCACCACTCTGCTTATCCCCTCCGGATCCCCTCAGGCTTTCACAGCAGGCCGTGGTGCATTCAAGGTCTTGACGCCGAGCAACGTCAGAACCTTATATTCGACAAAACACTCAACATCCTGATTGCTACCTCACATAAAATGTCCTGATGCTACCCGGGGTCAGTACCTTGTATGCGCTGCAGTCTGCTGTGAGAGTATGTAGGGATCCAAGGGTAAAAGTGGAGCAGTGAAGAGACTACATATGTTTTTTTTATTTTTCATTATTTTATTGTCCAATGGGAAGAGTGGCTAGTCTGATCGTGGAAGAGGTATGGGGCCCGGCAGGGGTCCCTACCTTGTTACACCCCACAGAGTGAAAGTTGGCATAAATTTCCTCTATAACTTACACCAGTACATTTTAGTGATTTTTTTCAAGCCGTTTCTGTTAAGCTTTACCCACTTTTTTTTGCAAAAGTTCCATTAGTGGCGAAACCAAAAGTTGCAATGTTTCCTGCAAATTGCGACTTTGGGCCTGTTGCTACTTTGTTTTTATGCCAGGAAACTGCAAGGTTAATAAATTCCCCCCTGAATTTTTTATAAAGAGCCCCAAATCCACTGCATGGACACATAATTGAAACATAGAATTTCCATCTGCTTGCAGCTACTACTAGCGAGAGCTACTGCAGTACAAACTGCATAAAGGATTTTTAAGTATTCTCAAACATTGAACTCAATAATAAAACAGTATACAGATAGCTCCTAAGCGCCCTCTATTGGAAACTGCAGTTGGTCAGAAATTATGCTATATTTTAAATCTAGGTCTATGCAGTGAATTTGAAGCTTTGTATTAGAAAAAGAAAGCTCTGACCGCTATAAAGATATATTGAGAAACTTTTTACCAAACAATTGTGGACCTGAAAATTACATGAAAGGTGGAAATTCACTTTAACTGTTGCAGTGAGGTGATGTATTAAGGAAGCAACTGTATTAGTTTAATGCATATACAGTCTAGTATGTAAGTACTGTAAGTCCATATAATCTATATAGCAGATATACGGTACATTATAATGAACAATCCAGTTTCTCTCTACTTTAATAATCATACCTTTAATTAATTGGTAAAAATGAACCCATTTAATGTACTGTAACTATTTTCTTTGCACAACAAAAATATACAAATGAGCATTTGAATCTATTTTCCATCTCACTGATTAGTATTTTGCATTAACTAATGTTAAAGAGGTTCTCAGTACATGTTGGACAGCTTCAATAGTCAATCAATGCTCGATGATAAATGTATCTAATTGAGCGAGAAGCTTTGATTAATGAACAATACGCCTAGACGTGAAATAGAAATCCTAAAGTAACACTCAAAATTTGTAATCACAATAGTAGCAAATTGCTGAAACAAAGCACTCTTAAATATAATTGTCACATGTTTTCAGAGATAATTTAAAAGAAAAATGCTTCTACTTCAAGCATAAATCTTTGGCAGCGCCATACATCCCAATCAACATAATAAGGAAACTACACAGGATTATAATAATGCTTCACTATAGCCCAATAAATATTTTTAAATCTTTAGAATGCAGGTTAAACAAGACATGTAACATTTACAAATGCAGCTTTTGAAATGGAAATAAAAGTAACAAAGAGAAATATAAATATAATAAAAAAAATTGTATAAATGAAATCCAAGATCTACCATTCTGAATGTCTTGGAAAAAAAGTTGTGGGTATTGGTAGGTTATTTTAAAGGGGTCGTATAAGATTTTTATTTTTTTTTAAAAGAAGATATATTTTTTTATATTTTTTTCCAGAATAAGTACCACTCTTGTCCATGGGCTGTATCTGGTATTGCAAAAACAATTTTTTATTTTTTCTTATCTCATAAATTCTTTAATCACTCCTGACAGGCACAGTTTCTGATGTAATTGTACTGGAATAATCTTTTTTATTGATAATTTGGGGGAAATAACCTCACAGACATTAATTCGTTTCATCAGGTTTTAGCACTGAGAAGGTTCTCATGAAGAAACATGGTTGGATTGTATTTAGACCTTTATATGTCTGCAAGATCGGTTCTTCAATTCTTATATTCAAATGACGTGAACTTATTGATTTCTTCTAGTTTTTCAACACAATTGTAGCTATAATAACTTAAAAAAATTTAAATGTTTGATTTTACATAGCATTGCAGTGAAAGCAAGTGGCAAGTAGCAGCTTGGCCCCTGATTTTGGCTTAAGACCATGGTCATTTAGCTTTTTCACAATTGATAATTGAATTCAGAAAGGATCAAGTTAAATGTTGTATAAGTTTTTATCCAATTAGATTTGATTTTAAACAGTTATTTTGGTTTTAAAAATGTATTATTATTCTTATCTCATAAGTATAATGGCTACAGTAGGTTGAACTACTATGAGAGTCATTTTAGCTATTTATATTTATTGTATAGAAAATCCTATGTTAACTGTAGAAACTGTAGAAAAATTATTGTTGTTGGCAGCACAGATCCCTGTGTAAACAGGGAGATGCGCTGCCGACATGATAGAAATGTATGGGGACGAGCGACCGTAGTCATGAGCGCTTTCCCCATACATAGCTTCTTGTGAAAGGAGCAAACGAGCGCAATCAACGAGCTGTCTCGTTGATCGGCGCTGGTTTACACGGTCCCCGTCGGGCCGTGTAAGAGGACTCTAAGGCTGGGACTACAAATAGACTGTAAAAGCACTTATCTAGGATAATAAATAATATAAGAAAAACATCTAATAAATGATCAGAGCATGTTGGGATAATAATACCACATACACAATCCCCTAAGTAAGTAGAACTGATCATTGAACTACATCACAAACTTTTGCCTGTTTCATGAAATATTATTTGACTGCCAAACAACAATATTAATAAGAACATTTTAATAAGAAATTTTTTTTAAATAATATTTACATGCAATGCTCAGTGGCCAGACTATGACTATCAATGTGACATCATGTTTGTGTGTAGCCTCTGTCTAAATGTTATAATGCAATGTACATACCGTATACTAATGGCATATAAAACAAGCGATTTTCAGTCACAATAATTGTATTTTTTTTCTATAACCTAGTGAAATAAAATCAAGCATAGATATGAAAGATGTACAACTTTCTACAAGACTTCTTTCACCTTTTCCATCCTGGAACCGCAGGTTACAGTGAAGATTCATCTGATACTAATATTGAATCCAAACCTAGATCCATCGATCTATTATCACTGAAATATTATCTCGTCTGTTCAAATATGAATGGTACTTATTTCTAATACTGTCACAATGGTAGACCCATATAACAATATATTGGGAGTAATTTATTATGCATGATTTATTATTACAGATTTGTGTGAACACACCAAATGCTATCTTATACTACTTAGGTTTGATTTATATCGCCATTAGAGATTTTGAGTGCTTTTGTAGGTGAACATGATCGGTTAAAGCCCTCACTTAAAGTGGAGTTATCACATATTTATCCTGCCCTGTCTAAAAGCAAAATAAATGTGGCGGACAGCTTATTTCATTGTGCTATCAGTGAGAAAGTATTGTTCTATAGTTTTTGTATATTTTGATTTTATACTTATGGTGTGCGGCCAGTCTAAGTATATTCATATATTCCCACAAATGTATTTTTTTTTCATCTATTGCTTATTCCAATTCAAGCATGTGCTTCATGTACAATGCTACCTGTTGTGTTACTTGTGCAATGTATTCATACTTTGAATATCCGTTTGAGGGTGAATATCTCAGCACTAGATGCCAGCATGTTGTATATTTGAAAGCCCAGGTTTTGGATCTAAATATGCAGTTTGCACCCAGGAGCATTGCAAACTTGGAGAGGAGTTTAGAGCTCACTGAGCAGAAACTCAGTAGTTGGGTATCAGTTAAAAGATGTTAAAAGAAGGGGTAGTGGGAAAAGGGAGGCCTGAGCTAGCACACCCTAGTAAAATATTTCAGTTTAGGTGATATTGGGGATGCAAGTCCAAGGCTAGCATCACTGCAGCAGGGCATTGCTTGCAACAGCCAGAACAATGGCTGCTATAGGAAGTATGGGAATAGTAGTACATCAACGGTCAGACAGGTGCTGGTGGTAGGGGATTCCATTACTAGAAGGACAGATAAGGTTATCTGTCGCCGAGACTGTGAATGCTGAACAGTGTGTTGTCTGCCGGGTGCTCGGGTTCGGCATATTGCGGATCGGATAGACAGATTGCTGAGTGGGACCGGGGAAGACCCAGCAGTCATGGTACACATTGGTACCAATGACATAATCAGTGGGAGATGAAAGGTGTTTGATGTTATTTTAAGGAACTAGGAGAGAATCTTAAGTCCAGAACCTCCAAGGTAGTGTTTTCAGAAAAACAACCAGTCCAAAAAAGAATTGCATTGATACTGCACCAGATTGTCAAAGATAATTCTTGTCCTTATTCCATCAAAAGTTGCAAATAGGTGTACAGTAGCCTTCATTGTATTTGCAACTTTTTATGCGTCTTTGCCGTTAAGAGCTAGTTTATGGCTAGCTCTGAATTAACTAGAGTTTGCAAGTATAAAAGGCTGAACCTTATGAAACTCTTTCTTATTTCAACCCACTAACTATGTAACTATGTCTAAATGAAAAAAAATATATAAAATGAGAGTCTAAGAAAGTAAGAGACATCAAATGATTGAATACTCCCACTAAAATATATTATAAGCTAACGCTGATTATATCTCACTGTTCTCTGTCATGAAATGGCTTTACCTGAATGGAAAGGTTTAGATCTCTGCTTTTATGCTATGGATTCTCTGCAAACTATTTTTTTCTTAACATTTAAATTAGTTTCAAGTCTTTACTATAGAAAACAATAAAACATTTACTATAAAAAATTTACTGAACAACAAAAACACAAAACTAAAAAATACATTAGTACAGGCATTTTATTACTGTTATATATATATATATATATATATATATATATCTTTATATTTTACAATGCCCTCATATGAAAAGTACACATTCCCTTTAGTATACCTTTTACATTGGCCTTTCGCATCATGGCACATACGGTTGTATAGTATTGCAAATTAGGGACATATGATACAATGTATGTCAATAAATAAATAGATTCTAGCACTATGCAGAAACATAACATGAAACATTATTTAAAATATGAATACTTCATTATTTAAGGAGGTTATTTTTCCATGTTAAACATTTATGACATAACCCCATGGTATTTCATACATTTCTGATAAAGGGGGATCCCACTTTTGGGATACCCATCTATCAGGAGAATCTGGATCCCCTGGACACCATTACACCATGTTGGGTGGCCACATCAAGGCAGAGACTTGATGGAGAGGTGGCAATGCACCTATTCGACATGGGTCTTGATGTTAGAGAAGCAGATAATAATATCTTATGGATATGCAATAAATGTCTAAGATGGGAAAACCCCTTTTATTAGATATAAAATTGCATAAAAGCTTTCATGTATTCCTGTTTAGTGATTAACTATTTTGTGGGTTTACCGACTTACAAACCGACACATTTTGTTTATTTCTTTTTAAGGAACTGTATTTCTGCCATTTAGGACAAAAGAGGTAGAAATAGGGACCTGTTGTATTAAAGGAACAGTGTCGTCACAATTTTTTTTTTTATATGTTAAAGATGTTAGTGCTTTATTAAAAACGTTTATATTTATTTGTGTGTTTGTGTTTTACTTTTTCTTATTTTTACACTTTTTCTTCCCTATGGGGGCTGCCATTTTTTTTCCCATTTCTGTATGTGTCGATTAACGACACATACAGACATGGAATACGGCAGCCACAGTCCCATAGGGACTGCGAACGGGGCCCGTTCCATCCACTAACATGTACGCCGTCTGTGTGGGAACTGCGCATGCGCCGCTCCCACACAGTCCAATTTGAAATGCGCGCCGTCCGGCGCCATTTTCCTGTGGACCGGAAGTCGCGGCCGGACAGTAAGATTACTACTTCCGGTAGCGGCTTCCGGACTTGTGCACTTGGACCAGCGGCAGCAGACGGAGCGGACGGGCCGGAGGGAGCCGCGGCAGCAGGAGCAGGGAAGAGATTTCTATGTATGTTCGTGTTTGCGTACGTTTACTACTGTATGTAAACCTACTACACTGTGTGTTAGCTCAAAAAATGGCGACACACAGTGTAGGAGGTTAGACCGTTCAAACCCCTCGTTTATCCCGGCACTAGCCAGGATAAAGGAGGGGGGGGGATGCTGAGAGCTCACTAGAGCGAGGGCTTTTTACCCAATTTTGCAATGCTGCAATTTTGGGAATAGCTCCATCTAGTGACCAGCAATGGGAAATATTATAAATTAGAATTAATTTATAATATTTCCTGACTCGTGAAAAAAATAAAAAAAATTTGAACAATGTTTAATCACCTACACACTAAATGTTTAATTAAAAAAAAAAACATGTTTTTCTGGCAACACATTCCCTTTAAATGGGATAAATTATGGTCCCACATTCAAAGAATTGGGCACCGTTAACTAATTTATTTTCTTGGAATATTGTATAACTGTAAACAAAAATTGTTAGAGAATTATTACAGATTATTAATTTACAAGACAACTAATTGTTATAGTTACTTTATTTACACAATGTATTATGCAGGTTTACTAAAGGTGACCTCATAAGCTATTTCCATAATTAATAATTTTTATTATGATTGCTGCCTAGAAATGTTGGAGATTTACAACACTAAGCATGCAGGGCTGGTGGGAATTCAACTGCCCCCACCTTACTCTTACAGTACAGTACAATATGTCTATGATACATTATGAGGCACTATAGTAAAATACTGGTTGACTGCCTCGCTGCGGGACAACTGTCCCATACTGTAATCATGCACGGGAAAGTAGTTCCACAGCGAGGCAGGGACTCCTAGCATCGTACATAACTATGATACTAGGAGCCCGGCTCCCTGCAGTGTGTTTGGTCCGGCACTTGTGGCCGAAATACGTTCCGTCCTTTACGGACCAAACATGCTCGTGTGAATCAAGCCTAAAGTTACACAAACTGAGAGGCTAAGGATATGTGCACACGTAGTGTTTTCAGGCGTACATTACGCCTCGAAAGACGTCTGAAAAAACGGAAGCAGAACGCCTACAAATATCTGCCCATTGATTTCAATGGGAAATATGGCATTCTGTTCCGATGGGGCGTTTTTTTACACCTCATTTTCAATAAACGGCTTGTAAACAGACGCCCCCGAAAAAGAAGTGCATGTCACTTCTTGAGCCGTTTTTGGAGCCGTTTTTCATTGACTCTATAGAAAAACAGCTCCAAAAACGTTCTTAAAAGACGTTGCGAAAAACGCGAGTGGCTTAAAAAACTTCTAAAAATCAGGAGCTGTTTTGCCTTGAAAACAGTTCCGTATTTTCAGACGTTTTTGATTTTGCGTGTGCACATACCCTTAAGAACATCAAACTCCTTAGGCCGGATTCACACCGTGTATTTGTTGTAGATCCAGCAAGAAGTGGGTCCAGCAGGAAGAAGAAGTATGTGTTTTTCTTCCGATTTCTTTTGGAACCACTTCTGGCTTCGGCTCAAAAATCTGCAATAAAATCTACAACAAATACACAATGTGTGAATTTCTCCAGCCTTTCTCCAGTTTTTATTATAACATTATTCCCATAGTATAAAGAAGCCTGCACAGGAGTTTATTTAATATTTTTTTTTTGTACACTTTTCCAAATGCAAGCATATTCGTATGGTAATTTGACAATGGCGCAGTTATAGATAAGTGAATAAGTAAAAATGAGATTGATTTTCTCACTTTGACTCACTGCAAAACTTTAACCTGATGAATCAATGCTTCCATCTCAAGCTGTAATGCCGGAGATTCATAGGATTATACATTTATTGTAAGTTAAACCTAACTAACATCCAAAATATTTCATTACTCATAACGACTTTATCATTCCAAAGCATCTAACATTAAAAAATGAATAGTCTTACTTAAAATATATCCTGCGGTATTGTGTCTACAGCTTCTATGCAGACCTATGTGTCTCCATGGTAACACTACAAACAAACTTTGTGTAGTTTGATTCTATAATCTACTACCTGTCATCTGTCCCCTATTTGTTACTAACATACAGTTGGTAGGTTAGCAAGAAGTAGTGGATGGAGGGATGACAATATGGCTGCAGGATCAGACTACACAGAGTGTGTTTGTAATATGTAACCATGGAGACAGATAGGTCTGCGTAGAAGCTGTAGACACGAAGCATACAAAGTTTATTAAGACTATTTCAATAGTTGTTACACTTTTTTAGTTTTTTGATGCACCGAAACAATTGAAAAAAAAAAAATGGTTGACAAAGGTTTGCCCTTTAATTAAATAATTGGTTATATTAAAAGTGAATGGGTATGATGAATATCAATTTTTAAAATATTTTTTTTTTTTTTATAAACTAGAGATTTAGGATATATAAAATGCTTAAAGTGGTTTTCAGACCGTCGCTGCAGCAATTATTTATTGTACTTCACTGTTTCAGCCTATCACTGACCACAGCGATTAGGTCATTTTGGATTACAAGTCATCGCTGTGGTCAAGAAAACAAAGGCCAATGGGGAACTATGGCTGTGAGATTGGCAATTACTGAGGTTTTTCTACAGGTTGGGAAACCCCATTGATGTTTTTAATATAGTTATGTACATTAAAATTCTCAATATGCCTTTTACCATAGCACACAGCTGTTCTGCTATTAGCACAAAAGCGATAGAAATGTGAATAGAAAAAGAGCATTATCTAGCAGTATCAAAAATTTATGAAGAGGTTAACTTGGTTTAAGTAGTAAATATGTTAAAATAAATCCATTAAAAAAATAAAATAAATCATCCAATAACTAATTGTTTGGATTATTTAAATTCTTATTCCCGTTCATTTATCCAGATTGAATATACAGCTACAGAGAAAAATCATGTTTATATGGTTGCAATTTGCATTATTTAACTGTTAGTTAAGCAGAATGAAAACCTAAATAGAAAATTATATTATGCTGACACATACCAGGACTAATTGATTTAATGTTCGGCGTGCTCAAGGTTGATAAAAATTTAGAGCTTGAAAGCTTTAAATATCATAAAATTTATAGGCTCTCGAGGCAAAATGGAGATGATAAAAGTTCACTTGTCAAGAGTACTTTGAAGCTCCATTATGCATAATACATAGTAACCGACACTACAGATGATTAAAAAATAGAATATTATCCCAATTGCTGATGGAAAGTCCCTTACATTGTTTCAAAACGCCCTCATCAGAGGTTTAGGTATAAGAGAGTAACAGATGTTCCATATCTTTTAGCATATCCTTTAGAAACCAGATATATTATAGCGTAGTATTAACCCAACTAAAATCTAAATTACAGTAATGCTGACAGTTGTAGAACTTCTGAAATATAAATAAACTTTAACTGCAAGGAAGAAATGATTAGTCCCATAAAGTAGATCTTCCCAAAGTAGTACTCCGGAGTCCCAATACTGAAGCACTGCCCTCTCAACCTCAGTCACATTTGGAGTGACTTCTCCTTTGTAATTGCTGGGAAATCAATTCAGCAAAACAAATTGGGCCTCATGTATGATAACTAGTGGAGACAAGAACTCTGTAGCAACCAATCTGATCACCGCTTTAAGGGCATGTTCACACGTGGCAGAGTTTTTTCGCTGCAAATGTTGGTGCAGATTTGGGCCAATTGTGCAACGAATCTGCACCAACATTTGCATATTTGACAGGTAATTCAGACATTGCAGAAAAGACAGCGGACTTGCCACAGATTTCAGTTTTTGCATTTCAAAGGCTGAAATCCGCAGTGAAATTCCGCTTCTTCTCCGCAACAGCTGAGTTTTTCCGCAATGTCTGAACTAACTTGCCTAATGTATTCAAACAAATGTAAAAAACGGCCGCTGGACAATTCCACTGCGGACTCTCCACAGCAATTCCGCCACGTGTGAACCTGCCCTTATAAGAGCTATTTTTTGATTGGTTGCCATTTGCAATACCTCCAGTTTCAGTTGCCATTTGCAATACCTCCAGTTCAGTTCTACATGAGGCTAATTGACAAGTGGAGAAGCAGGAGAAAATAGTGATGGCTATGGAAGCAGTAAGTAACTGGTAATTGTGACATCCAGGAAAATAAATTAGATAAAACTTTATTTTTAAAAGTTAATTCAATCAAAATTATAATACAGAGACATAGATGTTATCCACTTCCTTCCTTAGTACAGGGTAGTAGATGGTAAGATCAGGAAATGTATATGTGTCTGGTGAGGTGAGTATACCAACCTTTCCGCTTTACTATGAAACAATCAGCTGACCATCAATTCTTTCTAGCAGATAGGTGGTCAATCGACCTGCTTTAAAGTAAATTTTGCTAATGATCTGTGAGGATAGAAAGGGGGCCCCTCTGCTGCTTGAACTCATAGGAGCTGCTTTGGCTCCCCGAGAGGAAACAATTTTAAAAGTGGAAAATTCAAATTGTTATCTGCAGTTAAGTTAAGCCAAAATAAAAGCAATATAATGTATTAACAATTTACAATAAAATGCTAGATTATAATACAGCAGATAGTACGCCTTTATTCTTAGATCATAACATATATGACGGACATTTGATTCTGGAAATATAATTTTTTAACAGGATTATATAAGGTTATAGCTCAAAGATCACACTTTTAACCCATTAGTGACCACCCATGGGCCTTTTTATGGTGGTCACCAACGGGCTTTATTTTGATGCATTGGCCTTTTTACTCGCTGCATCAGAATAAAACAGCGCCGCCGGGAGCAGAAAAAGCTCCCTGCTTTCAGCTAACATCCATCCTGCCCGTTTAACCCCTCAAATGTGGCGCTTAATAGTGATCGCCATATCTGAGTGGTTTTTGAGGGTGGGGGCTCCCTCTCTCACCCCATCGGCACACCCACGATGCGATCGCGGGCTGCCGATAGTTTTTATGACAGCTGAGGGCCTAACAACGTGAATGCCTGTTACGCATGTTAGAGGCATGAGGCATAGTCTAACAGATGCCTGTGAATTTTACAATGACAGGCAATAATACACAGCAATACAGAAGCATTGCAGTGTATTCTAAAAGTGATCAAATGATTGCATAGCAAAGTTCCCTAGTGGGACTAAAAATTTTTTTAAATGTTTAAGAAAGTTTATAATAAATAAATAAAAATCCCAAGTTAAAAAAAAAAATCACTTTTTACCCTTACAAAATGCTATATTATGAAAAAACAAAAACAAAAAGTAAAGAAGTTACACATTTGGTTATTCCGCGTCCATAACGACTCCAACTACAAAACTATTACATTATTTAACCCGCACAATGAATGGCATAAAAAATAAAATAAAAAACAATGCCAAAATTGCTGTTTTCTGTTGATCTTGCCTTAATTGTTTTTTTATAAAAAGTGATCAAAAAGTCGAATGTATTCCAAAATGGTACCAATAAAAAATTACAAGTTGTCCTTGAAAAGGAAAGCCCTCATACAGCTGCATCAGCGGAAATATAGTTATCGCTCTTAAAAACTACATGGTCACTTTATTCTACGGGTTGATACGATTACGGCAATACCAATTTTTTTGTTTTTTTATGTTTTTCCAAATTGTTTTGTGTTGCCACATTCTGAGAGCCATAACTATTTTATTATGACACAAAAATAAATAATTTTGAAAAAGCGTTTTCACTGTGTAAAAGTAGTAAAACATAAAAACTATATAAATTTGATATTGTCGCAATCTTCGCTATCGTAATGACCCGCTGAATAAAATTATTTTGTTATTTATACCACACGGTAAACTACACAAATTTAAGATGCAAAAAAGAGTGTCAAAATTGCTGGTTTTTTTCTATCCCCCTCCCCCCAGAAAAAGTTAATAAAAGTTCATCAATAAATTATATGTACTGTAAAATGGTGTAATTAAAAAATACAACTTGTCCCACAAAAAACAAGTCCTTATAAGGCTATGTCGACAGAGAAATAAAAAACTTATAGCTCTTTGGATGCGACGATGAAAAAAACTTAAAAAATAGCTTGGTCATTAAGACCTAAAATAGACTTGTCACTAAGAGGTTAAAGAAGCACTGGATGTCTTATTTTAACCAGTTAAGAACGCATGATGTCTATGCTTGTCATGAGCGGCTGGACGTTGCCCCATAAAGACGAGCATAGACATCATGCTGATCAGGTGGGCACAAGAAGTATGCCAACACGATCAAGGTCGGGGCAATGGCTGTAATACACACCTGCTCTAACGGTGAAGATAAGAGACACCTCTTCTTTCCGCCGTTAACTTTGCGGTATTCAATGGGAAAATTAAAAGGGGGGCAACCCTTTGATCAGGGCTGTCTGACTATATATCCTGTTGTTAGGACATACCTAGGCATATAGATATATGCCACTACATTAAAGTTAAAAAATAAAAGTTAAAATGAAAAATCCCCCTATGAGATTAAAAAAAAGTAAAATTAAAAAAAACAACTGTAAAGTTAAATAAAGAAAATCAGGAAAAAATATACACAAATGCACATTTTTACAATTAATAAACTTTATAAAATATAAGTCCCAAAACATAAAATAACATACACATATTTGGTATTGCCACCACCGTAAGGGTATGTGCACACGTAGTGTTTTCAGTCGTTTTTCGGGCCGTAAACTTCCTGAAAAATGCCTGAAAAAACGGAAGCAGAACGCCTCCCAACATCTGCCCATTGATTTCAATGGAAAACATGGCGTTCTGTTCCGACAGGGGAATTTTTTTTATGCCTCGTTTTCCAAAAACGGCACCTAAAAAGACGACCGCAAAAAAGAAGTACATGTCACTTCTTGGGACGTTTTGGAGGCGTTTTTCATTGACTCTATAGAAACATCCAAAAATGGCCGGAAAAACGCAGCTCCTTATTTTCAGACGTTTTTGATTTTGTGTGTGCACATACCCTAACAATTTGCACAACAAATGTATAGCGTAATTTATGATTAATGTATGCTGTAAAGAAAAAAAGGAAAACTGCAGCAGAACTGCTTTTTTCTGCATTTTTTACAAGATAAAAATGTATATAGATTAAATGAATGTCACCTACATAAAGCAAAAGCAAAAAACTGCGATTGTGATATTTTTTTGGGGGTTTAGTTTTTTACAGTGTTCATCATGCAGTAAAAACTACATGGTCACTTTATTCTACGGGTTGATACGATTACGGCAATACCAAATTTTTTGTTTTTTTATGTTTTTCCAAATTGTTTTGTGTTGCCACATTCTGAGAGCCCTAACTATTTTATTGTTCCATCGATTGAGCGGTGTGGGGGCTTAATTTATGTGGGGAAACTGCAGTTTTTATTGGTACTATTTTGGGGTACATGCAACATTTTGATCACTTTTTACTAAATTTTTTGGAGAGCTAAGGTAAGCAAAAACAGCAATTTGGCTTTTTATTTTTATTTTTTTACGGCATTCACAATGCAGGTTAAATATCATTATATTATAATAGTTTGGACTTTTACGGATGCGGCAATACCAATTATGCCAGATTCATGGCCAAACAGAGGCAGAAAGAAGGCAGATTTGGGGGCCTTCATTAAAGAGGCTCTGTCACCAGATTATCAAATCCCTATCTCATATTGAACGTGATCGGCGCTGCAATGTAGATAACAGTAAAGTTTTTTGTTTTTTTTTTAATTTTTGCCCAAGTTATGAGCAATTTTATATTTATGCAAATGAGCTTTTCAATGGACAACTGGACGTGTTTTCTCGTTTTACCAACTGGGCGTGTATTGTGTTTTACCAACTGGGCGTTGTGAATAGAAGTGTATGACGCTGACAAATCCGCATCATACACTTCTCATTGTTCCCACCCAGCTTCTTTCACTGCAGACACACAGCGTGACGTCACCCACAGGTCCTTCAACCTTGGTGTTGGACAGAGAAAATACATGGGCTCCAGTCTGGTGACAGAGCCTCTTTAAGACTGTCATATCAACCATCGGCACCCTGCAATCGCTTCGCGGGGGACAATGGGCTGTAGTCCCCCTTTTTCTAACGGCTTAGATGCCATGGTAGCTATTGACCGCTGCATCTAAGTGGTTAAACGGCCAGGATCAGAGTGATCTCTGTTCCTGGCCGTTAACGCAGGATTTCAGCTGTAAATCACAGCTGACACCCGCAGCGTATGGAGCAGGCTCAGTGCGTGAGCCCGCTCAATACTTCAACCCCTGCACCAGGACGTACTGGCATATCCTGGTGCATTAAGTGGTTACGCAATGGATTTTTTCTGGTCCTCTTCCATGAAACTCTGAAGAGTGTATGGCTTATAGTGGTTCTATAGACAAATACTTCCAACTCCAGTGTGGATCTTTGGAGGTCCTTCAGTGTTATCGTTGGTGTCTTTGTTGTATCTCTGATTAATGCCCTCCTTTCCCGATCTGTGAGTTTTGGTGAGTGGCCTTCTTTTGTCAGGTTTGTAGTTGTGCAATACTCTTTCCAGTTATAATAGATTTAATGGTTCTCCATGCGATGTTGATTTTATTTATAACCCAAACCTCATCTAAACCTCTCCACAACTTTGTCACTGGCCAGTTTGGAGAGCTTCTGGATCTTCATGTTGCTCGCTTTGTGGTGTTTCAGAATCAGGGGCTTTTAGAACAGGTGTATTTATCCTGACATCATGTGACTGATGATGTGACAACTTGATTGCACACGGGAGGGGGGAATTTATTCAACTAATGATGTGACTTCTAAAGTTAATTGGTTCTACCAGACTTTATTTAGGAGTTTAATAGCAAAGAGGGTGAATACATATGCACTTCCAACTTTTAAGTTTTTAGGTATTTTATTTATTTTTTATTAAGCAAGGTTTTGTTTACATACTACTGTAACAATTTGGACTGTTGTCAGGTCCATTACATAAAATCAAATTAAAAATCAATTTTAATACCATGTGGTAATGCAAGAAAACAGAAAAACACCAAATGGGTGAATACTTTCACAAGACACTGTTTATGCTGTATTGCACTTACTCTAAGGCCTAATTCACACGAGCGTCGGTGTTACGCGCGTGAAAATAACGCACGTCACACGGACCTATGCAAGTCAATGGGGCCATTCAGACATTCAATGTTTTTCACGCAGCGTGTGTCCGCTGCTTGAAACTTACTGCATGTCCTATACTTGTGCATTTTTTGCGCATCAAGCACCCATTGACGTCAATGAGGGCATGAAAATCAAGGAAAGCACACGGATGCACATCCGAGTGCTGTGCGTGATTCACGCAACAGTTGCTAAAGAAATTATTTTGAAAAAGAAAACCACCTCCTTCAGTTTATTTTGCTGACGTGAAACGCGGGACATACTGATGACATACGGGCGTAAAAAACTCAGACACGCACCGTACACGGATGTCACACGGAACTGCAACGCAGGAAAAACACTACGGTTTTTACACGCGCAAAACGGACACGTTCGTTGAATATGGCCTTAGTGTGAGAATTACTTTTCCTTGAGAATTACATATCTGGTATTGCACTGATGATACAAGGGTCTGGACTGGATTATATAAAGAATAAATTGCCAGAATATAGTGTATTTTAGTATCCAGCAGCATACCCGCATTTCGTCTTGTTTATTTTGAAGCCCTATTGTTGATAAATATTAATAAATTTACCGTACCATTTACTGGAAAAGCTACTATTTAGGCTGGCTAATTCTCTAGAGTACTTGGAAGACTGTCACTAATTCAAACTACATCTGATCCATGATTGTAGCTGTTTAACATATTGTACATTACAATTAGATTGACATCTGCAGACTTCCAGAGGAACAGATAAAAGCTGGCCACAGATAAAACTCTTTGTTTAGTATGTTTAGTAGACAATAAAATGTATATTCATCAAGCAGATCGGTAGATAAAGACAAAGCTTTTTACTGGACTTGTTATGACTTATCTGTTGACAAAAGTTCCATAGAAAATATACTTTTGGCCCAGGCCTATTAATTATTTACATTGAAATTTTAACTCCACCATTATATCCAATTTGCACCCAAATTATTTTATTATGTGTGTTGTGATCAAAATCTACTGCAGGTCTGTAGAATTACTTTCAAATTTTCCATTGTTTTTGCATATTTCATTCAAAAGATTACAGAATTAAGCTTTGGTCACATAATGCTTTTGGTGAATGTTCATAAAAAAAGAAATGCTCTCAATGTATAACGTGTCAATAGGATAAAATGGACCCAACATTTTCAAAAAGAGAGCTCTTTTAAGAGGTATGTGTTGACTTACATGTTTTTCATTGTTCTGAGGAGTTATTGACAATGCTTTTCCATAAAAAGGGCTCTTTCAAAGAAAAATACTTATAGGGTGTGACTAATTTTTTTTGTTCAATGGGAGTCAATGGGCGTCATATTTTACTGTAAGGCATACAGTTGCATACAAGTGTATACATCTGGTGAACAGAGTCTAGGTTCAGACTACATACTGTCATGAATGAGTCTGTAATCTGTAGACTTAAAATGATATACACTGCATTGAATTAGAATTTTCGCTTTTAGAATCATCTTTACCAATGAAACATACATATTAGTCAACATTGCTCCATGTTTATTTACAGATTAAGGAGGCTCACACTTGTCAGCTTGCATTTTATATCTGTGCTCAGAAAAAGTAAAAATTGTCATCTTTTGTATTGAGAAACATAAAATTGATTCAAAGACAAGTCCATTCCGTTCTTCCACTTTTTAAAAAATATTATTTAGTTGAGTTTTTCTTTGACCTCGGGATATCTATTATAGCAAATAAAGTTGACTAACAGATTACATTAACAGTGTGTCATAAAAGATAAATGCCTATTGATATAGTATAAACTGTAATCAATAAAGCATTCTATTTCTGGGATATTTACTAAATGTTAAGTGAATCTACCAAGTAAGTAGACTTCAGCAATATCATGTCAGAATAGTTAAATACAGTATATTCTAGAACGCTCACACAAGACTCTCCCAAAAAATAGTATATATCTTACTTTACCTTAATATACAACATACACCTGTCTGTGTATGCTCAAGGGCATTACTTTGTACAGAGAAGTGTAGTCTTCACAGTTTTGCCTTGCATTTCAAGAAGCATATATAATGTTTACTTAAAGGCACAGTGTAACTTGCATGTTTTTGTTCCACTGCATCTAAACTAAAAAATGAAGCAACTCCTACCATTTTTTTACTACAGCTCCTGTATAGATCCATGTGTATCCATGGTTACAAACTACAATCAAAAACTGTGTGTGGTCTGATCGTATAGTCATACTTTATTGTCTCCTTTTTTGCTAACTTACGAAATATATGTTACCAAAAAGTAGGGGAAAGGTAGAAGTGAATATGACTGCAGGATGGGACTACCAAGGGTTTCTTTGTAGTATGTAACCAAGGAGATACTGTATATAGTACTATATAGGCGATGTAGACAAAACATTTTGGATTTTTAATCAAGACTATTTACAAAGTTGCCTAATTTTTCTATGTATTAATATTTTTGAAAAATGGTATATATCCTTTAATTGTTGAAATTTTAAATGGAGAAAAAGTTTTGGATTTTTTACACACTATGCTGAAAAATGCTAGCAATCACCAACTAAAAAATGGCTCTTCTTCAAAACATTTCCAAAGCTGAAAACAGCTTTAAAATAACTCCTGAAGAATTATATTCACTGGGGTTCACATAAGCTTTTAATTGGAAATTATAAATGTTTAAATGAATCCAAATCCCAAAGGTAACATATGCATTAGAATGGTGTAAAGAACTTGACACAGAGAAGGCATTTGATAGGGTGCATTGGGATTACCTTCACTCAGTTCTAGACAAGATAGGCATTAAAGGTTCGATTAGAAAAGCTATCCTATCCCTTTACTCTAGTCCTTCTGCATCAGTTCATGCAGCGGGGTTTCTAACCCCACTTTTTACTATCACGAATGGTACTAGGCAGGGATGTTCCCTATCCCCGTTGATTTTTGCTCTTCTCATGGAACCCTTAGCCGAAAAAATCAGAACTTTCCCTTTGATTAAAGGTATTTCTATTGGAAAATATGAACATGAAATTGGTCTCTTTGCTGATGACGTCATAATAATGTGTTATTCTCCAATGACATCTTTCCCAGGAATAAATAATATCCTCCTGGAATTTAGTAACATATCTTATTATAAATTAAATATAACAAAATCTAAAATTCTCAACATGGGACTCCCTTTAAAAACGGTTCAGTTTCTCAAGAAACATTTTTCTTATAGATGGGTTACAGATGCTCTTCCCTACTTAGGCATTAAATTGTTGAAGAAATGAAAAAATGTTGAAGAAAATTTAGGTAACTATAAACATCTAGGCGTCTCTTGGCTGGGTAGAATCACAGCAATTAAAATACTGACCCTTCCTAAAATACTTTATATTTTTAGGAATGTTCCAATATTTGTCCCTATTACATTTCTTACAAGATTACAATCTACAATACTTTAATTAAATTAATTTGGGGGGAAATTAAACCAAGAGTCAAAGCAGAAATCATTTTTAGACTCATTCAGGATGGAGGAATAGGTTGCTTTTCTATACTACAATATTGCCGTGCTTCTATTATTGATCAACTAAAGCCTTTATGGTTACAAGATGAATCTAAACTATGGGTATATATTGAATATAGTTTGTTGGGGAAAGTTTCCATTTCAGATACCCTTATAGCTTCTTCCCTGTTTTGCGTTCGTAAGGCTTCCACACATCCCACTCTTAAAGCAACTATGGAGTTATGGAACAATTTCATAATAAAATGAACTATTTTCCATAGATTATAAAACTTCCAGTGTTTCAATTTTTATGGCACACATACCTGACCTCAACATTTCTAATTGGATATCTAAAGGAACACATACTTTGTCCGACTCGTGGGATAATAATATACTCATATCCTTTGAAATCCTTGCTCATAAATACACGCTACATTAAACATGACTTTTATAAATATTTGCAGATCATACACGCACCTTCCTTCCCTAGTCCTCCCTCTTCCTTCCAATCAATCAATTCTCTATAAATGGTTATGTAAAGGATCTGCCAGACACAGCTTCTGTGTCGACGCCCATGGTTAATCAGTCTGCATCTGCTCCTAGGTCTGATAGAGTGACTCGATCTGCTACCACTCAGGCTGGTAAGCTGAGGAGTGGGAGAACCTATCACAGCCTGGCCAGACGGTTCTAGCTCCCGTCCTCGGTCTATTTATACCTTCATTTCCTGCTTGTCATTTGCCTGTGATTCTTTCCTGTTTCCTGGCTCTGCTGCTCTTGCTATTACTATTGACCTTGCTTCATTTTGACCCTGGCTTTACTGACTACGCTCCTGCTCTGCGTTTGGTACCTCGTACACTCCTGGTTTGACTCGGCTCGTTCACTACTCCTGTTGCTCACGGTGTTTCCGTGGGCAACTGCCCCATATCCCTTAGCTTCTGTGTACCCTTGTCTGTTTGTCTGTTGTGCACATATTGAGCGTAGGGACCGTCGCCCAGTTGTATGCCGTCGCCTAGGACGGGCCGTGCAAGTAGGCAGGGACTGAGTGGCGGGTAGATTAGGGCTCACCTGTCTGTCTCCCTACCCCGACATTACATGTTATCTTCCAATTTTTCTTCTAAGGGAAACATCTCACGTTGTTACAAACTGATGTTAAGTACCTACCCAAACAAATTAGATTCCTACAAACAAAAATGGGAACAAGATCTCAACACTACCTTTTCTGTGCACTAATGGAACCTAGCGTTTTCTGCAATACCATCAGTTTCCAGATGTACTAATCATATAGGAACTGCTAGAAAACTTCTATATCGTTGGTGCCTCACCCCTTCCAAACTTTTTAGTTTTTACTAAATCTCTAATACCTTTTGGAGATGTAATGAAATTGGAACTTTAAAACATGTGGTGGGACTGTGCTCCTATTCTAGCCCTTTGGAGGAAGATAGGTAGATTCTTGTCCTCTTTATGTATGTGGCTATCCGATCATTTTAGATGCTCCTCTAGCGATTTTAGCTATAGACTCTAATAAATTCTCATATACTCATAGAACGGTTTATATTACATACTTTTATTGTAGTTAGAACTAAAATAGCGCAATACTGGAAATTGGATAGAATTCCGACTTTGTCAGAAATTTTACAGGGGATACATTGCAATTGTTTGTCGGAATCCATGATTGCTTCTTCTTTAAACAAAAAAGGCTTATTTAATAATAGGTGGGATGTGTGGTTGTCTTGTAAGCACTGTACTATTCTTCATTGTCTATGCTTTTAGCTGCAGATCCTTTACAACTGAAAACACTTATTTCTTTAAATTCCACAATTAATTATTGTAACCTATCTCGCAAATCAGTAAAACTATTGAATTGTCTTGTTACATTTTTAATTCTTATATGCTCTTATTAGAGCTCTGTTTATTGTTTACACCATACATGTTGTGTATGTAATTTTATTTCTACAAAACGTAATAAAAACGAATGTGATAAAAAATGAATGGTGTAAACAATAAAAACATTGTAACTATATTTGCTAATGTAGATCTAATATTTTCATATGTAGTAGCATGCTTAAAGATGTTTATTTATTTATTTTATTTATGCAACACCTGCAGTAATGTCCCCAGTGGGGCTCACAAAATTTAAAATTCCTTATCTGTATGGGATTTTGTTGGGGGGAGGAGCAGAGTATCTGGAGAAAACTCACATTAACACTGAGAGAACAAACAAACAAACCCCATGTAGATGTTGTCCCGGGTCAGATTCGGACTCAGGACTCTAGTGCTGCAAGGCACTGAGTCACTCCACTGTTTATATAACATTGTTGGGTAACTTGAGGTTTAATTGTTTTTCCTAATTTCTTTCATTATTTTAATGTGAAACTAAAGACTTATGTATTATGTAGGTGCCTGTACTTTATTAATAGAGTTTATATAGCAGTATTACCCACTGTGTAATGTATCAATTTCATCAGCAGCAGTGCTAGGAATAGGGGTTGGTGACCTTTAAAGCTTTTTATAGATTTTGATAAGAAGTAAATTATATATTATTTTAGCAACCATTATGACCTATTGTTAACATTTAGGTAGCAGCTTATTACCTCCTCTGCTATACCTAAGAATTACTCATGATATAGCTTCCTGCTGTATTATGGGTAATTTAGCATCAGCTTCTATTTCAGAAAAAACTGTGTGTTGTTATTATTATGAATAATATAATACATACATTAATAAAAAGGTAAACATAAATCAACAGATGAGGGGTCAATGGATGCCCAATTTGAAATAAAATAGTAATTTAAAAATGTAATAAAATATATTGAATATGGTACCTTAGTATTTCCCTAGGCATATGTACACACACACACACACGCACACACACACGCACACACACACGCACACACACACACACAAACACACACACACAAACACACACACATATACACATATACACATATATATGTATATCATTTTTTTTTCTAAGTATATTTTAGTTTCCCCCCTGGCCGCTGGAGCACACTAAAAAGTCTGACATTTTCTGTAGCTCACTTTTCAGCTTGGCTGTGTAGACTGGCAGAGGTTCAACAGAGTCATCTCATTTTCATTAGTGGGCAGAGTATTTCATTCCAGCTGACAGTTTAATTATCCTTATGACGCATACACCTGTACAAATTATTTCTCACTTTTCTGTAATCCATTGAGATTCATACATACTGTATATAATATAAGTTCTGCATTGACTGAATTGACCTTTGGGATGAACTTAAAAGATAAATACTTCACAAAAATATGACTTGATTACATCTGCTGCATCTGCTGCAAAATAAATAAATAAATAAATAATTAGAAAAGGTCCATTATAAGAAAAATATTTTTAGAAGTGCGTTTGCAGATACTAACTGGACTGTTAATAAATCTTCCATATACATAATATATACTACATGTCAAGGCATTGGCACAATTCTTTCAGACATGCAAGTAAAATTCTGAAGCCTACAAGGAAAGAGAATATGCAAATTATTATTAGCTTCCTCGCACACACGTAAAAGAATAACAACTAAATGTTACTTATTCAGCAACAACGATCCACAGAAGATCAGTGGGTTATTACTGAATAGAACACCAGAGAATATTCAAGGTGGAAACTATGGAGAAAACAGACTGCAAATGAACATGTTGATTTTAAAACATAACTCATTTAAGGAGTATTCCGGTTTATAAATGTGTTTATGCTAAAACTTACCTTGTTGATGTCATGTCACCCCATGTGCACTGTAAACAGTGGACCTGAACTGCCAGAAAGCCGTGGTGCGGGAACAGAGCAGAATCAGTATGGTAAGTATATTAAAGACATTGTTTATGCCATACACCAACTATTTTTTGTAAACTGGAATCCCTTTTACCTCTTAATGACCGGCCTATTTTAAACCTTAATGACCAAGCTATTTTTTACATTTTTCCATCATTGCATTCCAAGAGCTATAACTTTTTTATTTTTGCGTCGACATAGCTCTATAAGGACTTGTTTTTTGCGGGACAAGTTGCATTTTTTAATAGAAATAATTTTGGGGTACATAGAATTTAATGATTAACTTTTATTAACTTTTTTGGGAGGTAATAGAAAAAAAATAGCAATTTCGCCACACTTTTTTTGCGTCCTTAATTATGCAGATTACCGTGTGGTATAAATAACATAATAACTTTATTCAGCGTGTCGTTACGATTACGTCGATACAAAATTTATATAGATTTTGTATGTTTTAGTACTTTTACACAGTAAAAACACAGTTTTTTCAAAATTATTTGTTTTTCTGTCTCCATAACTTTTTTTATTTTTCTGCCGATGCAGCTGTATGAGGGCTTTTTTTGGCAAGACGACTTGTAGTTTTCATCAGTACAATTTTGGAGTACAAGCAACTTTTTGATCACTTTCTATTACATTTTGTTTGAAGGCAGGATGCACAGAAAACAGCAACTCTGGCATTGTTTGTTATTTTATTTTTTAGAGCGTTCGTTGAGTGGGTTCAATAACATAATAGCTTTATAGCTGGGGTCGTTACGGACGCGGAGATACCAAATATGTGTAACCTTTTTATCCCCTTAGTGACCAGCCTATTTTAGGCCCTAATGACCGAGCTATTTTTTTCGTTTTTCTATAGTCCCATTGAAAGAGCTATAACTTTTTTATTTTTCCATCGACATAGCTGTATGAGGACTTGTTTTTTGCGGGATTAGTTTTAATTTTTAATTTAAATTTTGGGGTACATATAATTTTTTGATTAACTTTTTTTTGGGGGGGAAAAGAAAAAAACCCTGAAATTCCGCCATTGTTCTATGCATTTAATTTAACATGTTACCTTTATTCTATGGGTTGGTAAGATTACGATGATACCACATATGTATAGGTTTTTTATGTTTTAACACTTTTATTATTTGTTTTTGCATCGTTGCTTTACAAGAGCCGTAATTTTTTTATTTTTCAGTCAATTTAGTGGACTTGTTTTTTGCTGGATGATACATAGTTTTGATTGGTACTGTTTTGGGCTAAATTGGAATTATTGATTAACTTTTAGGCCTGATTTACACGAGCGTGTGCGTTTTGCGCGCGCAAAAAACGCTGCGTTTTGCGCGCGCAAAAGGCATTTGGCAGCTCCGTGTGTCATCCGTGTATGATGCGCGGCTGCGTGATTTTCGCGCAGCCGCCATCATAGAGATGAGGCTAGTCGACGCCCGTCACTGTCCAAGGTGCTGAAAGAGCTAACTGATCGGCAGTAACTCTTTCAGCACCCTCGACAGTGAATGCCGAACACAATATACACCAACCTGTGAACAAAAAAAGACTTTCATACTTACCAAGAACTTCCTGCTTCCCCCAGTCCGGGCTCCCGGCCGTTGCCTTGGTGACGCGTCCCACTCTTGTCATCCGGCCCCACCTCCCAGGATGACGCCGCAGTCCATGAGACCGCTGCAGCCTGTGATTGGCTGCAGCCTGTGCTTGGCCTGTGATTGGCTGCAGCTGTCACTTGGACTTAACTGTCATCCCGGGAGGTCGGACCGGAGTTATCGGTAAGTCAGAACTTTTTTTTTTTTTTACAGGTTCATGGATTTTCGGAGCGGAAGTCACTGTCCATGGTGCTGAACCAGTTTAACGCTTTCAGCACCGTGGACAGTGACTGTCTCCTGACGTCGCGTACCCGAACATTTTTTACCGGTTTCGGTCAAAACGAGTTTGGCCGAACCCGGTGAAGTTCGGTGCGCTCATCTCGAATTTGACACTCCGTTTGGATGTTTGTAAACAGAAAAGCACGTGGTGCTTTTCTGTTTACATTCAGGAGTTTGACAGCTCTTGCGCGAATCACGCAGTTCGCACGGAAGTGCTTCCGTGCGGCATGCGTGGTTTTCACGCACCCATTGACTTCAATGGGTGCGTGAGTGCGCGAAAAACGCACGATTATAGAACATGTCGTGAGTTTTTTTCTGCGCACACGCGCTGAGCGCAATTCACGCATCGTCTAAACTGCCCCATTGACTAATATAGGTGCGTACGACATGCGTGCAAAGCACGCGCGTCGCACGCGCGTATATTACGTTCGTGTAAATGAGGCCTTATTATGACTTCTATGGGGGGCAATGGAAGAAAATGGCAAATTTGCCATTGCTTTTTTTTTACGGTGTTCACTTTGCGGTTTAAATTACATATTAACTTTATTGTTTGAGTCATTATGGTCGCGGCGATACCATATATGTGTACTTTTATTTCTTTTTTACACTTTTACTAAATAAAACCTGTTTTCATGGGAAAAAATTGTTTTATTTGGCTTTTTTACTGTAATTTTTATTAATAATTTTTATTTCAGATTACTTACTTATTTTATTAGTCCCACTAGGGGACATTACTATGTGGCACGTCCTAATAGGCATATTCCCAGGGCAGACCTGGGGGATTTTATCAGGCCCTCTGCTACCATGACACCCCATCGGAGGCCCGTGATTGCATTTGCGGGCCGCCGATGGGTGACAGAGGGAGCTCCCTCCCTCTGTAAACAAGTTAAATGCCACGGTCGCTATTGACCGCAGCATTTAACGGGTTAAATGACCGAGATCGAAGTAAATTTGATCCCGGTCATTGGATCAGGAATCTGGCTGTCTGATGACGGTGTCCCGTGCAGGACTTAGACTGGACCCCCGTGAAAAGGCGACGGCCTAGCCTAAGGCCCCTTAGTGACCACCATGAAAAGGCGTATTGGTGGTCACTAGCGGGTTATTTATTTATTTAACTTTATTAAACTTTTTTTTTACTTTTTTATTAGTCCCACTAGGGGACTTTACTATGCGATCGTTTGATCGCTTTTATAATACACCACAATACTTCTGTATTGCAGCGTATTATTGCCTGTCAGTATAAAACTGACAGGCACTTGCTAGGTCATGCCTCTGGCATGGCGTAGTAGGCATTAACTAGAGGCAATAATATAATAAACCTAAAGAATGGAGTCTGACACACTAAAGTACAATTAAAACAGTATAATTTTATTTGAGAAATATAAAATATAAAAAATTTAAAAGCAGAGATGATTTCCACAGTGCTGTCTACCAGAGGTAGCTGAGAGCATGGAGTTTTTCTTTTCATGGCGCCACTTATTTATTCTGATGCAGCGCCGTGAATATGCATTATGCATAATAAATATTTTTGTTTTACTCATTTATCCATTTGCAAGTTTTAGGAAACGTCCATCCCTTTAAGATTATCATGACTACTAGTCTAGCATCTGGGCGGTTCGGGTTTTAGCTGCATCACCTATCACACTTCTATGTCTTTCTTCCTATCAGATTGAAGGTGGAGTATTTAAATCTGGGTTAGTTCTGTTTTCTTTGCTTGTGATTCTCCTGGTTTGCATATGTTTGATGAAGATTCTGATTATACCCTGTACCTTTGACTATTTGGCTTTTGGTACTGGACCACGGCTTGTCTCTGGATTTACCCTTTGCTTACTGATTGGACATTCTGCTCCCGGCTGGTTTTGACCTCGGCAATTCCTGATATCCTCTAGCTTTGTGATTTGGGCTTGTTTTCCCTCTGGCTGGTATTGCCTGCATTGCACCTCTTGTCCAACACCGTACTCAGTTACAAAAGTCCAACCTGCCTTGCAGTGGGCTCTGGTGAAGACCATGGAGTAGCCTTCGACTCTGCTGATCAGAGTTGTGATGGATTTGAGGTAGTGGATTTACTTGCATGCTTGTTCTAATCTCCAGCGGCCTTTGGGGGAATCGCTCACATAGCAATCCAATCGACTTTCACTCTGGGAATTGCTCAATTAGTGATTCCATAAAAGCAAGCTTTACATATATCTCTTTTGTCTAGCATTTAGCATATTTTTTTTTATATAATACCCACTGTCAGAAGGTTATACTCTTTTATAAGCTGTAAGCACTTGTTAGATACATTTATATAAATAACTTTATTTTTAAAAAATCATAATTTCGAACAATCACTCTTGAGAATTATTCCAATCTTTACTATGGATCACAATATTATCAAAGTCATTTGAATTTTAAATTTCCATGTATTTTCTTCAAAATATTTTTCTCAACCTTAGAGTTTGTGTGGACCAATCCTTTTTTGCATAGAATGATTTTTCAAGTACAGCAGCTAAATGAATGATATGAATAATAACATAAAAACATCATTCATCTTTTTTTTTCATGTCCCATGATAATTGATTGATTTTTCATTATTTTTCTGTGCCTACATGATTGTGATATTAATGTTAAATGCAATGTTTTGCTGTTTTTTCAGCATATAGTAATAATAATGCTCTTAATATGACATTCATATATGCCTGTATACTTCATAGTACATATTTTATTACGCTTACATAAGTGCCATTTGTGCTTTTGTCCATTTTAATGCAGTTTTACACAACTATTGTGTCCTTAGGCTTACTGCATTAAATTCTTTATGTGGTCATCAGACCTTGAAGAAAGTTGTTACCATCTGTCATTAAGATAGTATGTTTTATTCTGTGTTCCCTGCTGGAATATATTACTCCGTAACATGGGTCCATTTATTGTAATGCTTTTCAGTCCATTGGAGTTTTGAATGCTCTATGTATGAATAAAGATGCAATATCATTTGATAATCAAATCATGATATAGTTTAGTACTAGGATAAAATAGTAAGTACTAGGTCCCAGCACACAAAGAGTTAATTTAAAAAAATGTTTATCAGCATACAGTAAAAATATGCATTAGGAGTTATTGCTTATGTGTTACAGGTGCATAGATATGACTAAGGCCACTTTCATATGGCAGTATTTTGATTAGTATTTAATTAGATTTATATTGATGGCTTAAGGATTGGCTATCAATATAAAATGCTTGGAGAAATAAATAGCTAATTAGATCTTCTTCAAATGGTGTGGCAGCTTTCAACTGTGCACCTATCAAATAATAGGGCTCAAAGATTATCCATCTAAGTGTGTGCATCCATTGGACCAACCATGAAATCTACAAAAAATGTGCACATGACACTAAATGTATAGTAAAGCTCAATTATTTTATTGAAGTACTCACAAAATAAAATACATCTTGATAAAAAGGCAGGACCTTGAAGCCATATTATGTAAAATAGTGATTATTATAAAGTACAACCCACAAGGGACAATAGTTTAGGCAATGTATAAAGATGCTAGTGCATATCTGGTAAACAATCACAATGGAATAACCCAAGCTAACTTTTATGGGGTATTTGAATATAACCAGAAATAGTAATGTGAAGGATGGAGTGGACAGAAGTTAATGTTTATAATAATTTTCTTTCTTTAATAAAATATAGACTATAGAGTTGTGTACATAATTGTGATGAAGCAATAGTAGGATTAGATAAGTATACGTGGCAAGATGGCCCCTGAACAGGGACTACGCACTAATAAAATAACAAGTCACTTCCTGGTATGAACGAACTATGAACTATGAAGACATATCTAAAGGACCAGATAAGGGTGAACCTATCCAAGGATGACACAAGTAACAAGAGACTTACAGTGATACGTGCTTTTATAAAAGTGTGATAACATGTACCCACCCCCAGGAGAAAGGAGATATAGAACAAATGTGTGTAATAAAGCAGTGACGCCTCTCCTGATGCTGAGTGAGGAGCTTTATACCAGACTTTGTGTGGTGTGATTCCTTTCGTACGAACTCAGCGTATTATCCCTGCCGGTTGAGACTGATTAGTACCCGAACATTTTGGCGTCCAGCGTGGGGCCACACTCGAGGGATAAGCCGTGTCCGTGATCGACGACCCCCAGACGCCTCAACATTGAATCGCCAGCCACGCTCCCAGGAAGTCTGATCAGCTTCAAATAAAACACGGTAAGGTTAAGTTCATGTTTATGAATATTGGCTCTTATCCGTGTGGGAGAGTGAGCAGGTGATAAGATACCGAGGTATTTGGAGTCGATCCCGGCCACACTCTCAGCGACAGAGAGTTAACCCGCTGTGTGGCTCCAAGAATCATAGTATAGATAGTCGCGTCTCGCCGGCATAGGTGATAAGTATAAGTGTAATAATTTAATTAGTCGCAGGGTATAGTTTGATACCATTAAGACGACAGAGACAATTAGTCGCAGGGTATAGTTTGATACCATTAAGACGACAGGTGTAAGTGTAATAATTTAATTGGTCGCAGGGTATAGTTTGATACCATTAAGACGACAGGTGTAAGTGTAATAATTTAATTAGTCGCAGGGTATAGTTTGATACCATTAAGACGACAGAGACAGACAGTCAGTTATAATTGTGTTTTGTGTTCAGAAACATCGAGAATAAGGTTTCATTCTCAGGACGGTGTTAAATATAGAACAGTATGTTTAATGTGTTTAAAAAAAAAAGAGACAGGCAAAGGAATGTGGTTCATTAACCGCAAAAGAGATAGTAGAAAAAAGAGAAGGCAAGAAGAATGTAGAAAATAGTAAGAAAGTTATGCACATATGTGGCATATTTATAGATGGAAGAATGGGCTGCAGCTCTTAGGGAAAACAAGGGAAGATTAAGTGACGAAGGAAAGTTAGATGAAGCATTAGCTTGGCAAAGAACAGCCATAGCCATAACTAAAGACAAGTTTACTGAGCAAGAAATACGAGACAGAAAGGGTAAAATCATCAAATATGTGTATTACAAAGAACGTGTCCAGCCACCGCCCTATAATGGCGACGGTGGAATTCTAACTTCGTGGGAGTGTCCCAGTTGTGGTCAACAGAACCCGCCCCAAGTTGAATATTGTGTATCATGTCACTTTCCACGCCCCGATCCTCCCATATATGCCACGCCTTCGGCACCACTCCCCGCCCCAGGAGGCCATCTTGGTACACCTAAACCTGTTGTTCCGTTATATCCGGTACTCACACAAGAAGGTGGATTTTATAAGCCCCCTCCGGAGGATGTGGCCACGCCCGGCCCAACCAAATCAGTATGAAATAATCACCTTGTTAATTTTGTCATTTGTAGTGTTTTTTTCTATTTACAGAAGTTCCAGTCTAGTTCACTGATGAAACAACACGTCATCATAATATAGAGATGGTGGCCGTCAGATTGTACTGTTAAACATTAACGTAGATAATTCCTGTACAATGGTGTGATAAATGATTGCAGATACGTATGTTGTTTTGCCGGCATTGAAAGTGTTAAGATTGTGAGAAGTTGTGAGAAATGAGTGTGTGACCTCCCTCCCTCCCCCCTAAAGTGTGCTGTGTTTGGGAGGAGGAGGAGGGGGGCTGACTGGGTGCAGTCTGCAGGGCTGATGAGACAAAGGGATTTCAATATGCACTGCTGAGATATATATATATCAGTAATGTCTACAAACCTAAATACATTTCTTCTCTTTTGCGCATGCGCTGTTGGTTATAAAAGTTCCGATATTTATGTGTTATGATGTGATCAGATTTCATGTGTTTTGATGTTAATTCAGATGTATTAAACTACAGATACTGTGAGACACGGGGGTTTGAAAATGTATGTGCCCCCCACCGTTCCCTACTTTTATATACTGTTTATTGGTTTGCAGTAATTAATGTGATCAGAGATAATATTTTCTGTTTTATTGAATAACTAACTACAATTGTTCTATTTTTGATTTCATATAGAAATTATGTCATTGTAAAGATCAAATGTATTTTGTCAGGAAAAAGTCATTTTTGTTTCAGGCTGTTGTACATTACAGGGGGTTAAATTAGTGTTATGTTGAGATGTAGTTTTGAACTCTGCTACATCACTCTCGCAGAGTCCACAAAGGGGGGAAGGGTGAAGGAACTGATCAGGTACAATTTTGGTTTATGTGTAAGAGACCATCCCCCTCCAGCAAAGTTACACAGGAGGCGAGGTGACATCACTCACACGAGTCTTTATGGATTTAGATGAGGGAGAAGGCAAAACAAAACTTGTCTGGACATTGTTAATTTGATGTAAAGTTTTTAGGAATGTTTTATTTTTATTTGTTTTTGTATTAATCAAGTATTTGCAGAACCTGATAAAAGTGAGATTCTCAAAGTATTCTGGATTATCAGCTGAATGAGGAGGAGTTGTGTTTGGTAGCGGCTTGTGACACCAATCCATGGAGTACCTCTACGCAAGCATATACTTTGTACTGTACTGAACAAAATGGACATGCCACTGCATTTGAGATTAATTTGTGCACTTCTTTTTTCTGAGCAGGTTACTTTACACCGCTGTACTACATTGAACCCAGCGACCTTACTGCCTTTGGAGCAAGGGGGAGAAGACGTAGGTAAAGTATGGTCACAATTTTTGTCTGAAACTGATGAACATGATTGTATGGCCCTTATGGCCCAGGAAACAGTGGTGTTCGCACATGTAAAAGATACCCCACTCCAAAACCCAGACCTAAATACTCTTTGTGGATGGTTCAAGGTATTTTGTAGAAGGATCTTTTCTTACAGGATATGCAGTAACCACCGAAGATGTAGTCCTAGAAGCAGCCTCCTTACCAGCGTCCCGCTCAGCACAAGAAGCGGAGCTTAAGGCCCTGGCAGCAGCATGCCAACATGCAGAAGGAAAGACTGCAAATATATACACTGACTCTCGAAGTAGCAGTAGTAAACATTAAAAGCTCACACCAAGGTGAGTTCACCAGAGACAAAAGGAAATGCTTTGGCAGACCAAGCCGCAAAAGCAAGCAGCACAGAAGCTACCCGTGTTAGCAGCCGTATGTCAGATAAAAGATCCAGAGGAAACAAGACCAGCTGTAAGCCCGGAACTACGGCAAAAACTTCAAGGACAAGCATCAAAAGAAGAAAAAGACAAGTGGACGGCCCAAGGAGCAACGCTACGAAAAGATGGCCTCTGGCAATGCCAGAATAAACTGTGCCTGCCTAAGACAATGTTCCCAATGATGGCCGAAATAACACATGGAGCGACTCACCAATCAAAAACGGCAATGATGGACTTGGTAAACAAGGTGTGGTATGCCCCAGGGTTTAGTGTGATGGCCAGCAGTTTTACACAAGGATGCATGATCTGTGCAACACATAATATTGGAAGAACTGTAAAAGTACCACAGAAGCACACACCCAGACCTATATATCCGTTCCAGAGACTGCAGATAGACTATATTCAATTACCAAAAGTCGGTACCTAGGAGTATGTGCTTGTTTGTATTGATCTCTTTTCAGGATGGCCAGAAGCTTTTCCAGTAACCAAAGCTACAGCCGTAGCCCCAGCAAAGAAACTGATCAACGAGGTGGTGTGCAGATATGGAGTTCCAGAGATGATCGAGAGAGACAGAGGAACTCATTTTACGGGTGAAATCATGAACCATGTGTTGTCAGCTCTAGGCATAAGTCAAGCCCTACATACACCATACCATCCACAAAGTAGTGGGAAGGTTGAGAGACTAAATGGGACTCTCAAATTGAAAATCCAAAAAGCAATGGTAGAAAACGGGAAACCATGGACCGAGTGTCTACCATTAGCCTTGTTCTCAGTAAGATACACGCCCACAAAAAGAACAGGTCTCAGCCCATATGAGATCTTATTTGGGTCGGCTCCCAGATTAGGATGTTATTTTCCACAGGTGCTCCAAATGCAGTATGGTAGACTAACAGATTATGTATCAACGCTTGACAAACAATTGACCAAGGTGCATGCACAAGTCTTTGCTTCCATTCCAGGTCCTGATTCAGTTGAAGGGACGTATAAGCTAGAACCAGGAGATTGGGTCATTGTCAAAAGACACGTGAGGAAGAGCCTTGAGCCACGGTTTGATGGTCCTTTTCAAGTTTTGCTCGTTACAAGCACCTCAGTGAAGCTCGAAGGAAAGGCAAGCTGGATTCACGCCAGTCATTGTAAAAAGGTTCTTCAGCCAGAAGAATGAAGATCTTTGCGGTTGTTGCGGCGGTTGTTGCGTGTGCTCTTATACAAAAAGGCAGAACTGCTACTCCTGTACACGTAATCAGTACAGAATCACTGGAACAGTTCAGGACAGGGTGGGCGAATGCCACAGTGATAGAAAGCAGGGTAACTACACCTGTAAGGCCAATGCCCCGTGTTATACTACAAATGTGACTACAACCGAAGGGACTTGGAAAAAAGGACCACATGGAGGGACTGTGTACCTTCACATAGACAAAACAGCCAACATTAGCATACAAGAAGAGACGCCGGGGCTGTTGCTTTGTTGTTATGAACCAGATTTACAGTATCTACAGAAATATACAACCAGTAAAAATAGAAACAAAATGATAAATAAGACTTACGAAAGATGCAACAAGGAGAGGCTCAACTTTACGATTGTAATAAAAGAAACTGATGGGATGATATTATGTATGAATAATAGCCAAATAAGATATAGAATGTATTTTGTATTCTTGATAACAATTTGAAGAGATAGTTTTAAGCCACATATAACAGTACAAAGTCTGGAAAGAATCCCACACACTTGTAAGAGCGCTGTAACCCAACAGCAGAAAAAGAATGTACACTTCAATATTTCCTTCCCTGAATCCCCCAGCTGTCATAGACAAAAAAGAGAATGGTATGACCCGCTATTAGGAGGGGTAGGAACGGGATTAGGAGTATTGAATGGTATACAGTTAGAAACAGTTATGAACAAATTAAACTCAGTGGGAGACGACACATCTACTGCATTAAGGATAGGTGCGTCATGGTTACCTACTATCTTTGACTTACAGCAAAAAGGGTTAGCTATAGATGAACTGTTTCTAAATGTTTTTAATGAAAGTATGCTAACCGAATATAGAACATTACAGAATGTATCAACTTTTGTAAAATGGACAGTATTGGCTGTCGTCTTATACAGGGAATCTCGGCTATGTGGGACCTGAGGGTCCATTTAGAATTATGGATATGGTAAATTCCACAGAATGGGAAAAATTGATTCTTGAACAGCCAAACCCCGTTGCCCCTAGGATCCGAACCATCTCACAAATAGTTGCAATCGCGAACCCAGGATTCGAAGACACTATGGCTATGGAAACTGGATTTGGGGATACAAATCTATGGTTGGAATGGATGAAATATTCCGCCACTAAAGTAAACAAAAAAATTGAAGGACTTTTACCAACTCCATCCATGTAAACAACCACCCTTTATCGAGACTATTGTTCTGAAGATGAATAGATAGTGTAGGGTGTGCACCGACTCTTTAAGTCCAGCTACAAAGGGGGGTCTCCTAATAGGGGAGGCTCGTCTCAAACTGGTGAAAAAATCCTTTTACTCCCCTTTCCCAGAGCACGGACACACTTAGGTTAAGAAATGAAGAAAATAATGATAAAAGGGGGGACTGTGAAGGATGGAGTGGACAGAAGTTAATGTTTATAATAATTTTCTTTCTTTAATAAAATATAGACTATAGAGTTGTGTACATAATTGTGATGAAGCAATAGTAGGATTAGATAAGTATACGTGGCAAGATGGCCCCTGAACAGGGACTACGCACTAATAAAATAACAAGTCACTTCCTGGTATGAACGAACTATGAACTATGAAGACATATCTAAAGGACCAGATAAGGGTGAACCTATCCAAGGATGACACAAGTAACAAGAGACTTACAGTGATACGTGCTTTTATAAAAGTGTGATAACATGTACCCACCCCCAGGAGAAAGGAGATATAGAACAAATGTGTGTAATAAAGCAGTGACGCCTCTCCTGATGCTGAGTGAGGAGCTTTATACCAGACTTTGTGTGGTGTGATTCCTTTCGTACGAACTCAGCGTATTATCCCTGCCGGTTGAGACTGATTAGTACCCGAACAGTAAGACATGTGTATACAGACCAAATCGATAGCGCCCCCCCCCCGCCCCACATGCGTTTCGCATTTGCTTATTCAGGTTTATTATGTGATTCGTTCCTCGTGGGCCACACGCAGTTTACAGAACATACTAAACTAAAATGAAAAACTAAAATGAAAAAACTAAAATTGGCTGCAGTGGAAAAGGGTTTAAGGGAACCTGTCACTTGATTTTAGGACACTGAACCACCATCAGGTAATTATACTGCTGGGGTTTAGCATCCCAAACATGTCCCTCCCTAAACTGTCCATTTTAGCATTTAGACGTTTTAGTTCCTGAGATGTGATCCAATGGCTCAGTGATCAGATGAAGGACAGTACACCCGGACTCCTCCCCGGACTCATGTCTGGTCATTTTTATACAGCACGTGCTGTATTATAACTTCTTTTAGACAAAATGCTAAAACGAACAGTTTTGAGAGGGGCATGTTTAGGATGCTAAATCCCAGCAGTATAATGACCTGATGGTGGTTCAGTGCCCTAAAATCAAGTGACAGGTTCCCTTAAACCCTTTTCCACTGCAGCCAATTTTAGTTTTTTCATTTTAGTTTTTCCTCCCACCTTCCAAGAGCTATAACTGTTGTATTTTTTTGTCGACAGTCATATGAGGGCATGTTTTTTGTGGGACAATTTGTAGTTTTCATGGCACCATTTAATGTACTGGATAGCTGCAAAAAAAATCTTATTTGTGGGGTTAAATGGGCAAAAAATAGCGATTGTGCCATTTTTGGGGATTTCGTTTTTACAGCGTTCATTATATGGTAAAAATGACATGTTCACCTTATTCTATGGGTTGATACGATTACGGCGATACCAAATTTCTTAGTTTTTTTTATGTTTTACAAATTTTATAAACTATTTGTTAAACAATAAAATTGTTTGTGTCGCCTCATTCTGAGAGCCATATTTTTTTATTTTACCGTTGATAGAGCGGTGTGAAGGCTTATCTTTTGTCGTTTTTATCGGTACTATTTTGGGGTACATGCAACTTTTTGATCACTTTTTATTCCATTTTTTTGGGGAGCTAAGGTCACCAAAAAACAGCAATTTGGGCGTTTTTAATTTATTATTTTTTTACAGCATTCACCGACTGGGTTAAATAACGTTATATTGTAATAGTTTGGACTTTTTGTGGACGCGGCGATACCAGTTATATTTACTTTTGTTTTTCTAACATTTCTTTAGGGGAAAAATGGGAAAAGGGGGGATTTTGCCCTTTTTTTTATTATTATTATTTTCACTACTGAAAACTTTTTAACTATTTACATTCTTTTAAATAATGTTATTAGTCCCCCTAGTGGACTTAAACCAATATACAGATATTACAGTAAATTGTCAGTTTTACAGGCTTCTATTAAGTCCTGGGCTGCCATGACAACCATCGGCACCCCGCAATCACGTCACGGGGTGGCGATGGGTTATCGGAGGGGGCCACCTTCCTCTTTCTAACGGCTTAAATGCTGCGATCGCTATTGACCATGGCATATAAGTGGTTAAACGGTCAGGAACAGCACAATCACTGTTCCTAGCCGTTAGTCCTGGGTGCCAGCTGTAATACACAGCTGACAGCCGCAGCACATGGAGCGGGCTAAAGGGTTTAGGGACATTTAAATATCATGGAATGACCTAGTCAAAGCCCAGACCTCAATCCAATTGAGAACCTGTGGCATAACTGTACACCAACACAACCCATCTAAGTTGGAGACTTTTTGTCTGGTAGAAAGGGCAAAAATCCTAGTGTCCAGATGTGTAAAACTAATAGAAACATACCCCAAGAGGCTTGCATCTGTAATTGCAGCAAAAGGTAGTTCCAAAAAGTATTGACTTACAGGGGAGGAATACGTATGCATGATAAAGTTCTTTGTCTTTTGTCTAAGGGCATACTCACATGGCGCTAAAAAACAAAAACGACATGTAAACGTGTCAAATATGTTAGCACTTCTTGTGAAGCGCTTTTTAAAATACAGGCTTTTTTTCGCATTGTCCAAGTGTCTTTTGACGCGTCTTGTGTACGCATTTGCGTATTTGTTGTCAAATAATTAGGACTCCCATTGACTATGGGAACATTTGGCATGTTTTTGGCACGTTTTACCTGCCAAAGAATTGACCTAACATTTTTTTTTAATGCGACGTGTTTGTTAAATACGCATGCGTAAAAAAATGCACTGTATGTACTAACTGTGCGCTTTACCATTGATTTGAATGGGAAGCTTAATCAATCATTTTTTGACGCATATTTTGGTGCATATAATGCTTCAACACACGTAGTGTGAACAGTGCCGTAATGGTAGACATGTTGTTCAAATTAAATACAAAGCCGCTAAAAATCCATACTTTAACTACTATTCTATTTAGAATGATCAGAGCATGCTGAGTCTAAACCAATACATGTACAAAGGCTCCATGCTGTCCAAATACAGACCACACTATACAAATCGGATTTCCCATTCATGTATCTGTATTGAGTAAAATTGCACTTTAGCAGTTCTGACAATATAACATAGTAGTAAAAGCCACCAGTAAATAATCTGGTGTGAATGCTGCATTTCAAGCATAAACATAATCATATATTTCAAAACTTCTTTGAAATTGAAATATCCCTAGAGTGCTTTCGTCCTTATGGGGACAAACATCTTTTATAGATATAAGTCATAGTACGATGAAGGAAGTTGGGTTATAGATGATATAGTTCTAATATGTTGTCTTTAACCTATATACTTCATATATAAACTGTATATAAAACATCTATATTAGTAAATGGACCTTCAAAAAGAAAATCTCCACTTGGTATTTTGGTAATTGCAGCAGAAAACGTATTTAGTTGTCAGAAACAAGCCCTGTATGAAATAAAACAATGAATCGCCATGCATTTCTTTCAGACTCTTTGCCAATACCAAAGTAATCCTGTACTATTTCATACAGGTGTTTTTTACAGATTTATACATAATCCTCTTGTTTTATTGAAATCCATATTTTTCCTGCAACGGTATGAACTCTGTTTTCCCTCAGGGAGCTACACACTTAACAAGAGATAATACACACAGAAAAAAAAAACATGAATATGAAAAAAAGAGCAGGTGTATACTATATAAACAAACTAAATTATCATGAAGTAAACAGAAGACCAAAAAAATAATTATTCCGTTGGGAAATCTTTATTTATTGGTGCTGCCCTAGCCACTGTTAGTGCTGACGCCCCTGATAAAGCAGCTTTTCAAAAATCGCAACATGTCCTAATTGTTGCAGGTTTTACCTCCCAATGAATTCAATCGGGGAAAACCTGCAACAGAAAACCAGCGATCTCACAGCATAGATTGACATGCTTGCGGTTTAAAAAAACCGCACTGCAGGTCAGTTTATGAACATTTATTCTGTGGTTTATTTATGCGGCGTGTGGATGAGATTTGTTCAAATCTCATCCACTGTGCTGCTACTGTGTAAGGCCCTATGCACACGGCCGTTGCCGTAATCACGGTCCGCAATTGCGGGCATGGCCGGCCACCTGCATTTTGGGGCCGTACTCCCATACAAAGTATTGGAGCACGGCCCGTAAAATGCCAAAGAACGGACATGTTCCATAATTTTCGGAACATTTCTACGGCACGGACACCCATCTGTAGCGATATGGAAAGGTGTCCGCGACCAATAGAACTGAATGGGTCCGTAATTGCGGACCATATTACAGTCCGCAATTACGAAGCATTTTTACGGTTGTGTGCATGGGGCTTTATGCTGTAGTTTTTCGCAATGAAATACGTTGCGGAAATTCTTCAGTATTATGCAACGTGTGAACTGATCTTAAAAGAAATGCTCAGTGCTACCCCGTTAACATTCCCTCCCATGCCCCCCACATGAACACTGAGACCCATTTCCCCTATTATTGATTAGGTCACAGTTTATTGCAGAGTAAAGAAGGTTGGAACCAGCGCTGAGAAAAGTGAATCTGTTTAAAACAAGTTTTAATATTAATTTGAATAAAAGCAATGAACAGAAAAGTGGTAATGACGGGCAGGTAATGTCCAAGAGTTCAGAGAGTGATGAGAAATAGGCGGTAGCCTACGCGTTTCAGACCCTATCTGGGTCCTTAGTCATGGCTTGTAATTTCAATACATTACCTGCCCGTCATTACCACTTTTCTGTTCATTGCTTTTATTCAAATTAATATTAAAACTTGGAAATAGTTTCCTGTTTTAAACAGATTCACTTTTCTCAGCGCTGGTTCCAACCTTCTTTTTTCTGCCATATCCCCCGCGTGTGCCGACACGAGGATCCGTGTGCTGACCACCCTACCTGTGACTAGGTGAGCTGGAGGAAATTCTCCCCCTTGTTTTTCTGTACGTCACAGTTTATTATTATTATTTTTTTTAAATACTCCCTTCCCGACAGGAGCAAATTGCGCCCGGCTGGTTACATCAGTACATTGTCCTACTTTTAAAAGTAGGCCAATGAGCTGACGTAACCTTGGATCACGTGATGTAAACTAACCAATGGACAGCTTAGAGCTGTGTTGCTAATGTGTTGCTGTTAGTGCTGACGCCCCTGATAAAGCAGCTTTTCAAAAATCGCAACATGTCCTAATTGTTGCAGGTTTTACCTCCCAATGAATTCAATGGGGGAAAACCTGCAACAGAAAACCAGCGATCTCACAGCATAGATTGACATGCTTGCGGTTTAAAAAAACCGCACTGCAGGTCAGTTTATGAACATTTATTCTGTGGTTTATTTATGCGGCGTGTGGATGAGATTTGTTCAAATCTCATCCACTGTGCTGCTACTGTGTAAGGCCCTATGCACACGGCCGTTGCCGTAATCACGGTCCGCAATTGCGGGCATGGCCGGCCACCTGCATTTTGGGGCCGTACTCCCATACAAAGTATTGGAGCACGGCCCGTAAAATGCCAAAGAACGGACATGTTCCATAATTTTCGGAACATTTCTACGGCACGGACACCCATCTGTAGCGATATGGAAAGGTGTCCGCGACCAATAGAACTGAATGGGTCCGTAATTGCGGACCATATTACAGTCCGCAATTACGAAGCATTTTTACGGTTGTGTGCATGGGGCTTTATGCTGTAGTTTTTCGCAATGAAATACGTTGCGGAAATTCTTCAGTATTATGCAACGTGTGAACTGATCTTAAAAGAAATGCTCAGTGCTACCCCGTTAACATTCCCTCCCATGCCCCCCACATGAACACTGAGACCCATTTCCCCTATTATTGATTAGGTCACAGTTTATTGCAGAAAAAAGAAGGTTGGAACCAGCGCTGAGAAAAGTGAATCTGTTTAAAACAAGTTTTAATATTAATTTGAATAAAAGCAATGAACAGAAAAGTGGTAATGACGGGCAGGTAATGTCCAAGAGTTCAGAGAGTGATGAGAAATAGGCGGTAGCCTACGCGTTTCAGACCCTATCTGGGTCCTTAGTCATGGCTTGTAATTTCAATACATTACCTGCCCGTCATTACCACTTTTCTGTTCATTGCTTTTATTCAAATTAATATTAAAACTTGGAAATAGTTTCCTGTTTTAAACAGATTCACTTTTCTCAGCGCTGGTTCCAACCTTCTTTTTTCTGCCATATCCCCCGCGTGTGCCGACACGAGGATCCGTGTGCTGACCACCCTACCTGTGACTAGGTGAGCTGGAGGAAATTCTCCCCCTTGTTTTTCTGTACGTCACAGTTTATTATTATTATTTTTTTTAAATACTCCCTTCCCGACAGGAGCAAATTGCGCCCGGCTGGTTACATCAGTACATTGTCCTACTTTTAAAAGTAGACCAATGAGCTGACGTAACCTTGGATCACGTGATGTAAACTAACCAATGGACAGCTTAGAGCTGTGTTGCTAATGATTTTTTTGTGTGTTTTTTAAAAGTTCAGACATTGGACTACTTCGGATTCGAGGACTATTTTGATGACAGTGTTTTTATTTTCAATAAAATGGTTAACGAGGGTTGTGTTTATAATAAATATTTTTTTGTGTTGGTGTTTTTTGTAACTTAATTTCTACTGCTTTAGTAATGGCAGCTGTCTGATAGACAGCATCCATGCTTAGTGTTAGCCGGGAATTCCGCTCCTTGTCGTAGCGCTTGATGTCTCTGTCCATATATGACAGTGAGATTGAGGGGCAACTCCTGAAGTGGAATCCCCATCCACAGCGCTGCTGACGTTGTTATCGGGGATTCCACTCCAGGAGAAGCCCCTGACATCTCGGTCCATTTATGGACAGTGACAGCAGGGGCTTCTCCTGGAGCCGAATCACAGGCCATCGCACCAGCAACGCTGTGGATGGGGATTCCACTTTAGGAGTTGCCCCTGATGTCACTGCCCATATATGGAAAGAGACATCAAGCGCTACAACAAGGAGCGGAATCCCCGGCCACAAGGGGGATTCTACTCCTTCAGGGCCCTACAGTGCCCCTATGAACAGGAAGGGGGTGCTATCTACAAGGGGGCTGCAAGAAATCTCCTCCTTCTAATATGCATTTCGCGCTGTGAGGAGGAGGAAAGAAAGCACGGCAGTGGCAGAGGTTTAGAGGAGTGTCGCGGCACCTCTGGAGAGTTCTCACGGCACCCCAGGGAACCACTGCATTAGACAATAAAGAATTTATACAAACCTGCTCTGGACCTTGTTTGGTGCCCCCCTGCTCTGCCGTCAGTTCCCCACAGCGCTTCTTAGACTATAAGTCTAAGACACACCCACTGTTCTCAGATTGGCCACAGATGTTCACGTGAGCAGCTCTGGCCAATCCAATAACAGAGAGCGTGTATTACAGTCTCAGGAGCGCTGGATAAGCGCATCCCCTCCCCTTGCCCTGTGAGTGACCTGACTGCTGGTCGGTCTGGTCACGAGCTCAACCCAAAAAAAAATAAAAAAAACAACACGTTTCTGCAGCTGCCCCCCCCTCTGGACTCCCAAGGCACTGCACTCCCAGTGCCTACTGGGAAATACGGCCCTGCTATACGCCCGTGCTTATGGATGCTGAGTTGACCACAGGGGAATTAAAGTTTCTCCACCCACTGTCTAAAGTGAAGCTCTGGTATAAACGAAATAGTAGCTTTTGGCCAGTCCCATTGAGCGCTATATCTCCACAAACCTTAACTTACTTGAAGGCTGCCATTAAAAAGATTACCCACTGTCCTCTATTAGGCCACAGCTGAAGGCTGTATTCAGACAGGCGTTGTAAAACACGTCTGTTTCATGAGGGAAAAACAGAGGAATTTACAGATCTTTATCTGGACTCTGATAACTTGCTGCAGCGTGATATCACACAACAAAAGCCATTGAAAAGTCATTGAAAAAGTCAAGATAAAGGATCTTTAATGCATTAAAAGTCAAGATAAAGATGGCTACATCTGTGCGCGCTCCATAATCAGCAGGTGACGGCTGTGTTATACAGCCGACACCTCACTCCAGTGGGCGGAATCAAAGTTCACTTTGATTCCGCCCGTTTAACACCTTAAATGTCACAGTCAATTGCGACCGCAGCATTTAAATTCCTAGAATCAGGGAGGCGCCCCCTCAAACACGCCATCGTGCCCCCCCACGTGGCGCGATAGGATGGTTACAATGGTTGATATTGCAGCCTGGGGGCCTAATGAAGGCCATCTTTGTAGGGCTTTAAAGGAGACTGTCAGTAACATGATATACTGCAATACATTATTGCAGTATATCATGCAAACGATCCAACGATAGCTGGTTCAAGTTCCCTAGGGGGACTAATAAAAAAAGTAAAAAACAGTTAAATAAACTCTTTTTTATGTTCCAAAAAAAAAAAGTATTAAAAGTTAAAAAAACAAACAATTTTCCAATTTTTTCCCTAAAAGTTAACATAACTGGTATCGCCGCTTCTGTAAAAGTCTGAACTATCACAATATAGCATTGTTTAACTCGCTAGGTGAACGCCGTAAAAAATAAATAAATATATAAAACATGCAAATTGCTGTTTTTTGGTCACCTTAGCTCTCCAATAACTGAAATAAAAAGTGATCAAAAAGTCACATATACCCCAAAATGGTATCAGTGAAAACAATAGCTTGCCATGCTAAAATTAAGCCCCCAAATTGCTAAATTGACAGAAAAAGAAAAAAGTTATGGTTCTCAGAACAGGGCGACACAATTTTATTTATTTTTTTAGCAAATATAAAACAAAACATATAAATTTGGTATTGCCATAATCGTATCAAACCTGTAGAATAGGGTACACATGTAGTTTTTACCGCCGGTGATGGACGCCGTAAAAACAAAAACCCCCAAAAAATTGCGTAATCACTGTTTTTTCCCCATTTCACCCCACAAATATATATTTTTTCAGCTTCCCAGTACATTATGTGGTACAATAAATGGGGCCATGAAAAACTACAACTTGTCCTGCAAAAAACAAGCCCTTATATGGCTATGTCGATGAAAAAACAAATTGGTTATGGCTTCGGGTATTGTCACCATGTCCAGTAGGTCTCCATTCCTGCTGTCTTCCTTCTGTGCTGTGCAAACATTTTATAACAGATAATCAGAAACCGTTCCTGTATGTGAGTTGTGACCAGTGTATACATTCGGCCCATCACATGCTGCTCCTGTTTAGCATTTTAATGTGATTTAGTGATAATTCAATTAGTAGTATGCCAGAGTGCGATCCGTGTCTGTTTTTAACGTCCGTGTAGCATCAGTGATAATTCAATTAACGCCTCATGCACACAGCCGTGTGTGCTGTCCGGGTCCCATCTGTGATCCGAGGAAAGATAAGACATGTTTACAAAGCATTAGTGAGGCCCCATCTAGAATATGCAGTTCAGTTCTGGGCTCCAGTTCATAGAAAGGATGCCCTGGAGTTGGAAAAAATACAAAGAAGAGCAACGAAGCTAATAAGGGGCATGGAGAATTTAAGTTATGAGGAAAGATTGAAAGAATTAAACCTATTTAGCCTTGAAAAAAGAAGACTAAGGGGGGACATGATTAACTTATATAAATATATTAATGGCACATACAAAAAATATGGTGAAATCCTGTTCCTTGTAAAACCCCCTCAAAAAACAAGGGGGCACTCCCTCCGTCTGGAGAAAAAAAGGTTCAAGCTGCAGAGGCGACAAGGCTTCTTTACAGTGAGAACTGTGAATTTATGGAATAGCCTACCGCAGGAGCTGGTCACAGCAGGGACAGTAGATGGCTTTAAAAAAGGGTTAGATAATTTCCTAGAACAAAAAAATATTAGCTCCTATGTGTAGAAATTTTTCCTTCCCTTTTCCCTTCCCTTGGTTGAACTTGATGGACATGTGTCTTTTTTCAGCCGTACTAACTATGTAACTATGTAACTATGTAACTATGTTCTATCTTTCCTCAGATCAGAGACTCGGACCATTTTTAATGGACCCAATGAAAGTGAATAGGTCCGTGTAGACTATCGGGTGCCATTCGTATGCCGTCAAAAACCGCCGAGTGCTAATAGTATGCCAGAGTGCACCCCGTGTGTCAGTGTTTAACATCCATGTAGCATCAGTGATAATTCAATTAGTAGTATGCCAGAGTGCATTCCGTGTGTCAGTTAACGTTTGTGTAGCATCAGTGATAATTCAATTAGTAGTATGCCAGAGTGATCTCTGTGTGTCACTGTTTAACATCCGTGTAGCATTCGTGATAATTCAATTATTAGTATGCCAGAGTTTGCTCCATATGTCATTTTTTAACATCCGTGCAGCATCAGTGAAACGTTATACTTTATTTTCAGAGTCTCCTAGAAACCCATACGCAGGGGTGTGATCCAGCCGGTTCGCCCGTTTCTCCCAAAACAGTTGTAAAAATTATAGCTGGTTCGGAGAACCAGGTTGAAGCCGGAACCCAGAGCCGGACACCTGCACTCAATTGTATCCGCATCCTTATCTACAGGACGCCCTATCTACAGGGGACTGTATGGGGGGCCCTGACTACAGGGGACTACAGGAGGCACAATCTACGGCCTGTAGACTACAGGAGGAACTATCTACAGGGGAACTTCTACAGGGGACACTATGGGCTTCCTATCTACAGGGGGCCCTATCTACAGGGGACTCTACAGGGGCACTATCTGCAGGAGGCGCTATGGGGAAAACTATCTGTGGAGGGCTCTATGATGGGTACTATCTACAGGGGGTCTATGATGAGCACTATCTACAGGGGGCTTTACGAGTGGCATGATCTACAGGGGGCATTGTGAGTGGCACTATCTACAGAGGGCACAGTGTGTGTGTGGTGCTTTAATATACAGTGTTTGACACAATTTTATTCAGGGGCACAGTGTATGGTGCTATATATTCATGGGCACAGTGTATAGTGCTATATATTCAGGGGTACATTGTATGGTACTATTATAGTCAGGGACATAGTGTATGATAATATTATATTCAGAGGCATAGAGTGTGGCACCATGACAATTTTATCTTCATTTATAGGTGTGGAAATGTTGGAATAGTGAGGAGCTGAAGACATCTGAGCGCCAAACTCTGCAGAAATGGGTCTTGGCTAGGAGGCGTCGTCACGGAGGTCTGGACCGGATGGAAAAGAAAAGAGAAAAATAAACACTCTAATCTGAGAAGACATCACCTGTGAGTCACTAAATGTAAATGTTTAAACTCCCTGTGACTGATCAGTACTGTAATAACTGTATGATCTGCATCGAGATGATGGGTGCATCGTTCTTTTTTGAGAAACATCAACTCCCAGCATATCCTTACCATTGTTCAGGCCATACTGTAGGTTTATGTCGTACAAACTTATATGGCAGGGGTTAAACAAAATTTGCAATTGATCTCTATACTGAGCTGTATAGGTGCTTGGGATGTATATATGTTTTGAGCTTGGTTTTGGTGCTGTGTATATTTCCTAGCTTGGTTCTGATGCTGTATATTTGTACTGAGCTTGTTTCTAGTGCTGTATTTATGTACTGAGCTTTGTTCTGGTGCTGTATATATGTACTGAGCTTGGTTCTGGTGCTGTATATATGCACCGAGCTGTATTCTGGTGATGTATTTATGTACTGAGCTTAGTTCTGGTGTTGTATATATGTTTTGAGCTTTGTTCTGGTGCTGTATACATGTACAGAGTTTTGTTCTGGTACTGTAAATATGTATTGAGTTTGGTTTTGGTCTATACGTAATGTGTGAGTTTAATACAATGTGTGGGTAGGTAGGTATGTATGTATGTATGTATGCTGTATATATGTAATTATATACAAAGTATGGCAATCCAGTTAAACATTCTGGACAGGGAATTTGTTTCATTTAGAGTCCACTTTAATATAGGGTGTATTTGGAATAATGTAATTGTGTTATTTGATTATTAGAATAATTTTCCATGTTGCGATACACTGCAAAACACCGCAAACCAGAGAACCTGTTGTGAAAAATTTGAATAACACCCTGCCCATACGTGAAAAACGGACCACACTCAGTTGGCGTTCGTGCTAATCAATTTTTTTTTAACGAATCCATTGATTTTAGTTGGCGAGTCTAGCGCAAGAATTAGACTAAAGTAGTAAATGCTGACCAACAGTCTGTGCAGAAAATCAGACATGTGAAAGAGCCCCATTGACTTTAATGTGTCAGTGTTCAGCCATGTTCTGTCTGTTCTACACTCGGACACCACACGCACAGCACATGGACGTGAACAGAACACAGACGCAAAAAATCATCTGAATAGGCCCGAAGTCTGCGCTGGTCAAAACATTATGACAGCTGAGCAGTGTAGGCATGAGCCACTTAGTAGTATTGCAAATAATACAACTACCAACCACTGCAGTTGGCAGTTGTAGAATTTTCTAGACTTTAGCCAAGCTGAATTTTTTATTTTATGCCCAAAGTTACACTTTAAATCAGAATTAACCACTTTGTTATGCTAGTGAGCAACAAAAAAAACCAAACAACCTTGTTTTGAGACAGCCCTGCTGTATTTAACATGGCAAAATTATTATAAATCAATATAATTATCAATTCATTACTGTATAAAGAACATTTCTTAGAATATATACAGCACAAATCATATCACAATAAGACTCAATAAGTTCACGCTAACATTTATCTTTATGTTTTTTTACATGTACTGTCTCAAAAAACATAAAAGAAAACATTGTTTCATGGATTCCATTGTTTCTGTAGGATTCAAATACTTTGGTCTGCATAAAATTGCATAGTTTAAAGGAGATTTTTCACCACAGGAAATAGCATATCGCTAGGATATGCTTTCACTTTCTGATCGGTGGGGGTCTAAATAATGCCAGGACACCATCGATCCGGGATGCAGTACTAGTCTAGCGCAGTGGCCACTTCAAAGTTTCCCTCGACACAGTAGTGCACACAGCCACCATCTGTACAGGGGACTGCAACACAGCTCCACCCTTCATTTTCAGCATCTGTGGGGGACCCAACAGTCAAACTCTCACCGATTAGAAAGTGATGGCATATCCTAGCTTTTCAAGTCAGTACCTGTTTTAATTAACCATCTAGAAAACAAATGCTACATTTTTAGGTCCTGTAAATATAACCAGATTAAAAAAATATTGAAGATCCGACGCAACTCATCGTTTTATACAGCAATTGTCAAATTGGTTTAGTTCAAATGCATGAAAAATACAAACTGAAAAACATGCACCAAAAAAAAAAAACAGTGTAAACAATAATATTCAACCATATCCAATTGTATCCACTCTAACAAAAAAAGTAATATATATTAAAAATTAGAAGAATATAGAAAATGTTTATGGAAAATGAAGTCCTACCTGACTTTTAAATTTCCTTGTTGAGGCTGTCCATCAAAAACAGATAAAATATCAAAATCTTCCTCCAGTGCAAATATTTGAAATGACAGTTGTATCCTGTTTCTTTCCCCAGTAATTATTATCCATGTACAGTTAGCATAATTTGGATATCCATGTGGAAACCCAGGACTTTCTATTGTACCATTTGGACCTTGTACTAATCCTCCACAATTTTGACCTGCAATAAATAAGAAAACATAAATATATGTTATTTTACAAATAAATATAAATAAAATATTGCATATCATTGGATAAGATTTGCATAGAAAAGACCATCTTGTCCATACAAGGAAACATGGTACAGTATATTTTCCATTATTGGGGCTATGAGACTGGTTCATGTGACATCTATGCTATACACTGCCCCTTTACTCAGCTACTTAACACTGGTCATATATACATGTATACAAACTGGATATGTCTGAAAGCAGAGTATAGTTGGGTGAAAAGTCAGAAATAATAATCTGTTTACATCTCTAAGTGGAATAGACACCAAGTGGCACCAAAATATAATCAAGTTATTTATAAATTAATGTCATGCAAACTTCCAGCCTCCTAAAGCATAATGAGGGCCTGCTCACATCAGTGTTAGGTTTCCGTTGATAAGTTCCGTTCAACCTCTCCATCGGAGGAACGGATGAATGGAAAGCCGAACGGAAACTATAGCTTCCATTTGTATTACCATTGATTTCAATGGTAATGCTTCTGTTGCGTTTGGTCTCCATTTGTTGGCTTTCTGTAAAGTTTCTTTTTTTTTCACGGAAACAATAGCGTAGTTGACTACGTTATTGTTTCTGTGAAAAAAACTGCAATTCTTGCATTTCTGTTTTCTTTGTTATTTTGCTCCCATGATGGAGCAGAACAATGGAAAACTGAAACGCAGATGTGAACTAACCCTTAGTATATTTTTATTTTAAAAAAAATCAGACATTTCAAATGAGGACCATATCAGATCTTCAGTCCAGTTTGACATGGCCAAAAAAGTGATGTTTTAACCCATCTTCGGGTGTGATCGGTGCTCCTTGTGAGGCTGAAGACACCTCACATAGAACATTTACAGTATGTGAGCTGTCTTCAAGTAGACAAGGAGCGCCGATCACAGCCGAAGATGCAGGGCGCTCATCTAAGTGCTTCTGCATCTTCGTTTCCGTACCGGTTGGGGTCTCAGCACCCGAACGCCCACCGACAACCACTTCTGCTCCGTCTTGCAATGATGGTGTGGGTTTCAGCACCCAAAACCCAATAATCCAAATTTCTGATATGTCTCTAAGACATTTCAAAAGTTTAATAAAAGTGCAGTTACTCTTTAAGTGAGCGGGTATTTTTTTATTTTTCGTTTTTTTCGTCATATTTAGAGGCCATAACTTTAACATATAATATTTTTCCATCGACAGCTGCACAAGAGATTGTTTTTTGCAGGACAAGTTGTGTTTTTTCAATAGCACCATTTTGCTGGTACATATAAATATTGTATAATCTTTATTCATTTTTATTTAAAGGACTGAAAAAAATAGCAATTGCGCCACTGTTTTTTTTGGTCTTTGCTTTTACATTGTTCACCGTGTGGTACAAATTACATGCTAATGCAGTTCAGCGGGTCAGTACAATTATGGTGAGACCGAATGAATGTATTTTTGTTTACTACTTTACACAATAAAAACATTAATATTTTTGTGTCGCTGCATTTTAAGACCCATAACATTTTTAATTTTCCATCAATGGAGCTGTATGAGGGCTTGTTTTTTGCAGGACAACCTGTGTTTTTTTTAATTAGAACCATTTTTTGGTACATACAATTTATTGGTCACTTTTTTTTTTTTTGGGAGGTGGGATGGACAAAAAATAGCAATTTTAGCATTGCTTTTTATTTTTATATTGCAGCCTTCATCGTACAGGTAAACAAATTCACTATTTTATAGTACAGGTTGTCACATATGGACTATCAATTGTTTTTTTTTCCATTTTAAAGCTTTTTTTCAGAGTAAAATAGGTGATTTATGGTTTTTTTAACTTTTGAATTTTTATTTTTTACAGTTTACAACACTTGTAAAAAGATTTTTTAGACAATATTTATTAGTCCTTCAAGGGACTAATACATATACACTGGTATACTACTTACAGTATGTAGTTTAGTGTATTATGCCTGCCTGTCAGTATATTGGCAGAGCCTCATGGGCTTTAGTAATACTTTTATAATTTTATTTTATAGTGTACATGTTCTTATTTTCTTGTAATTCGATTTTTTTGTACTATAGTCAAATATTTGTCTGCCATATTCCTGCTTAACACAATAAAAATTTCTAAAGTATTATAAAGTCATCTGCTGGTGAGTTATAATAACTCAAACGATTCATAAGTAAAATGATTTAAATTCTTCTACAATATTTAAATGAAGCATATGTCTTTAGGTTAAAACAGCATCAAAGGTAAAATATCTGTAAGTTTGATCCAACATAGAATCCTAATACACAGGTTTCCATAGAAACAATGTAACAAGTGTTATTTTAGTAAAAGTTAGAGCTTGACAAAGAAAGTATCTTATTTGTATAACTAGTTTAACAGAATCATTAACTGGCTCCCTATTTTGGATACATACAATAAAGGATACAGTAGGCCAAACAATGTCATGCTGCTGAATGAGTATGAGGTGAGGATACTTTTAAAGCCCTAGATGTAGCGGTCAGTGGCGTAACTACCGCCGTAACAGCCATATCTGCTGACATTGTGCCCACGGCATGAGGTGGACCGGGCCATCAGCCGGCATGCCCCCCCCCCCCATGCCCGGTGGCACAATTTTTCCCATGTCAAAGGTGTCCATAGCCTTTAAATATATTTTTACATTTATATATAAATATGTCTATGTTATTTTCTTTCCCTGGAGAGACATTCAGGGTATGCCCAGACGTGGCGGAGTTCTGCATACACTGTCCGCATCAATGGCGCACAGAATCTGCGTTGCAGATTCTGTTTCGGCTCTGCCTAATATGGGCATTAAATTGATGCGGACTAGCCGCTGCGTATTGAGGGGAAGAGGGCTTCCCTTCTCTCTATCAGTGCAGGATAGAGAGAAGGGACAGCCCTTTCCCTAGTAAAAGAAAAAGAAATTCATACTTACCCAGACGTTGCCTTGGTGACGCATCCCTCTCTTGACATCCAGCCAGACCTTCCTGGATGGCACGGCAATCCATGTGACCTCTGCAGCCGGTGATTGGCTGCAGCTGTCACTTGGACTGAAACGTCATCCCGGGAGGCCGGACTGGAGGAAGAAGCAGGGAGTTCTCGGTTAGTATGAACATCTATTTTTTTTACAGGTTGATGTAAATTGTGATCGGAAGTCACTGTCCAGGGTGCTGAAACAGTTACTGCCAATCGTTTAACTCTTTCAGCACCCTGGACAGTGACTATTAACTGACGTCGCCTAGCAACGCTCCCATAATTATGGGTGCACACACGTAGTCACCCATAATTACGGGAGCCCCATTGACTTCCTCAGTCTGGCTGTAGACCTAGAAGTACAAAGGTCCAGCCAGAATGAAGAAATGTTATGTTAGTAAAACCAATACGCTCCGCAGCACACATAAAATCTGCGGACTTCATTGTGGAATTTTGACTCTCCATTGAAGTCAATGGAGAAATTCCGCAATGAGTCCGCAACAAGAGTCCGCTACACGTCTGCAACAGTCAGTGTATGCTGCGGACGCCAAATTCCGCACTGCAGCCTATGCTCCGCAGCGGAATTGTCCGCAACGTGTAAACGAACCCAACCACAAAGCTGTGGAAAGCAATGGAGAAACGTGTACGCTGTGGATTTCCGCTGCGGACTGTCCGCAGCGGAATTCCAGAGCAATTTCGCCACGTCTGGTCATGCCCTAAGTTCTCTTAAATGTGAATCACACTGATTCGCTAAATCTAAAAGATGGTATATGACCTGACTCAAAATGTCAATACTGTGACTCATTCACCTAAAAAAAACTAGCAACTCAGTAACTTAGTAACTTGTAGAACGCATTGGCTCCTAAACCATGGTTTCATTAATTGATGTATTAAAGGGAATGTCTCATGTATTTCATGTTAGTTTCATTAATTAGATTTAGGTATGCAGAAAATAAATAATGGATCATTTATTATTCAGTTTAAGTTTAATTTTGTCAGAAAGACACAGATTAAAAAGTCGCCTTTTTGCAATATTTATATTCTCACTCCAAAACACAAAATAGGCAGGGAAAGCGGGTGTGATCCAGCTATCCATGTACTTCTAAACACATTTAGCAGAGGCAAAGGTTAAAAAAGGTGCAAATTAGTGTCAAATTGTATGGCTGCTTATAGCTGGTGTAAAAAGGAATTTAAACAGTCAGACAAATCCAAATGCACCACAAAATAGGAGTATTCCTGCTAAATACACTCTCTAATTTTATTGGTGCAAAATATGCTATTTGTAAGTAATTCAAACCAATTTGTTTGTACTTTTTTAAAAATTAAAAATTTAGCTATTTACTTATTTAAAAAAAAAAATAATTCCCTGGGGTATATAGTATTGACAGAAAAAGGCCATAGGCAATGACAGTCTCCAAGAAGGGATAGCGTACAGCCCCCTACCCTAGATATAAGAGAGTGACAGGGGAGATGCATACAGAGTCTTATCTACGTATACAGTATATAGTGCTTCAATCCTGTCTTATCTGGTTATCCAAAATTTCAATCGAGCTGTCATTAAATTCTCCAACCTGTAATGATAATAAAATGATTTTGCATATTCTGTCCCAATCTGTACAGCAAAGCAGCAGAAAAAAAGAAAACTTCAGCCTATTGGGGCTATTTTAGTGGCCAATGTAAATTCATATAAAAAACACCACCAAATATTTTTAAAAAGTTTTCATAAAAATCTGACTTAAATATGTCATTTACTGATAATACATGAGTATGAGTATCATCTTGTTTCAATTCCTATTTTTTCCTGCCCTTATCCTTTCTGACGTTATTCTTAAACCATTTACTGTAGCTATATTAAAAAGAACATTGCAAGAGTTAGGTTGTGTTTACATCTGCGATAAAAAGTCCATTGTTTAGTTCTGTCATAGGAGTAGAAAAACAGAATTCAATGCTATGACGGATCCGTCACTTGACAGATACAATGGCGCCCGACAGACTCCATTGACTTTAATGGGTTCCGTCGGGTTCCCATCCTGTTATCTGTCATTTTACCCAAAAAAATAGTGCAGCATGCCGGAGCCTCGAACGCAGATGAACATAGACTAATTGTAATACTGAAAAATACAGAAAACATTGGGCCGTCGTGGTGCTTGTCGTTTTGACAGAAAAAACAGTGCTGTTTTTTCCCATCTAATTAGACAGAACTGCCAACGGAGACTTGAAATGGAGCCTCTGACAGCAGTGTAAACATAGCCTATTTAGATATTTGTCATTTTGTTTATATAAAAAAACAACTGTAATGAAAGAAAGGCTAAAATACTAAGCGGAATAGGTATTTATGGAATATGTGGAAATCTGCATGGTTTGTCTACATCGAGTTCAGTATTTGTCAGTATTGTGTCAGTATTTTAATACTACAACTCCTATTAGTTTATTCAGAGCTGTGCTCAGGTTGCAGAAAAATAAACTTACAGTTTAGCCTGAGCACAGCTCACGCAGTGTAACTGCTGAAAGAACTGCTACTGTAAAAACTCACACCTCTGTCTGGACTGCAGCAAAAGACGCAATTTTGATCTGGTTTTAAAGCCAGAGCTAGAGCAGGTTGAAGCGGGGGCTACATATACTATACTTGCAACTCTCACTTCACGCTGTATAACCAGCAGAGGGGGGCAGCGGGTGACATGCTGGAAGTGTTCAGGGAGAGAAGTAGGATCTGTGATCTTCTTCTGCCCCTGTATGGATTCAGATGACACCCAGGGGAGGGGTAACATGAACCTTTGTTCATTATTAACCCCTCTTATCAATCAAAGAGCATACTTACACTCTGATCGTCACACAAGGGGGTCTTTCTTTTTTCCACTCCATTACTTCAATGCTGTTCGCAGCACTAAAGTGGTTTTACAGAAAAAAAACAACTTTTTCTTCCTCACATAATCTTATATTATGAAAAGAAATGAAAAAAATGACACATAGTTGATATCGCATTTGTACTATTAAATTAATACATTATACGATAAATGAAAACTAAAATACAATGCTAGAGCAACTGTTGTCTTTTCATATCACCTCATAAAAGCAGAAAAAAAAGTAATCAAAATATTATATGTAACCCAAAATGGCACCAATAAAAAGTAGCCCCGCAAAAAGCAAGCCCTCATACAGCTCTATGTACAAAAAAATAAAACTGCAATGGGTCTTGGAATGTGGTGACACAGAAATATAATTTGGTAAAAAAAAAGTGTTTTTATTAAACAAAAGTTGTAAAACATAACAAAAACTTTATAAATGTGGTATCATCATAGTCCCGCAACATAAAGTTAACATATTAGTTTTATCATACGGTGAATGCCTTAAAAAAAATCCCCCAAAAATGACTAAATTGCTGTTTTCTTTTCCATTCCCCCCCCCCCGCCTGACAACTATAACTGACAACTGGCGTATAAAAGTTTATCATCCTGTAAAGTTAATCAAGAAGAAGGTAGACACCCCATAAGGCAAAAGCCAGTTTTATTTATCTTAGGGAAAATATTTGTTCTTGACTCCAAGTATGACAATCAGAATACATCCCTGGATCAATGACCCATCTACAGTAATCTAGTAACCATAGCTTGTAATATTGTTACACTCAAGAAAGACGTCTAGGCCCCTTTTAAACCCTTTCAGTAAATTCACCGTGCCAATCTCCTCTGGCAGAGAGTTTCATAGTCTCACTGCTCTCACAGTAAAGAATTCTGAGTTGGTGTAGAAACCTTCTTTCCTCTAGATGTAGAGGATGCCCCTTGTTATAGTTACAGTCATGGATATGAATAAATCATAAGAGAGATCTCTGTATCGACTTTTGATACATTTACACATAGTTATTAGGTCGCCCCTCAGCCGTCTTTTTCTATACAAAAATAACCCTAATTTTGATAATCTTTCTGGGTACTGTAGTCCATACATTCCATTTATTAATTTAGTTGCCCACTCTACTATGTCTTTATACTGCACTGGTGCCCAAAACATGTGCATCTATACCCCTTTTGATGCACCCCATGATCTTATTTACCTTGACAGCAGCTGATAGACACTGGTTGCTACAACTAAGTTTACTGTCAACTGAAATGCCTAAGTTATTTTCCATGTCAGTGTTACCCGATGCATTCCCATATAGCATTTAAAGGCGACATGTATTTTCTCCTCACAAGTTCATTACCTTACATTTATCAGTGTTAAACCGCATTTGCCACTTCTCTGCCCAAGTCTTCAACTTATCTAGATCCATTTACAACATAATACTGTCCTTCTTTGAGGTAATTACTTTACACAGTTTGGTATCATCTGCAAATATTTATATTTTACTGTGCAATCAATTTGCAAGGTCATAAATAAATATTTGAAAGTTATTAGGTCCCAAAACTGACCCCTGTGGTACCCCTACTTGTAGCGGTGACCCAATCTGAGTATGTACCATTAATAAACATTTTTCTATCACTGAGCAAGCTACTTACCCACTTACACACGTTTTCTCTTTAGCCCCAGTATTCTTATTTTATGTACCAAACTTTTATGCGGTACAGTATCAAATGCTTTTAAAAAATCAAGATATATGACATCCAAAAACTCACTCAACTCCAGTCTAAAACCTACCTCCTCATATAAGCTGATCAAATAAGTTCGACAAGACCGATCCATCATAAACTCATGTTGATAAGGAGATATACGTTTATTTTCATTGAGATACTTCAAGATAGCATCTCTTAGAAAACCTTCAAACATTTTACCCACTTTAGAGGTTAAACTTACAAGCCTATAGTTTCTGAGGTCCGTTTTTAACCCCTTTTATTGGCACCACATTTGCCAGTGCTATCATTATAGAATCCTGAAACATTAGAAATAAGGGTCTGTCTAACACTGAATATAATTTCTTTAGAATACAGTGTTGTATGCCATCTGGACCCGGTGACTTATCTATTTTAATGTTTTTAAGGCGTCTCTGCACTACTTCCCGGTTGCATATGTGACATTTAATCGAAATTGTAATTTATCCCTCTGCATTTCAACCGCCATTTCATTTTTCTCAGTGAATACAGTGGAGAAGAAAATGTTCAATAAGTTCACTTTCTCCTCATCACCCTCGACAATTTCTTCCTAATTTGTTTTTAAAGCGTCAATACTTTCAATTTTCACCCTTTTATTATTGATATAATTGTAGAACATTTTAGGGTTAGCTTTTCTTTTTTTTTCGGCAATGAGTCTCTGTCTCTAGCTATTCTGCCCTTATCTGCTTTTTACATATTTTACTTTATCCTTATAGCTTTTTAGCACTTCTTCACTGCCATCCTGTTTCAGTTGTTTAAATGCTCTTTTTGTTATTTAATTCCCACTTTCCATTTTTATTTATCCACATTGGTTTTCTCCTGGTTCGAACCATTTATTCCAATAAATTCTGTTCCTCTAACAATGAAAATTTAAGATGCTTTTGAATATATCCCATTTAGTATCTGTACTCTTATTTTTGAGGTTTCCCAGTCAATGAGGTTCAGGAGTCAGGACATCTCTAAGCTGATCGAACTTTGCCTACCTGGAGTTCAGTGTTTTTGTGTCTCTTTGACAATACATCCTTTTGAAAGACAAGTGGATATGGTAGTACAACTACAATAGATTCTTTATCTATTTCATGTTACATTCTTATAATATCCCGCTGAATAAATGAAGCAATACACTCAACTCTTTTTCTAGTAGTCATTGTGTAATATTTGTGACATGAAGGTCAGATAATAATAGCAGACTAGGGCAGTTATATTTAATGAGCTTTAAACAGGCATGGAACAAGTCCATCTCTGCATCCTTTTCAGATATTTTATGTACAGAAAAAGGAGATTTATGATATCATAATTGATAAATCTCCATAATATCATTGTCATATAGTTTTCACATAAAAAATTAGTGTTTACAACATTCAATAACTATATATTTAAAGAAATAATACTCTGAAACTTTTACAATTATAAGTTTAAACTATAAGTTATCTTGAAGACTAGATAAAACGACTATTTTAAGTGACAGCATCAATATTAAGTCCTTACTAATAGGACAAATACAAACCATACTGTAGATATAAAATAAAGACTTCTGTAAATATGTCAAAGTATTAGAAATGCCTGCAGCGCAATTATAGTGGGAAGTTCCAATGTAGCTTTTTTCCTTGAGAATGTATATATTAGAAACATTTTTACAATGCTCTTAGATCAGTATGTGCAGTAGTTTTGTAAAGCTTTTTCACATAAAAGCTCAGCTATTTTGGCTGCAGACCTCTTCTTCTTCCTAATTCACTAATAGTAAGTTATTATAATTGTCTGCCATTTTACACGGGAGCTTACATTGTATGATGTAGCAAACTTTAACTTGCCATTTTCAATGGCAAGTGATGTGTTAAGTGTCAAGTTAAAGATTGCTGCATCATGGTATGTAATGTGTTAAATGTCAAGTTAAAATGTGTTACATCTTTAATTAAAAGTCTGTTATTTATTAGTTTCATTTTTTGAGACATTTAATAGCATCAGACTATTTTTTCAGAATTTTGTGGGGATGTGTTCTGAATTTTAACACTCAGGTTCTAAATGTAATCACAGATATTGCTAGAAAGACCAAATCCACATGAATATGCATTGTTATACATAAGTGACTTAAAGTAGACATATGTAAACACAAGCATAAGTATTTAAAGGAGAAAAAAAATATAAAATGTACATTTCCAGAATTAATTTTTTATTGTTATTCCATACCAATTTCATTAACATGATTCAATCATGAAGAAAAACAAAAGAAAATACAATACCCACCCTTCCACCCCAACCCTCACTTTCCTGATGCCAAAGAAGATGAGGAGATGAAAAAAAAAAGGACACTTTTTTTAAATAAAATTCATGTATCAAACATGTGGCCTGACGACAATAAATGTATCCCTGGGATCCAGTGGGTCAATCCAGCCTCTTCAACTTTTACAAAAATATATATACATCCCTTTTCTGAGATAATAAGATCTTTCATAGAGCAGAACTCTAAATACTGCCTTCTGCCATTCAATCACTACCGGTGTTTTTTTTACAAACCATTTCCTCAAAATCTGTAAACTTGCCAGAAATAACAACTGAATCACAAGATCACAATCATCCCCCTGCTTCAGACCTGGTACTTGTGTGGAGTTTAGGAGTAAAGTACAGGCGGCGTACAACATAAATTGGGACAATCTATGTGAATAATTCAGTGACACACCATTAACCCCTTTAAATACCACCCCCCATGCAACTATGTAGTCCTTCCCCAAGTCTTTCCTCCATTTTGCATTTAAATCTGCCCTTACTGGGCTATCTCTATTCGTGAACATGCTTGACTCATTATACACCAAAGAAGTGACCCCTTTTCTTTTCCCGCCTTTATATAATTTTTGAAACAGTTCCTCTGAACCAATCTTGAAAAATTCTATATCACGTGTTGCTTGCCAAGCGTGTATTACTTGAAAATATTGCAAATAAAGGGATATGGATAATATACCGAACTCCCTCAGTAATATATCCAAAGATTTAATTACCCCATTAATAAATGGATGTGATAATTGAGTAATACGCCACTTCTCCCTAAAAATCTACTATACTTTAGCTTTACAAATTCATTCCCCCATTTAGGGGTAAAGGAAACATACCTTACTCCCAATTTCTGTTTAACTGCACTCCACACCTTATGCAGCATGCTAAAAACGTTATACCTCACAGACATCTTACTAAAGTATCCTGCCTCCAAAACCAGGAATATGTTACATGGCCCCCGAAAGTCAAGATTAATCTGTTTGCTGCTGAATATGCCCAATCAATAAACTGTTGGATTGGCGAAGATAGAAAATACAACCTAAAATTGGGTAGAGCAAACCCTCCCTCTACCACTGGGTGACATCATTTACTATATTTAATACGAGTTTTCTTGCCCCACCATATTAGATCATTAACAATTGATTCCAGCATGTTGAAAATCTTACCCAGAATCCAAACTGGGGAATTGCCAAAACCATAGGTAGTATAATCATTTTGATCAGGGCAATCCCTGGACAGAGGGATGCCACGTCTTTACCTTACTTCTTGGTCGGGTTCCCACGTAGCATAAACACTTCAGAATTTCCGCAATGGAATTCTGTGCGGAAATTCCACAGCATTTACAGTAGCCACAAAGTGGATGAGACTTAGAAAATCTCATACCCACGCTGAGGAGAAAAAACGCAGCGTCAATGTTAATAAATTGACCTGCGGTGCAGAATTTAAATCCACAGCATGTCAATTTATGCTGCGTTTTTGTTGATTTTGTGTTACGGTTTTCCCCATTAAATTCAATGGGGATGCAAAACACGCAGCAGAAAGCAAAGAGTTGCAACATTTGGGGCAGAATCGCAGCGATTCCGATGCTAAAATCAGAACTCAAGATAAAAAAAAAAAAGCCAGTCACCTAGAACTCTCTCCTTCTTTCTGCAGTCCGGCCTCCTGGTATGACGTTTCATCTCATGTGGCCACTGAAGCCAATCACAGGCTGCAGCGTCATATTGCCTGCAACGTCAGCTTAGGAGGCCGGACTATGCGCAGAGAAGAGGGAAGGAGTAAGTATCAACTTTTTATTTTTCCCCAGCGCTGCATTCCACAGCGGAAATTCAGTTAGAAAAACTGCACCACAATGTGTTGTGGTTTTTCGGACGGAAGGTGCTGCACAGTTTTTACGCAACGTATCTGACCCGTAGGAACCCGGCCTTAAAGTACCCATTAAGGGGAGAATTTTTTAAATCCTCAATTTTTTTTGAAATGACAATGTATACAACATTACATGAAGTACAAGCTGGAGTCATAATATGGTCAGATTGAGGCCTTGCATAAAAAGTGGTGTCCTTAATCAATCAATACAAGGGTGGCCGCTAAACACCAAAAATTATCAGGTAGGGTCCCTTACATTCACAAGCACACAGAGTATGCATTTGAACTGATAGTTAGATGGGATTTTTACTGGTGGAAATAATTATTCCTTCATCAATTTAAATTAAATGTTATTTAGGATTATTTTCCAGAAATGTTTTATGTAGTATGCCATATAATGTTTTTTTGTTAGATTTTTGTTTTTGTTACTGTATATAAATATTTTTTTATTGTAGATTAAAATTAGCTACTGAAAGCCAAGGCAGGGTGCCCTTAAATAAACACTACACCTAGAAATAAATGAAAAAAGTAAATTAAAGATAAAATAGCCAACACTGTCAGTCAGCAGGTTCTTTTGCATGTTCCTAAAAACAGATTTGTAGACATCCTTCAGACAACGCGGGGGTTAATGTCTGTATCGATCTTGGCTGGTGAGGGGTGGAGGGTGAGCGGCTTAACAAAGGGGCGAGGCTTAATAATCAATGTATCCTAGTGCATACAGGGCAGAGGGCGGCTCCTGCTGCAGCCAGTATCTTACAGCCAGACACAGGAGCGTGACGAGGAGAAGAAGGGGGGGGGGGGAGCGGCTAATTTCCTGGAACACATATAGAATAATTATTTATATATCTATCTATCAGTATTAATGGCAATATGAGACAAAATAGGATCAAAGGAAAGTAGGAGACTGAGGGAGGAATTGCTGGGGTATTTTTTTTTTTTACTTTTTATGCACATTGTGTATGTTTAGTGTCCCTTTAATAAAAAACTATACCAAACATAGCCATAGACTTCATGATTAGAGATGGTAGCACTAATTTAAATATGTATAGTGTATTGTAAGGAGGAATAAGGAAAATAATTGTTCAATATTTTTTTAGAAGATGTTAAAACAATTGCACAGATTCTAGATTTGCAGCAAAACAGGCTGATTTATTTCCTAGATAATATATGTAGCGCCCATGGCCGCGGGCCGTCGGGTTTACTCACCTCCCGACGCCCGCAGCCATGGATCTGTGAGCGCTGGCCACCGTCTCCCTCCTAGGAGATGCCAGCGCTCACTTCCGCTCCGTTCGGCTGGATCCCGTAGGGTGCTCGCGCCCGGCCTTAAAGGGCCAGCGCGCGCAATTAGAAAATCGTCATCACCATCAACTGTCACTATTTCCTGGTCTATAAGAAGGCCCCTGGCCTTCTAATCCTTGCCTGAGCGTTGTTAGTCTTTCCCAGTCTGTCTCGCAAATGGTTCCGTAGTGTCTCCCGTTCCAGCTGTTACCCGTGCCCTGTTACCGTTCCTGTATTCCGTGTTGTTCCTGTGCCTACCCGCTTTCAAGTGTCTTCTGCCACGTCAAGTGCCATCTCCCACGTCAAGTGCCATCTGCCACGTCAAGTGTATTCTGCCACGTCAAGTGTCATCTGCCACGTCAAGTGGCATCTGCCACGTCAAGTGTCTTCTGCCACGTCAAGTGCCATCTGCCACGTCAAATGCCATCTGCCACGTCAAGTATATTCTGCCACGTCAAGTGCCATCTGCCACGTCAAGTGCCATCTGCCACGTCAAGTGTCTTCTGCCACGTCAAGTGCCATCTGCCACATCAAGTGCCATCTGCCACGTCAAATTGTCATCGGATACTGCCCACCACGTCTGGCGCCATTTTCCGCACCTGCCTCCATCCGTGCTGAAGCCACAGCCACCGCCCGGACTATTTCAGGTACCCAAGCATACTGTCTGCCATTTACTTCTGCTTAGACTGTGACCTGGTCAGCTGCCTCCCGCTACGGCGGAGCGGCCTAGTGGGTCCACATACCCTGTGCCCGTGACAATATACAGAGGAGGTTTTTAAAGGGTCACTCATCTGGAAGCTTTAATTTAACAAAGAGTAAAAACACTACATATCTAGATGTAGAATGAGGTGCTTTGGTTGAATATCAATGTACTATAAGCAAAAAAAAAAAAGATGATCCCTGATTCATATATCATCATAAGTCATATATATAAACTTAGTCATATATCACAGGTCATATATCATCATAAATAGTAAAGGGAGCAAACAGGATATAGGTCCACCATACAAGCAGAGCTTCTTGAACTTGAAGTCAAGAACAAGAACAAAAACATGAAATTAATTGGATAATAAAAAAAATTGTCCAAGTGGACAAAAGCACAAAAACAGGTTCCCTTTCAGGCAAAGCAATTTTATTATTAGGTATAGGAATAACTGATGACTTCTCAACTGATGACATTATTTACATGTATCATTGAAAGTAATCACTACCTCATCATGAAAATGCATCATCTTAATTACAATGACAAAGTCTGACAGCTACAACTTTTTCCAGATTTAGAACATTTCCGTCTAATTAAGACTAAGGTCAAAGATCATGATTTTATTATGTAAAAGTTTGTTTTTTTAGGAGTTTTCATCTTAGTTTTAAATTGATTAATTTTATTTTATGCACTGTATATGATGCTAATGTCTATGACATTTGAAGGCAATTTGGGCATTCAAATATCAATGCTAATGAAAAGTAAATTGAGTCTGTGTTGAGTCTATCTTCCATGCCGTTTAATTATAAATAATGAATATTTCTTTGCCTTTGAAGTGTAGAGTTTGAGCATCCCACACAGAAAGTACAGCCAAATTAATCAAAGGTAAATGAAGTTTGATATACTTTTATATTTAAAAAAAAATGTTAATAACTGATTTGTTAACATCCCTTTAACTTCCTAAATGTAAGGTAACTTCCTCTTATCAATATCATTTCCTTACTTTATGACAATATTTATCAATAAAAATGTGCAATGTTTCGACTTTTGCTCCATTACTATTATTTCTGTATGTGATTTGGCAATTTAATAATATATAACATCAAAATCCAAAGTTTAACGAGGTTCTGTCACCACATTATAAGTGGCCTATATTGTACATAATGTGATCGGCGCTGACTGTTATGACCTATATTAGCTTTATGCTAATGAGTTTCTCAATGGACAACTGGGCATGTTTTACTATATGACCAAGTGGGCATTGTGGAGAGAAGTGTATGACGCTGACCAATCAGTGTCATACACTTCTCTCCATTGATTTACACTGCAGCTATATCGCTATGTGCAGTCACATAAACACACTATAACGCTACTCATGTGTCATGACAATGAATATACATTACCTCCAGCCAGGACGTGATGTGTATTCAGATTCCTGACCACTTCTGTAGCGTCTCTGTGATTTACAGCACAGCAGGCGTAGTCTCGCGAGATTATGCTGTAAACTGTCATTCACAGCGGGATCTCGCTGTGCTGTGCTGTAAATCACACAGACGCTACGGAAGTGGTCAGGATTCTGAATACACATCACGTCCTGGCTGGAGGTAATGCATATTTATTGTCATGACACATGACTAGCGTTATAGTGTGTTTATGTGACTGCAATTAGTGATATAGATATATCGTTATAGTGTGTTTATGTGACTGCAATTAGTGATATAGATATATCGCTATCTGCAGAGTAAATGAATGGAGAGAAGTGTATGACGCTGATTGGTCAGCGTCATACACTCCTCTGTACAGCGCCCACTTGGTCATATAGTAAAACACGCCCAGTTGTCCATTGAGAAACTCATTAGCATAAAGCTAAAATAGGTCATAACTCCGTCGAAAATAATAATTTTTCTAAATAAAAAACACTGCTGTAATCTACATTACAGCGCCGATCACATCATGTACAATATAGGCCACTTATAATGTGGTGACAGAGCCTCTTTAAACAAGGTCAGACTGGCACAACAGCGTACCAGAGAATCCTAGGCCTTGACATAAAAATAGGCCTCAGCAGAAGACAACCCCATTTGGATCTGATATTGGAGCCAATAACTTGCCACTAGTATCTATTTTTTACGTGTTCATTTTCACATAGCCTATTTGATCTTATTATGGATACTTTATGTGTGTAGCTTTATGCTATTTGACAATACATACGATACGACAATTTTTTACTCATTTTGATAGTTAATTACAATAGTTTTAACATGTACACAGCTACAGACAACTTATCTAGATAGTTAAAATTGTCATTGCAAATTTGATTGTAAGATAAGCAAATTGCTATGTGTAAATCCCTCAATCACTCGGTGGTCTACAATGAAAAAGGGTGTTGCCATGCAATACTGCCCTGTAGCGTGTGCCATTTTAACTTTTCTCCACGCCTCTTTACCATGTGACTATGATTTCAACTTCATCACAATATCGAATAATTGGCACATGAAAAGACGTGGCATACACTTAGTTCACTCTCAGGAGCAAAAGCCACCCATAGTCACAGTGACAGTTCATATATTAGTCCACTTAACTCAATATGCAGTAAGCTCCAGGCCAGGGCTGTCACATAATGCACATAAAATGTACATAGAGTTCAATGAATCCAGAAAAAAGAATCTATTATATGGATGAATATTTTAGATTCATCTGAAATCTTTATTATACCAAAAGTAACTGAACCCTTTGGCATTAACTCAATTTCTGCATTGATTAGTAATATAATGTGCTCTGATTCTTATCTAAATCACAATAATAGACATAAACAAGGCAACTAAACATATAACACACAAACAGTTGGAATTTTCTTGTTTTTTATTCAGAATTTTTATATATATATATATATATATATATATATATATATATATATATATATATAGATATATCTATATAGATATATATATATATATATATATATATATATATATATATATATATATATATATATAGTGAAGGAAATAAGTATTCGATCCCTCGCTGATTTTGTAAGTTTGCCCACTGTCAAAGACATGAACAGTCTAGAATTTTTAGGCTAGGTTAATTTTACCAGTGAGAGATAGATTATATAAAAAAAAAAAAAACAGAAGATCACATAGTCAAAATTATATATATTTATTTGCATTGTGCACAGAGAAATAAGTATTTGATCCCTTTGGCAAACGAGACTTACTACTTGGTGGCAAAACTGTTGTTGGCAAGCACAGCAGTCAGACATTTTTTGTAGTTGATGATGAGGTTTGCACACATGTTAGATGGAATTTTGGCCCACTCCTCTTTGCAGATCATCTGTAAATCATTAAGATTTCGAGGCTGTCGCTTGGCAACTCGGATCTTCAGCTCCCTCCATAAGTTTTCGATGGGATTAAGGTCTGGAGACTGGCTAAGCCACTCCATGACCTTAATGTGCTTCTTTTTGAGCCACTCCTTTGTTGCCTTGGCTGTATGTTTCGGGTCATTGTCGTGCTGGAAGACCCAGCCACGAGCCATTTTTAATGTCCTGGTGGAGGGAAGGAGGTTGTCACTCAGGATTTGACGGTACATGGCTCCATCCATTCTCCCATTGATGCGGTGAAGTAGTCCTGTGCCCTTAGCAGAGAAACACCCCCAAAACATAATGTTTCCACCTCCATGCTTGACAGTGGGGACGGTGTTCTTTGGGTCATAGGCAGCATTTCTCTTCCTCCAAACACGGCGAGTTGAGTTAATGCCAAAGAGCTCAATTTTAGTCTCATCTGACCACAGCATCTTCTCCCAATCACTCTCAGAATCATCCAGATGTTCATTTGCAAACTTCAGACGGGCCTGTACATGTGCCTTCTTGAGCAGGGGGACCTTGCGGGCACTGCAGGATTTTAATCCATTACGGCGTAATGTGTTACCAATGGTTTTCTTGGTGACTGTGGTCCCAGCTGTCTCGAGATCATTAACTAGTTCCCCCAGTGTAGTTTTTGGCTGAGCTCTCACCTTCCTCAGGATCAAGGATACCCCACGAGGTGAGATTTTGCATGGACCCCCCAATCGATGTCGATTGACAGTCATTTTGTATGTCTTCCATTTTCTTACTATTGCACCAACAGTTGTCTCCAGTTCACCCAGCATCTTACTTATGGTTTTGTAGCCCATTCCAGCCTTGTGCAGGTCTATGATCTTGTCCCTGACATCCTTAGAAAGCTCTTTGGTCTTGCCCATGTTGTAGAGGTTAGAGTCAGACTGATTAATTGAGTCTGTGGACAGGAGTCTTTTATACAGGTGACCATTTAAGACAGCTGTCTTTAATGCAGGCACCAAGTTGATTTGGAGCGTGTAACTGGTCTGGAGGAGGCTGAACTCTTAATGGTTGGTAGGGGATCAAATATTTATTTCTCTGTGCACAATGCAAATAAATATATAGAATTTTGACTATGTGATTTTCAGTTGTTTTTTTTAAATATAATCTATCTCTCACTGGTAAAATTAACCTAGCCTAAAAATTGTAGACTGTTCATGACTTTGACAGTGCGCAAACTTACAAAATCAGCAAGGGATCAAATACTTATTTCCTTCACTGTATATATTACACCCACACAGTATATACATTGATATTGTATGTGAAACTAAAATTTCTAAACTGCTACATAATAGTTAAAAAATATATAAATTTATCAATATGTCACAATTCTTGACATTTACACTTTTGATAGATGGGTTATTTATCAATGCACCCAAAGCCCCGCAATTTTTTTTTGCATGTCAAATTTATGCCGTTCACCGTATAGCATAAATAACATATTACTTCTGTTCTATGGGTCGGTACGATTATGGCAATACCAAATATGTACAGATGTAGTCACGTTTATCTTAACTGATAACGTGCTGCAGTGTGATATCACACAACAAAAGCCATTGAAAAGTCAAGTTAAAGTTTCTTACCACTGTGTATTTAATGCGTTAAAAATCAAGATAAAAATGGATACATCTTAATAGTGTTTTATGTTTTACTACTTTTGCTCAATATTAGTACATTTTATGGTTAAAAATTTTCGTTTTTATCGTCATATTCAATTTTTCAAACTTCTATTTTTTCATCAATGTAGCTGTATGTGGGCTTGTTTTTTTTTGGAACAAGCCATATTTTTTTTAATACATCCAGTTTGGGTACATGTAAATAATTGATTAACTTTTATCATTTTATTTTGGATGGGGGATGGAAAAAAAAAAAGCACTTCCACCTTTATACTTTGCGGTTTTTTTTTATGTCAATCACCATGCTATTTAAATAACATATTAACTTTATTACACTGGACATTACAATTGCAGCAATACCGTATATGTGTATTTTTTAAATGCTTTTACAAAATAAAACCCTTTTTTATGGATTTTTTTAAATTTAATTACATTTTTTTTGTCCCACTAGGGTACTTCACGATTCGATCCTTACATCATTTCCTTTAATGCTTTGGTATACTCAGTATACTGAAGCATTATTGCCTGTCATTAACAAATCTATTTGCACAGTCTAATAGGGGAAGTAATGAGAAAAAAAGTTTTTCTATATGGTTTAGCATGTGGCACAGATGTAGCAATCTTTAACTTGACTCTTAACATATTAAATATGCTGTGTAAGACTTTAACCTGTTTGCTACATCTGTAAAAATAAGGTGTTAACTTTACTCTTCGGGTTGTCAAGGTTATGGGAATACCAAATATGTATAGTTTTTTTTAATTCAATAAATGCTATTTTTATGGGGAAAAATGATATTTACTCTTTCATTTATTTGTCTGTCCTTTTTTTAAACAACTTTATTAATCTTCATTTAACTTTTTTTTTTCACTCTACTAGAGCACGGCCTAATAGGCATCTACATTTGGCAGCCATGAAGGCTTTTCTTAAGTCTCTGCCTGCCATATTTAATTGTTGGCAGGGGTTGGCGATGGTGCGTCAAAGGGAGTCCACTCCCTTTGTTTTCATTACTTATATACCACAACTCATATTGATTGCGGAAAATGGCAAGATCTGAGTTATCTCCTGCAGGTGATGTCGTGGGCACACCTCCTGTGCCCACATCATCACTGTTCCGGACATATACAGCACTATAGCAGACTTCCAGCTCCGTAAATGTACAGCGAATGGCACCAAATAGTTAATTGTTATTATTATTATTATTATTGTTATCCAAAACCTTATTTTTCAGGAGGTAGCAATATCCTTTATTATTTCAAAATATAATGTTGTCAATAGGTGGAGATGCATGGTACATCATTTGCTATAATAAATTCTGTCATATATCCGTATTTCGAACACAATACTAATGCATTCCATTTTACTATGATAGTGTTAGTAATGTAGTGAGAGGGAATAAGAATTTCTTTGATGCCTTGCCCCTTTTTCCCCCAGAATTATTGTTTTTCTATTTTGCCCCAGTAACATTTCTAAAAATCTGTTAAAGTTTGATTTTGTGACGTGCTCAACTCTTCGTATTATTTGACAGGAATTTAATAATGCCGATTTATGTGTGCCAAAGTCATTCATATTCATAGTATGAGTCAAGCACTGCAGTTTCATTTTAATAGTGGGGACTGCTGTGCTCATAATATTAAATGAGACCATTGTATTTAATATGAAAGAACAAACAAAAAACAGCTGCTTACGTCCACTAAGAAATGATTTATGATTGCTGATTGTTCATTTGCTGATTACAATAGTTATGACATCTGTCAAAAGTTTATCTGCCACTAAATAAACTATACAATAGCAATAGTGCATATCAACTGCAGCTAACTGCACTAAATTTTCATACACAAATCTTACATGTAAAAAGATATCAGTGAAAATTAATAAAAGTATGCATATTTATTCTATTAATTGGCCTTTATTTATCTTCAACATACAGTGATCCTTCAAAGTACAATGGCCTCAGGTGACAATCATTTCAATTGACAGTCCTGCAGACAATGCCCACCTCTGGTACTTGTTACGGGCCCTGTTCTAAACTGCTATCCATCTGTACTACATGTATGGTGCTACTATCTACCTGTACTACATGTATTATACTGCTATCTTCCTTTACTACATGTTCTGAACTGCTATCTATCTTTACTACATTTACTGTGCTACTATCTACCTGTACTACATGTACTGTGCCGCTATCTACCTTTACTATATGTACTGTGCCCCTATCTACCTGTACTATATGTACTGTACTACTATCTACATGTACTATATATACTGTGCTGCTATCCATCTGTACTACATGTACTGTTCTACTATCTACCTGTACTACATGTACTATGCCACTATCTACCTTTACTGCATGTACTGTGCCGCTATCTACATGTACTATATATACTGTGCTGCTATCCATCTGTACTACATGTACTGTTCTACTATCTACCTGTACTACATGTACTATGCCACTATCTACCTTTACTGCATGTACTGTGCCGCTATCTACATGTACTATATATACTGTGCTGCTATCCATCTGTACTACATGTACTGTTCTACTATCTACCTGTACTACATGTACTATGCCACTATCTACCTTTACTGCATGTACTGTGCCGCTATCTACATGTACTATATATACTGTGCTGCTATCCATCTGTACTACATGTACTGTTCTACTATCTACCTGTACTACATGTACTGTGCCGCTATCTACCTTTACTGCATGTACTGTGCTTCTATCTACATGTACTATATATACTGTGCTGCTATCCATCTGTACTACATGTACTGTTCTACTATCTACCTGTACTACATGTACTATGCCACTATCTACCTTTACTGCATGTACTGTGCCGCTATCTACATGTACTATATATACTGTGCTGCTATCCATCTGTACTACATGTACTGTTCTACTATCTACCTGTACTACATGTACTGTGCCGCTATCTACCTTTACTGCATGTACTGTGCAACTATCTACCTTTACTACATGTACTGTGCTTCTATCTACATGCACTTTATATACTGTGCTGCTATCCATCTGTACTACATGTACTGTGCTGCTATCTTCCTGTACTACATGTTCCGGACTGCTATCCATCTGTACTACATGTACTGTGCTACTATCTACCTGTACTACATGTACTGTACTGCAATCTACCTGTACTATATGTACTGAACTGCATCTACCGTTACTACATGTACTGTGCTATTCTCTACATGTACTACATGTGCCACTATCTACCTTTAATACATGTACTATGCCACTATCTACCTTTTCTACATGTACTGTGTAATTATGTACTATATATACTGTGCTGCTATCCATCTGTACTACATGTACTGTGCTGCTATCTACCTGTACTACATGTACTGTACTGCAATCTACTAGATCTTTACCACATGTACTGTGCTGCTATCTATATGTACTATATATACTGTGCTGCTATCCATCTGTACTACATCTACTGTGCTGCTATCTACCTTTACTACATGTACTGTGCTGCTATCTACATGTACTATATATATACTGTGCTGCTATCCATCTGTACTACATGTGCTGTGCTGCTATCTACCTGTACTACATGTACTGTGCTGCTATCTGCCTGTACTAAATATACTGTGCTACTGTCTACCTGTACTACATGTACTGTACTGCTATCTAACTGTACTATATGTACTGTACTGCTATCTAACTTTACTACATGTACTGTGCTTCTCTCTACCTGTACTACATGTACTGTACTGCATCTACTTGTACTAAATGTATTGTACTGCATCTACCTGTACTACATGTACTGTGCTGCTATCTACCTGCACTACATGTACTGCACTGCTATCTACTTGACCTTTACTGCATGTACTGTACTACTATCTACCTTCACTACATGTACTGTGCTTCTCTCTACCTGTACTACATGTACTGTACTGCATCTACCTGTACTACATGTACTGTGCTGCTATCTACCTGCACTACATGTACTGTACTGCTATCTACTTGACCGTTACTGCATGTACTGTGCTGCTATCTTCCTGTACTACATGTACTGTACTGCTCTTTACCTGTACTACATGTACTGTACTGCTCTCTACCTGTACTACGTGTACTGTACTGCTCTCTACCTGTACTACACGTACTGTACTGCTATCTACCCGTACTACATGTACTGTACTACTCTCTACCTGTACTACATGTCCTGTACTGCTCTCTACCTGTACTACATGTGCTGTGCTGCTATCCACCTTTACTACATGCACTGTACTGCTATCTACCTTTACTACATGTACTTGCTACTATCTACCTGTACTACATGCACTGTACTGCTATCTACCTGTACTGCATGTACTATACTACTATCTACCTGTACTACATGTACTATGCGGTTCTCTACCTGTACTATATGTAATTTACTGCCATCTACCTGTACTATATGTATTCTACTGCATCTACCTGTTCTACATGTACTGTACTCTACCTGTACTACATGTACTGTGCTGCTATCCATCTGTACTACATGCACTGTACTGCTATCTACCTGTTCTACATTTACTGCACTGCTCTCTGCCTGTACTACATTTACCGTGCTGCTATCTACGAGTACTACTTGTACTGTGCTGCTATCTAGCTGTATTTCATGTACTGTACTGCTCTCTACCTGTACTACTTGTACTGTGCTGCTATCTAGCTGTATTACATGTACTGTACTGCTCTCTACTTCTTATACATGTACTTTACTGCTCTCTACCTCTACTACGTGTACTCTACCACAGTGTACCTGTACTATATCTATTGTACTGCTCTCTGCCTTAACCACACATACTGTGCTGCTGTTTACCTGTGTTACATGTACAGTTCTGATATCTACACTACCTTAACTACATGACATGTACTGCTATCTACCTGTACAACATGTACTATACCGCTCTCTATCTCTACTAAATGAACTGTACTGCTTTCTATCTAAATCACATGTGCTAAACTTCTATCTACCTGTACTCCATGTACAGTACTGATATTTGCCTGTATCACATGTACTGTACTGCTCTTTATTTGCATCTACAGTATTGTACTGCTCTCTGTTTGTACTATATGTTCTTAAATGTGCTCTACTTGTATTACATGTACTGCTTTCTATGTTTACTACATGTACTGTACTGCTCTCTACATGTGCTACATGTAATGTACTGCTTTCGACCTGTACTGCATTTACTAAACTGCTATTTATCTGTACTACTGTATATGTTCTGTAATGATATCTATCTGTACCACATGTACTGTACTACTCTTTATCTGTACTACATGTCCTGTACTGCTCCCTACCTGTACCACATGTATTGTATTGCACTTTACCAGTACTACAAATGTGTCCTTACTTACCTTGCCTCATTTCTCAACATATCCAGAGATGTCTGGCGTGAGATGACCAGCTTTAGAAATAAACATGATTTTGGGATAATATTTCAAAATATATTTATGCTACATGTGCGAATGTGTAGCCTCCCTGTGGTTGTGATGTGAATTGCAGGTTGTCAAGGGTTTTGCTAACTTGTCGGGAATTTGTATTGAATTTATTTCATGAGAAATTGGAGTGCTTAACCTATTTGAAGCAAAGGTAATGGTACGTACTGATATCTACCCATCCTACATGTACTGTACTGCTCTCTACCTGCTTCACATGTACTATACTGTACCGTACAGCTTTTTACCTGTACTATATGTACGGATGTAGTCATCTTTATCTTGACTCTGATAACTTGCTGCAGCGTGATATCACGCAACAAAAGCCATTGAAAAGCCATTAAAAAAGTCAAGTTAAAGTTTCTTGACACTGTATTTAATGCGTTAAAAGTCAAGATAAAGATGGCTACATCTGTATTCTACTGCTTTCTACCTGTGATACATTTATTGTACTGCTGTCTGCCTGCACTATACAGTATGTGCTATACTGCTTTCTTCCTGTGCCTCAATAAGCTGGTCCTTTCAACATCAGTTGAGGGTTGAGTTTTTATTTTACTGTATACTGTGTGTACTTTACAGGATCCTGAAGAAGCTCTTGTCCTTAACATAGGAAGTGACTCATCAGCTACCTGCACCTCTATCTGACATGTATATATAAGGACTTGCTTTTTCATTATTAGGCATTTGATTATTATCATCAATTTTTATTTTCTCTTACTTTGGGTTGTCATTTGCTTGTTTTTCATATATTTATGGTCTCAAATTACATTTAAAGTTACAATGGTCATTCTGAAACAAATTAATGTTGTTACATGAGGGAGAAATGTATTCAAAGTGCTATACAGACACTTAGGGTATGTGCACACACACTAATTACGTCCGTAATTGACGGACGTATTTCGGCCGCAAGTAGTGGACCGAACACAGTGCAGGGAGCCGGGCTCCAAGCATCATACTTATGTACGATGCTAGCAGTCCCTGCCTCGCTGCAGGACAACTGTCCCGTCCTGAAAACATGATTACAGTACGGGACAGTTGTCCTGCAGAGAGGCAGGGACTCCTAGCATCGTACATATCTATGATGCTAGGAGCCCGACTCCCTGCACTGTGTTCGGTCCGGTACTTGCGGCCGAAATACGTCCGTCAATTACGGACGTAATTAGTGTGTGTGCACATACCCTTAGTGCCAATTTCAAATGAAGAGAATTTACCTGCTCGTATGTTTTTGGGTTGAAATAGATAACCAGTGTATCTAGAGGAAATTTATCAAGGCACTTGAAGGACATAAAAAATTCATGTGGCCCTGGTTGTATTAAAACCAATGACACTAATGCTACAGGTTAAAAATACGAATCTTTTAAGCCACTAAATACTGGAATTATGCAAGCAACATTTTTTTTAAACATTACATGGATACTGAAAGATTTAAGACATTAATAACTGTTCAGAGTTTATTAAATCCCAGAACTCCAATGCTGCAAAGCAAAAGTGCTAACTGTTAAGCCACTAACTACTGGGAGACTTATGGACAATGCATATTTTTCTCGTGTTCTTTTATTCTTAGACACATGCCCTATTTTATTAAAAGATCTCAGATTAGACCTTTTCATATCTAATCCACAATTCATCAGTTATCACTAGGAATTGTTGCTCACTTTCTATTTAGCTTTATCCTATTATAAATCAAAGCCCTTAAAATGATTTGTGAAGAATAAGCCAAACAATCGTTTTATGTCAAACAAAACATTTGTGACAATGCACAATTATTTTGAATCCTAAGTGGCCCAGATGGGCATTCATTGCACTGAGATTAGCTGTTGTCGCTTTACCTAATCCCGCAGGCTATGATTAGAGACTTCATTAAAATCTAACCAAAGCTTTTATACTTTTTACTGGGTAAACATGAAAATATTTGCCTTGTAAGAGATTTTAGCTGTCTGTTGTGTCGAATGCTGGGCTTGTATGCGCTATTATTTTTGAAAATAATGTCAATTACTACTTACAATGTACATTACAAGGCACTCCAAACTCTTCAATAGTCGGGTGCGTTTTTTGTTAACATACTTTAGAAAGTTTCTTTTTTTTCCTTGTAAATATTGTTTATTCAAAGAAGTTCAGACACACAACAGCAAGTACACATACAATCACATAACAGCAGCAATCAGTTCTGCAAAACTGTTAAGATGCTTGTGTCTGAAAAATGTTCGTACTGTACAATTATAATATTTAAGAGCCTGAGTATTACATAGGAGCTTATCCATATATGAACATGAACTTAAAGAACAAAACCAAAGACCATATATGCATATTCTGTTAAGCCACAAAAACTAGGCCCAGTAGGCATTACTACAGAATACAGAAAATATAGATAACAGAATCATGGTGTGTGAGTCCGCCAACAAACTATCTAAAGAAACAAAAATGGAGATGATAAAGCAGCTAAATGTGGAGATTTACACTGTTGGTTTCACACTTGAACCATAGCTTTTGTTAAAGGCTTAGGGATTTTATTGTAAATAATTGGATGAGAAGGGATCCAGAGAACATGATTTATTTAAGGGTCTAACAGTTACCCTTCAAGAATTGTTCAGAGAGAGTTGCCTGCATATTTGTTGACATCTGGCCAGTATTGCAGCCGTATAGCGGTCTTACGGTCACAATTTACATAGTATGCAAAAAGTTTGGGGGGATAAAAGATGATAAAAGATGTGAGGATAAAAGACGTGAGGGTATTTTTCCTGACAAAGAGAATTTTCATGTTAGCTAGTTGGAAACTCACTTGGTAATTTTTGTAGTGTAATCAGTATTAGTTTATGATTTATTCCCTCGTGGGCATTTAGTTAAATTATATATTTTACTTTTTAGTGTCTCTGTGCGCATATTTCAGTTACTATCACTTTCAAGCGAATGAGTCTGAAGGTCTGAATGAGTCTAAAGGCAGGAGCTGAAGGGAGGGCTCTGACCAGTCAGTTTCATCATAGTATATCAGGTGACATTATGAACCAATTAGTAAATTTAAAAAGAGGGCTAAACAAGGGCTGAACTCCTCATGAATATTCATCAACAGCTATTTTTTATTAAGATACATAGATAGAATTCAGGACAGCTGCAGTGTAAGTTACTGGATGTAAATTACAATCACATAGTGCAGAATATATTGATAAAAGGAATCTATAATGATTGCTCACAACACATAGAACATTAGCATTTTGGTAAAAGACACTCTTTGAGTAATTCAGAAATGTAGTGGTATCATACACAGTACAGGATCGATAATATTGAAATACTCAATTAAGTTACTCCAAAAACAATGCCACCTGTTACCCAATATAGGATTTTTTAGTTATGTCTAGTTTACAATTCCATATACACATACTAGCAAACATCTGTTTAATTTGCCCAGTAGACATTTCTTGGTGCATGTTATTTTAGTTTGTAGACTTCATTATGATGTATAACAATATGCTACATTTTTAGCTTCCACTCAGGTCTGCGTAGGGCGCGAAAATAAATGTTTCTCTTTGTTCACACAATTCTTTAGCAATATGTTTTTTTTGTAAACAAAGAACTAGACAGCAAAGGTAAATTCTACTTATAATAGTGATTGATGTGGTGAAGACTTGCATTGTGAAGAAAGTTACAATATAATAATAATAATAATAATCTTTATTTAAATAGCGCCAACATAGTCCGCAGCACTTTACAATTAAGAGGGAACATAAACAGACAATATCAGGAATTAACAATTCACACAAGAGGAGTGAGGGCTCTGCTCACAAGAGTTTACAATCTATTATATAATCCCAATATATCACATATATACAATATATATATATTCCCAGTGTACAATAGCTATTAATAATAAACACTCAGTGATCATTTTCTATTACAGTTCTGGCAATAAGGGGGGATATTTAGATAAATATAATGAATGTGGCAGAAGGTTTTCTTTTGTTGCATCATTTCATCCAAGCATTAAAAATACTTATTTTTTTTCTAATTTAATTTAAAGAGCATTTTAACAATATCATTCCAGTCTGGCAAGCTATGAAATTTAAAGGAAAAACTTCTGTTCAAATTAGGAAATCTCCATTGTTTGTTCTATGCTTTAGCATTGCTCAATTATATTCATTGTTATATTACAATTGCACTCAAGATGGCTTCAGGGAGGTTGTCCTTTTTGTGAGCAGTATACCAAGAGCAAAACTACTCAAGCTTTTTCTACTGGTGCCTCACCACCTAGAACATGTCAAAAACTGTGTCTCACCAGTGGTCCATGCAAAATGACAAATAATGCAAAATATAATTTTTAATTTTACTCCTGAACCCCGTATAGCATTAACCTTATACAAAAGAGAAGTTGATTATGTTATTAAAGGGGTTGTCCAGGCACCAGGCAGTTATTCATACTGATGACCTATCCACAGGATAAGTCATCAGTATATGATCAGTGGGGGTCCGACACATGGACCGTGCACCGATCATCTCTTCCGGCTGCCTCCAGGCAGCAAAAGAATCAAGTGAATAGGAGCAGAGTTGCAGTACTGCAGCATGGCCGCTATACAGTGTACGGAGCCAACTGACACCAGAAAAACTGATCGACCCCCACTGTGGATAGGTCATTAGTATAAAAAAATGCCCCAAGCCCGGACAACCCCTTTAAATAAGATACTTTTGCTGCCAGAGATAGGCCTGTGTAGCAATTGGGATATGATCACTCCTAACAAAACTGTTTTTCCAACTATACTTCAGCAACAACGGGGAGTGGGGGGATCGCACCACCAACGAGGCCTGCAGTTTGAAAAGCATTGCTCTAGAGTTGAGATGAATCCAGGGGAAAGGCAAGGGTCACACTGCTGGGACCCTTAAAAATCCATTATTATCATTGGTCGACTCAGCAATTGATCATTGAAATTAATGGACTTTTTGTACTGATTCTCGTCTCTGGCCAATAATGAGGGATCTCAAATGGGCATCGTACCCTCTATAAGCTTTGTACGTCCTACAAGGGCATATGGAAAGGGTTTTTTAAATGGAACAAATACATTAAAGAGCAAATGTCAAAAATGTAACTCTCTTAAACAAAACTACTATAACAAAGTTAGAAAAACACCCAAAATTGATATTCTATCTATATTTGAAATATTCATCATTAAATACCAGTAGTATTTAAAAATATATGAATCCACGCTAACTGCAGATGCATTTAAAACATGCATTTTATTGTTCACAATTAATAGCTTGAGAATTTAATTTTTTTTTGCAAAACGATGTCTAACAATTGAAACACATGTAAATCAATATGGCCACGGTACAGTTATATTTGTGTATAAATCACATCTTCATTTTTTTGTGATTTCATTAGTGTCTATTGTGACTATCTTGAATTGAGTAAGCTGTCCTACCAGTCGGGCAGTTCAGCTCACACACCCCACAGTGACAATATTTTTCTAAATATTGCTTCGGAGTATATGATGCTTATTCATGCAGATGGTTAAAAATGCACTAATAGACACTGTCGGCTAACCCGACAAGTTTCGCATATACAATGGTATTGTTAGTGGCCACTGCACACTATTGAATCTATGACACTGTTTGTTGGCAGGTACTGCCTATTTGTAAGTAGTCCGGCCAACTTAAAGAGGCTCTGTCACCAGATTTTGCAACCCCTATCTGCTATTGCAGCAGATCGGCGCTGCAATGTAGATTACAGTAACGTTTTTATTTTTAAAAAACGAGCATTTTTGGCCAAGTTATGACCATTTTTGTATTTATGCAAATGAGGCTTGCAAAAGTACAACTGGGCGTGTTTACAGTAAAAGTACAACTGGGCGTGTATTATGTGCGTACATCGGGGCGTTTTTACTTCTTTTACTAGCTGGGCGTTAGGAATGGGAGTGTATGATGCTGACGAATCAGCATCATCCACTTCTGTTCGTTAACACCCAGCTTCTGGCAGTGCAGACACACAGCGTGTTCTCGAGAGATCACGCTGTGACGTCACTCACTTCCTGCCCCAGGTCCTGCATCGTGTCGGCCACATCGGCACCAGAGGCTACAGTTGATTCTGCAGCAGCATCAGCGTTTGCAGGTAAGTAGCTACATCGACTTACCTGCAAACGCCGATGCTGCTGCAGAATCAACTGTAGCCTCTGGTGCCGATGTGTCCTCGCTCGTCCGACACGATGCAGGACCTGGGGCAGGAAGTGAGTGACGACACAGCGTGATCTCTCGAGAACACGCTGTGTCTTTGCACTGCCAGAAGCTGGGCGTTGTGTAGAGAAGTGGATGATACTTCTCGTCAGAACGCCCAGCTAGTAAAAGAAGTAAACATGCCCAGATGTAACACACCTAATACACGCCCAGTTGGACTTTTACTTTAAACACGCCCAGTTGGACTTTAGCAAGCCTCATTTGCATAAATACAAAAATGGTCATAACTTGGCCAAAAATGCTCGTTTTGAAAAAATAAAAACGTTACTCTTATCTACATTGCAGCGCCAATCTGCTGCAATAGCAGTTAGGGGTTGCAAAATCTGGTGACAGAGCCTCTTTAAATGTACCACCGACTATGACAAACCACAATACTTGTAAGCTCACCACCAGGCTGTCCAGGTATAATTTTAGCAAGTACATACGTCATCTCGGTCAGCATTCTTCCTGCCATGAAAGCCAATCAGGTAACAGGGTATTAAGGCCAGTCCACTATTAGTGACCTCATCCAATTCATAGCTTGTAATCTCGGGCTGTAAACCCACCAATTTGTTTGATTCAATTGCTTTAGCTGTCAGTCAGATGGCGCTTTGTTACCTTGATAATGCTGATAATCTGAATATACTGTTTGATTGGTTGATCACCCCTGCTTTGTTGTGCTTCTTCAGGTAATATTGATCTATTGATTTTATCTATATTTCTTAGGAGAATTTATATACTGTTGTTTGATATATTACACATGATTTCATAGTTTAGATGGATTTATGCTAAACCCTTTAATATGCCAATATTTCATAAGTTGAAATATTGGAGGAGGTTAATAAATAACTGTCTAACAGAAAAACCGTCTTTGTGGCCCATAGCAACCAATCACACCATAGCTTTCATTTTTCTAGAGCACTATAAGAAATTAAATCTGCACAGAAATAGGTTCTTATGGGCTACAAAGAAAGTTTTTCTGTTAGATAGAATCTCCGCCAATATGTTATAACTTCAATGATTGTCCTTAGCAGGAGTGCTACACGATCTAGGCGTTTTAATATACACACAGGTACTACCTTAATAATCATTGTCTGTCATGAATATTTATTCAATACATTGAAGTGTTTTATAGTCATGACTTTAAAAATGGTACTGCTATCAGAGACCCAAATAATGAATTATAAATTAGGTCCTGAGTTATGTGTCACCGAATAGTAACTAATTGGGGCCAGTTAAATATTACTTGTTTTTTTTTAACTCATTCTTAATCTTGTCAATTTTATCCAAATACAGTACCAAAGGAAGAATTCTCCAATAGGCATATCATCCCTGTGGAATAAAGGCTACCAGGTTCTCAGGGTTGGGGCTGGATTACAGTTCATGTAGGAATGTGGTAGCACTTCCATTCAATACTAATATACATGCAATGTAACTCCATTCTGTAAGAACTGCTAAAAGAATACTTAGTAGTACTACATTCAGACAGATACTTAGTAGTACTACACTTAATTTTGGGTAATAATGGAATGCTAGAGCTGTTTCTACTACTTACACTGGCTAATAAGATTCCTACCAGAGAGCATTTTATGCCTAGAGGCATTATAGATGTTAATCCGATGCTAATGAAGTCTGTTTATTTTACATAATATAAAACTGCACTGGAACAGTCTATATAATGTATTTTGAGGTGTAGTGAGTCTAGGTTTTATAACAGTCAACGAGATACGAGGAGAAGTATATATTGAAAGCTGTAAGAATGCCAAATCCCCCCAAATAGTTTCCTGCAATAATTTCTACATTTTGCATAGAGCATAACATACATTCATCACCTCCTGAAGGAAGAAAACTGTCAGTCTAGCGCCACCTATAGGTGACTACCTAGTTAGTCGATGTCTGGCCCTTTATAGGGTTTTCAAAATAGCCAAACCAGAGATACTCCTCTGTAGACAGCAATGTTTCGAAGTGTTTGCCCCTCAGTAGCATAGAGTATGGTTCTGGTTGGCTGAGTGACATGCCTTTAAGAGCTACATTAATTCAAACATCCATAGTAAAGCTAAAAAAAACAACATGAAATTGTCTGTAGTAAATAGAAAGTACTACAGAATACTACGGCTGTCGTCATTTTAAAAACTGTTTGAGCAAGCCCAGGCTGAGAAAATGTGTAGGCAAACAATCTTGCAAAGGATATACAGTCATGGATTTTGCTGACCTTGTCTTGTGTGTCTTACTGCATTTCTTCCCTGGGGAAAACACATTTCATGTTTATATATGCACTTTAATATGTTGAAATATTGTACTTATTTAATTCTATCAAGGTCCCAAGAAGCCATTCAGCGGAATTATGATTAAACCTGCCTAGATCCAGCTCCAGAAATACTTTCTTTAGATTTCCCCCCGGACTTATATCAGTATTATGCAGCATTATGATATCTGAAGTGGAAAGTTTGCACATAACAAATTATCAGAAAAGACTAAAGTTATTACAGCTAGTATAGAGAGAAGTCATGTCAATAAATGCAATGTATTTGTAATAAAAATATTAAAAAAAATTAAAGAACAATAAAAATATATTGAAGCACCTTTTCCTGACAGTCATATTAATGGTGTATACGACAATTAGTATCTGTTATCTCATAAATACATTAAAGTGCTTTACAGTCAGGACAGTACAATTAGCATTGTCATCAGTGGCCCGAGCTATTATATACAGATGGGGCCCAGGTTGTGCAGCGGTGAATATTAGGAGACTTTCAGGGTTTTTTAATTTAATGTCAATAAGTCTTAAAAAGAAGCCCCAGGCACATTCTTGCAAAAACAAATACTAGCGAGTGTAAAGCAGCTATGACTCCGCTTTAAGCAGCTCTGTAAGTTACTTAGCTGGGGGTTATGTCCTCTGCCCTACTGTGTGGTGACTGACAGCTGGCACAGATGTAGGGAAAGAGGTTCGGGGGGGGTGCGCCAAACTGAATCTTTTCCCCCGGGTGCTGGAGAACCTAGCTACGCCTCTGGGTTAACATATCAGAAGCTGTTATCTCTGCCTAGCTGAAGAAGCCTGTGTGACAACGCTGGGGCACAGGCCGCTTATGATGGGCTCCCCTTAGTTTTACACTGCAGATTCATCACAGTGGGCTGCATAAGGGTGGATGTCTGTAGGATGACAGATTAAACAGAAAAGCAAGTATATTACAAAGTTTATTATATATTCACAAGCAGACCAATTTGCTGAGCTTGTATAAAGGTGGAGTTTCTCTTTAAGCACTTTATGTGAAACTTCCTACTGTACTTTGTTAAATACAGTAATGTTAAAAAAAAACATTATAGCCAGAGGATGTAAAGGATAACCGAAAACTTGTGGAAGAAAGGCAATTCAGATATAGATACAGAAAAGTTTTCTTTACAGCTAAGTAAGTAGGTAACTTATGGAATGCCCTATCCCAAGAGATAGTAATAGCAGATTCTATGACAGCATTCATAAAGGGCTAGATGCTTATTTAATGACAAATGGCATTGATGGTTATAAGTAATTTAACAATAAATAATACATACTTGAGCAAAGGAAATTTCTATAAGCCAAAGTTGGACAGGAGATTTTTATTTTGCCTTCTTTTGGATCAAAAAGCTAGGTCTGAGAAAGGTTAACCTTGATGGACATGTGCCTTTATTCTATCTAAGCAACTATGTAAGATGCTGAATCTCTACAGGTCTAATACTTTTCACGACAGAGTTTGCTACAATTGTATATAGACTTGCCTTGCCTCTGCAAGCTAAACACATTAAAGAGGCTCTGTCACCACATTATAAGTGGCCTATATTGTACATGATGTGATCGGCGCTGTAATGTAGATTACAGCAGTGTTTTTTTATTTAGAAAAACGATCATTTTTGACGGAGTTATGACCTATATTAGCTTTATGCTAATGAGTTTCTCAATGGACAACTGGGCGTGTTTTACTATATGACTGAGTGGGCGTTGTACAGAGGAGTGTATGACACTGACCAATCAGCAACCAATCAGTGACCAATCAGCGTCATACACTTCTCTCCATTGATTTACACTGCAGATAGCGATATATCTATATCGCTATTTGCAGTCACATAAACACATTATAACGCTACACATGTGTCATGACAATGAATATACATTACCTCCAGCCAGGACGTGATGTGTATTCATTCTCCTGACCACTTCTGTAGCGTCTGTGTGATTTACAGCACAGCACAGCGAGATCTCGCTGTGGATGACAGTTTACAGCGTAATCTCGTGAGACTACGCCTGCTGGGCTGTAAATCACAGAGACGCTACAGAAGAGGTCATGATTCTGAATACATATCACATCCTGGCTGGAGGTAATGTATATTGATTGTCATGACACATGAGTAGCGTTATAGTGTGTTTATGTGGCTGCACATAGTGATATAGCTATATCGCTATCTGCAGTGTAAATGAATGGAGAGAAGTGTATGACGCTGATTGGTCAGCGTCATACACTCCTCTGTAAAACGCCCACTTGGTCATATAGTAAAACACGCCCAGTTGTCCATTGAGAAACTCATTAGCATAAAGGTAATAGAGGTCATAACGCCGGCAAAAATGATTGTTTTTCTAAATAAAAAACACTGCTGTAATCTACATTACAGTGCCGATCACCTCATGTACAATATAGGCCACTTATAATGTGGTGACAGAGCCTCTTTAAAGTAAAAAAAGTATTTCCTATCACGATGTTTTTCTTCATTGTATCAGTCTACGTTAAATATATCAGTCTGGAGTCCAGACTGTTTAGCTCACAGTGGACTGCCTAGACTGGATATGTTTGTAGAAATGTCAGTAAGGCCCTGTTCACACTGAGTTTTTTGCTGGCAGAAAATTCTGCCTCAAAATTCAGTTTGGAATTTTGAGGCAGATTTTGATCTGCCTGCACGCCGTTTGTCGCATTTTTCGCTTGCGCCCATTAAGCGCCAGGGGCAAAAACGCAGCAAAATATGCTTTCCCTGCCTCCCATTGATGTTAATGGGAGGTCAAAGATGTAAACGGCCGAAGATAGGGCATGTCGTTTATTTTTCCCGCGAGCGTTTTTCTCTGCTCGCCTCCGCCTCCCATTCAATGGGAGGCATTTTCGGACGATTTTTGGCGTGCTTTCCGACGTGTTTTCCGCATCAAAAAACGTGTCAAAAAACTCTGTGTGAACAGGGCCTAAGGGTTTTCAGCCTCTGGATATAAACAATATTATCCATTGACACCAAGCAGAGATCTTGAAAATGGTAATTAATTGGAACACGAAATGTATGAGAAAGTTAGGAACTCTTTCATTATACTGTACAATGATTAAAGCGGTTTTCTGATCTTTAAAAAATGTGTGGAAATGGTTTAACTGCAGTAAGATTAATCACTAATATACTGTCTGCAGCTGAAAAGTCTCTAAGTCAATCTCACATGTAGACACATGACCATGCTCCTTGTATTTGTCTCCTGCTTGCGTGATTTTGTGTACACAGAACATGTGGTTATCTCCCCTCTCCCCTTAGTATTGGACATCTCACATCACATTCCTTTTATCTTCACTGATCCCTCACTTTCCCCTCCCTCGCTGTCTCTGGAGGGTGTGTTTTTCCCACGTTGGGCAGGAGATAGTGCAGTCAGTGAACAGCATTACAGCAGAGCAGTGTCTCAGTAGCAGATCTGTGTTGTGAGTAAGGGTATGTTCACACGATGAGAGGCATTTACGTGTGAAAAGACAGACTGTTAACAGCTGCCTCGTTTCACACGTAAATGCTCCTCCTCGCATTTTGCGAGCCGTCTGAGACGCTCGTAAATCTTGAGCTGTGCTTCATTGAGTTCAATGAAGAACAGCTCCAATTACGTGGCAAAGAAGTGCCCTGCACTTCTTTGCCGAGGCAGTCCATTTACGCGTCGTCGTTTGACAGCTGTCAAACGACGACGCGTAAATTACAGGTCGTCTGCACAGTACGTCGGCAAACCTATTCAAATGAATGGGCAGATGTTTGCCGACGTATTGTAGCCCTATTTTCAGGCGTAAAACGAGGCATAATACGCATAAAGCCATTTAACATCTCCGTGGGGCAGCAGCATATGATGCGCGGCTGCGTGCTTTTCGCGCAGCCGCCATCATTTTGACACTCCATTTGGATGTTTGTAAACAGAAAAGCACGTGGTGCTTTTCTGTTTTCATTCATCCTTTTGACAGCTAATGCGCGAATCATGCTGTTCTTCCATGCGACATGCGTGGTTTTCACGTACCCATTGACTTCAATGGGTGCGTGATTCACGCAAAACGCCCAAAGAACGGACATGTCGTGACTTTTTTTCAGCGGACTCACGCTGAGTAAAAGTCACGAACATGTCTGCACTGCCCCATAGACTAATATAGGTCCGTGCAACGCGCGTGCAAATCACGCCTGTTGCACGGACGTTTTTAGCGTTCGTCTGAATAAAGCCTTACTGCTTGCCTCCCCAATAATTGACATAGTATGAGTGTACATTGATAGCTGAAGAATACAGAGCTCATATGTGAAGTGTCGTTGAAAGGCGCTGATTGGCGGGGCAAGTCATTTTGCCCGCCAATCAGCGTCATTGTAAGGCGCTGAATGGTCAGGCACGGAACGTGCCCAGCCATTCTGAGCTAATGCATGTATTTGTACCTGTGTGCTATAGACGCAGGTACAATTACTGCAAGAGGGGGTGGCTGTTGCTAGCATTGGGGGCCCCCTCTGGTGCTAGCAACACCACAGGGCATGAGGGGGCCGTGCCGCCCGACCCATAAATGTTAGAGGCTCGGCGGCGCAGGCCCCGTAGTAGCGTCGCTACCGCTGTAGCAGTCATAACGGCTGCTAGCGGCGCCACCAGGCATATGGGGGGCATGTCGGCTGTTACAGCAGTAGTTACGTCACTGCTTTAGGATATGTTAATACAGTTTGGCTATAGTTATTGAGCCTGTGACAATCAATATGGAAGAGTAAATAATTTATCCATGTTGGTATAAAAATGTTACCTGTTGACTAGATCTGTATACTCACATATAGACAGATCTCATTCTCAATTCAACAAAAAACTGTTATTAGTTACAAGAAAGATCAACTCCACTCAGGTTATTGGTGAGTGCCAGCCTTTGTGAAGCACTAGTAACATGACCTTAGTGACTAGGAGAAACTATATAAATGATGCTGCAAATGGGTGCAGAAGGATGGATAACAGGAGAGTAGGTAAAGTAGTAGTGCAAGATAACATATGGGAAATTAATCTTATGATTGACTTACTGTTCCTTTACTTATAAAAATGTTGAACTCATTATACACAAACCAAGAATACATACAATAAAACTACCAACTTTGTTTATAGTATACAAACAATTACAAAGATGATCACGTGAGATTATTTATACAAAAAAATGATACAAGACTGTTCTTATGTTCTTTTTCTGTTCCATTTATTTACATATTAACACAGATTCACAAAGCAGCAAATGACATTAATGCGGCACTGAAGAGATAAAAGTTAAACATTTTGTATATAATGGTAAAGTCACACAAAATGCTTCAAATGAGGGTAATGAAAAAACTAATCAACTAAGGAACATTGCTGTCAGAGTTAAAAATGCCAACGGCATAAAATATGTGATAGACCTTACAATCCAGGGAAGAGCAGATGGGTTTGCAGTAAGCAGAGTAAAGAGCTGTGATCTGCCATCAAATGTTAAAGTACAACAGATCATGAATATAAAAACAAGGCCGGACTTCCCAGTAGTATAGAATTTAGGGCATTAAGTGGAAAAAATGGCTCATTGTCAAAATATTATCAATACAAATGCAAAAGAATGAACACATCACAATATAACATGAAACTATTTTTGTTTGAAGGATTTAAGCTCAGGTGCAGTTTTTTAAGGGTTGTTTCAATTTTGTATGTAGCTGTAACATATTTGTGATGGAGGAACATCAAGCCATTCTTATGGTGCCTATCGAAGATGCCTGCACCAATTTACCACTGTTCATCTGCGGTTTAATACACTTTCCTTGTTATCTACTTATCTGTTGTTAGGCGGCGTGCCTGGCTGACAAGAATGGGCAGCTGAGTCCTTGTTTAGATTCCACCACTATTTCCACACATAGGCATGATGAACTAACACTGAGGGGTGGACATACCATTGGTGCAACCTGTGCAGCTCCACAGGGACCCAAAAGGTAATGGGCCTTTTGTCCCTTTATTTCAACATGCTACTGTCTGTTAGTTTGAATGAAAATGCCTGAGATAATGAATTTTATGGCTAACAACTACTGATGGATTGTTAGAGATATGTAAGGGGGCAATCTATGATGCGATATTGGAGAGCAAGGGGCCAATATACTGTTCTTGCACAGGGGCCCTCAGCTGTCTGTGTACACCACTGCTGATCCTATTGCAACACCGTTATGTCTGAAGCTTCCGTTCAATTCTTCTCTGCACTCATACAGATGAAGAGCAATTGAATAGTTCTAAAAACTGTTTTTTTGGGAGGTGCACATGTGTAGGATCAAATTTAAAAAAAACTGAGGTGACAAGGTCAGACTCTTATGGATCTTTATATGGATGTTTCCTTTATACAAACTGTAAATAGATACACAACTGTAAGAAATTCCAGTTTAGCAAGCACACAGTTGTAACCTCATATGCAGTAATCACTATTTCAGTATGATATAAAAAGCATTCAAACTGTTCTTGGACTGTTGTTGTAGATCATGTTCAGAGCTTTTCTACTCTTGTCTTGACTACACTCGTCTTGACTGTTGTAACTCATTAATAAACGGTCTTCCCCTCACTAAACTCTCCCCTCTTCAATCTATCCAGAATGCAGCAGCAGCCAGCCTCATCTTTCTGACCAACCGCTATACCAACGCCTCTACCCTGTGCCAGTCACTGCACTGGTTGCCCATCCCCTTCAGAATAAAATTTAAACCTATTACTCTTACCCCCAAAGCTCTCCACAGTGCTGCACCTCCTTACATCTCCTCCCTCATCTCTGTCTACCACCCTACTCGGGCTCTACGTTCTGCCAACGACCTTAGATTAACATCCTTCATAATCTGAACCTCCCACTCCCATCTCCAAGACATTTATCGTGCTGCACCAGTGCTCTGGAATTTTAAATGTGCCCTAAAAACACATCTTTTTAGAAAGATTTATCACATTCCCTAATCTGACTTTTTTGGCTCCACTACTACATTAGTCACCAGAACCTGACTCCTTCATTCAACAGTATACACCCCACTCCTTGTACACTAATGCACTTAATTTCTGTCATACACTGATACTGGCTGGTGACCGGCTCATGCAGCTTTATGTGTACCACCCATGTGTATAAAAGATGGCCGGACCATTGTACTAAACAAGCACTTTTTACATTTTGTATCACACCTATTTCCTCAGATTGTAAATTCATGCGAGCAGGGTCCTCAATTCTCCGGTCTGAATTGTAAATTTGTTTTCTCACTATGTAATGTCTGATATTTTATGTATATGTTTATATGTATTGTAAAGAGCTGCAAAATATGTTGGCACTATATAAATAAGATTATTATTAGAATTATTATTATTCATTTTTATTAGGACTTTGGAATTTGCCTCAAATAATACATTGATTTATACTGGCGAATATTATCTGATGTAGTATATGGCTACCTATTGAATATTATATAGAAATTTTAGTTGTGACAGGGTCTTTATACTAGAGAGCTGCTTGGACTGTAACATAGATATAAATGAAATGTATTGGTACCAATGAACACAAAGTTCCCTTCATGTGACAATTAAGTAAAGATAAGAGAATCTGTGAAACTAGCCTTGTCAGTGTTACACTAATAGGCAGATATCTAATTATGTTGCTGTATTTTCCACATATACTGCTAAGGAGGCTGAAATACTGACATACGTACTTGGGAGAAATATGGCTCTGTAATAATAAATGAATGTGTCAGTGAAATGCTAGTGAAGCAAATTTTCATAGATTTGCTTATCCCCACAGAAGATATAGGGAATGTTAGAGCAGCTCTCTTATGTGAGAACCATAGATCCCAGCTTCCTCTACTCCTGAGTATGACAAGACAAAAGAACAATAGTGGGTTTCTCTGCATTCAATTCCTAAAGTGAATGGCCATACTTAAACACCATTATTGTTTTATTCAAAGGGAATATGATATATACAGTGAAGAAAATAAGTATTTGATCCCTTGCTGATTTTGTAAGTTTGCCCACTGTCAAAGACATGAACGAACAGTCTAGAATTTTTAGGCTAGGTTAATTTTACCAGTGAGAGATAGATTATATAAAAAAAATAAAAAAAAATAACATTGGCAAAATTATATATATTAATTTGCATTGTGCACAGAGAAATAAGTATTTGATCCCTTTGGCAAACAAGACTTAATACTTGGTGGCAAAACCCTTGTTGGCAAGCACAGCAGTCAGACATTTTTAGCAGTTGATGATGAGGTTTGCACACATGTTAGATGGAATTTTGGCCCACTCCTCTTTGCAGATCATCTGTAAATCATTAAGATTTCGAGGCTGTCGCTTGGCAAAGTTGGATCTTCAGCTCCCTCCATAAGTTTACGATGGGATTAAGGTCTGGAGACTGGCTAGGCCACTCCATGACCTTAATTTGCTTCTTTTTGAGCCACTCCTTTGTTGCCTTGGCTGTATGTTTTGGGTAATTGTCGTGCTGGAAGACCCAGCCACGAGCCATTTTTAATGTCCTGGTGGAGGGAAGGAGGTTGTCACTCAGGATTTGACGGTACATGGCTCCATCCATTCTCCCATTGATGCCTTGAAGTAGTCCTGTGCCCTTAGCAGAGAAACACCCCCAAAACATAATGTTTCCACCTCCATGCTTGACAGTGGGGACGGTGTTCTTTGGGTCATAGGCAGCATTTCTCTTCCTCCAAAAACGGCGAGTTGAGTTAATGCCAAAGAGCTCAATTTTAGTCTCATCTGACCACAGCACCTTCTCCCAATCACTCTCAGAATCATCCAGATGTTCATTTGCAAACTTCAGATGGGCCTGTACATGTGCCTTCTTGAGCAGGGGGACCTTGCGGGCACTGCAGGATTTTAATCCAATACGGCGTAATGTGTTACCAATGGTTTTCTTGGTGACTGTGGTCCCAGCTGCCTTGAGATCATTAACAAGTTCCCCCCATGTAGTTTTCGGCTGAGCTCTCACCTTCCTCAGGATCAAGGATACCCCACGAGGTGAGATTTTGCATGGAGCCCCAGATCGATGTCGATTGACAGTCATTTTGTATGTCTTCCATTTTCTTACTATTGCACCAACAGTTGTCTCCTTCTCACCCAGCATCTTACTTATGGTTTTGTAGCCCATTCCAGCCTTGTGCAGGTCTATGATCTTGTCCCTGACATCCTTAGAAAGCTCTTTGGTCTTGCCCATGTTGTAGAGGTTAGAGTCAGACTGATTAATTGAGTCTGTGGACAGGAGTCTTTTATACAGGTGACCATGTAAGAGCTGTCTTTAATGCAGGCACCAAGTTGATTTGGAGCGTGTAACTGGTCTGGAGGAGGCTGAACTCTTAATGGTTGGTAGGGGATCAAATACTTATTTCTCTGTGCACAATGCAAATAAATATATAGAATTTTGACAATGTGATTTTCTGTTTTTTTAAAAATATAATCTATCTCTCACTGGTAAAATTAACCTAGCCTAAAAAATTCTAGACTGTTCATGACTTTGACAGTGGGCAAACTTACAAAATCAGCAAGGGATCAAATACTTATTTCCTCCACTGTATATATATCTCGTATTTTGAAGGATTTGACTAGGTATCTTGGGACACTGGTCACGTGTCCAAACGGGAACATTGCACCCTGACCATACGTGTTCGGAAAACGGTGCTGCTTGTTTATCCCTTTATATATATATATATATATATATATATATATATATATATATATACTAATTAAATACCTGATGCTGAAACATATTCTTTTTTTTTTTCAAATCTGTTTTTATTTTATTATTGTATTTTTTTTTGTATTCTATTTTCTGTACATGATTATGAGGGCAGCCATCTTGACTGAACGGCTGTTAGCAGCATGAAGAGATGTGCTTTCCAGCAGCCACACGGACCAAATGGAACAATAGTGTTCTAGGTATTCTCTGTGACCAGTGCAGAGGTCATTGTGCAAGGAGGGATAGGGGGGAAGCTGTGTCCATCACCTATTCTCAATGGTGGATATCTGTCTTCAGCTTCATAATTGAGGTGTTACCTTTCATTGTAATCCTGCTTGTTATGATGAGATGACTATTAAAAAGTGACCTTTACAGAACAAAAAAGTTAGTCTATTATAAGGCTCAGTGGTGAAATGATATGGGGAAAAAACACCAAAAATTATTTTTAAAAAAATGTTTAACATAAAAACGTGTCTTAGGCCCCACGCACACGAACGTGCTTTTGCTGCCACGATTCCCCCGAAAATCACGGGAGAATTGGGGCCCCATTCATTCCTATGGGGCAATGCACACGACCGGGCTCATTGAAAATAATGGCTGCGGTTATGTTCACAGCCTGCGATTTGCGGGCGCCTCGCGGCTGACACTCCGTTGCCAGCCGACCCGAAAATCACAGCCATGCACATGGCTAGGGTCGTGTGCATGCGGCCTTAAACCGTAGATAATTTCCTTTAACCTAATCTAATGTAATTTGTATTTAAAAATCTGTAGTCATTTCATATATATTTATAGGTTCATACTATAGCTCCACTTTTTTCTAATATCGAGTTCCAAATCCTCTTTATAGCCATAAAGTTAAAGGGGAACATTGGAGCTTAATGCATCTGGCTTATTTATTGAACTGAATAATAGAAGAGTAAGCGTCTAAGCTCCCACTAGTGGAGGATGTGTAGGGCCAGAATATTTTAATTGAATTTTAAGGCTACATAGAAGATTTCGAGACCTGTATTTAAAACATATATGCACAACCCCCATAAAGATATATGACAGCGTTAATCAGCACATAATGTTGAACCTAAAATGACATGTTTGCAATAAGCCCTAGTAACTAAGGATGCAATGGCGGCAAGGATCTTAATAAACTATTAAATGGCCTAAAGTATTTTTTAAACATTTGAACTGATGGTAGAAATTGAATCTACCATATAAGAAATATATTTTTGAGCAGTTAGTCAGTACTAAAAAAAGAGGGATCTTTCCGAGCAAAACTATTTTTCAAGGGCAAATCTATAAATCTTGTGAATGTCCCTGGAGATTAGGGCATATAATGGCTAAAAAACAACACCACATGGCCAAACTTGTAACTTGACCATTGTACAGTATCAGTGGGGTTTGCAGTAGTATAGCTGTGGTTGAAGAAATAGCATAACAGCATTTTATAGACCTACTTCTGGTATAAGGTTTGAGAAGTAACTGTAAACTTTCATAGATTAAATATGGAAGAAATAGTGGAATGATTTAATGCTGCAGAATGAATTCTGTAATCGCCAAGACAACATGGCAACTGGAACTTATCTCTAATGAGATGTGTTACCCCTTACAAATATGGTAATCTAGGTAAATGTTTTATATTTGTGATCTACAGGAATTTCATAGAAAATCTATTTTTCCACATAAATCTTGCTGTTACACACATTCCATTTTTTAGATTATTCCAGCTGAGAACCTCAGTCTTTAGCCTCTAGCTCATTTTAAGTTAAGTCTTTTCTCAACTTAATTATAACCAGATGGCTAGTCTGAATCTGTAACTGACTTCTAGGTCAAGTAACGACATTTACTGTCTATAATCTTCAGCTGAAATATTACACACACCGTGCTTCCTTGCATTGGTTATTAATCTTCATTGGCCTCAAGTTGGCAGGCATAAACTGTAGGTCTGTCTACTCTTTTCTGCATACAGATTGTCACATATACTGTATATAGGGAATGCAAAGAAATGTCATTTCCTATCCCTATTTTATCATTCTATCTCATTTTTGGGACAGTCAAAATATTGAGAAAAATGCCTTATTTTTAACCTTTCATTTCTGATTCCAGATATTGTGTTTTTAATTTTGGCCGTCAAGATAGTTTAGCTATTTTAATGTCATCCAAATTACTACTCTTCAATGGCATGGTCTAATAAAGTGGTTTTTTTAGAGTCTTTGTTACATATTACAGATTTAGTTGAAAAATACCAGGGCGAAACCCCTAGTTTCATTGTAAGGCTCAGCAAAGAGACAGATGAATAGGAAAGATAAGAAATATTTATCTTCAACCAATTATTCTGCCTGCTCCATTTTAAATATATCCTACATCTCTGGCTCCATTGTAAAAACCTTACAGAAATCCCATCTATGGGGGAAATTACCCCAAAATAATTGTGTGTTTGGTGACTTTTAATCAACGAAAGATACATTTTAATAAGTAGAAATATTTTAAGTGAATTGCTCCTTTAAGTGAATTGTTCCTTAACTCCTTAACGCCGAAGGACGGATATATCCGTCCTCAGCAGCTGCTAGTTCGCGCAGGAGGACGCATATATCCGTCCTGTGATGGCGCGGGTACTGAGACTGTACCCACACGATCAGCGGCAGGAGCACGGCTGTTATACACAGCCTGGCTCCTGCTGCAACTGCCGGAATCGAAGCGCGCTCCGATTCCGGCAGTCTAACCCATTAAATGCCGCTGTCAATAGTGACAGCGGCATCTAATGTGTTTGACAGAGGGAGGGAGCTCCCTCTGTCACCCCATTGGCGACACCGCAAACAAATCGCGGGTCGCCATCGGGTTTCCATGACAGCCGCGGGTCTAACAAAGACCCCCAAGTCTGTCTTCAGCAACTACCTGTTAGGCGATGTCGGAGGATTGACCTAACAGGTTGCCTGTCAGTTTTACACTGACAGGCAATAATGCTTTGGTATACTAAGTATACCAAAGCATTATATATGCGATCAACAGATCGCATAGTGAAGTCCCCTGGTGGGACTAAAAAAAAAAAATGTCAATCAGTTAAATAAAGTTTGTGAAGAAAAAATAAATAAATAATTACAGTCAAAGTCAAATAAAACTTATTTAGTAAAAGTGTCAAAACAAATCACACATACACATATATGGTATCCCCGCGATCGTAACAACTTGACCAATAAAATGAACACATTAATTAAACCGCCGGATGAACGGCGTCCAAAGAAAACGCAAAAAACAACGGCAAAATTCTCTCTTTTCTCCCATTCCCCCCATAAAAAGTAAAATAAAAGTTGATCTATAAGTCCTATGTACCCCAAAATAGTACTGATGAAAACTACACATTGGCCCGCAAAAATCAAGCCCACATACGGCCACATCGACGGAAAAATAAAAAAATTACGGCTCTTGGAATGCGGCGATGCAAAAACAAATAAATTTTTTCTAAAAGGGTTTTTACTGTGCAAACGTAGAAAAAACATATAAAACCTTTACATATTTGGTATCCCCGTAATCGTGCCGACCCATAGAATAAAGTTAACATGTTATTTACGCTGCATAGTAAACGCCGTAAATTTATAATGTGAAAATTAATGCTGGAATAGCTGCTTATTTTCAATTCTCTCCTAAAATAAAGTTAATAAAAGTTAATCAATATGTTATAAGCATCTAAAAATGGTACAATTACAAAATACAACTCGTCCCGCAAAAAACAAGCCCTTATACGGCTATGTCGACGGAATAAAAAAAAAGTTACGACTCTTGGAATGCGACTGTGAAAAAATAAATAATAATCCTTGGTCATTAACGTGCAAAATGGCCCGGTCATTAAGGGGTTAATCCCCATCAACATTTTTGCAATCACTACTACTAACAATACTAATAATAATAACAATCATATTAATTCCAATATGAATAATAATAATAATAATCTTAACAATAATAATAATAATCATAATAATAATAATAATAACAGCACCACTACTACGTGCAAAACAAATGTCTAGAAAATGTTAAATGCTTCAGTTTAAAGGCTATGGAACCCTTTGAATGTTTTTTTTTTAATTATTAAATCAATGTTTTTTTGTGATTTTAAGCACTTTTTTAAACTAACTTGTATTATTATTTTTTTTTTACTTTTTACGATACAGCTTCTATGTATCCTGTATACATTGGAGCTGTATCACTCTCTTTCTGACAATTCCATCAGTTCAACTACTTAAATGTGATAGATATTAAGTGGATTCTGCGTGTCAGAGACACACAGGACTTGCTTTCAGCTGAACCATCAGTTCAGCTGAACTGATGAAATTGACTAAGGGCCTGTTCACATCACCGTGATCTCAATGGTGACGGAAACATCGCTAATGCTTTCCGTTTGTCACCATTCCGTCTGGTTTCCGGTTTTCCAACGGAATTAATAACGCAGTCGACTACGCTATTGATTCCGTCGGTAAACCGGAAACCAGACGGAATGGTAACCAACGGAAAGCATTAGCGATGTTTCCGTCACCATTGAGATCAATGGTGACTGAAACGGAAGCTGTGCTGTCAGTTTCACTTTCCGTTGCGGGTTTCACCCGACGGAACCCTCCGACGGAACCCCAGAACGGAAATGACCGGTGATGTGAACAGGCCCTTAGAAAGAATGATACAGCTTCTATGTATACAGGATACATAGAAGCTGTATCTTAAAAAGTAAAAAAACATTTATATTTAAAAGTCAATTTAAAAAAAGGGCTTTAAATCACAAAAAAACATTGATTTAATAAAAAACAAACATTTAAAGGTGTACAAAGCCTTTAATGTTTAACCCGTTAGTGACCGCCAATACGCCTTTTTCACGGCAGCCACAAATGGGCTTTATACTGATGCATATGCCTTTTCACAGCGCTGAATCAGAATAAATAAACAGAGCAGGGAGCCGTTAAATCTCCCTGCTCTCAGCTACCAGAGGTAGCTGAGGGCTGGGGGCATCCCTGCTCAAACAGGTGAGATCAATATAATCGATCAATATAAGTATCGATCTCACCCGTTTAACCCCTTTAGATGCGGCGCTCAATAGCGAGCGCTGCATCTGAGTGATTTTAGAGAGAGGGAGGGAGCTCCCTCTCATCCCAACGACATCCGGCAATAAGATTGCCGAGTGTCTGTGTCTCCAATGGCAGCCGGGGGCCTAATAAAGGCACCCAGGTCTGCCTGTAGTGAATGCCTGCTGGGTCATGGCCTAGCAGATGCCTGTCCATTTTAAATGGACAGGCAGTAATACACTGCAATACAAAAGTATTGCAATGTATTATAAAATTGATCGGATGATCGCATAGTGAAGTCCCCTAGTGGGACTAGTAAAAAAGTTAAAAAAAAGTTAAATAAAGTTAATAAAGAAAAAAAGTGAAAAAAAAAATTAAAAACCCACGTTTTCCCCTTACAAAATGCTTTACTATTACAAAAAAAATAAAGTAAAAATGTTACACATATTTGGTATCACCGCGTCCATAACAACCCCATCTATAAAGCTATTATATTATTTAACACGGTGCATGGAGAAAACAATGGAGAAATTGCTGTTTTCTGTGAATCCTGCCTTAAATTTTTTTTTCGAAAGTCGCATCTACTCCAAAATGGTACCAATAAAAACTTCAAGTCGTCCTGCAAAAAAAAAAAGCACTCATACAGCCGCATCAGCGGAACAATAAAAAAGTTATGGCTCTTCAAATATGAAGACACAAAAACAAATCATTTTGAAAAAAAAGTGTTTTTACTGTGTAAAAGTAGTAAAATATACAAAATCTATACAAATTTGGTATCGTTGCAATTGTAACAACCCGATGAATAAAGTTATTGTGTTATATATAACACACGGTAAACAGCGTAGATTTAGGACGCAAAAAAGAGTGGCAAAATTTCTGTTTTTATTGTATTCCCCCAAAAAAAGTTAATAAAAGTTAATGAATAAATTATATGTACCCCAGAATGGTGCTATTAAAAAATACAACTTGTTCCGCAAAAAACAAGACCTTCTACAGCTATGTCGAAGCAAAAATAAAAAGTTATAGCTCTTGGAATGCGACGATGGAAAAACGTAAAAAATTGCTTGGTCATTAAGGTTTAAAATAGACTGGTCATTAAGGGGTTAAAAAGATATTACAAGAGTTTATCTTTATTCTCCCATAAATTTTATGTTTTTCATAAAACGGGTACATTTTATCTGAAATATAATCACATTAAGAATGTGTAAAACTGTTAATGGCCTAATAGGCTATATCTCGTTTCACCTTTTACCTACATCAATAATAATCTCAGTTACACAATATCCTCAATATGGCAATGTTGGCCTATATTCTATGCAATAGTATAAATATATATTTGTATTATAAGTGGTGACAATTCTATTTGAACTTTTTACCAACCATATGAATAGTATTTGTAAAGAATTCCCATCTGCTCAAATATGTGTACATGATTTCGGTGATTTTATCCATTCATGAAATTGATGGTCATCTTCTTACTCCTTTCCTTTCAACTTTACCAAGCATGTAGTCCTTTGGCAACGAGTTTACAAAATAAGATGTATATATGTTTTTTATTTCTCCTTTACATGGAAGACAAGTCGTGGCTTTGGTCTAAGATCCACTTGTTCCTATTCCTTGCTGTCCATTGTAATCTCAATAGTCTTCCCTCTTTACCAAAGTTCAAAAGCATCGAAAATCTCACTTCTTTATTGTCCATCAAGTCATTTTCCTTAACATAAGGAAACATGGAAACTTCCATAACCTGAACAATTCTGATGTTTATGTTTGGACTCCTGGATGACACTTATTTAAAATAATGAAAACAAAAGAAAGTTAAAATTATCAGCTTTAAATGCTGAAAATATCATTTTAAATATGGTCTTCTTAAGCTCAGCATTGAATTTCCTAATTATTTTGTCTATCACTAACATTTTACTTTACAATTATTTTAATAAAATATTGTATAAATAAAAAATACATTTACCATTTTCAAAAACGAAATTGCTTAGCAGCTCTTGCATTAAATTCCATCTGAAAATGTAAATTTTATTAGCATACTATACACAAATAATCCCTATGTATTTACTGTAGAGATAGTCACAATGAGTATAAGAAGATTAATCATAATCCTGCAATGTATTTGGAAATTTAAACATATCATGGATAAACGCTTTGTTCTCCAATTGGATTTAAAACATTTTTTTCAATTTTTTTGTATAATAGATTTCTAATGAATTATACTCAGACTAAATGCACATTATAGAAAATGTTTATTGAATGGTAACCCGCTAAGAGAATCAGCTGTAGTATTACATACAAAAACTCTTTCTTATTAACTTGTGGTTAAAGGGTACCTGTCATTTAATTTCACTTTTCAGGATAAGCTACCATGTGTGTGTACATGAGGTGTAGAACTATTTCTGGCCGTTATATGACTTTGATTTGCAATTTTTAGCAGTTTTCCTCTAGCATGATATATCTGTAGTGTGCATATCTCTTGAGCTGGGGGGTGGAGACAGGCAGCCATACACTACACACAGTAAAAAGAGGAGAATCTGCTCTATAACCTTCTATCTCACTCAGAAACAGACACAGAATCATGGAGGACAGAGAAGTACTGACCTGTACTGATGGGAATAAAGTGTTTTGTTTGTGACAGCCTGTCGTTCTGCTCTTATCTCTTTAACTTCCTGCCCTCTCGCCTCTCCATAGGCTTCCGTAGACGTGTAATCTGATACATATGAGCTGCAGTCCGACTCGAGACGGATAGAGCTGAATTTTCAGATTGAAAGTCAGTTTGACAGAGGAAGGGGGAGCAGGAAAATAGCCAGATAAGAGCAGAAATAGGCTTGTTACTCTAAGATATATTACAAAGTTTCTTATAATCGCCAGTACTATTCATTTATGCAAAGTTTGTTGAAATGACAGTGCCCATTTCAATATAACTTGAATATAGATAGGAGTTGTCTTATGCAATCATGTATACCAGTATATATTGCTTTCTAGATAATTATTTGTGACTATTAAACATGTACGTTATTACAGTTTTAGAAAACTGTTCTCTGGGACTTTTTTAGCAACAAAATTATCATTTTCACACATTCCTTACATATAAGGCTTACATGTAAACTCTTTTATATACACATAAAGTTATAGAAATGTAAGGGAAACTGCATGTTTATGTACTGTCTGTGTCTCCGTTATCTGAAAAAGAGGTGCCAACACCTCATAACACATTATATTTGAGATTTAATAAAAAAACAAGTTTTATTCAAACTCAACAGACTCCTGTTCTGGTTTCCACAAGAAGTTTTCTCTTGGTCCATGTATTTTTTTCTCTGTTTATCTACAGATGGGTCCACCCGTAACTTTTCTTGAATAGAGTTAAGTTATACAACTTGTTGTGCTACTAATTCAATACAATCTTGCACCATCCAGTAAGTAAAAATATACGTTTAAAGTATATGTTTTTTTAAGCATGAGATCTTATGGGCGATGGATGGCCAGCACATGACTCCAGCAGAGACATGCATCACAGCCATCTAGTAAAAAATTGTATACGTTACACGTATACTTTTTTTTCTTTGAAGTCTATGTTGTCTCTGCATACTGTCCTATGAGGTGCTCTGCTTTTGTTTTTTCATTTACTACATGATTTGTGGAGAGCAAGGGCAGCAAAGCAGTGATATTGGCCTAGTTGTTGCCTCATTGGTCACTTTCCAGTACCTTACACATATACACACACACAAATTTTAGGATCCGTATTACAGCTGAAAACACCTGGACTCCTATAGTTCTACTGACCTGAACCGAGATTACCATAGGGTTCTTTGGTGATATAACTCCCCCCAGTTGAAAAGCAGGGTGTCTAGGCATTGTGGCTACAATATGGATCATAAAATGAGGCCTTTTTTGGCTGTGTGAGTACCGTAATTTGTCATAGATTATTAGTCATATATCTATTAAGATGTTAAGATTTTAACCTTTACCACTATATTAAAGAGGCTCTGTCACCACATTATAAGTGACCTATCTCCTATATAGGGAGATCGGCGCTATAAGGTAGGTGACAGCAGTGCTTTTTATTTAGAAAAACAATCTATTTTTACGATAGGAGCGATTTTAGCTTTATGCTAATTAGTTTCTTAATGCCCAAGTGGGCGTGTTTTACTTTAGACCAAGTGGGCATTGTACAGAGGAGTGTATGACACTGACCAATCAGCGTCATGCACTTCTCTCCATTCATTTAGACAGCGCATAGTGACACTGCGTTATTCAATATTTGCTGTCTTATACTGACATATTAACATTACTGAAGTGTTTAGACCGTGACTAGAAATTCCTTCCAGCCAGGACGGGATATCTAGTCACAATCCCTGCACTTTGTTAACGTTTGTTTGGTACTTACAGCAGAGCAAGCGTAATCTCGCGAGATCTTGCTGTAAATGACAGGTTACAGCGAGATTACGCTTTGCTCTGCTGTAAGTACCAAACAAACGTTAACAAAGTGCAGGGATTGTGACTAGACATCCCGTCCTGTCTGGAAGGAATGTCTAGTCACGTCTAAGCACTTCAGTAACGTTAATATGTCAGTATAAGACAGCACATAGTGAATAACGCAGTGTTACTATGCGCTGTCTAAATGAATGGAGAGAAGTGCATGACGCTGATTGGTCAGCGTCATACATTCCTTTGTACAATGCCCACTTGGTCTAAAGTAAAACACGCCCACTTGGGCATTAAGAAACTAATTAGCATAAAACTAAAATTGCTCCTATCGTTGTAAAAATAGATAGTTATTCTAAATAAAAAGCACTGCTGTCACCTACATTATAGCGCCGATCCCCTTATGTAGGAGATAGGCCACTTATAATGTGGTGACAGAGTCTCTTTAAAGTTATTTAGATCTGTATTATATCTTATACATGATGTGAGAGTAAAAATAAAATCAGCATTGCAAATGTTAAGCTGCAATTTGAATTAATGATGATAATAATAAGTCCAAGAGAAACAATTAAAACTGAATGGATAAAACAGTATTTAAAAAAAATAAATTGGCCATTTTGTTTTCTGTTGTCAAAAATCCTGTATTCTACAAGTAAGATCCAAAAGTATAAAAAAAATCTGCAGAAAATCAAGTCGTCTGTAGGAAGTATTATGTAAAAAAAAAGTAATCAGCAGTTCCAAATATAAACCAGAGGAAAAATCAGATTGTGTTTTCACTGCCATTTTCATATGTAACCATGGTAAAATAGAAGCAACAGCTGTTTTGAAATAAAAAAAATAACCTACTTGTGCTATGAGTAGATTAGTATAAAAATAGTAACTTCATCTCTGAATCAGTTCATAATAACACCTGCAATAACTTCAGCTAAAGTATATGCATCACTAGGTGAACAAGGGTTTGTTTCTACTGGGCAGCACACAACTGCAGTCACAATAAACCCATTTCCATGTAGAAGTAAGAAATTACTAATATTAAGTCCTAAGCAAATTATAGGCTGTTCAGCTACAATGATCACAAATGTCTTGATGTGGCAACCAAAACCTGAAAGACGCGGAAGGAAGAGGGGAACTACTGTTCAAATGGATCGAAGAATAGCCAAACTGGCAAGGGCTGACCCATTGATCACCTCCAGAAAGATCAAAGAAGATCTGAAGTTACCAGTGAGTACTGCTACAATCAGAAAATGATTAAGTGAAGCCAACTTACCAGCAAGAACTCCCTCAAAGTCCCGTTGTTGAAAAAAATACATGTCCTGAATAGGTTAAAATTTGCCAAGGAACACATTGACTGGCCCAAAGAGAAATGGCGCAACATTTTGTGGACTGATAAAAACAAAATTGTTCTTTTCAGGTCTAGTGGCCGCAGACAGGTATGTCAGATGACTCCCGAGCACTGAATTAAGCCACAGTACACAGTGAAGACAGTAAATCATGATCTGGGGACGTTTCTCATAAAATGGTGTTGGGCCAATTTATCGCATACAAGGGTTCATGGATCAGTTTGAATATATTAAAATACTTGAGGAGATCATGTTGCCCTATGCCGGGGAAAAAATGCCCTTGAAATGTGTGTTTCAACATGACAATGACCCAAAACACACCAGTAAGCGAACAACATCTTGGTTACAAACAGGATTGAGGTAATGTAGTGGCCAGCCCAATCCCCTGACCTCAATCCCATAGAGAACTTGTGGGGTGACATAAAAAATGCAGAAGAACTATGGAATGTAGTCCAATCTGCCTGGACTGGAATACCTATTCAGAAGTGCCAAAAGTTGGTTGACTCCATGCAACACAGATGTCAAGCAGTTCTCAGAAACAATTGTTATGCCACTAAATATTAGTTCAGTAAAGTGAAATCTGAAAAAAAAAAATCAGTTTATACATTCCATTTTTTTGAACAGACTAATATTCCATTTTATTTACCTTCTGTAAAGGATTAACCCGTTAGTGACCGGCCCATAGTCTTTTTACGTCGGTCACTAACGGGCCTTATTCCGATGCCATAGACTTTTTACGTTGCGGCATCGGAATAAGTAAACAGAGCAGGGAGCTGTCAAATCTCCCTGCTCCCAGAGGCAGCTGAGTGCTGTGAGCATCCCTGCTCTGCCGGGTGAGATCGATATTAGTATCGATCTCACCCGTTTAACCCCTCAGATGCGGTGCTCAATAGCGAGCACCGCATCTGAGTGGTTTTGGAGAGAGGGAGGGAGCTCCCTCTCATCCCACCGACACCCGGCGATAAGATCACCGAGTGTCTGTGTCTCCCATTGTCCCCAGGTCTGCCTGTAATGAATGCCTGCTAGATCATGCCTCTGGCATGACCTAGCAGATGCCTGTCCGTTTTAAACGGACAGGCATTAACACACTGCAATACAAAAGTATTGCAGTGTATTATAATAGCGATCGGAGGATCGCATAGTGAAGTCCCCTAGTGGGACTAGTAAAAAAGTTAAAAAAAAGTTTAATAAAGTTAATTAAAAAAAAATGAAAAACTCACTTTTCCCCTTACAAACTGCTTTACTATTAAAAAAACAAAATAAAGTTAAAAAGTTACACATATTTGGTATCGCCGCATCCGTAACGACCCCGACTATAAAGCTATTACATTACTTAACCCGCACGCTGAACGCCGTAAAAAATGTAATAAAAAACGTTGGAAAAATTGCTGTTTTCTGTGAATCCTGACTTTAAAAAAATGTGATTAAAAAGTGATCAAAAAGTCACATCTACTCCAAAATGGTAACAATAAAAAGTCTTCCCGCAAAAAAAAAATCCCTCATACAACTGCATCGGCAAAAAAAATGTTACGGCTCTTCAAATATGGAGACACAGAAACAAATAATATTGAAAAAAATGCGTTTTTACTGTGTAAAAGTAGTAAAACATAAAAAAACTATACAAATTTGGTATCGTTGTAATCGTAAGAACCCACTGAATAAACTTATTGAGTTATTTATATCACACGGTAAACGGCGTAGATTTAGGACACAAAAAAGAATGGCGAAATTTCAGATTTTTTTCTATCCCCCCAAAAAAAGTTATTAAAAGTTAATCAATAAATAATATGTATCTCAAAATGGTGCTATTAAAAAATACAACTTGTCCCGCAAAAAACAAGACCTTATACAGCTATGTCGAAGCGAAAATAAAAAAGTTATAGCTCTTGGAATGCGATGATGGAAAAATGTAAAAAATTGCTTGCTCATTAAGGTCTAAAATAGGCTGGTCATTAAGGGGTTAACACAAACTGGATGAATGTTATTGTTTTGATTTGGAATTGAATGTGTAGTGTTTCCAGTGCATTTGCATTTAGGTAAATTAAAGTTATTATAATGATTTTGCGCATTATTTGCTTCCTTAAACTCACTGCTATTTTTTGAACACTACTGAATAATGTATATATAAATATATATATATATATATATATATATATATATATACACACTACCGTTCAAAAGTTTAGGGTCACTTAGAAATTTCCTTATTTTTAAAGAAAAGCACAGTTTTTTTCAATGAAGATAACATTAAATTAATTAGAAATACACTCTATACATTGTTAATGTGGTAAATGACTATTCTAGCTGCAAACGTCTGGTTTTTAATGCAATATCTACATAGGTGTATAGAGGCCCATTTCCAGCAACCATCACTCCAGTGTTCTAATGGTACATTGTGTTTGCTAACTGTGTTAGAAGGCTAATGGATTATTAGAAAACACTTGAAAACCCTTGCACAATTATGTTAGCACCGCTGTAAACAGTTTTTCTGTTTAGAGGAGCTATAAAACTGACCTTCCTTTGAGCTAGTTGAGAATCTGGAGCATTACATTTGTGGGTTCGATTAAACTCTCAAAATGGCTAGAAAAAGAGAGCTTTAATGTGAAACTCGATAGTCTATTCTTGTTCTTAGAAATGAAGGATATTCCATGCGAGAAATTGCCAAGAAACCGAAGATTTCCTACAACGGTGTGTACTACTCCCTTCAGAGGACAGCACAAACAGGCTCTAACCAGAGTAGAAAGAGAAGTGGGAGGCCCCACTGCACAATTGAGCAACAAGACAACTACATTAGAGTCTCTAGTTTGAGAAATAGACGCCTCACAGGTCCTCAACTGGCAGCGTCATTAAATAGTACCCGCAAAACGCCAGTGTCAACGTCTACAGTGAAGAGGCGACTACGGGATGTTGGCCTTCAGGGCAGAGTGGCAAAGAAAAAGCCATATCTGAGACTGGCTAATAAAAGGAAAAGATTAATATGGGCAAAAGCACACAGACATTGGACAGAGGAAGATTGGAAAAAAGTGTTATGGACAGACGAATCAAAGTTTGAGGTGTTTGGATCACACAGAAGAACATTTGTGAGATGCAGAACAACTGAAAAGATGCTGGAAGAGTGCCTGACGCCATTTGTCAAGCATGGTGGAGGTAATGTGATGGTCTGGGGTTGCTTTTGGTGCTGGTAAAGTGGGAGATTTGTACAAGGTAAAAGGGATTTTGAATAAGGAAAGCTATCACTCCATTTTGCAACGCCATGCCATACCCTGTGGACAGCGCTTGATTGGAGCCAATTTCATCCTACAACAGGACAATGACCCAAAGCACACGTCCAAATTATGCAAGAACTATTTAGGGAAGAAGCAGGCAGCTGGTATTCTATCTGTAATGGAGTGGCCAGCGCAGTCACCAGATCTCAACCCCATAGAGCTGTTGTGGGAGCAGCTTGACCGTATGGTACGCAAGAAGTGCCCATCAAGCCAATCCAACTTGTGGGAGGGCCTTCTGGAAGCATTAGGTGAAATTTCTCCCGATTACCTCAGCAAATTAACAGCTAGAATGTCTGCAATGCTGTAATTGCTGCAAATGGAGCATTCTTTGACGAAAGCAAAGTTTTAAGGAGAAAATTATTATTTCAAATAAAAATCATTATTTCTAACCTTGTCAATGTCTTGACTATATTTTCTAGTCCTTTTTCAACTCATTTGATAAATATAAGTGTGAGTTTTCATGGAAAGCACACAATTGTCTGGGTGAGTCCCGGAAGTCGGACCCTGAGTGATCAGATTTTGATGGCCTATCCTAAGGATAGGCCATAAATTCTTAGGGACTGGAAAACCACTTTAATGCGGCATAACACTCACTTTTCAGCTGCCTGTAGCTAACTTTTACCTGCCTACAGGCTCTCTGTAAATGTTCAGAAACCTCTTCAATCACGCAAAAATGTTGTATTTAGTGTGAAACAGTAAATACTAGACAGGGAGGAGGGGGATGTAACTGCAGTCTCAGCGTCTGTGTGAGCCTCGTGCTGTGAAGGTGGGAGGAGGAGCAGCAGGGCTGAAACTTTGCAAACATCACAGCAGGGAAGGAAAAAAATCTCACAACATTTCTACTTGCACTACATCTAAAACACATCTATTGCTCCCTAAGGTGCAATTTTTTTCGGTTTTTCTTTCTTATAACGATATGTATGTGTCAGTGCTTTATTGTCTGCTGTGATAAAAGTGACGGACAAATACTTGTCACCATGCATTACTTTCATCCCTCTATACATTGCACCGCAGACACAATATGCAATAAATATTATGCTAGGGCATGTAATAGCAATATGTTTCTATACTTTCCATATTAAAGTTATACCTTATTATTTTATTTTAAAAATGTTTGCATAATAATCTGACCTGCACAGATAACAAATATATAATCCTGATATGTGGTTAGAACACTTCAATTAGTTTATTATATGTTCATTTCATTAGCAATGCACACTTTTTACAATTAGGATATGTAGCAAATGTAAATGATTCATAGTTGTACCACATAATAATTAATAATAAATGTCTGTAACACTTTTCTTAAACACCTTTTCTAAAAATATTTAGTGATATTGAAATTCCACAATATTTCTAGATTTTTACAGCAGCATACAATTTTAAGTTGAAGTATGGCACTGCACATGAATGGTTTTCAGGCTTTATGAAACATACCTTTATGTTGACGTTGACATTTTGACACAATGCCTTGGAAAGTATGAAATGAAAGAAATCTGACATACTGTGTAATAAAACACGTACAACATGTCACGTTGATGGGCTATTTGTGTTATATAAAATGAACAGTTACAGCAAATGCTTATTGAACATATAAGCCAGACATAGAGCAATTTCGAAAGGAGGCCAGATGTATACTGTTATTTCCTGCATACATGTCCACAGATCTAAATTGAGATGTGACATAAACGCACACAAAGCAATAAGCATATGTTTACTATAAGGAGGAAAGAACTAGAACGCTTCATTTTTAAAATACAGTAACATTTTAGACTAGAAGATCTGCTTGCCTAACCACTTTTTTGATGTCATGAAATTATATAATTCTTTTTAGCCGTCATGATATGATGCCTGTTTTGCAAACACAATGGGCCAGATTGATTAACAATGGCTGAGCCCCTTAAAGAGGCTCTGTCATCAGATTATAAAATCCCTATCTCCTATTGAATGTGATCGGCGCTGCAATGTAGATAACAGCAAAGTTGTTTTTTTTTAAAAAACGATCATTTTTGCCCAAGTTATAAGCAATTTTAGATTTATGCAAAATGAGCTTTTCAATGGACAACTGGGCATGTTTACTCGTTTTACCAACTGGGTGTGTATTGTGTTTTTACCAACTGGGCGTGTTTACTCGTTTTAACAACTATATGTGTATGTACATCTACAATGCTGTTTGACTTTATAATCACTTTAGTAAATAATCATGTTTATACTTCTGATTATTGGAAATTGTATCATGCTTATATATATATATATATATTGAACTTCTTACATTAACGGATAACCACTGATTGGCGTCCCTGTTTTTACTGTGGGACTCATTTTTAACCTTATTTTCAATGTATATCTAATAAAATATTGAATTTATTTTTACTATTTATTGGCTATTCGGCACCCGTTTGTTCTCATTCGGGTTTGCATCTTGGCACGTTTTAGACTCTTCTCCCTTCTTTACATCACCTATTAGGTGATATACTTTAGACAAGCATTCTGCGTTACAAAACTGGGGCACGCAAGTGTTAAATCTGATGCATTTCACAACTTGACAAATCCACGGACATATCCATGGTCTATGTATGAGACCCAATGTGGCGAGCATGTTGCAAATAAAGGTTTTTCTGTCGCACGCATTAATAAATGTGGCCAACAATATACAGTATGCGGCAAGTAAAAAGGCACACAAAACGCCAGATCCGAGGCGTAAGGACAATAATAAATCTGCCCCAATGTTGAAAGATAATCACAAACTTAAAACAGGCTTTTATGTCATCCTATAAGACATACAGTGCTGTAGATATAATCCTCTGATACAGGCTTCCATGTGGGCCATGATGGAGCTAGAGATACTGTACAGTGTAACAGCCTGTATCAAAGGATTGTGTCCACCATGCTGAATGTTTTACCAAATGAAATAAAAGCTTGTATTTAACAGATCAGCAATCTAATTTTGAATACTACAGGTTTGCAATTGATTGCTTAAATTGGTGAATAGCAAGGGCGCCGGTAATTTTCTATGTTTGTACACACACACATATATATACACAGAGCGTGTGTGTGTGTATATATATATATATATATATATATATATATATATATATGTATATATAAAAGTGTGTGTGTGTGTGTGTGTATACTGTACCAACATGGTGCCAGTTATTGTTCTTTATAATTATCTTTAGCATTTCCAAAAGGTAAAAAAAAAAGAATTAAAAATATATAGATAGATAGAGCTATAGAGATAAGTTAATCGATTCTATGCAACACGAGTTCGTTACAAATCTCCCCAAAAATTATTTTTGCAAAACTGAAACTTTTGGGATTCGTGCTGCACAAAGCTCAAAATGGTGGCCACCATTTTACAGATTAGAAGAAGACAGAGAAGAAGGATCACATAAACATAATTCCTTGCAGGCAGCTCTCCCTCTAGCCCAGCCAATCATGAGGGGTATAGGCGTGAGTCACTGATGACAGTGAATGACAGTCATATGAGTCATAGCCACTAAAAACAGCCCAACCAGGAAATGCTGATGCAGATAGATAGTGGATTAGAGTCAGTGAATGTGTTTCATAGTGAGGAGAAGAAAATAGATAGTTAAATTTACAATAATTCGATAGAGAGATAGATTTTAGAGAAATAATAATTCGATAGAGAGATAGATTTTAGAGAAATATAAGAATCAGTCAGTGTCAGTCTGTTAGACAGGCAGCCATTGCTGCGAGTGGTTGCTGCTGCAGCTATACAGTTCTTACATTCATTTGTGAATCACCAATCTTCATCACGTTATTCACAAATCTTCAATAATATTAGTTCTAGTGCTTATAGTGTACCGCTGCCTGCAGATACAGATGTCATGGACGTGACGTCACTCATTGTTTTGCACATATCAGTAATGCTTCCAAAAGTCATGGATTTATACAGCACCATTATACTTCAGTCTGTGTCCAAAAGTTAATTTTTTTTCAAATAAAATAGGTAAAAAGCTATTGTTTTTTCACTTTCCCAGGGCGATCAGGCACACTGTCGTTGGCACATGTAGTCGTGGTAGTGGAAGTGGTGAATATATATATATATATATATATATATATATATATATACACTACCGTTCAAAAGTTTGGGGTCACCCAGACAATTTAGTGTTTTCCATGAACTCACACTTATATTTATCAAATGAGTTGCAGAATGACTAGAAAATATAGTTAAGACATTGACAAGGTTAGAAATAGTGTTACAGACATTTATTATTAATTATTATGTGGTACAACTATGAATCATTTACATTTGCTACATATCCTAATTGTAAAAAGTGTGCATTGCTAATGAAATGAACATATAATAAACTAATTGAAGTGTTCTAATCACATATCGGGATTATATATTTGTTATCTGTGCAGGTCAGATTATTATGCAAACATTTTTAAAATAAAATAATAAGGTATAACTTTAATATGGAAAGTATAGAAACATATTGCTATTACATGCCCTAGCATAATATTTATTGCATATTGTGTCTGCTGTGCAATGTATAGAGGGATGAAAGTAATGCATGGTGACAAGTATTTGTCCGTCACTTTTATCACAGCAGACAATAAAGCACTGACACATACATATCGTTATAAGAAGGAAAAACTAAAAAATCGCACCTTAGGGAGCAATAGATGTGTTTTAGATGTAGTGCAAGTAGAAATGTTGTGAGATTTTTTTCCTTCCCTGCTGTGATGTTTGCAAAGTTTCAGCCCTGCTGCTCCCCCTCCCACCTTCACAGCACGAGGCTCACACAGACGCTGAGACTGCAGTTACATCCCCCTCCTCCCTGTCTAGTATTTACTGTTTCACACTAAATACAACATTTTTGCGTGATTGAAGAGGTTTCTGAACATTTACAGAGAGCCTGTAGGCAGGTAAAAGTTAGCTACAGGCAGCTGAAAAGTGAGTGTTATGCCACATTAAAGGGGTTTTCCAGTCCCTAAGAATTTATGGCCTATCCTTAGGATAGGCCATCAAAATCTGATCACTCAGGGTCCGACTTCCGGGACTCACCCAGACAATTTTGTGCTTTCCATGAAAACTCACACTTATATTTATCAAATGAGTTGAAAAAGGACTAGAAAATATAGTCAAGACATTGACAAGGTTAGAAATAATGATTTTTATTTGAAATAATAATTTTCTCCTTAAAACTTTGCTTTCGTCAAAGAATGCTCCATTTGCAGCAATTACAGCATTGCAGACCTTTGGCATTCTAGCTGTTAATTTGCTGAGGTAATCGGGAGAAATTTCACCCCATGCTTCCAGAAGGCCCTCCCACAATTTAGATTGGCTTGATGGGCACTTCTTGCGTACCATACGGTCAAGCTGCTCCCACAACAGCTCTATGGGGTTGAGATCTGGTGACTGCGCTGGCCACTCCATTACAGATAGAATACCAGCTGCCTGCTTCTTCCCTAAATAGTTCTTGCATAATTTGGACGTGTGCTTTGGGTCATTGTCCTGTTGTAGGATGAAATTGGCTCCAATCAAGCGCTGTCCACAGGGTATGGCATGGCATTGCAAAATGGAGTGATAGCCTTCCTTATTCAAAATCCCCTTTACCTTGTACAAATCTCCCACTTTACCAGCACCAAAAGCAACCCCAGACCATCACATTACCTCCACCATGCTTGACAGATGGCGTCAGGCACTCTTCCAGCATTTTTTCAGTTGTTCTGCGTCTCACAAATGTTCTTCTGTGTGATCCAAACACCTCAAACTTCGATTTGTCTGTCCATAACACTTTTTTCCTCTGTCCAATGTCTGTGTGCTTTTGCCCATATTAATCTTTTCCTTTTATTAGCCAGTCTCAGGTATAGCTTTTTCTTTGCCACTTTGCCCTGAAGGCCAGCACCCCGGAGTCGCTTCTTCACTGTAGACGTTGACTCTGGCGTTTTGCGGGTACTATTTAATGAAGCTGCCAGTTGAGGACCTGTGAGGCGTCTATTTCTCAAACTAGAGACTCTAATGTACTTGTCTTGTTGCTCAGTTGTGCAGCGGGGCCTCCCACTTCTCTTTCTACTCTGGTTAGAGCCTGTTTGTGCTGTCCTCTGAAGGGAGTAATACACACCATTGTAGGAAATCTTCCGTTTCTTGGCAATTTCTCGCATTGGAATAGCCTTAATTTCTAAGAACAAGAATAGACTGTCGAGTTTCACACAAAAGCTCTCTTTTTCTAGCCATTTGGAGAGTTTAATCGAACCCACAAATGTAATGCTCCAGATTCTCAACTAGCTCAAAGGAAGGTCAATTTTATAGCTCCTCTAAACAGCAAAACTGTTTACAGCGGTGCTAACATAATTGTGCAAGGGTTTTCAAGTGTTTTCTAATCATCCATTAGCCTTCTAACACAGTTAGCAAACACAATGTACCATTAGAACACTGGAGTGATGTTTGCTGGAAATGGGCCTCTATACACCTATGTAGATATTGCATTAAAAAAACAGACGTTTGCAGCTAGAATAGTTATTTACCACATTAACAATGTATAGAGTGTATTTCTGATTAATTTATCCTCATTGAAAACAACTGTGTTTTTCTTTAAAAAATAAGGAAATTTCTAAGTGACCCTAAACTTTTGAACGGTAGTGTATATATATATATATATATATATGTACATATAATTATTTATTTATTATTTATTTATTTATTATTGTACCGCTTAGGGATAATTTTTACACTACTTGTGTAAAAGCCATTGCTTCTTCTGAAACCACCGTGTGTATAAATACTGGTAGGCATCTGCCCCAAAAAGTGCTAATTTTGTAACCATTTTTTAATTTTAAAAAGCATAAAAATTCAAAAGTGCAGTGTGCTTTCAAATGGGCTGTTTGTTACCATCAGCTACCGTATGTATACCCATAACCATATATGTTGCTATATATAAAATGAGCTGAGAGAAAGTGTCTCACTAATTTATAACTTTGGTTTAAATTACAATACAACACAAGACAAATTCAATATTAATTATTAATAAGCAAGAAAATCTATATTGTATTACAGTGAATGCTGAGCATTACTTATTTCAGAGCCAGAAAACGCTGACGTTTCCATGAAATACATGATGCTGTAATTGATAAGATAGTAAGGGTATAAAATAAGAAACCTTACTTATGTCTACAATTAATCTATACAATTCTTCAGCTAAGGGAGTAAAATTAAATATGCAGTACAACTTAGATTCACATCATCTTTATACATACTTACAACAGTCGGGATTTTGTATAGGATTTTTTCAATTTAGGTACATGAAAAATGTTGAAATGAAGAACTACAGTAACTCATAGATCACATTGCTTATGTCTATAATGTCATGTAACAATCTAACATGCCCCATGCAGTTGTATCAGGACTCCTGAGTACAGAATCGAGAGTACAGAAGTATTGTAAAAGTGCATCTTTATTCCCTATGTAGGTAAGGATGTACCTGCAAGGGACGCAACTTGATGGATTACTACAGGTGCACAGCTCAAAGCTAAAGAACTCTTATTGAAAGAGTATTTCTACCAAAAACAAAACATTTTTTTATATAAAGCCTCAAGTCATCTTTTTCTACTGTTCCTTATTTAGAGCTGTTTCTTCCTTCTTTTTTTTTCTCTCAAAAGTGACAATAGGAAATGTTTGACATTATAGCTCCCATAGGGGTTGTCACAAATATTTCACAGACTATTAAATGGCAAATCTGTGAAGTTGGAAATTTGTCAAGATGTGTGCAAGAGAACTGCTAATGTAGTCACTTAATATTACCTTGGTTATGGCCCATAAAGGGTTTTCCTAAAAGGGATAGATACCCAAAAATATCTTAGAACGCAAACAAAAAAAGTACAATCTAAGAAGTCATCTTCATAACGTAAAGTGCAATGAAAGGGAACCTACCCCTGCCACTGTTAGAGCAGAAATACTAAGTGTCAAGTGAGATGGTCATAATCGTTGATCGGCGCTCGTTTGCTCAATTGACAAGGAGCTGTGTTTGGGGACGAGCGGTCTTTATGAAGACTCTACTTATGTAGCGAAACATGTTGGGGGGGGCTAGCCATGTTTTAAATACAATGCAATTCAATAGAAATTACTGTTAGTTAAAGCGGACTGAAGTCGCTTATTTAGACAGCAATAAAAATCACTGTGGATTATGGCAGCGTAGTATTAATCAGATATTTAGTGTCTGCAATTTACAGTTCTGAAAGTTTACATTGATCCTTATAACAATTGTGTGGTGTGTTATTGTTATTGAATAAAAGTTATATTTTAATATAACATTGCTACATAACGGGTAGTTGAGAAATAGGGATTTTTTTTTGCCTTAATTAAATATTATAAGAACTCGTTACTGCGATCGCTCGTCCTTGTACATTTCTATCATTTCGGCAGCACGAAACGATAATATTTTATGCTGCAGAAACAATACAATCAGCCGATGAATGAGCATACATCGGCTGATCGTTCCATCTGTTTACACAGGGCAATGATCGGGAACCTTCTGTGAAGGCTCATTTGCCTGATAATTGTAAATGTAAAAGGGCCTTAACTCTAGAGAAAACATAGCTTTATCAATGGGTCACGGCCAGTGTTATAATCTGGGCTAGAAGAAAAGTCTATTTGTTTTGATTAGCAGCAGGACTGGTGCTAAGCAATGATTTCTTTTATATTATGTTTCTGTTATGTTTTCTATGTTTTGCCATTGCTAGACATGCCTTTGGTCTGAGTCGGGATTTGGTCATTATTTAGCTTTGTCTGGTTAATTAGGGCAGAGTCCTTCTCTTAGGCTTATATATACTTCAGGTCTGGATTACTCAGGTGCTGATTATACTGTTTCTGGCATGTGCCAAACTCTTTCCAGATTCTAGATGGTAACTTTGTTCTTGTCTATGTGTTTGTTTGTACTGTGGAGCCTCTGTGAGATCTAGTTATGGCATAGTGTTTTTATGTGTATCCTGGGAACAGCAGTTCCACTGGTTTGTTTGCCTTTCCTGTGCATGTGGTCTGCTGACAAGCTGTTGTCTTACCCTGCTGTGGGATAGCAGTCAGATAGGGTCAGTGTGTGCTGTTTATTCTTGTCCACTGTCTATTCATCTGTTATCTGCTTGCATGCTATTCATCTGCCATCCACTACATTTATGCGTCGTTTCCATCTTTTACTACCGATTGTCTGTTTTTCCGGTCTTAAGCATCAGCAGCCAGTGGCGGATTAAGTAGACCATAGGCCCTGGGCTGTTCCACAAACTTGGGCCCCCTTTCCCCACCACCGCTCTGCCGTGTCTATAGTGAACACCACCTTTTTTTGCGAGCATTGACAAATGGGTGTTAAGATTCCTTTTGTCAAAGGGCTGTGTCCCTACATATTGACAGTCTTGAAACCATCGCTGACAGTATAGCACTGTGTAGGGACACATCCTCCTGACAATGGGAATGGTAATATGCATTTGTCTATTAGTCCTGGATACACAAAGACTTTATGTGGAATACAAAGATTTTCTACAACAGACATGTAAGGAGAGGGGACAGATCCTCTATAGATCCAGTAACACACAAGTGATTTCTTCTCGGATGGGAGTCGTTCTCTTTTCTTCTCCATCTGACACAGACCAGTATAGCGACTTCTCCTGATGAGATATCTTTGAACTTCGCTTCTGCAGTCATTTCCAGCCTCTATAGAAACACAAAAATTCAGACACTAAGGCCCAGGATTATACATTAAAGGGGTTGTCCGGGAACGGAACGGTTTTTCATACTGATGACATATCGATGTGCTCGTACAACCCCTTTTACTCAGACTAATAAATTAGAATGCATACAGACTCCAGACCTTCTAACCTATTGCCGTCCCCAGACAAGACCCCCCTAAGCAAATACAGACCCCAGAACAAGCATCCTAAACAAATACAGACCCCAGAACAAGTACCCTAAATACAGACCTTGAACCAGACCCCTAAATGCAGACCCCAGACCTGACCCCCTAAACTAATATAGACCCCAGACCAGGCCCCCTAAATACAGACCCCATAAACTAATACAGACCCTAGACAAGACCCCTAATTACAGACCCCATAAACTAATACAGACCCCAGACCTGACCCCTAAATACAGACCCCAGACTTGACCTCGTAAACTAATTATCCCAGACCTAACACACTAAACTAATACATACCCAGACCAGACCCCCTAAACTAATACAGACCCCAAACCAGGCCCCCTAAATACAGACCCCATAAACTAATACAGACACCATACCTGACTCTATATTAATGCAGAACCCACACCCCTAAATACAGTTCCCCATAAACTAATACAGAGCCCAGACCAGACCCCCTAAATATACAGACCCCAAACCTCTTAAATACAGACCACAGACCAGACCCTAAATACAGACCTTAGACCAGACCCCCTAAATATACAGACCCCAGACCAGACCCCCTAAATATACAGACCCCAGACTTCCTAAATACAGACCCCAGACCAGACCCCTAAATACAGACCCCAGACCCCTTAAACTAATACAGAACCCCAGACCCCCTAAATACAGACTCCTTAAACTAACAGACCCCAGACCAGACACCCTAAATACAGACCCCAGACCCCTTAAACTAATACAGACCCCATAAATACAGACCCCTTAAACTAATACAGACCCCAGACCTTGTAAATACAGACCCCCTAAATACATACCCCCTAAACACAGACCCCAAGACCCCTCAAACTAATACAGACCCCTTAAACTAATACAGACACCAGACCACCTAAATACAGACCCCCTAAATTCAAACCCCCTAAACACAGACCCCTTAAACAAAACCATGATCCCCTTATACTCACCTAACAGCTCACCTCACGGTCTTCTCTCTTGCTGCTATTGTAGGACCTGCGGTCATGTGACCATCAGGTCTCTAATCAGTAACAAGAACTGCAGAAATAAGGTCATGTGACCTTTATGTCTGCAAGTCCTTTGCAGGACATACACAATGCCGTTTTGTCGTGGTTTTTGCCGCGATTTGCAGCAAAATTGCGGCAAAAACACATTGTACTTAGGGCGACCGGCCAAAGCGCCCAATGATGATCCGCCATTGCCAGCATTGTAACACTGTATGTCAGCTCCCTCTGGCGCTCTATGATTATCAGGTCTCTCCCTATACACAAATAGGGACCTGTAATGCAGCCTGCACTTAGGCTGTGTTCACATTTGGTTTTATTTATAACAGGAGCCACAGCGTTGTGACAGATTCATCACACAACTGACATCAATGGTGCCCAACTGACCCCTTTGACATACAGTGGGGTCAGATGGGTTCCACTAAGGTGCCTGTTATTTTGACAAGAAAAATAGGCCTGTATGTAGTGCCATTTTTTCCGTCAGAAACAACAGAATCTGCTATAGAGGCTTCTACCGGTGGTTCCGATGCAGATGAGAATAGAGCCTTATGGAAGCATGATCTTGGAGACAGGTTCTGTCCAAAACTTTGATCATATTACTGGGGCTCATGCAAACGCAGTATATTTCTGATCTTAAATTTATGTGAATTATACTGAAAGATATGAAATCTAACCACATTTCTGAATTCCTTTGAGTAATACAATTATTATCTTCTTGGTAATGTGTTCTCACCATGGTAACAAGACTTCACTATTTCTTTAAATACTAAAAGGGACTTGAGAAATCTCTCCTTTTACTCAGATAGTTTAGGTGATTCATATTTCTATTTTTGAGTGGCAAAATGCAATTTGGAAAGATAAGATGTGTCAACTAATATACAGTCTTAAAACTATGGTAATAACAAATATTAAGAATTATATACACTAGCTTACAAATGTTTTCTTAGTGGCAAAGGAATTCACAACAGTATAACTTAAAAATATATTTCTATATAGTACATATTCTTAAAGGGATTGTCTAATTAAGACAACTGCTTGCCATATGCCCTATTAGGGCATATGGACATCACATCGTAGCAGTGAGTACCCTGTTCAGGACCTTCACTATGAGCCAAAGCGGAGAGCCGCTAAGAATGGCTCTAGCTCTGGCAGTCCAATCTCCTACATGTATTACATGGTTTGCCATTCATTTGAATACTATCATGTGATAGCACATCTTCCTGTAGTATCTGGCTAGCTCTGGTCTAAAGAAGACAGATCAGCAGTGATCAACTGGAAGCCAGGCTGGCTTGAATATTAAAAGGTGTTATCTTTATAAGACAACCCCTTTACTCATACTTAATATAACATTACAGCTAAAATCTACTTTACCTGCAAATCGACCTCTATCTGTTAGCAACCATGTGAGGCTAGGAAGAGGATAATTCCAGTTTTCCTCAATTAGATGACTGATAGGAAGCCCAGCAAATGTCTACCCCCATGATCAGTACTCTATCTTACATGTCTCCAATTCTGAGAACCACCAGAAGTATTTGTTAATGATAATATTAGTAGCTATTTTTATAGAAGCCCTTTGAGAAGCTGAAGGCCTTCATTTGGCATTATCTTCATACTACTGCCTGTAACAATACAATGTTTCCATTGCCTCTTTGCTAATGCGTATGTTTTGTCCTTCTTAGTTAGGCCAGCTAGGCAGACATTTGATTTTTTTTCTCTCATGGCAATTTAGTAATGGCATTGCAATGCAATGTAATTGTAAAACAGCAGGTATAAGTAATATTTGTTGTGAATATAATTTGATCAATCGAGATGTTTTCTTGTTGAATTGAATTGCACCTAATGCATGTGAGATTCCCAATTGGCCAGAACTATCAAAGTTGATCACTTGATGGGATAAATTGTATATTCAGGAATAATTGATTTGATAATTGATTGATTGCTCTGCTGCTTCACTTCTAAAGGAATGGTAATTAGTAAGGGTTTGGCCATACGTAGCGGCCATAATGTGGGCGAACACTACACTGCCATGTTGTTTGTACCGCAAATCGGTTTTCAAATTGATTGTAAATGGCCACGTGGTTTTGCAGGTAAAAAGCAGTTTTACCTGCAAAACCATGCAGCCATTAACGATCAATATGAAAATTCCTCCAATTCACTGTAGAACCCCATATCGAATTGGTTTTGGCCACATTGTTGTCGCTACATGTGGTTGTACCCTTAGGGCTCTGAAAGGATTTATTTAGTAGTGTTACATACTCACCTGCCTGCGATCCAGTCTATCAGTCCCCCAGTTGCTGTCGCAATGAGTTCCATTGCAGGGCTAGAAGTGATGCTAGGCAGCGCATGCGCAGAGTGCAGACTGCCTGGCCGATCAGAGCAACCTGTTTAGAGAATTACAAAATGCACCATAGGATAAAACCCAATAAGAAATTGTCATAAAAATATATAGATGTTGCACTAACCTTACAAAGTTTCGCTAATTAGGCACAACTCTAATATCAGGCAGCACTCTAAGTGAATGATCCTTTGTTAACCCACAACATGAATTAATAAAGATCATTTTCTTAAAGTGCTGTCTGGATTTCCGTTTTTAATCTTTAAAAAAATGTCAACACACTGGCCAGTTATTAGGTTAATTATCCCGCTAGGCTTGTGTGCACCACTGAATTACTATTTCCTTTTTAATTCACTATTTGACCTGGCTTGTTTGAACCCCCTTCTGCCTTGGTCCCTGGTATACTACAAATTCTGCTCTGCTACATATCTATTACTGATTATTGGCTAAGCTGACTACTCTCCTGAACTACCTGCTTCTGTACCTTATACCTGGCTTATACAATTTCAATCTATGCTTCTCCCCCCGATACAGCATCTGCCTGACTTTCATTGACTGCTTCTGGAAAGCCTGACACCGCTGTGATTTGAGTTTTTTGTACACCCTTTCAGGTGTGCTTAAAGAGACTTGCAATTATCATTGCCTATTGCAACTGTACTTCAATATATAACCTTAGTGTCTGATGTCACCCCCATTAGCTGTTATCCAGAGAATTAACCACTTGACCAGCCAGTCCTGGGGCCATCTTAATACCTCGACTAACCGATATTGTGGGAAAAGGTGGTACTATAGGTGAAATTCTGTCATTAAGGCTGGTTCTATCTATGGCTATTGCAGGAGTCAGATCAATAAAAGTAGAATGGAGTCGGCCTTTATATTTGGCTAAATCATTCTAATGTGACATAATGATTTATTGAGTGGGACTTATTTTATTTGCACTTATACATTAGTAGTCCATTGATCGGTCAGTAAAATACTCTCCAAAACTACAGGTAGCCAAATATACAATGTTGCTAGAGAAGATTTCTACCTTTTTCCTGCCAAGAACTAGTCGTATTGTTGGAGCAGCACTACTCTGACAGCAGAGATTGCACATGTACCTATGCTGAGACTCAGTGACCTGCACAATCAGGTTTGTCACATGAATGGTTTATGCCATCATAGAAGCAATATGTAGAGAAAAAGGAGTCAACAGCCTTACTGCTCCAAATACATTTGATACTCTCATTACTGGAGTGTATTCTAACTATTTATAATGCAGAAAACTAGAAAATACAATGTATAATATTAAAAGTTAAAGAAAATTCTGTTTTATGAGCTGTCATGTGAACAAACAAAATTTCAACGTTTTCTTTACAGTGCGGAAGTACTCTTTAAAAGCATTCACAAAAACATCATGTTCTCCTAATACATGTAAAGATACTACAGATCAGTTTATGGAAGTTTACACTATAAAGACTTTTTTTTATTTCGTCACAAGGCTTTCTTCACCTGCCAAGTAGAGCAATATTCAATCATTTAAGCAATTATCAGATATTAAATCCAAACACAAATTATGTAGACAGAGTAGCACCATAACTTTAAGACTACAATCATACGTAGCGGAATAGCTGCAGATTTTCCATCCGGAAAGCAGCAAAGTGGATGAGATTTTAACAAATCTCACCCACACAATGCCAAAAATTTCCATGCAGAAATTGACCTGCGGTGCAAGTCCATTTTTGCTGCAAATTGGTTGCATATTAGTTGCAAATTATCCCCATTATTAATGGAGAAGTCAAAGTCCACAACAAACACCAACTGTTGTGATTTTTGCTGCGGAAAATCTGCGATTCCCCAGCAAGATTTGCAAGTAGGAAAAAAAAAAGAGCCCTTCTCACCTCCCCTAGTGTTCCTATTGTGATACCTCACCGCTCCTCTGTCTGGTCTCAGTGTGGCCTCCTGACGAGAGGCTTCAGCGGCCACATGTGATGCAGCGTCATCCTAAGAGGCCGGCCCAACACAGATAAGGTGGGAGATCAGGGACACTTCGCTATGGTAATGCCAGGGGAGGTGAATAAGCTTGTTTGTTTGTTTTTTTCTTCTCCGCAGAAGCATATCCAGGCAAAAATCTGCAGCAGGTCAAACACGATTTGGTGCAGATTTTCGTCCGGAACTCCGTGCAGTATGTGGGTTGGATTTGCTGCAGAGTTTTCCTCAGCTAATTTGACCCATGTAAACCTACCGTAAATTTTTGTGAAGTTTGCGTATTCTACCTGATTAAAAAGTTAACTAGCCTTTGGCTGTGTTCTGAATCATAAAAGTCACATGCACGAATGCACTTGTGGAAACCAATTTTACTATGCAGAGAAACAACTTGGGCTCTGTAGACATCACGTCTGAGGCTTCAATCAGAGATATACAAGTACTTCCCAACGTAAACAAATGGAAGTCTCCGACATATGCTCCCATGGGATTCCATTATGAAAAAAACAACATGCTTGTATACATTTCAGAAGGATGCTTCTGTATAGGGAAGTGCACTCTTTTGACATCCATCTGACAAAAGGGGCCATATGGATACGTGCTGGCGCTTACACCAAATGTAGATGTGGTGTAATGTTAACAGACCCTTAACACACTGTATACAAAAGAATGACTGATAATGATAAAAATAACAATAAGCAGTAAAAAAAAGATTAATTATTATTTTAACGTAGCAGTGTTTCATGAGGTTTTATTAGATAATTGCAGAATTCTGGCTTGCAGTAATAATATTTGTCACTAGGTATAAATTTGGTAATCTGATATTACGTAGGATATACAAAAACTGATAAAATTAAAACAGACACTGTCACAACAATTTTTACCGAATTCTTAAGTTCTCACACAGTGTAAACTATATGCTGTGGAACAAACCCGAAAATCTGAACCGAAATCCGCAAAAACATCAGCATGTGCAATGGGTGTACACAGCACCTGCAACTGCATTGCTGATAGGGTATGCAAAAAGATAAGAAAAATATAGATGTAAACCTTTTTTTAAAATACGAGTCAATATGTTTTAGGCTACATTCAAGTTTTTCACATCCGAGGTGCATCCATGCAGGATATATTATCACAAGAGTCTATAGAGGGATGTGTGATGCGCAGAAAAATAGGACATGTCCTATTTTTTCACGAACCCTTCACACGCTTCACACGTCGTGTGAATGGCCCCATTGAAATACGAGTCCATGTGACGGCCCTTGTTTTAAGGCCGTCACACTGACGTGATACACGCTCGTGTGAATGAGCACTTAGCCTGTACTTTGCAGCCCAACACTCTTCATGGGATAACCCCATTATCACATTGTGATTTCTGCTGTGTAAGGGCATGCCCAGACGCGGCGGATTTCTTTCGCAAATGTCCGCATCAATGCCGCACAGAATCTGCGTTGCAGATTCTGTTGCGGATCTGCCCAAAATGGGCATTAAATTGATGTGGACTAGCCGCTGCGTATTGAGGTGAAAGTACTTCCCTTCTCTCTATCAGTGCAGCATAGAGAGAAGGGACAGCACTTTCCGTAGTGAAAGTAAAAGAATTTCATACTTACCGGCCGTTGTCTTGGTGACGCGTCCCTCTTTCGGCATCCAGCCCCACCTCCCTGGATGACGCGGCAGTCCATGTGACCGCTGCAGCCTGTGATTGGCTGCAGCCGTCACTTAGACTGAAACGTCATCCTGGGAAGCCGGACTGGAGGAAGAAGCAGGGAGTTCTCGGTAAGTAGGAACTTCTATTTTTTTTTTACAGGTTGATGTATCTTGTGATCGGAAGTCACTGTCCAGGGTGCTGAAACAGTTACTGCCGATCGCTTAACTCTTTCAGCACCCTGGACAGCGACTATTTACTGATGTCGCCTAGCAATGCTCCCGTAATTACGGGTGCACACACGTAGTCACCCGTAATTATGGGTGCACACACGTAGTCACCCGTAATTAAGGGAGCCCCATTGACTTCCTCAGTCTGACTGTAGACCTAGAAATACACATAGGTCCAGCCAGAATGAAGAAATGTCATGTTAGTAAAACCAATACGCTCCGCAGCACACATAACATCTACATTACATCTGCGGACTTCATTGCGGAATTTTGAATCTCCATTGAAGTCAATGGAGAAATTCCGCAATGAGTCCGCAACCAGTCCGCCACACGTCCACAACAACCATTGTACGCTGCGGACACCAAATTCCGCACCGCAGCCTATGCTCCGCAGCGGAATTGTCCGCAACGTGCAAATGAACCCAACCACAAAGCTGTGGAAGGCAATGGAGAAATGGGTCCGCTGCGGATTTCCGCTGCAGAGTCTCCGCAGTGGAATTCCAGAGCAAATACGCTACGTCTGGCCATGCCCTAACACACCAGCAATACTGCAAAGTTTTAGTGGGAAAGTCTTTGTAGGTAAATAAGTGTCATCCATGATAGGAGATAATTGGACAAGTTGTTGTGGACTTTCATGTGGAGGAGACCAACTTTGAATTTGCTATGAGACCCTTCATCCCTAGAATATACCATTGGTTTTATTTATTAACTCAGCACCACATACAAAACAGAGATAAGCCATGCATTTCTAATTAAATTCATCATCCATTTCAAGGAGTGTAGAATAGCTTTGCCAAGTTTTATCTCTATAAGTTACCATGCATGATATTGCACTGATCTGTAACTAAGCACCAGAATAGGTGACATCATGTAACAAGAGTAATATGTATGTAATAAATAAATGACACTTTCAGGGGACAGAAAGTTACACGTGAATAACACAAGTGCAGAAGGGCAATGCAATGTAAAGAATCCACTGATTATTAGAGCTGCTGCATAAAACGTCCAACACTGTACGTCAAACACCAAAGCCTATGTACTGAATACCAGATTTAAATACAATTAATATTTTATTTTTCCTTTTAGCATAGCAGAGATATTTTATACATTTATATAGTATACTATGCATTATTCAGTAACCTTCTTGATGACAGGTAGCTGAGAAATGAAAAACTAGGAACACTGATAATTAAAATGAAACATGAGTCCTAATACAAATCTCTTCTTATTTTGCCTGCATGTTTCCACAAATAATATGTAAAGAACAAAATATACCAAAAAGGAGAAAAAAACATCTTTGTCTCTGGATTAGATATTGTAATATTTCCATGAATAATTTAATGCTTGGATGAAGGACAGTAAGCAAGGATGGTATTTCCGATTTCAGCATAATTTAGTGGTCTGCATGTGCAGACTAATAATTCATGTATAAAAGCAGAAAACACTACATTCTTTCTCCTATTTAAGGGAAAATATATCCTGTTCTGTTTAAAAAACACAAACATTTTCATAATTTAATTTGTGAATTTTACGTAAAGTTTATTAAAAGTTGTAAATTTATTATTCAACATGTAAAGGATACAGGAGGAGGAAAATAGATTTCAAGTGTTACTCCATTTGCCACAATATTTTACAGTTTAAATCTACATACACATTTGAGTAACATTGCAAATATTTTGCTTTACTGATTTTCCACCAACTCAGTTTTTTCATTATCATTTTTCCACTTATATAAATAGCTGCTTTCAAAATTCTGTTGGTTGCCCTTGAGAACAGACAATGATACAGCTTTGCACTATTATAAGGCATTCGATCACACGATTATCATTTTATGTAACTGTCATTTGTGGTCCCACAAGAGATCAGGAACGAAATTCTTTACTTTAGCTTTAGATATAGATGTAGAAAAAAAAAGAAAATCATAAAAATCTGTAAAGTTTAATAATAAGTAAAGTTTCTAAATCTAAAAAGTTATCCAACATTGTATTATTAGACAACTTTTAAGCTGTTTGTTTTTTGATGAGCCAATCTGTATCATATGGAATAGGTGTACTGATGTATTTTATGGTTGTGTGAATGAGATTGAGCAAATAAAGTTAGATGAGAAAATAATGAGCAGTATTAAATAGTCATTAGACTATACTTAAAGGGGACCTGTCACCAGTATTTTACCTATTGAACGCTACTCACCCCTCGCTGGCCGCTGCTGTCAAAAGTTCACTGGCATTATCCACACTCCTAAACTCCACCTCTGACCGTAAATAACCGTCTGCAAACAGTTTGCGCCTTTTATGGTAATAATCCGGCAGTCTCGTTCGTTCCTCTTCTTATGCCCGCAAACCGCCAAAACTGTCCCACCCTGAATTCCGAAATCTCGTCTGAGATAGCGCGCATGCACCCATTATGTGTGGTCCGACACCCTTCCCTGCTTCGTCCAGGCCTCAAATCTAGTTACTGCGCATGCGCTGCTATGGTGTCCCGTTGTGTGCATGCACCAGAACAGGCCATCATATCCAAATGTGCTGGGGGGAGACGAGGAGCTGTCAATCAAAAGTAAGGAGGCGGGGTTAACTCGGAAAGGATTGAGGAATGAATATATGACTCTTTCAACGAAGAGTTGACTTTTCTATGCTCATTAGCATACAGCACGGGAACACTAAAAAATGGAATACTAAAAGTACAGAGCCTACTTAGAAGATAATTATAGGTTACATAAAAAAGATTTCTCACCCACTTCCACCAGGTATTGCCGGTTTAATAGGTGACATGCTGGTGACAGGTTCCCTTTAAATATTTACAATTAAATATTATATATTTCTGCTAGATCTAGTGAAAAAGAACAAATTTTCTATGGAATCATTTTAATTCTCCTGTATCTAGATATAAATTTTACATATTTTTTAGGGCACCCCCTGGTGTTCTTTTGATTCCCTCTCAAGACACCCCCCTAGAAGTGTAATATTTAATCGTGGGACATACCCTTTAATGTTTAAATCAGTGTGATTTTGCTAGGAGGAAGCCCATCTCCCAACTCTCAAAGTTGTACTTTACGGACATCTTTTAGTTCTCATTCAAAAATGTAGATGGAAAACCAATAAGAATCTCTTAAAGCTTCAGGCCGGCTACCTTCTTTTATAGCTTCTCTCCTTACCTACACCAGATAAACAATATATAAACTAATAACTATGTAGCTTTCTTTCTGCTTATTCATTTATAGATCCTCTACAGTCTGGATTCTGACAGAACTATTATACGTCCTTCACGAATATTTCTAACAACTGACAAACTACTGAATCTAAAGGTGGCAATACACTTACATAGCTGTAGGGTAAATTCTCGTGATCTGACAGCTATTCCTAACGAACTTCAAATTCACATGCACGCTCGGTTCAGCCACCTCTAGCGATGGCTTTTCTCTGATGAGAACAAAAGGATCGGCGTGGAAATTCAACATGTCCGATCCTTCTGTCCCCCAACACCATCTGTCGGGAGAGAGTTGGGAGGTCCACATACACATTAGATCGTCGGTCGGTCCCGGGGACATTGGCAGGTTCGGCCGATATTAATATAATATGTATAGGGTCCTTAAAGTCCATTAGTCGATGCCTCTCTGTTGATTCCATTAGTGGGACTTTGGATCAGGTTCCTTTGAGGCATGCACCCATTATTTTGCATATATCTCCGGTGCTGTGATACTATTTCCTTTTTTTTATTAGTCCATGTTAGCCACTCTCAAATTTCCCCCAGCTTTGACACAGTCAATCACCTTTTACTACACTAGATTCTCTATATATCCTGTATCTATCCATGTGCCACAAGGCTCTGTCTTTGGTCTGCTCTTTTATATCCACATGTTTTTACTTTTACTCACCTATTTTTGATTATTGATGAAAATACTGGTTTCAAAATATTAAACATACATATAATGAAACACAACTCTTTTTTCTATTCTATTTTTATTTTCTGATTGTGTATACGTTTTTCTTCTATTCTCTATCAGGGTAATCATCTTGTCTGAGTTGCTCAAAATTTGCTTTACAGCAGACAGCTGACCTATTGACTTCTATAGGAGTGTATTGTGTGCGTGCTCTGTATTATATGCAGAGGTCACTGTGCAGAGATGGGAAGGAGCAGGAGGGGGTCACCACCATCTATTGTTATGGTATTATCATTTGTTATCTGCTCCCAGCTTTATATTAGAGGTGCTACCTTTCATAATATTGCTGCCTGATGATAATGAGTGCTGACTCTGTCCTAAGTGTACAGTGCACAAGTTAAAAAGCTATCTCTATAAAACAGGAATTGTCAGCCTATTGTGAGAGCTCAGTAGTCTGTGTGAAAACTGCAATATTTTCATATTTTGATTTATAGAGATAGTGACAACAAAAAACCCCAAAAGAAAAGAAATATATTTAACCTGCAAACTGGAATCGAACAATAGGTCAAACATGATGATGTTTACATGAAGAAATGATGGACAGCGTTGTAGTACACTACATTTAACAAATGTGAAATATCTACAGTACATTTAATAAAAGTGCAAGTTCTAAATATATATATATATATATATATATATATATATATATATACATTAGATCTTTCAAATGATTTAAGTTATTGTGGCAATTTGGTTATATAAAGGTATAAATAAGTTGTTATAAAATGTATGACCTTGGGCATTCTTTAAGTTGTTGTTCACATTATTTCCTAAATAGCAAACAAACAGTCCTTGAAGTCAAACTTCAACAAAAGTCACAGGCAGGAGAATTGAAAAAGTCAGATAAAGGGAAACATTTACATACTAAAATATATAGTAAATTAAAAGAGCTGAAAATACCTTCATTCTATTAGCAATTATTTAAAGACATGCACCTGTTTTTCTCTATTAAGCTAAATTGCTGCGTGCAACGTTAATTTAAAAGGTGGAGCTTTATTATTACAGAACCTTAGGCTGAAAGTGTGATAGAAACTCATGAGACATATACAACAAGATTATTTTAACCCCTTTAGGACACAGCCTGTTTTGGCCTTGTGGACACAGATGATTTTTTCAAATCTGACATGTGTCAATTTATGTGGTAATAACTCCGGAACGCTTTTACCTATCCAAGCGATTCTGAGATTGTTTTCTCGTGACATATTATACTTTATGTTAGTGAAAAAATTTGGTCGATAAATTCAATATTTATTTGTGAAAAACTTCAAATTTTAGCAAAAATTTGCAAAAATTTGCATTTTTCTAAATTTAAATGTATTTGCTTGTGAAACAGATAGTAATACCACATAAAATAGTTACTAGTTAACATCCCCCATATGTCTACTTTGTGTTTGCATCATTTTTTTTCACATACTTTTATTTTTCTAGGACGTTACAAGGCTTAGAACTTTAGCAGCAATTTCTCATATTTTCAATAAAATTTCAAAAGGCTATTTTTTCAGGGACCAGTTCAGTTCTGAAGTGGCTTTGAGGGCCTTATATATTAGAAAGTCCCCATAAATCACCCCATTTTGAAAACTGTACCCCTCAAGGTATTCAAAACCACATTCAGAAAATATTTTAACCCTTTAGGCGTTTCACAGGAATTAAGGCAAAGTAGAGGTGAAATTTACGAATTTCATTTTTTTTGCCGAAATTCATTTGTAATAAAAAAAAATCTGTAACACAGAAGGTATTACCAGAGAAACGCAACTCAATATTTATTGCCCAGATTCTGCAGATTTTAGAAATATCCAACATGTGGCCCTAGTGCGGTAATGGACTGAAATACCGGCCTCAGAAGCAAAGGAGCACCTAGAGGATTTTGGGGCCTCCTTTTTTTAGGAATATATTTTAGGCACCATGTCAGGTTTGAGGAGGTCTTGTAGTACCTAAACAGTCGAAACCCCCCCAAAGTGACCCCATTTTGGAAACTACACCCCTCAAGGCATTTTTCTATGGGTATAGTTAGCATATTGACCCCACAGTTTTTTTGCAGAATTTAGTGGAATTAGTCTGTGAAGATGAAAATCACCTATTTTTCTGTGGAAACATAGAATTTTTTCATTTTTACAAGGAATAAAGGAGAAAAAGCACCCCAGCATTTGTAAAGCAATTTCTCCCGATTACGGCAATACCCCATATGTGGTCGTAAACTGATGTTTGGACCCACAGCAGGGCTCAGAAGGGAGGGAGCGCCTTTTGGATTTTGGAGCGCAGATTTTGCTGGATTGGTTTTCAGTGCCATGTCGGGTTTGCAACGCCCCGGAGGGACCAAAACAGTGGAAACCCCCAAAAGTGACCCCATTTTGGAATCTACACCCCTCAAGGAATTTTTCTAGCTGTATAGTGAGCATTTTGGCCCCTCAGGATCTTTTGTAGAGCTAAGGTGACCAAAAAACAGCGATTTTGGCGCTTTAAATTCTTTATTTCTTACAGCGTTCACCGTGCGCAATAAATTACGTTTTAATTTATTCTGCCGGTCGGTACGATTATGGCGATACCATATGTGTATAGATTTTTTTAAGTTTTGCAGCGTTTGCACAATAAAATTACGTTTCTATAAAATAATTTATTTTCTGGGACACGCTATTTTGAGCCGTAACGTTTTTATTTTTTCGTCAAAAAAGCTGTGGGAGGTCTTGTTTTTTGCGGGACGGGTTGTAGTTTTTATTGGTACCATTTTGGGGTAAATGTGACTTTTTGATCACTTTTTATTCTCTATCTTGGGAGGGGTGGTGAGCAAAAAATAGCGACGCTGACAGTTTTCCGTTTATTTTGTTTGCGGCGTTCACCGTGCGGAAAAATTAACATTATAGTTTCATAGATTGGGTCGTTACGAATGCGGCGATACCAAATATGTGTACTTTTTTTTAACGTTTTCATTTTTTCCCTATAATAAATGACTTATTATAGGAAAACAAAACCTTTTATTTTTACACTTTTATAAAACATTTTTATAAACTTTTTTTTACTTTTTACACTTTATATTTTTGTTTATTAACTTTTCTTTTACTTTTTACACTTTCTTTTTTTGACCTGCAGCTCTGATCGCTGCTAGAATACATTACACTACCTAGGTAGTGTAACGTATTCCAACTGTCAGTGTGACGTCACAGTCACTCTGACAGTTGGTCTACGAGGATCAGCAGAGGCTGATCCTCATAGGCTGACATACATGGCAGACCTGGGGGCCGTTGTCTGGCCCCCGGGTGCCATCACAAGCATCAGAAGCCCCCACGATTGCATGGGGGCTGCTGATGCGCTACAAACCCGCTACATGCGGAGATCGCAATCGAGCCCCGCATGTAACGGGTTAATTGCCGAAATCAGCGGCGATGAGCCGCTGATCGGCAACACTGGAGAGTGTCAGCTGTCGGGGACAGCTGATCTCCAAGTTCCCGATGCACACTGTCGCCGACAGTGTGCATCGGGAACGACACAGTGACTTTCTGTCACTCTGACAGGAAGCCTATCAGGACCAGCCGAAGGTTGGTCCTGATGGGCTTCCATCCATGGCAGACCCGGAAGCCATTGTTTGGCTTCCGTTTGCCATACTAACTATCGGCAGACCCCGCGATTTCGGACGGGGGTCTGCCGATATGTTAGAAACCCCTAAAATTCGGCGATTGCACCCGATCGCCGAATTTAAGGGGTTAATGCGCCGAAATCAGCGGCAAAGGACCGCTGGCCGGCAAGAGGGGAGTGTCAGCTGTCGGCGACAGCTGACCTCCCGATTCCCGGTGCACACTGTCGCCGACAGTGTGCACCGGGATTAACTCAGTAACTGTACGTCCTCGTGCGGGAAGTAACTTCCCGCAACGACGTACAGTTACGTCCTGGTGCGGATAGGGGTTAATGAATCAGGAATGAATTCTGCCTGGAGTCATAACAAAGCTTCAACAATGCAATCATTTGCCATAGACAGCAAAACATTTTTCATATCAACAAAATAGAGAAAGCCTATGTGGATTCCACAACCGAAATAGCGCAGCAAATACACAATGTGTGAACCTGGCCTAAGTTCTTTGTACAACTAAAGGGATGACAATGGGTGTGACATGCACACTCTCGTACACCAACTTTCTCCTTGGTTTCGAGGAGAGAACTATTTTTCTACTTTAATATAGCCAGGGATATTGACCAGTTTTCATTATTGATCCAGTTTTTGTAGCCTGATTCTCCTCAATGATTGGAGGACCGTGAAACTTACTTTACAGTATAATACAGCACTAAGAATTCTTGGACTCAAACATATTTTCAGACAGTCATGGCAAAGTATGTACAGAAAACATTAAATTCTTTATAATGCTCATATTTTTCACATCGACAAGAAACTATCAAGGCCATACATATCAGACAATTTCTCAGGATTTGAAAGATTTGTTCCACTAGTTACTAGTTATCTATTTGGACAAGTTATCTATTTGGACAACAAGTGCAGTCTCTTAAAACAAAGACTTCTCAATTGTGGATACATTTCCAGTAATATCAAACATGGATATAGTAAACTAAAAATACACCAAAAGATTCTTCCTATTAACCACTCAAAGGAAAAACAATTTTAAGGGCCAATAGGTACTGATAATTATATTCAACTCGAGGATGAAATAACATAAATTCAAATTTTAGCCTATACACTTGGCTAAAACTGCTCTTTCCAAAATTTGTTTCTGACAAACCACTGTTCATTGCTAGTCATTATAAAAAAAAAACAAACACCTACATGAACATATAGTTCATAGTATCTTTGATAAAAAAACAATCAGAAAAAAATCTTTTTGTGTAAATGGTCGCTGCTGGAGATGTTTTTAATGCAGTAGTTGTGTCAGCTGTGAAAATATTGTCAGATCTTTCTCCTTTCACAATTTGTATCATACTGTACCTTATAAGAGCATTCAACATATTGCAGTACCACAGGGTATACAGTACTATGCTACATGCCACTCCCAAGAAAAGTGTGTAGGATTCATTTCTCAAGAACTTCTTCGCATTAGAGTTCGTAAAAATGTTTGTGATCATTTATCAGTCCAAAAAATTGAAGATGTGACAAAGATACAAACTATTTTATGACATTTTAAACAATAAGCTTCATTTATCAATGCTGTCCAACACAAAAAAAAATGGCCATGTTGGTCATAACAACCAATCATTTCTCCCACAGGAATTTAAGAAAATTCAAGCTGATCTCTGATTGGCTGCTATGGGCACCAAGGTTAGTTTTTCTTATAGACAGTCTTAATAATTAAGGTAAGGGGTAAGTAAATGTCAGAACTTGAGACACTTACTCCTGAGTGCGAGACGATAAGTTTCATAGAATTTTTCCGATTTTGAGAACTAGTGTTTTTTTTTTTTTTTTAATTTCTCTTTTGGGTAGTGGGGTCATTAAGGAACTGTTTCACTAATATGAAGAGTTTTCAGGGATAATTCTGCCTTGTGCCTAGATCTCCTTTGCTTCTACTATGTTAGATCTGTTATGATTTTCACATAGCTCAATGTTTGGTGTACTCAATTGTTTTTATTACAAATTTTAATGTATGGTTTATTATTATTTTAACACCTGTTTTGTAATATTGGAGTATTATCTTTGCACTGCATGTTTTACACATTTTGTCATATTTCAAACATTTCAAATATTTTGTTTTCTTGCTATGCCTTGTATCCAATTTCTACACCTCGTGCTCATTAAGCATTCACCCTTTTTCACCTGCTATATACCACTCACCGTTAACCACATCTTGGACAATAATTACCGGCATGATGCACCCTGCAAGTTTAATGCTCATGGGCAGAGTCCAAACACTGCCCTCTTCCATGATTGTGTTTAATTAGCTTCCCACCTTATAAGACCCCTCCTTTGAGGTGACACCACACCTCCAGGTAATGTGATGGCAGACATTATGATGCGAGTCCTGAATACAGTACTGTTCTGAGACAATTAAGACATTCTCTGCATGATTACAATACATTTAAACACCCACTATTGCACTATTGGCATTCCTATCCCAACTGCAAAGCTCTTCCGAAAACGTGCGCATATTTGGAAGTGAGGACTAAGAGATTTTACTGTGCCATAACTTTATTACGAACAAAGCATAAAAAACAGGCAGCACTCAGATTAGATTCAGTAAAAAAAAAGAGGACTTTTATTAGCTCATATGCAACGTTTGAGGCTTCTATACTGGAGCCTTTTTCAAGCCTAGCTTTACTATGAGTATGTGCCATATACTTGGTGTTTTTATATTTGTTATAATACATTACTTATGAATTTCTATTGTTTGAGGCTTTTGCTGAAAGAGTATATCATATACTGTACATATTATGACACAGTGATATTAATTCTAAATATTTACTTAGGCTCTGTTCACATCACGTTTTCCCATTTAAGTTCAGTGCATAAATAGGGGAAACGGTTTAAATTTTTTTTGTGGCATACTGTATGATAAAAAAGATGTATACCTGCTAGGAGGATGCTAAATTGACACTCTTTTGGCATCCGAAGGTTCCATAAAGCTCTATGTGTATGTTTAGCATATACAACAGAAATATCTCCCTTCGTATATACACTGAACGTTGACAATAAACATGATGTGAACAGAGCCCAACTGAAACTATATATCTTTAGTATTATTATTTCGATACTCCCTTGACTTATTTCTTCTGTGTTCTGGCTCCAGTATGTATTTCTAAAATGTATACAGTACATAATATAAATTTAGATTTGAACCCCTTCTCAACATATGCCATTCATTTTGGGTAGGCACAGAAGCTGATTAAACGTATTTTTGTCTGTATATACATTACCATAGCCCAAACGTTTTCCACATAGGTACTGTAGATTTGGTAATTCAAATTAAAAAAAATGGAGTCATAGTCAACCTACTGAAACAGCAAGCATAACAAATCATAGGTAATATCCTAATAACTTAACAAATAATTACTAACAACAATTGTAGTATTACATTCCAAAAATATTTTTTTAGAAAAACCTAGACAGATTTTGTCATTATTTTACAATGTCTAAACTTTAATAGCAAGAGGTAAAATATGTTATTTCGTTGAACAAAAGCATACTTGATCTAATTTCCATGATGACAATTATATCCTGCTCAGTGTTATTGTTTTGAAGTACTGAAAGCAGCAATTCTATTTCTAGGTATGTCTCTAAACATCAATACCAAGTGAAATATGGAATTACATTATTAAAAGTGACAGATTAAAGTTAGAAGCAGCTTGAGTTTTCTTTCATCTTGCAGTTTATTAGGCAGTGCAAGCTTCAGAAGTAATCAGGATTCCAAACTATAAAACATTGGCAACCAGAAGATTTATGGTGTAAAATATACAGTGTGGTAATAGAACTTCAGATCTCAGTCAATAAACACAATTATACAGAATGTTGACTATGGAATGTAGGGTATGAAAAATATATTATGAGCTTAAGAAAACTTATAACATATTTGCTATCTATGTAAGATAAAAATATCTTCATGTAAATTACTGATCTCTCGCAAGAGCTGAAAAGAGGAGAATGCGCATGAGCGCTCTCCTCTCTCCAGCTCTTACACTGTCGGCAGCAGTGACACACCTCCTTGCCAGTTCGGCAGAAGACTGATCTTGACAGCTGAAAAGTGAGAGCGTGCGCGCGCACACGCTCTCCTCTCTCCAGGTCTTGCTGTAACACTGTCTGTAGCTGATTGGATAGTGTCACAGCCATAGTAACACGACCCCTTGCCAGTACACGCCCCATTGACAGTTCAGGGGGTTATTTACATATCGGGCGCCAAATATATCGGCACCGATATCTAAATAACGGAGGAAGGTAGAAAAAAAATGTATAGTGCCCCAGGGTTTGTGCAGCCCTGCCCATTACATGCTGCACTCAGCTGCACATGTATGGGCAGGTGAAAGGTTCTCTTTAAATAATATTCTGTATTCTGTAGTGTATTCTGCTTTCTATGGCAAATCATTCCAACAATTTGTTTGGGACTTGACACTCTGGATAAACTATTCATAATGATACTTAAAAAAACATCTCAAGCAAGATATAGCAAAAGTTGAATTAAGGCAGAAAGAAATAAAGAAACTGTCATCAGAGTCTGTATGCAATATAAATAGAACCTCTACTAAAATGAATACTGCAGCTTCAGTACATTTTCCTAGCATTATACAGATCTATAAATGCATTCAGACACAACTCTTAAAAATAATAACTAAGCAGGAAAATAAAAAAATAAATAAATAATAATGATAACAACATTAATTAAGAGAACTATGAATGGTTAACGCTGGGAGATTTTTGCTTGTCCCTAAGACAGTTGCATATATATACAGGGTGGAGTGGAGGTTTCTCTAGAAGATATCAGAGCCATTTAATATTAATTCCAACTTTATTAGGTGGGTTAAGCTAATATATAACAGCCAAGAACTGGGATCTAGAAAAACAGTCGACTTTGCTATTGATTCCGTCGGAAAACCGGAAACCTGCCGGAATGGTGACGAACGGAAACCATTAGCGATGTTTCCATCACCATTGAGATCAATGGTGACTGAAACACAAGCTGTGCTTTCACTTTTACTTTCCGTTGCGGGGTTCACCCGACGGAAACCTCAGACGGAACCCCGGAACGGAAATGAACAGTGATGTGAACAGGCACTAATTTGTTTCTTCTATCAAGAGGGACAAGACAGGAATGTCCCCTTTCTCCCCTTTTTTTACCTTTTTTTGTGTAACCTCTCACTATAAGACTTAGAAAAGACCCCAGAATTAAATGCTTTGGCGTGCTTGGGACGGCTGATAGGATTTCCCTCTATGCGGATGAGATTCTCCTGTTCATAGAGAATTCTAACTAGACGGTCCAAGATGTTGTCCGCATGGTAGAAAAATGTGGCCATTTCTCCGGCCTAAGCTTAAATTGGGACAAGACTCAGATGCTCCAATTTAATTCTGCGATTCACTGTCCATGTCCAGAAATAAAGATATTAAAAGAGGATGAGGCTCTGGAGTATATATATATATATATATATATATATATATATATATATATATATATATATATATATATATATACATATATATATATATATATACAATAACCTGCTTCCACTTTTCAGGAAAATAGGAATTAAAAAAGAGACATGGTTTAAACTTCCCCTCTCCAAAGTTCAGTGTGTTTTTTTGGTTATAATGATAGTACCACCCGAGTTTATTTACTGTCTCAGTTCCGCTCCAATATGGATAGATGATTATTATTTAAGCTTATCGTAAACCTTATTAGTGAAATGATATGAGGGAGGAAGAAAGTAAGATTAAAACAGGCTTTCTTGAACCTTTCTCATGGGAAGGCGGTCACTTTTTTCCAAGCAAAGTGATACATGTGAACCAAGTATTTCAGACATGTAAAGTAGTTACATCATTAAAAACAATTAAAACATTAAAGTGACACAGTGCATACAATCATAGTACATATACATCATAGATATGATCAATGTATAAAGTGCATAGTAATCATATAGTGCATATCTCACAAGTGCATAATGTACATAACAGTGGTAAAATTATTAACCGCTTACAGCGATTGGGCGTGCGTGTTTCGTCCGGAATCAAAGTGATTTCCTGCACTAGGGCATACAGTTACGCCCAAGCTTTAAACCGTCACCATGTCAACAGACATGGTGACAGCGTCCTGATCGCAACTGTCATAGACAGTTTCTGAGCAGGACTCGCGTCACAGGACCAATCAGAGTGGTCCCGTGTCGTCAAGCGCTGTGATTGGCCAGTCAGTACTGACTGGCCAATCACAGTGCAGGAGGATTGTGTTGCCGGTATCACAGGCTCTGACAAGCTCATTTCTGTCAGAGAGCTTGTCAGAGTCGGTAGCCAGTCAGAATACAGTGGAAGAGTGTTAAAAAAACAAACAGCGATCTTCCTCTTTTCTGCCCCTTTTGTGGCCACTAACCAGTGATCACCCCCTTTGGTGCCCACTGGTTATCAAATATATAATTATATAATTTCAGTCACCCACAGTGTCCTTCTGCCGTGCTGTGATCTGTGCCCAGCAATCACCTGGTCGCCATCACCCTGCTGTGTCCCTAGATTGCCCTCTGCCTGAGTTCCCTGTTAGGTAGCAATGCCACAATTCATTTAGTTTTCTTTTCCCCCTGGTAGGTAGGGTATGCGTACTCATTGAATACAGCAGGGTCCCTGGTCTGTTCTCATTCCGCAGTTGAGAGTAGCGCTGCTTATTTTTTGTTAAAAAAAGTTTTTACAAAAAAGTTAAAAAAATTGTAAAAAAATGTAAAGAGAAAGTTACAAAAAAAATGTGTTCGTTAATTAGTAGCTGAACTAAATTTTTTAATATGGCCAAAAGAGTCTTCACAGCCGAGGAAGCATATAAAATGATGTGTTCCGATACGGATAGCGCAAGTGAAGGTGAAGCAAAGTTCGTGCTTTCATCTTCATCTGTATCCAGTGACTCTGAGTCTGCAACCCCCTGTCAGTACAGAAGAGCTCTGCCTAAACTTACATGGGAGGCTGCGGAAAATTATACCCCGCAGGTGCCTGAATTTACAGCCTTCTCAGGAATTCAAATTGACATAACGGGTTTCAGCCCCATTGATTATGTTGGGGTGCTTTTTCTCATTTATTTGTAGAAAAAGTTAATAATTTTGAGGTAAAGCTACATCTTATTGGAAAATAATGTAATTTTTCATTTTCACTCCCCAATTCTAATGAAATTTATGAAACACCTGTGGGGTCAAAATGCTCACTACACCCCTAGATCAATTCCTCAAGGGGTGTAGCTTCCAAAATGGGGTCTTTTGGGGGGGTGTTTCCTTTGTTTCGGCACCACAAGACCTCTTCTAACCTGACATGGTGCCTGAAATATAATCTAAGAAAAGAAAGGCCCTCAAATCCACTAGGTGCTCCTTTGATTCTGGGGCCTTTGTTTCAGTCCATTAGCACACTATGGCCATATGCGGGATATTTATAAGAACTGCAGAATCAGGGCAATATATATTCAGTTGTGTTTCTCTGGTAAAACCTTCAGTATTACAGGAAAAATGTATTAAAATGGAATTTCTGCAAAAAACAAATGAAATTTGCAAATTTTCCTTCCACTTTGCTTTATTTCCTGTGAAACGCCTAAAGGGCTAAACAAACTTTCTGTATGCTGTTTTAAATACTTTGAGAGGTGCAGTTTTCAAAATGGGGTAAATTCGTGGAGGTTTCTAAAATTTAAGGCCCTTAAAACCACTTTGCATCTGAACTATTCCCTAAAAATATGGGTTTTTGAAATTTTCTTGAAAATGTGAGAAATTGCTGCTAAAGTTCTAAGCCTTGTAACGTCCTAGAAAAATAAAAGGATGTTCAAAAAACAATGCCAATCTAAAGTAGACATATGGAAAATTTTAACTAGTAACTATTTTGTGTGGTATAACTATATGTCTTACAAGCAGATACATTAGAATTTTCTCAAAATTGTGCTGTTTTTCACTAAAAAATATCTAATATATCGACCAAATTTTTTCACTAACAAAAAGTACAATATGTCACGAGAAAACAATCAGAATCGCTTGGATAGGTAAAAGCATTCTCAAGTTATTACCACATAAAGTGACAAACGTCAGATTTAAAAATGAGGCTCTGTCATTTGGTCCAAAAGTGTCTGCGTCCTTAAGGGGTTAAAAACTTTAATAGGTCATTACTAACAATTGTGTACATCTGTAGTGGAGGAGGGACAAAAATAAATTTACCAATCCATTGGGAATTATGTAGATCATGTGTAAACACAGCCATGTGCTGTGCAATGTCATTCTGAGAACTGAACTGAGCATACTCGGCTACGGAGCCAATCAACATGCTAAGCTGAACAACGAATCAGCACTTTTGGAAGAAAAGCCAATAGGCAAGATGCTGATGTCATGTGCTCCTATGGTAACATGTTAAACTAAGCCGGTTGTAATATGACTCACTGCACATGTGCTGTTCACCCTCCTGAGACCACGGTGGCCATATTGGAAAAATAAAAGTATGAGTAAGGACATATTTGCAATTTCTTCATTACTTCTATATATACAAGGGATTTTCAGTTCTCGTTCTACCGCTCTGTGTTGTGGCTGAAGCGTGTGATTCCCAACCAAGAATTATGAAAACAGCGTAGCTCAATGAGCTATGCTGTTTCCGAAACTCCCATAGTGGTGAATGGCAGTTACGGAAGTAGCGTAGCATGCGAGCTATGCTGTTTCCGTAACTACCATTCAGTTCTATGGGACTTACGGACTTACATTCTCTAATCCAGTTTTAGGACTGAGTTATTAATTATATTTAGAAATCAATAAAGATGCCCTTCTCCTGAGTAAACACATTTGGCTTTGTCAAGACTATATAATTATCACATCTCCATTTGATATTAATTTTATAAATGAATTTTATTTTATTAATAATAAGAATCATCTGAAGTATAGCCATGTATTCTAAATGTATTTTCAAACTCTACATTAAATTATGTTAAATTACAGTTTTAACTTGAAGAACCTGAGCCCCAATGCAAAATCTGTAGCAAGGCGCCCCACCAGCCATGTAGATTATGTCTTATATGGCCTTTGGGCCCCCTCAGGCAGCAGGGCACAGATCCGACTACTACCTCTACACGTCCAATAGCTTTGCCCCTGTATGTGGTTTGAAGAGCAGGAAAATTATGTTTTGCCTTATGAGTCAATATCTCTTTTAATGCATATTATTATTTCACTGACAGAGTAAAAAAAAATCCCCAAGTTTTTCTAACTTCACTTCAACCTTTTTCAAATACATCTTAAAATGATCTTTCTCAATGGAAAAACAAATGATAAGTTTAGATTTACTTGCTGTTTTTCATGTGTCACAGTGATTTTAGACTAATGTAGTGTATTGTATACAGTTACTAAAAATCCAATGTAGCACTCAGCACCACTCATGGACTTGCTGTGCAGTTTTGGCTTCGAGTTCCCCCAAGTTACCAAGGACAGGCAATCTCCAACAAGAAATACCAAAGTACTGAACTAAACATTTCCTTTATGCTGCATTTTAACACCTAGCTAAGGCCTCATGCACACGACCGTAAGGGTTTTTACTCTTTGCAAATACGGATCCAACAGCTACAGATATTGACGTGACGTGATTGCGGACAAGAATAGGATGTGTTCTATATTTTGAGGATTATTTCTATGGCCCAGACACACATCCGTAAATATATGGAAAGGTGTCCGTGGTAAATAGAAATGAATGGGTCCGCAATTTTATCTGTAATTATGTACATGGGGCCTTATCTTCATGGGAGGCTGGCTGTTCCTATCAACCCAAATGATAGGCTTTACAAGAATACAAAGATATTAACAACACATATTTAAATATTTGCAAAATGGACTGTTGTCTATAAAAGTGGATGGAAAAGAAGTTATTTCATGTGGTTTTGAAGCCTCCCACGCAAGAAAATGTATAATAATTACATAGAATTTCACTGAGGAGAAGGACAGCTCCAAGTAAATGGTATTATTTTTGCAATACTCTTTATTGTAATATAGGTAAGAATATAATATTTAATCATAATTATTTAATTTAAAAAAAAAGAAAAGAAAGCAAAGACCTTGACTGTCATATTCCTTAAAACCTTGTACACACCATTGACAATAGGTAATAAAGACCAGCTCTTCATCATCCTCATCCTCCCAGCACAGTCACCTCTGCACATGACACTTCTGATACTGTGCCCACAACACTCTCCTTTAAAAGTCAATGAGTGGGTTTCTGTCTAATATGCACACAGGGACACTGTAAAGCCTACCTTGTTCTAAATAGGCTGTGGAGGTAAATTTTGGAAATAAATTGGTCATTGCTCTTATATAAAGTTATAAATTACTTACACTTCCTGATACTATGATTATTAAAATAGAATATGTCAATATGTATTAGCACTGATTGACGTAAGAATGACATAACAACGTCATAGCAACAAATAAGCTTGAGTGAAGTGATGAATTTAGGTTTTCATAACCAATTAGGAACTGCTCTTGACTCCAACCACAAAGGAAAGGCTATGTGAAGATGCTTTATCTGATAACCAATTTTCCTTTGTGAGCAGCCTTCACAAGATCCATTATTTTACATTACAGGAACAAAATTGCCAGCAGTGGGTTACATATGTAGCTGTACACTTTATGATGAGTAACACACATTTCAGTTTGATGAATTAGTGTGTCTCTGGGTTTCAACTCCACACATGAATAGCTGCTAACATGTTTGATCCTGAATTCTCCAAAGATAGCAAAGATAGTCAGTAATCTTTCTCGAGAATGCCACTGTTTGGATTTCGTGCAGTAAAATTTACAACACACAACTGTTCTTTAATAGATGAGAAATGACACGGCTAATAAGAGCTGATTGAACCATAATTTGTCATAAACTTCTGAGGGTAATATATGTACATAATGTAGCAGGTAAGTGAAGGGCTAATTTAGGTTCACATTATCTTTATAATTACCAAATCCATATCTAAAACACAGTATCATTGTTTGCCAGTAGGTAAAAAAAACGTATTGCCCTATACTTGACTCATTATTAGACCCAATAATAGCTGGAAACTACCACTGCACAATTGATGCAGAATATACAAAAATATGCACGTTACAATATATTATAAATTACTTTCAATAAAAGACTGTATCCATTACACCAGCGGTGTAACTTGAGGCTTTTGGGCTCCAATGCAAATCAGTAACAGGACCCGACACCTATCATGTGCCGTTTATAATATTGTTGTCTTCTCATGTTGCAGAGGGGCTTTGTGTGGCAGAGGTACCTAAGCACAAATAAGAGGCTGTTCACATCTTTGTCAAAGGCTCCAGTAAACGCTTCTGTCACAGATTCCCTTGTTTTTGCCAGACAAAACAGAACGGCATGCTCAAAATGATGGAAACCATGACGAAGACTGGACGCAACTCAATAAAGCCAATGGGTTCCATCGTGCACTGTTGGTTCCCGTTTTGCAATGGATACCAAGTTTCCGGTATTCTCGTTGTTGTACTCCTGAGACGGAGCAGAACAACGGAATCTGGAACACAGGTGTGAACAAGCGCCTTGTTGGCTTGATGGAGAAGTAAGGTAAAAGCTAATTTTTATCTTTATTTCCCTTTGCGTTTCGGATGCCAAGTATTATTTATTATAATATAAATAGTACAGGCATAACTTGAAGCTCCCATGCCCAATGTAAAATCTTTAACCAGGGGTGATCCTACCATGTCCCATTTATAATACTGGTATTTCATGTGACAGAGGGGCATTTGAGCCCCCTGAGGCACCAGGGTCCAGGTGCAACTGCTACCTCTACACTCTCTTAAGCTTTATCCCTGATAAATAAAATACTTCTGAGTAGAGTAGCAGTTAGGTCTGTTTACTAACTGTAACCCTAAGTAAATGGCTTGTGATAAGTAAAGGAGAGATACAATTGCTGCACTCAGAGAACTGTGTTTAATGCAATACTGCTTCATATTATCTGTCCATAATTGTGTTCTGAGTGGTTGTTTTTAATATTCTCCCTTTTTTCATGAAAAATGTGTATGCTGTCTTTACTACAATCTTGAACATAAGTATATTTTGCAGTTAAGTTCTGAAACCTTTCCAAATACTTTCAGTGTCTAATACGTCAAGCATTGTCATTGTGGGAATTTATTTATCATATGCCCTTTAGTAACAGATGTGTATTAGCATCAGAGCACAGTTAAAGCTGCCAAAAAGATTGTTAGACATGTTGGTTGTCTCATTTATCATCTATTCTGAACTACATCACATGGAAGTCTACCCCCAAGTCTTTCACAACTGGAAGGCATTCGGAATCCTCCTTACGCAGCTTTTATAGTGAGGAAAGAGTACAACACATGTTGTATGCAAATGCCTATGCATATCCCCAGGTCATTTCTGCACAGTGTGACGAGCTAAAACAAATGACACAAGAAGTGTAATTAATTATGAAATGGGAAAATGCCTGAGTTACCTGAACCAATTAAGCCATGATTCCTTAAGGAGCAGAAATTACTTTTCTACAAATCTGTTTCATGTAATTAAACAATTTTTATGCAAGAAGGTCAAACCTTTGTATCTATTTTCTAATCTACTGATTCATTTTATAATAAAAGTTTATGCATCTTATTCTGGTAACAAATAAGTAAACTTTTTAGATTTACAATGACAGTCATTTGGGGGTTTCGGGATATTACAATGTAAACTTTAATGATTTCGATAAATCTGCTTTAAAAAATGTTAGACTTCTGCTTTCTGCTTTAGATTCCGCTAATTTGCCATGAATGCTTTAAATAGAAAACTGAAGGTCTCCCTGCCAAAAAACTCTATGCTGTCTCTGTGGGCAGATTAGCTTAGCGAAAGACAGGCAACATACACATATTAATTTTCTCTACCCACTAATAACTATTCTAATTTTAGAAAATCTGTAGTTTATATATCAGAATCAAATAATTTTATACTAAAATACTTTTTAGTGGAAAATGTTTTAAAAACATACTGCAGGAAAATCCAGATCAGTCATATAATTCATATCAAAACTATATGCATTATAATGTTCTACATGGCCATAGCAATAATCTTTGATAAGTACATCATGCATTCTTACAATATAATGTAGGTGAGTTGAGCCTTGTGTGGGTTCAGGATACAAAGTCTTCTATGCTATACTTTACTGGTAGTTGTTATCACTCATAAAGGAGCACCTTTAGGGTATGTTCACACATAGCGAATAAGCTGCAGATTTTCCTTCCAGGTTTTCGGGCAGAAATCTGCAGCGTGTTACACCAGTAGCAAGTGGATGCATGCACTACAGTCCTTTGTCAGGACCCACTATGCTTCTGTATCATGTGGCGGGCCGTCAAATGTGGTTTAAACCCTAAGAAGCCGCGATCGCTATTGAACATGGCTTCTATGGGGTTAATCGGCGGGGATAGCCCCGCACACTGAGCTGTGATAGCCTGCTGTCGGAAACAGCAGCTATCACAGCTCATGAACGCTTCCGGCGCGAACGGCGCTGTGTTTCATGCAGGACGTGCTATTATGCCATGGAGCGCAAACGATGCACTTATCATGACGTAATAGTATGTCCAGGAGCAGGAAGGGGTTAACCTTTAATAGTCCCAAGCATGACCAAAGCATGACCAAATTTCCTCACTATGTAAAATTTTGAATGTAAAAATTGGTTTCACACAGGGTTACCTAATCTTATGTGACAATTTTCACATATTCCCAAACCCTTGCCTTAAAGGGGTGGGCCCGCAAAGGGGTTTAGAGCACACTCTTAGTATGGTGCGCCAGTATTGTTAAATCTTCCTCAATGTTTTCAAAATTACAAATTCTGTTCTGTCATATTTGTGCAATCTTCAACAATTGTATCCAGTCTATGCAATGGCCTTTGAGCCTGACAGCCTGGACTCCAAACTGATACATTGTAGTAAACTACCAGAGAGATTTGTGCAACTGCAGATGTATTTAGCTCAAAGAGCATTGCATAGACTGAAAAATATTCTATCTACATTATAGCTCAGAGCAGGACTATGTAAGTACAGTTTCTGCCTCTGAATAAAAACAAGAATATTCTCATTCACTTATAGAAATCAAATAGCTTTATAATTGTGAGACATTAAAAAACAAAGTATATTAGAGAGCTGTATACATTTTGTTTTATACAGTGATTAAGCTTTATTCATATAAAACCAGAAAATGCGTTTAAGTATGGGTGATGAATAACAGTAAATGAGTCAATGCAAAAAGTAGATTTAAAAATATCACAATTTGTTTTAGAAACTGGCAATCACAGTGGTGAACTCGAAGTCTTAAATATCGCTGAGCTACGCTATTTCCGTAACTCCCATAGTAGGGAATGGCAGTTACAGAAGCAGCGTAGCATGCAAGCTACGCTGTTTCTGTAACTACTATTCAATTCTATGGGAGTTATGGAAACAGCATAATTTGCTGAGCTACGCTGTTTTGGCAACTCCCATAGTAGTGAATGGCAGTTACGAAAGCAGCATAGCATGTGAGCTACGCTGTTGCCGTAAATAATATTCAGTTTTATGGAAGTTACGGAAACAGCGTAGCTCAGCATGTTACGCTGTTTCCATAACTCGACCATGTAATCATTAAGTTGCCGGGAGAGCACAAAAAGCTAGAATGGGGATTAGGGGGCCCCGTTCTAGAAATAGATGCGGGTCCTAGAGGTTGGACCTGCATCTATCTGACATTTATGACATATTCTGTGGATATGTCATAAATGTCCTTCATGGGAAAACCCCTATAAAGCCGCGGTCGCTATTGACAGGTTAAACAACCAGGAACAGCGCAATCACTGTTCCTGCCCGTTAGAGCAGCGTGTCTGCAGTAAAACACAGCTGACACCTGCAGTATATCAAGCGGGGTCAGTGTGTGAGCCCGCACAAAACATCACCCCCTGCTCCATAACGTGCCAGCACGTGATGGGTCGGGAAGGGGTTTTAATTAAGGAAGCGGTCAGGGGGTCTGGAACAGCCGGGTCCCTTGTCTGCTGTCTATAAGATGCATGGCATTCTTAGCAATATTTATTCTTGCTAAAAACTGCGTCTTATAGTCCGAAAAATACGGTATATAAATTTGGTATTGCCATGATCGCATTGACCCACAGAATAAAGCTAACATGTCGTTTTTACCACATGGTAAATGCCGTTAAAAAACAAACCCCCCATTTATATAATTTTCCCATTCCTCCCCACAAATAATTTTTTTTACAGTTTCCGAGTACATTATATAGTTCAGTAAATAATGCGATGAAAATTAACAACTGGTTCCACAAAAAAACAAGCCCTCATATTGCTATATCGACGGAAGACTAAAATAGTTATGGCTTTTGAAGGTGCGGAGGAAAAAACTAAATTCAAGAAAAAAAAAAATTTGGGTGAACCCAAAACTTGTTTGAGTGACCTGAAAATTCTATATAATTCAGAGTTTACTACTAGTTTATTGTAAAACTGAACTGCTTACCTTAGGTTATAGCACGTAACGCAGGACAATTGAGCAGAAATATGGGACACCATAATTCCCTTTACTACTATATATTAATATAAAAAGATCAAGTAAAATATTACTGCGAGCATTCAACTGAAACGAATGAGATAAGCTTGTGCAACGTTTATTTGATTTTTTTGCAATTTTTCAATGTTATCTTTTGGAATTGGCTTATAGAGCCGAATATGTGTTATTTTTGCCTCTGCTTCAATAATATGTTTCTGTGCTTGAAATCACATTTTCGCTGGATGTTTACATGCACATAAAAGATATATATATATATATATATATATATGCATTCCGGTGTGTCTAATTTGTTCAAGTTTGCTGGAAGAAAATATGAAGATCGCTGCTATTTTCAAGTATGTTCATTTGACTAGAGCTGTTTCCTTCCCAACTTCAGAGCAGCAAAGAGTACAATGTGCAGGTTATTGTTGGTACTGGCAGTGTGTGGGTGGCTATGTGTGTGGGTGCCTGACAACTGAAAGCATAATGTCTATTGTTGCATCATTAAAAAAAATGACATGAGGTAGCACCACCAAGGTTTTCATATCCTCTGATGTGGTAGAAATCAAGCAGTCTGTGATTGTTGTTTTGTGTACTTTTATTTTTACGTAAATGAATCGTTTTTATTCTCGTAGACTGATAACCCTCAGATCAAATGTTTATAAGGTTTATATAAAAAGATTTTATTTTTACACAAGATGCGCGCTTTAATGTGATGTCTAAAAATCCTGCAGACAAGAGGTATAGCACCAATATGACAGATGTTACATTAGTCATGGTCTAGAAATAAGTAATACTTGGTGGTGTAGGGCTTGCCAAGAAAGGAAAATACAATGTTCTGATTTAACCCATTAAATTGCAGGATGCTTCTGCGCATTTCTTGATATCAGTGTTGAAATAATTACTATGATTTATTCCTCGTTGGTTATGTTTTCTTGATTCAAAAAGGGAAGAGGAATACTTCAGAAAATCCATGTATAGTTATGTATACATTGTATCTATTTTCATTGCAGTATTAAATAGCAGACATTCCATTAACCCGTTAGTGATCGCCAATACGCCTTTTAACGGCGGCCACTAACAGGCTTTATTCTGATGCATGCCTTTTTACGGCGCTGCATCAGGATAAAGTAAACAGAGAAGGGAGTGTCAAATCTCCCTACTCTCAGCTGCCAGACGTAGCTGAGGGCTGGGGGCGTCCCTGTTCTTAATGTTACGAAATAAATCTTTGAAGAAGTTTCCCGTTTTAACAGTTGCACTAAACCTAGCGCTGGATCCATTTTTCTACTTTCTCTGTCTCAGATTTCCATGATTTGCTAAAAGCTTGTGGCTTTGAATATATCTCATATTTGCCACCTCTCCTGGACTCCGGTCAGAACAGGCATGTCTCCCACAAAGACAGAGTCCATCAGAAACTGAAGTAAGGAGCAGTCCTGCCAAATAAATAGTCCCGACTAATATCTACTAATATAGACTAGTACCAGGAGAGGAGGTAATGTGTGAGGGGCCAC